>NW_022631070.1:4714088-5317161 GCF_010015895.1 Lontra canadensis | reverse complement strand
AAAAAAAAAAAAAAAAAAAAAAAAAAAAAAAAAAAAAAAAAAAAGAACAAGAGGCAGTACCAAAGGCTGGGGACCTAATCAATACAGACATTGCTAATATGACAGATCTAGAGTTCAGAATGATGATTCTCAAGGTTCTAGCCAGGATCGAAAAAGGCATAGAAGATATTAGAAAAACCCTCTCTGGAGAGATAAAAGCCCTTTCTGGAGAAATAAAAGAACTAAAATCTAACCAAGTTGAAATAAAAAAAGCTATTAATGAGGTGCAATCAAAAATGGAGGCTCTTACTGCTAGGATAAATGAGGCAGAAGAAATAATTAGTGACATAGAAGACCAAATGACAGAGAATAAAGAAGCTGAGCAAAAGAGAGACAAATGCTAGACCACGAGGAGAGAATTTGAGAGATAAGTGACACCATAAGACGACACAACATTAGAATAATTGGGATTCCAGAAGAAGAAGAAAGAGAGAGGGGAGCAGAAGGTATATTGGAGAGAATTATTGTAGAGAATTTCCCTGATATGGCAAAGGGAACAAACATCAAAATCCAGGAGATGATAAGAACGCCCCTCAAAATCAGTAACAATAGGTCCACACCTCGTCACCTGACAGTAAAATTTACAAGTCTTAGCGACAAAGAGAAAATCCTGAAAGCAGCCTGGGAAAAGAAGTACAAGGGTAAAAACATTAGATTGGTAGTGGACCTATCCACAGAGACCTGTCAGGTCAGAAAGAACTGGAATGATATATTCAGAGCACTAAATGAGAAAAACATGCAGCCAAGAATACTATATCCAGCTAGGCTATCATTGAAAATAGAAGAAGAGATAAAAAGCTTCCAGGACAAACAAAATCTGAAAGAATTTGCAAACACCAAACCAGCTCTACAGGAAATATTGAAAGGGGTCCTCTAAGCAAAGAGAGACCCTAAAAGTAGTAGATCAGAAAGAAACAGAGACAATATACAGTAACAGTCACCTTACAGACAATACAATGGCACTAAATTCATCTCTCTCAATAGTTACCCTGAATGTTAATGGGCTAAATGCCCCAATCAAAAGACACAGGGTATCAGAATGGATAAAAAAACAAAACCCATCAATATGCTGCCTACAAGAAACTCATTTTAGACCCGAAGACACCTCCAGATTTAAAGTGAGGGGGTGGAAAACAGTGTACCATGCTAATGGACATCAGAAGAAAGCTGGGGTGGCAATCCTTAGATCAATTAGATTTTAAGCCAAAGACTATAGTAAGAGATGAGGAAGGACACTATATCATACTCAAAGGGTCTGTCCAACAAGAAGACCTAACAATTTTAAATATCTATGCCCCTAACATGGGAGCAGCCAATATATAAACCAATTAATGACAAAATCAAAGAAATACATTGACAATAATACAATAATAGGGGACTTTAACACTCCCCTCACTGAAATGGATAGATCATCCAAGCAAAAGATCAACAAGGAAATAAAGGCCTTAAATGATACACTGGACCAGATGGACATCACAGATATATTCAGAACATTCCATCCCAAAGCAACAGAATACACATTCTTCTTTAGTGCACATGGAAGATTCTCCAGAATAGATCACATCCTGGGACATAAATCAGGTCTCAACTGGTATCAAAAGATTGGGATCATTCCCTGCATACTTTCAGACCACAATGCCCTGAAGCTAGAACTCAATCACAAGAGGAAATTTGGAAAGAACCCAAATACGTGGAGACTAAACAGCATCCTTCTAAAAAATGAATGGTTCAACCAGGAAATTAAAGAAGAATTGAAAAAATTCATGGAAACAAATGATAATGAAAACACAATGGTTCAAAATCTGTGGGACACAACAAAGGCAGTCCTGAGAGGAAAATATATAGCGGTACAAGCCTTTCTCAAGAAACAAGAAAGGTCTCAAATACACAACCTAACTCTACACTAAAAGGAGCTGGAGAAAGAACAACAAAGAAAGCCCAAACCCAGCAGGAGAAGAGAAATCATAAAGATCAGAGCAGAAATCAATGAAATAGAAACTAAAAAAACAATAGAACAAATCAATGAAACTAGAAGCTGGTTCTTTGAAAGAATTAATAAGATTGACAAACCCTTGGCCAGACTTATCAAAAAGAAAAGAGAAAGGACCCAAATAAATAAATTCATGAATGAAAGAGGAAAGATCACAACTAACACCAAAGAAATACAAACAATTATAAGAACATACTATGAGCAACTCTACGCCAACGAATTCAACAATCTGGAAGAAATGGATGCATTTCTAGAGACATATAAACTACCACAACTGAACCAGGAAGAAATAGAAAACCTGAACAGACCCATAACCAGTAAGGAGATTGAAACAGTCATCAAAAATCTCCAAACCAACAAAAGCCCAGGGCCAGATGGCTTCCCAGGGGAATTCTACCAAACATTTAAAGAAGAACTAATTCCTATTCTCCTCAAACTGTTCCAAAAAATAGAAATGGAAGGAAAACTTCCAAACTCATTTTATGAGGCCAGCATCACCTTGATCCCAAAACCCGACAAGGATCCCATCAAAAAAGAGAATTACAGACCCATATCCTTGATGAACACAGATCTGAAAATTCTCACCAAAATACTGGCCAATAGGATTCAACAGTACGTTAAAAGGATTATTCACCACGACCAAGTGGGATTTACTCCAGGGCTGCAAGGTTGGTTCAACATCCACAAATCAATCAATGTGATACCACACATTAATAAAAGAAAGAACAAGAACCATATGATACTCTCAATAGATGCTGAGAAAGCATTTGACAAAGTGCAGCATCCCTTACTGATTAAAACTCTTCAAAGTGTAGGGATAGAGGGTACATTCCTCAATATTATCAAAGCCATCTATGAAAAACCCACTGTGAATATCATTCTCAATGGAGAAAAACTGAGCACTTTTCCACTAAGGCCAGGAACACACCAGGGATGTCCATTATCACCACTGCTCTTCAACATAGTACTAGGAGTCCTAGCCTCAGCAATCAGACAACAAAAAGAAATTAAAGGCATCCAAATCGGCAAAGAAGAAGTCAAACTATCACTCTTCGCAGATGATATGATACTATTTGTAGAAAACCCAAAAGGCACCTCTCCAAAACTGCTAGAACTTGTACAGGAATTCAGTAAAGTGTCAGCATATAAAGTCAATGCACAGAAATCAGTTGCATTTCTTTACACTAACAACAAGACAGAAGAAAGAGAAATTAAGGAGTCAGTCCCATTTACAATTGCACCCAAAACCCTAAGATACCTAGGAATAAACCTAACCAAAGAGGCTAAGAATCTCTACTCAGAAACTATAAAGTACTCATGAAAGAAATTGAGGAAGACATAAAGAAATGGGAAAATGTTCCATGCTCATGGATTGGAAGAACAAATATTGTGAAAATGTCTATTCTACCTAAAGCAATCTACACCTTTAATGCAATCCCTATCAAAATCCCATCCATTTTTTTTCAAAGAAATAGAACAAACAATCCTAAAATTTATATGGAACCAGAAAAGACCTTGAATAGCCAAAGGAATATTGAAAAAGAAAGCCAAAGTTGGTGGCATCACAATTCCAGACTTCAAGCTCTATTTCAAAGCTGTCTTCATCAAGACAGTATGGTACTGGCACAAAAACAGACACATGGATCAATGCAACAGAATAGAGAGCCCAGAAATAGACCCTCAACTCTATGGTCAACTAATCTTCGACAAAGCAGGAAGGAATATCCAGTGGAAAAAAGACAGCCTCTTCAACAAGTGATGCTGGGAAAATTGGACAGCCACGTGCAGAAAAATGAAATTGTACTATTTCCTTATACCACACATGAAAATAGACTCAAAATGGATGAAGGACCTCAATGTGAGAAAGGAATCCATCAAAATCCTTGAGGAGAACACAGGTAGCAACCTCTTTGACCTCAGCCGCAGCAACTTCTTCCTAGGAACCTCGCCAAAGACAACAGAAGCAAGGGCAAAAATGAACTACTGGGATTTCATCAAGATCAAAAGCTTTTGCACAGCAAAGGAAACAGTCAACAAAACCAAAAGACAACTGACAGAATGGGAGAAGATATTTGCAAACGACATATCAGATAAAGAGCTAGAACCAAAATCTATAAAGAACTTAGCAAACTCAACACCCAAAGAACAAATAATCCAATCAAGAAATGGGCAGAGGACATGAACAGACATTTCTGCAAAGAAGATATCCAGATGGCCAACAGACACATGAAAAAAATGCTCCACATCTCTCGGCATCAGGGAAATACAAATCAAAACCACAATGAGATACCACCTCACACCAGTCAGAATGGCTAAAATTAACAAGTCAAGAAATGACAGATGCTGGCGAGGATGCGGAGAAAGGGGAACCCTCCTACACTGTTGGTGGGAATGCAAGCTGGTGCAACCACTCTGGAAAACTGTGTGGAGGTTCCTCAAAAAACTGAAAATAGAACTATCCTATGACCCAGCGATTCCATTATTGGGTATATATCCTAAAGATACAAACGTGGTGCTCCGAAGGGGCACGTGCACCCGAAAGTTTATGGCAGCAATGTCCACAATAGCCAAACTATGGAAAGAACCTAGATGTCCATCAACAGATGAATGGATAAAGAAGATGTGGCATATATACACAATGGAATACTATACAGCCATCAAAAGAAATGACATCTTGCCATTTGCGATGACGTGGATGGAACTAGAGGGTATTATGCTTAGCGAAATAAGTCAATTGGAGAAAGACAACTATCATATGATCTCCCTGATATGAAGAAGTGGAGATGCAATGTGGGGGGGTTGGAGGGGTAGGAAAAGAAAAAATGAAAGAAGGTGGGATTGGGAGGGAGACAAACCATAAAAAACTCAATCTCAAAAAATAGACTGAGGGTGGCTGGGGGGAGGGAGGACAGGAGAGGGTGGTAGGGATATGGACATTGGGGAGGGTATGTGCTATGGTGAGTGCTGTGAAGTGTGTAAACCTGGCGATTCACAGACCTCTATCTCTGGGGATAAAAATACATAATATGTTTATTAAAAAAATAAAATTAGGTAAAAAAAGTCAGTAGATATTAAAATTGCCCAATATCAAATAGCTACTGATAGTCACATCATTTCTACTCTGAGAAGGTAAATGCTAATATTATCACACTTAAATGATTCATAATTTTTAAAAAAATCACCTCTAAGTGCTAGAGCCCAACAATCAAGTCCCATTATCATTTGCTAGATTTTATTTCCTTAGCAAAAATAAGTATTTTTTCCCCTAAAAAGTTGATTTTTTAAAACAAACGTCATTGAGATATAATTCAGATACCACAAGATTTACCCTTTTAAAATATTCAGTTCGATGCTTTTTGTATATTTACAGAGTTATACAACTACCACCATCATCTAATTTTAGAACATTTTCATCACCTCAAAAGAGATTCCTCCATTCCCTCAATCCCCAGCCCTAGGTAACCACTAATCTACTATCTGTCTCTAGATTTGCTTAGCTTGATATTTCACAAGAATGGACTCATAGGGGCGCCTGGGTGGCTCAGTGGGTTAAAGAGTCTGCCTTTGGCTCGGGTCATGGTCTCAAGGTCCTGGGATCGAGCCCTGCATCAGGCTCTCTGCTCAGCAGGGAGCCTGCTTCCCCCCTCTCTCTGCCTGCCTCTCTGCCTGCTTGTGATCTCTGTCTGTCAAATAAATAAATAAAATCTTTAAAAAAAAAAAAAGAATGGAATCATATTATAAGTGGTCTTTGTGACTGGCTTCTTCTACTTAGCATAGTGAGTTTTTTTTTGTTTGTTTGTGCATATGTTTTTTAATGGTTCACAGACACAGGGCCTTCATTTCTCATAACAAAATTATCCATAAAGTCAATGACCCATCTAGGGAAGGATTTTTTTTTTCCTTTTTCCCCTTCTAGGTTCTTTGCCTGGCTAATAAATAAATTGACATAAGACAGGAGAAAAACGAGTTTTGTACATACAGGAACCCATAAAAATATGAGACTCAGAGAAGCGACTAAAGCAGACAGTTTTGTTTTGTTTTTATACCTTTTAGAAAAAGAAACAATAAATTTATGAAGAATTGACAAGGAAAAGGGGTTTGAACTTGGCAGTAAACTAATGAAGAAGTAATAAAATTTGTGTGTGTAGCCTTCTTAGCCCCAAATTCCCTACCTCTGGTGATGATGTCTCTCTTCCTGGCACAGGTAGGGGACCTTTCATAGGGGAGGTTCATTTCCTGGGGTTCCAGGGGAACCAAAGAGGGTCAGAGTATCCTTTTTGCACGGGCTGTTTCTTAAGTAACTTTAATTTAAAATAATCAATATGGCAAAATGGCATATTTTGGGGTGGCATATTCTGTTCCCCTTCACCCAACAACACTCATTTCTCTGTCATTGAAAACACAGTTGCTGCAGGTTTGGTATGAAAACATCTTTCAGCGTCATTATTTAGTGCTATAAGAATGGGCTTTTTCAAAATTCCTCCTGCTAAGTTTTTTTTTTATCTAACCTAGGTAGACTTTGTGTACATAAAGAGAGTACTGTGTTCCTCTCTGCTGTGTGACGACAGTTTCATTTTAATGAACTGTAAATAATAATGTTGATATTTGGTCAGATTTATTACAATAGGATTCCATTCAAAGTGTCCAAGCTTTAAAGTAATGTGCTTTAGTGTCCTACAGCTGGCTTTAGGAAAAGCACGCCCTGTATTAAGGATGTTAGGCTTGGGCAAAGCACGATGATGGCCATATTAATTATACTGAAAACTGTCTTATAAGTAGTAGTTCTCAAAGTATGGCCATAGCCAAGCATATCGGAATCACAGGGTGGCCACTCAGGGACAGACTCGAGATCTTGCTCCTTATCTCTGGAATGGGAATCTGTGTGAGGCTTTCCCATCCAAGTTTGAGCACCAAGTCTAAAGCCACTGAAGACCCTTGTCAGTCACTGCCGTCCACAATCCAAGAATCTCAGCCTCTCTTCCTTCTAGGGTTTGGCACTTACAAACCCACACAGATAAACAACAAATAAATGGCAACAAATTTTATGGCAACAAATAAACCCAAACCAAAAAATGGAGAGGACTGAGAAATACAGATTCCTTATGAGGATGGTTGGGGCAGTGGATTGGAAGATGAATAGGAATTTGACATGTATCTCAAATTGCTGTGTACATGCCCACTTCACATTTTACATACAGCCCTGCAACCCCTCATCCCAAACTCTTGGGTCTAAATGCATTTCAAAATTTGGAGTTTTAACAAAAAATATTCTAGAATGTTAATAAGACTTCTGTATCCTCCATCAAGGTCTGAAGAGGCCTTTTATAAATTAAACACACTGACATTTCTCTAGTAAAGTCATGTATACATTACTACCTCAGGCTTCTCACTTCTAGGTTTCTTCTCTCCAACAGAAATAAGTATACCCGTGAGCCCCCAAACAAGCATGGACTCATGGCCATAGCAGCTTTGTTTGTCATGGCCCCAAACTGGGAAAAAGCCAAGAGATCATCAAACTCGGGGTTTTGAGAAGTCCCTCTAGGAGTACTGTCAAAAATTAGAGTTAAGATGGTAAATTTTGTGTCGTGTGTATCTTACCTTGATCAGTAAGAGGGCGAAGCTGCACGGACAGTCTTGGGAAAAGGGGTTGAGGACCTGGACCAGGGGAGGGGCAGCGGGACAATGTGATGAAGAATTCAGGGCTTGAGAGGTTTTTGGTAGAGTCTTTAGGGTTATTTTTTAATATAGTATCAAGTCTCTGTAAATAGTGAAAGTTTGACGATTTCTTTGCCCATCTGGATGCTTTTTATTTCTTCTTCCTGTCTTATTGCTGAGGCTAAGACTTCTAGTACTATAGTGAATAACAGTAAGAGGTGAGAGTGGGTGTCCCTGCCTTGCTCCTGACCATAGAGGAAAATCTCTGGAATTTTCCCCATTGAGGCTGATACAAGCTGTGGGGTTTTCATACACAGCCTTTATTATGTTGATACCTGTTCCCTCCAAACCTTCTTTGTTGAGGGTGTTTTATCACGAATGAATGTTATACTTTGTCAATGCTTTTTCTGCATCTACTGAGAGGATCATATGGTTCTTGTCCTTTCTCTCATTGGTGTATCATACTGATCGGTTTGTGAATTTTGAACCACCCTTGCAACTTAAGAATATATCCCACTTGATCATGGGGAATGACTTTTTGAAATGCACTGTTGGATTTGGTTTGCTGATACTTGGTTGATGATTTGTATGTGTGTCTTCATCAGAGATACTGGGCTGGAGTTCTCATTTTTTGTAGTGTCTTTGTCTGGTTTTGGTATCAGGAAATGGTAGCCTTGTAGAATAAACATAGAAGCTCTCCTTCCTCTTCTATTTTTTGGAATAGTTTGAGATGAATTAGGTATTAACTCTTTGAATGTTCAGTAGAGTTTGCCTGTGAAGCTGTCTGGTCTTGGAGTTTTGATTGTTGGGAATTGATTTCTGCTTCAATGTAATTACTGGTGTTCCATCTGTTAAAATTTGATGTTTCTTCCTGATTCAGTTCTGGGAGGTTGTATGTTTCTAGGAGTTTATCTAGCATCACTAATCATCAAGGAAATACAAATCCAAACTATCATGAGGTATCGCCTCATACCTGTCAGAATGGCTAAAATAAAAAACACAAGAAACAACAAGTGTTGGTGAGGATGTGGAGGAAAAGGAATCCTTGTTCACTATTGGTGGAATGCAAACTGGTGCAGCCACTGTGGAAAACAGTATGGAGGCTCCTCAGAAAATTAAAAATATGGATAAGGAAGATGTGGTCCATATACACTATGGAGTATTACGCCTCCATCAGAAAGGATGAATACCCAACTTTTGTATCAACATGGATGGGACTGGAGGAGGTTATGCTGAGTGAACTAAGTCAAGCAGAGAGGTCAATTATCATATGGTTTCACTTACTTGTGGAGCATAACAAATAACATGGAGAACATGGGGAGATGGAGAAGAGAAGGGAGTTGAGGGAAATTGGAAGAGGAGGTGAACCATGAGAGACTATGGACTCTGAAAAACAATCTGAGGGTTTTGAAGGGGCGAGGGGTGGGAGGTCGGGGTAGCCAGGTGGCGGGAGGGTACGTATTGCATGGAGCACTAGGTGTGGTGCAAAAACAATGAATACTGTTACGCTGAAAAGAAAAAATTAAAAAAAAAAAAGAAAATTAAAAATAGAAATACCATAGGATCCAGTAATTTCACTACTGGGTAGTTACTGAACAAAAATGAAAATACTAATTCAAAAAGATATGTGCACCCCTGTGCTTATTCAAGCATTATTTACAACAGCCACATTATGGAAGCAGCCCAGTGTCCCTCAATTAATTGATGAATGGGTAAAGAAAATGTGGTATAAATAAATATATATATTATATATCAATATAATATGTTAATATATTAATATATAATTATATATTAACATATTATATTTATATAATCATATTTATTTAAGATATAATATATTATATATAAATATATATATACTCAGTTATAATAAAGAATGAAATCTTGCAATTTGCAACATGGCTGGATCTAGAGATTATTATGCTGAGTGAAATAAGTTAAAGAAGAACAAATTCCATATGATATCACTCATATGTGGAAATTAAGCAACAAAACAAATGAACAAATTAAAAAAGAGGCAAACCAAGGACAAACTGATGGTTACTACAGAGAACAAACTGATGGTTACCAGAGGGAAGGTGGGAGGGGGACGGGGGAAATAGGGGGAAGGGATTAAGAGTGCCAAGAAATATATAGAATTATTGAATCAGGGGCGCCTGGGTGGCTCAGTGGGTTAAAGCCTCTGCCTTTGGCTCAGGTCATGATCTCAGGGTCCTGGGATCGAGCCCAGCATCGGGCTCTCCCCTCAGCAGGGGGCCTGCTTCCTCCTCTCTCTCTGCCTGCCTCTCTGCCTACTTGTGATCTCTGTCTGTCAAGTAAATAAATAAAATCTTTAAAAAAAAAAAAAGAATTATTGAATCACCATATTGTACGCCTGAAGGTAATATAACGCTGTGTGTTAATTACACTGGGAAAAGAAGGTGCACATTTTAATGCTTTTTGGTATATAACATTGTTAGTTTTTTAAAATTGTAAAATAAAAAAATAAAAAAAATTGTAAAATATACATAGCATAAAATTTGCCATTTGAACCGCTAGACAGACAAAGGCATGAAAGAAACAGAGTGGACGAAAACAAGTGGCTGCTTCATGTGGGGAAAAGGAGCCTAATCTGGGCAGTTCAGAGATGGACAGAGTCATTCCCTGAGAGGAATATGTGAGAAAATGCAATTGGGAACCTGTCAGGTATCAGGATGTGGAAAATCTCAGGTAGCAATGACGTGTGTGTGATTGGGTCTTCATCTTAGAGCAAAGGTCCGAGCCTTTGAGGTAATGTTGTTGGGGAATCATCAAACAGTAGGTGGAAAATGAATCTGAAAAGAGTCAAAAAAAAGGACAGGGGCGTGAAGTCAGGCAGGAGCTGGTGAACAGCCTGTCTTGCTTCCTTGCTGCTCTGTTCCTTTTGCCCATGAATTGTTCTCACAAATAAAATGGGGAATGATACATTGTTGCATATAAAGCTATTGAGCAATATTATGCAAAAAAATTTAAACATAAAAATGAGACAGAATCTAGATTGGGAATTTGGGGTTAAGTAAATGTGTGATAGATTTAAGTGTAAATATTATTAAGCACCTGTTACAGTGCTTCGCACACAGTAGATGCAGATTAAATGTTTGTGGAGGATTTCATGTATGGACTTGAACGTTCAATTTCTTTAAGTTCATTAAATGGAAGGCTGGCTGCACACCTCCCAGTTAGCTTATATTGTTATCTTTAATTTGCATTTTTGAAAACGCTCCTCAAGTACAGCACTAACTTCTAAGTACAACACAAATTATCTCATTAAAAAAAAAACAAAAGCTCATATTATTATCTTTAATTTGCATTTTTGGAAACGTTCCTCAAGTACAGCACTAACTTCTAAGTACAACACAAATAATCTCATTAAAAAAAGCAAACCCAGGGGCGCCTGGGTGGCTCACTGGGTTAAGCCTCTGCCTTCAGCTCAGGTCATGATCTCAGGGTCCTGGGATTGAGTCCCCCATCGGGCTCTCTGTTGGACAGGGAGCCTGCTTCCTCCTCTCTCTCTCTCTCTCTCTCTCTCTCTGCCTACTTGTGATCTCTCTCTGTCAAATAAATAAAATATTTAAAAAAAACAAACCCATAAAGGCAGCATCAGTATGTGATTGGTTTTATGTTGAAAGAGGACGGTTTTCCCTTGTACAGATGACAACCTGAACTTTCCTTCTCTACACTGTCTGGTTAATATCATCCTTGGTGCCCCCAAAAAGAGAATTCTTCATTTGGACAGTTTATTTGGAAAGCTTGCCGTGAGGATAGCAGGGACGAGTCTCTTCCAAGCGGAGCTAAGAGAGGCTGAGTTCACATCCTCTGGTAGGATGTTGCACTGGAAAGACCTCTGGTAGGAGGTTGCACTTGCTTATCTTAGGATAAAGGACAGCTCAGGGCTTGATACCAAAGAGATGAAGAGATATTTCAGACTCCCCCACATTCTGCAGAGAGAGCTGTATTTCAGGAACTTAAGCTGATATTTAATATTATGAGAATATTGCTAGTAGCCAGCATTAGTTTTTTTTTCCTGTTAAAGGCATTTTTTTCCATTAAATTTTTTCCATTAATTTCCATTAAAGGCAATTCTCAAACCACCTAAGAATTAACTGCTTACTTAAGATTAAATCCTGTTCCTTTAGAAAAATATTTACTGAGTGATTACTGGATGCCAACTGAGCATACCAGGTACTAGGGTAGCTAAATGCATTCCCCTTCTAGTATGAAACTTTACCCTCTAGTATGAAACTTTTTGTTTTACCCTTTCCTATATATAAGAGCCCATGTGATTTTTACGTTCCATTGAAATAAACCTTCCTGTCTAACTGGGGGAATTGAAAACAAAAAACCTCACAAGCTCCAAATGAGTTTGCATACTAGAAATTTAGCAGATAAGGAAAAGTTCTGTAGGTTTGTGGAAAGTTTTTGAAGCTATAAAATACCTGCTTGGATAAGTACTGGCCTAAAGAGAGAGAATGAATTCTGCATCAAGTATATTTGAGATGAACCTCAAAGAGTTTTAGCTGTAAGCTTGTCTCATTTCTCCTTGCCTTCAGTCTGTTGCGATATCACATATCCTGTAGCTTCTGGAAAACTCCTCTGATGTCTTAGCATTACAAAAACAGCTTTGGCCTTGAGTGCCCTTGAAAGAGTCTCAAGGATCTCCCCAGGCCACACTTTGAGAACCACAGCCCTAGTCTTATCTCATTATACCTACAAGGAAGCTGGATCTCACAGAGATTAAGTTAACCTTAGGATAAAATCCCAGACGGGTTGTTTGACTTCTCTTGGCTTGGGTTCCCAATCAGAAGCCGGGGAAGTGTACCCTAATGACCTGTCCTGTTCACTGTCATTGCCAAGGACTGTCCCAAGACAGCGCCCAAACTGTTACGTTTTAAATAAAACAGGAGAGGAAAACCAACAACCACGGTAAATTCTAGAACTGGCATACGGTGTTAGCATCTGAATTAGGATCTCTATTTGAGCTGAAACACCAAGGCAAGCTCTATTGCATCCGCTCCGTGGCACGTGGACAAGCTGCACAGTTAGCGTCATAGAGAAGTACGGAAAGCAGACACACCACAAGGTCACCATTTATCACACTTTCTGAGTCTGAAATGCAACTCACGACATAGGGCCCGGAAATGTTTCACAAGTACTGGCTGAAAGGGCGGTGGGAATATTAAGAGGCAGCTGATAAGCTGACAACCCCATGAGGGTTTTAATGTGTAGTGAAGTTGTGATAAGATGCAGATTCTTTTCATCCTCTACCTGGACCTTATTTTGTCTTCTTCAAATAAATCAGGTTTCCTTCTTGCTCCCCTAGAGATGATATCCTTTGTATCCCACCAGATGGTTCAGGTCTTCTTTAAAGGGCTCAGAGTCTTGTTCCCTTGAGCAACGGGGTGCCGGGAAAGGCTGATCCAATGGAGAAGACTCTTCCCGTTCCCAGCTTCTGTTTTTCTCAGGCTCTGCACTCTTTACTCACATCTACCTCTCCTTCCATGAATACAGCGACGTGATGGTAATTCTCTCTCTCAACAAAATAATTCACAATGGAGGCAAAGCGAGCACTTTTCAGGTGAAGAACGACTTCTCTGGTTCTCGGTTCTCTTGAGCGCCAAGCACATCCTTCCCCAGCTACTGAACTCGCATGGCATCCCGGGAGGTTGGAACCTGCTGGCTCCACTCCACCTTTCCCCAGGAGGACGCCGTGAGCGTGCCTGTAGCTAGTCACCACTGCTCCTACCCCAGCTCCAGGGGCCTTCCCAGCGGCTGCGTGCAAATGGTCATAGCTCGGGAGGCTGTGGGTGGAGGGACGTGGCCCTTAGCATAGCATTTTTGAGTTTCACCCATCTGGTAGCGTGTGTCATTCCTGTTTATTGCTAACAGTTTCTGCTGTACGGATAGACCACGTTTGCATATCCGTTCATCATCTGATGAGCCTTTAGACTGTTGATACTTTTAGGTTCTTATGAATAATGTCACAATGAAGCTTTGTGTATAAATCTCCGTGTGGACATACGTTTTCATGGATTTGGGGTAGATACTTGGAGAGGAATTACTCAATCATCTGGGAACTATTTGTTTAACGTTTAACTGCCAAGCTGTTTTTCAAAGCCACTGCACAGTCTTACACTCCTACTGGCGGTGTGTGCTGGGTCTTCTTTCTCCACCTCCTTGCCAACACTTGGAATTGTCTGTATTTTTAATTTCGGCCCTCCCAATGGGTGCAAAGTAGCATCTCGTTGTGGTTTTATTTGCATTTCCCTAATGATGGAGCCTCTTTTAATGGGCTTGCAGGCTATTTGGGTACCTTCTTCAGATACCTGTCGATTTACCATGGGAGTTCACTATGGATAAATGTCCGTCCTTTGCCCATTCTTAAACTAGGTTGTCTTTTCCTTGTTAAGTTGTAAGAATTATTTATATATTTTGTATGCTAGGCCCTTATTGGATATGCAATTTGCAAATTTTTTTTCAAGCCTATTGGCTGCCTTTACACTTTCTTAGTGTTGCTCGAAGCACACACACTTTTATTTTTGACAGAGTCCACTTTTACAAAGTTTTCTCTTCTGTGTTTTTGTTGTCATGTCTAAGATATCCTTGCCTAACCCAAGGTCAGGAAGATTTACTCCCCTATTTTTTTTTATCTGCATTTTGTAGTTTTAATTTTTTTTCATTTAGGCGTATGCTTTATCTTGAGTTAGCGGGTTTGCATGTGGTATGTGTATCCGTCCCTTGGCACGGGGCTGTCCTTTGCATGGAAATGCGCTCCGTCTCCTTCTGCGCTGACTTTCCCATTTAAAGATCCCTTTGTGTTCATGGGCAGCCCCGCGGCCGTTCACAGTGCTTTTGGCGGTCAGCTCTGCCCTGGAGACTGCTCTTGCCCTTTCTTCCTTTTTTGGCCCAGAGCGTCTGGAGACAGGTTGCATGAGCACCCTGGAGCTCTGCCAGAGTCACAAGATGAGGAAGGGCAAGAGGCACTCGCAGGAGGCGGGGAGCAGGCTGGGGGCGAAGGCAGAGGAAGTTCAGCATCGTGTGGTTTCCGTGGCTCGAGCACAGTTAAGGGCCAGTACGCGCTCAAGCGCTGGAGGCTTCCCGAGAGCCCGTCCCTGCCCTCCGAGTCGTCTGTTCATTTCTATGCGGTGGGCTCGGCCCTTGCCCCGAGCTCGCGAACACCGGGGTCCCCAGACGGAACCTTCCTTCCTGCGGGGTGGGCAGGCGGTGCCAGGCGCCCAACACCCAGCCGGAGCTCCGCTGGGACCCTTATCACGTCATCTGTTGTGGCAAATGTCAGGCAGAGAAGGAGGAGGCTGAGTTGAGTTTAAGAAAGGATCACCAGACTCTGGGTGCTTCTCTCCGCCACTTGCTGAGGAAGCGAATTTGCGTGCGGAGCAAGGTTAGGTGCGTGCCAGAACTGACACAAAAACAGGGCTGAGGCTGAAAGCAGGGGCTGGAGACAGATGACCTCAGCTGGAACGGAGGCTCGGTCCCTCAGCGTCTCTGCTGGAGACGGGGGGCACCTGCGGGATAGTTCTGCACCCGCATTTTCTCACTCAGCCCGCCCGTATCTCTTGCTTTTATGGGCAGCGCCGTGACTTTTCCATATGCCTTGCAGCTTATGTATCACGTTCATAGTTGACTGTCTGACTTCTCATCCCCTCCCCATGAATGACAGAAATCATTGTTTTTGTGGTTGTTGGCTTTGATGTGTTCTGAAAATCGAGGAGACTTGAGACATGTCATAGTCAATAGGAAGTATTTGTCAGATATGGTTAATAATAGTACCAGCCTCACTGTATTGTTACGGAGATTAAATGAAGTAGTCCTATAATATGTTTTCGGTATTGACTAGGGCACACTAAGTGCTGTGGAAGCAGAGTGGCCACGTGTCTTGTGTCCTGGCTGGCCTTGGACAGTCCTACTTTTGACCATTTCTCTGGAGTACTTAGTAATAGTGCTTCCTTTCAGTTAAAAAAAAAAAAGGTTTATTTTAGATATTAAATTATATGGTTTTTCTACATGGAAGTGTTTCTACTCATTCATTTAAGAGACTTTAAAAAATTACGTGCTATTCACCAAGTACCATATTAAATGCCAAGCGCAAAGGCCACAGCTCCTTCCTTCCACAACTTCTGGTTCTGGGCTCTCTCCCTGGAGAGCTTGCAGAACACAGTTAAGCAGACAGCTTCAAATCTGGATCTCATGCATAAGAGCAGGAATTGGATTCACATCCATGTAGTTCTTTGCTGTTTTATGAAGTTTTTCTGTTCTTTAGTTTATATGGAAACCCAACAAGGTAGAAACGATTACTGTCACTCTTTGATGAAAAACGGATTCGGGGAAGACCCGTGATTGCTGAAATTTGCATAGCTCGACAGTACGTGGCTCAGGGCTCCGGTTCCCACACGGTTTCCTGCTGAGTAAGAGCCCTGACCCCACCGCCTGATAGCCTGCTCAGACTTGGACTCACTAATTCTGCGTTGTTCTACCATAAACAGCAGTTTTCCTTATTCTTAGGAAAGGGATCGGTTACACTGATTAAATGTAGACACACATTTTGAATGAAGGGCAGGCCAGGAGAATCTAATTCTTCTGATTTCTCATCTTGCCTGGTCAGTGCAGTCTATGGGTTCTCAGATTGAAGTCTGGGAGGGGACGTCCAGTCTCCTGGGGACATCTGCGGCTTTTCTCATGCTCCTCTGCCTCCCTCTAGCGACTCCAGCCCAGAATTACCACCACATATGATGTGTATGTATTTTACATATATATATTTTACACTCACACATTTTGCAGATGGGAGGTAGGGAGTTATTGCAAGGACTCCGAAGCTACAAAAAAAATCTAAGCCTAGTTTACTCCTCCCATACCTTTCTTACACCTAGTAATGTGTCACCAATGTGAAACATTGTAATGACCGCCAAGGACACGAAGATAAAAGCCGGATTCCACGTTTCCCCACGTAGAATTCTTTGGCAAGCCCTCTTTGTATCTGAAGAAATAGAGGGCTTAACATTTCAGAGGAGAGGGGAGGTAAGTGTTTTGGTCTCCCACCTTTCTTACCAAGTTAAGCATAGTGCGGCCCTCCAGACTTTCAGAAACTAGGACTGCTTTTTAATTCTGCGTCTTCATGCCATATTCTGACCACTTTTGTCCTTCTTCACGCCTTCCTGTTTTCCTCTCCCTGTTCTTCCATTTCGTCGCCAATGCTTTTTTATTTGGGGTTTTATCTCCTCTGCCAATCAGCAATCTGGTGAAGAAGCCAAGGACAGCTTCAGGCACTGCTCGCCTGCTGGGTGCCCTCCTGCGTAAAGAAATCACTCACCTCAGTGCTAGAACTTCCAGTTTCCAGCAGCCGGTAGGTAGTCAACACTCAGAGGCAGGGTGGGGCAGGAGCCAGGCTTCTCAACGACACTAATCACAGAAACACAGGAATTTGCCACTAGCCACTTAGTCAAAACAAGGCAGGAGGCAGTCTAGTCTGGGCAGTCCCTTCTAGCTGGAAATCAGGAAAGGAAGGAAAGGTTCTAGCATGTTCTCCGTACAGAAGGATCTGAAGGAAGAAAAACTTCTTCCTTTACCTTTCAGGGTCTTCCAGCTAGACTAAAAGTAAAATGTACATGAGACAGATGAACAAGAGAAAAAACCCCAAAGCTTTGTTACATGAACGCAAAGACCCAGTAATGTAACTGAGACCTAAAGATTGACCAAGGCAGGGACACCTGGGTGGCTCAGTTGTTAAGCGTCTGCCTTGGGCTTGGGTCACGATCCCATGGGTCCTGGAATTGAGCCCCACATTGGGCTCCCTGCTCTACGGGAAAACTGCTTCCTCCTTTCCCGCTCTGCCTGCTTCTGTTGTGTCTCTTTGTGAAATAAATAAAATCTTTAAAAAAAGGAAGAATGACTTAGGCCATGTGGTTTTTATATTTTTTAGACAAAGAGACCAGAAATCTGCGAGGAATTGACAAGACAAAGAAAATGTAACTTGAGAACTTCCATTAGTGAGGAACTGTAAACAGACTTTGGGCTGCTTAGTAGATCAATAACAAAGGAGGTTTCTCCATACAGCCTTCTGGGCTCAAATATCCTGTTTCTGGTGAGCAGGATGTCCCTCTTCACAGGGGAGATTTATTACCTGCTTTCAGGGGGACAGAAGAGGGTCTGAGTGCTGTTCTTGCACAAGCTGTCTCTTGGGTAGCTTTTGTTTAAAATAATCAAAATACCAAAGGGGCACATTTCGTGGCGTCCTACCCTTGGCCCCTACAGGTTCAAGTGGCTTGATTGCCCCATCCATACCTGAGCAGTCTGGCTTAGCGTGCTGGTCCCCATCACTGCCCTGCTGCCCCGTGTCTCTAGACCGTGAGTTCCTGCATCACTCCGATGGGACCTTGGGTGGCCACGGAAACTGTGCTTCACACCACGCTAGTGACGTGTATACTTGAGTATCACAGGAGACGCAGAATTCACCATTTTCCTTCCCAAGGTTAGTTAAAGGCAAAATCATTAAGATCATTAGAGAGAGAGTGTGCTATTTTATGGAAACTCAGGCAAGTAATAGCCAGGGGACCTATGCAATTCGCACATAAAGTTAGAAAAAAATTCTTTTCAATGCCAGTGCCTTTGACAGTGGGTTCTGTCTTCCATATTAACCAGATTTGCTTATTCTGGGCAGTAGTTTTCCTTAGCAAATCAGTGCGTTAGGCAGCTCTAAGTTGGCCTTTACCCACCTCCACCTTCACGAGCTGTTCTCTTTGTTGGTGCCCTTCCCCACTACCCCAGGGCTTCGCCTGCCTGATTTCTGGCATGTCTTCAAATTACATACCGATAATAACTTCAGTGTTAATTTCCCTGCGCAACTGACATTTTAATCTGGGAACTCCCAAGCTCTGAAAATCTTTCTGATTTAGGATATTAATTAAACTTACTATAGTGTTACATACATATGCATGTAAATACACATATGTATATATATATATCACAGATCACACATACTTTATCATAATATATACGTATATCAAATCATTATGACGTACACCTTAAAACTAATACGGTGCTGTATGTCAATTATCTTTTTTTCCAAAATTTTATTTAATTTCTAGTTAATATACAGTGCAATATTGGTTTCAGAGTAGAATTTGGTGATTCAACATCTACATACCCAGGGCTCATCCCAACAGGAGCCCTCCTTAAATACCCATCCCCCATCTAGCCCACCCCCCCACTCCCTTTCTCCATCAACGTTCCGTTCTCTCTCTCTCTTTTTTCTTCATCTTTTTTGAAGATGTTATTTATTTATTTGAGATAGAGTGAGAGAGAGCACAAGCAGGGTGGAGGGGCAGAGGAGAGGGAGAAGCAGGCTTCCTACTGAGCAGGGAGCTTGATGTGGGGCTCGATCCCAGGACCCTGACATCATGACCTGAGCTGAAGGCAGACACTTAACTGACTGAACCACTTTCGCACCCCAGTTTGTTCTCTATCTTTAAGAGTCTCTTAATGGTTTGTTTCCCTCTCTCTTTTTTCATTTTCTTTTTTTCTCTCCTCCCATATGTTTTTCTGTTCTGTTTCTTAAATTCCACATATGAATGAAGTCATACAGTGTTTGTCTTTGCCTGATTTATTTTGCTTTGCAAAATATACTCTAGTCCTATTCACATTATTGTACATGGTAAGGTTTCATTCTTTTTGATGGCTGAGTAATAGTTCAGTGTGTGTGTGTGTGTGTGTGTGTGTGTGTGTCTGTGTATGTGTGTACACCACATCTTTATCCATTCTTCAGTCAGTGGACACTTGGGCTCTTGCCATAGTTACGGCTATTGCTGATAAAGCTGCTGTAAGCATCAGGGTGCATGTACTTCTTTGGATCGTATCATTTGCGTAAATACCTAGTAGTGCAATTGCTGGATTGTAGGGTAGCTCTATTTTTAACTTTTTGAAGAACCTCCACACTATTTTCCAGAGTGACTGCACCAGGGTACATTCCCCCTGCCAGTGCAAGAGCTTTCCCCTTTGTCTACCAAGACCTGTTGTTTCTTGTTTGTTGATTTTAGCCATTCATTCTGACAGGTGTGAGGTGGTATCTCATTGTGGTGTTGATTTGTATTTCCCCGATGATGAGCGATGTTGAACATTTTTTCATGTTAGCCATTGGATGTCTCCTTTGGAAAACTTCTTTGGAAATCTGCCCATTTCTTAACTGGATTATTTGTTTTTTGGCTGTTGAGTTTGATCAATTCTTTATGGATTTTGGATACTAATACTTTATCAGATACGTCATTTACAAATATCTTCTCCCATCCCACAGGCTGCTTTTTAGTTTTGTTGACTGTTTCCTTTGCTGTGCAAAAGCTTTTTATCTAGATGAAGTCCCAGTCGTTCATTTCTGTTTTTCCTTCTCCTTTGGCTACATGTTCAGTGAGAAGTTGCTGAGGCTGAGTTCAAAGAGTGTGCTGATTGTGTTCTTTTTTAGCGTTTGGATGGTTTCCTGTCTCACATTTAGTTAGGTCTTTCATCCATTTTGAATTTATTTTTACAAATGGTGTAAGAGACTGGCCCAGGTTCATTCTTCTGCATGTGGCTGTTCAGTTTTTCCAACACCATTTGTTGAAGGGATTGTCTTTCTTTCCATTGGATATTCTTTCCTGATTTGTCAAAGATTAATCGATAGTATAATTGTGGGTCCATTTCTGGATTCACTATTCTGTTCCATTGATCAATGAGTCTGTCTTTGTGCCAGTGCTGTACTGTCTTGATGGCTTTGTATTACAGCTTTGTAATAGAGCTTGAAGTCCAGAATCACGATGCCCCAGCTTTGGTTTTCTTCTTCTTAGTTTCTTCTTCGTAGTTTGGCTATTCTGCGTCTTTGGTGGTTCTATACAAATTTTAGGGTTGCTTATTCTAGCTCTGTGAAAAGTGCTATTGGTATTTTGATAGGGATTGCATTAAATGTATAGCTTGCTTTGGGTACTACAGACATTTTAACCATATTTGTTCTTCCAATCCATGACCATTTTATGTTTTTTTTTTCCCCATTTCTTTGTGTTCTCAATCATATCGTAATTTAAAAAAGAGTAAGATTTTAAATAGGAAGATGTTAAGCTGAGGTGGGTGGGAAGACAAACGTTTTGGAAGAGTGAACTTGCCTGGCATCTTCCAAAATACTGCTGGGAAGTGATTCCGTTCTTTGTTCTGTTCTTTCCAGAAAGACATTCATATCATTTTAGAGGCAGCTGCTACTGGAGGCACCAGGCTTTGAACGGAGGATGTGGGAGTCCTGGCTGCTTTATGCTACTGTCCCCGTTCACTGCTGTGGTCATGGACACAGGGATAGTCTCAAAACCTCAGGCCTCTGTTCCAATGAGACCCTCTGATGGAAAGACGATTCCAGGTTGGCAGTATTTCAAGTCCAGCATGTTGGGCTCCTCGGTCTTGCACACCCAGACGGTCCCGTCTTTGAGGGCAGTTTGGCCATTTGTTTTGGGCATTTGTAGCAACCAGCACTTTCCATATTTTATCGAAGTGGCAAAAAAAGCATAATAATAACTATGTCCTTGAAATCGAGGTTGCCTTGTATAACAGTGAAGTCTAAAGCATGGTGGGGACTTAAAATATACCACGTTTTAGAAAATTCTTGGTTTATGTTAGAACTGGGTCCCTTATCAAACATCATCCTGAGATTATTCTTTTAAAACTCCAAACTGTGTTCTAGACTATTCTCTGCCACTCATTAACCAGGTCACTTTGGTGAGGCATCTCTGGAAGGCTAAGTCTGACAGTGAGACCCTGTGTTTTTCGGCACTCAAACCTGTGGTTCCAGAAATTGGCTGTAAAATAATGCTAATTTAATTTGTCTTCCAGCAGCTAAAATTATAACTGCAGATCATGCCAATGCAGAATTTCTGATTGCAGGAGGAAACTTATCTTCTATAATACCATGGGGATTACCCTTTTAGATCAAATAATGCAGGTACCACAATTGGCACACAAGCTATCAGTAAGTGGTGGGAGTTATTTCCACGAACAGCTCGTCCTCGCGGTCCTCGGGGGGGGAACTTTCACATAAATGTAAAAAGAAACCTTGGCACCTGTGTGTTGCGATTTTATGTATCATAGGGCCAACGGTTAGAAACAGCGCAAATGTCTATCAGTGGAAGAGTAGCATGTTTGCCCAATGAATAGTATACAAGAGTAAAAACTAGAACCACGTATCAGTTGCTTAATAAATGCCCCTTTCATGCAAATTACTCCCGCAGATAGTTCTACCCATCTACACTCCTTCTAACAGTATATGATGGCTGCCACTCCCTCATATATTCACCAAAACTTACAGCTGTCTGATTTAAATTTTTCTGCCAACCTGATAGAAAATTCTTTTTTATGACTAGAGAGGTTAGGCATGTTTTCATATTCTTATTTGCCATTTGATTTTTCCTCTCTGTGACTAGCCTGTTCCAGTCTTTGTTTAATGTTTCTACTGATTGGAGAGTCTTTTTCTTATTTATTTGTAAGAGCTCTTTACATATAGATGAGAACTTTTCAGTCAGTGTACACTTTCTTCCAGTGTATGGTTTGCCTTTTCACTTTCACAATGATGTCTTTTTGTTATACAAAAGGTTTATATCTTAAGGAAGTTAAATGTATGACTTTTTTCTTTGTGGCTTGTTTTAATTTGTGTGTGTTGTGTTTGTGCAGTCCTTTGCCCCTGTTAAGTCTTATAAGTACTCCACTATATGGTCTTTTGAAAGTTAAAAAAATTTTTTTCATCCAAGTCTTTGATTCTCCTGTATTTTATTTTGTGTATGGTGTGAAGTAGAGAACTATTTAAAATTTTATATAACCAATGGTCCTGTCACCATTTATTGAAAAAATTTTTAACCTTTCCGGGCTGTGGGATCAAATTGCCTGGGTCCAAACTCCAGCGTCACTTTGAATTAGGACTATGATCTTAAAAATACTACTCAATTTCTAAGGGTTTCAATTTCCCTATTTATAAAATAATAATATAATAATAATAATAATAATAATAGTTACAGGACTGTTGGGGGGAATTAATTGAGTCTAAAACACTTAGTGCCAGGCACAAAGTTAAGGAGGGCACGAGTGTTGCATGTAAGTGATGAATTATTGAAATCTAACCCTAATACCAATATTACACTATCTGTTAACTGAAATTTAAATAAATATTGGAAATGAACAAAGAAGACTTGATACATGTTAGCTATTATTTTTATTGCAAATTTCTATGCTGTCCCTGTCATATATCAACTTTTCTCTTGTGTCTAGGTCTAGATCTGGATTTTCTATTCTCCTTCTATTTGTCTAGTTTTCTTTCTTTGGCCCAGAGCCACATGATATAAATCATTGTAGCTGCATAGTAAGTACCTTATCTTACAGGCCAAGTCTCTGCACCATGTTCTCCTTCCAAATTATCTTGGTCGCTTTTTGTCCTTTACTCTTTCCATATATACTTTAAAATCAGTAATTCTAGTTCCTGGGTGGCTCAGTAGGTTAAAGTTCTGCCTTCAGCTCAGGTCATGATCCCAGGAGTCTGGGATCAAGCCCTGTGTCTGGCTCCCTGCTCAGCGGGGAGTCAGTTTCTCCTTCTCCCTCTGCCCCCCAGTCATGCTTGCTCTCTCTCCCTCTCTAGTGCGCACTCTCTTTCAAATAAATAAATAAAATATATATTTTTTTAAAATCAGTAATTCTAGTTTCCTAAGCAAAAATCTCTTGCCACCCTTCCCCAACACAGACACATCAATTTTGCTGGGAGTTTGAAACTTGCATTTAATCTACTGATTGGTTTGTGGACGTGTGCCATCTTTACGGTATTGATATTTTCCCCTCTACAAGAACAGGGCAATTTTTTTAAAAGACTTTATTTATTTATTTGACAGAGATCACAAGTAGGCAGAAAGGCAGGCAGAGAGGGAGGGAAGCATGCTCCCTGCTGAGCAGGGAACCCGATGTGGGGCTCCATCCCAGGACCCTGGGATCATGACCTGAGCCGAAAGCAGAGGCTTTAACCCACTGAGCCACCCAGGCGCCCTAAGAACAGGGAAATTTAATACAAAAAAGGCATTAATGAGTAAAAGAATGTTATGAAGGGGTAAAACTGGGCTCGCAGGAATACACCAATACGAGGTACAGGAAGCAGCTACTACCTCAGCAGCAAGAGGGAGTGCAGATGAGCAAGGAGCCAAGAACTTGGAAGGCGCGTCCCAAAGCTGAGGCTGAGAGCTAGTGGCAGAGGGTGTGGCCGCCCCTGGTGCCTGGGCTGACGGCTGGTGAAGTTTGTAGAGGGCGTGGGACAGTTCTGGTCTGTGGAGAGTGGCCTACTATTGACAGAGATATCTGTTGCCATGGTGACATGTTAGCAATGATCTGAAGAAATATGCTTGCTAGGGTGCCGAGACAGTCCCTGGAGGGGGAGCCCCAGCAGCCCACCCACGTGCTCCCCGGCAGCGACGCCATCGGAGCAGTTTCCTCTCTCAACCTTTCCTACTTCCTCCACCTGCCTCAGTCCCCGGGTCGCTGCTCAGAGGGGACACTGAACCTCTGTTACACTTTTGACCCATACAATTCAGGTTTTCATAATAGCTAGTTACATAATTAACGTGTAAAACTCTGACGCAATTAAAAAATGGAATGAACAAGTCACTGGAGTAATTGATGAGATGAGTAATCAAGTTGAAATGAACGCACGCATCTGAACTTGTAAAGTAGGTTGTAACTTTTTTTTTTTTTTTATTACTATTGAGGTATAGTTGACCTGCAATGTTACATTAGTTTCAGGTGTACTGTGTAGTGTATTCAACAAGTCCATACATAACTCAGTGCTCAGCACACCAAGTGTAGGTACCATCTGCCTCCGCATGTTATTACGATATTACTGACTATATTCCTCTGCTCTATTTTCATCTCCGTGACTGATTTATTTTATAACTGGAAGTTTGTACCTACGAATCCCCTTTATCTGTTTTTCACCCATACCCTGCCGCCCCCCCCCCCTTTACCTCCTTTCTGGCAATCACTAGATTATTTTCTGTATTTATGAGTCTGTTTCTGTTCTTTTATCAGTTCATTTTTGGTTCTTTTAGATTTCAAATGTAAGTGAAGTCATATGGTATTTGTCTTTCTTTGTCTGACTTATTTCACTTAGTGCAATGCTTTCTAGGTCCATGCATGTTGTTGCAAATGACCAGGTTTCATTATTTTTTTGGCCAAGTACTATTATCTTCTGCATATACATACATACCTCACATCCTCTCTATCTATTCATCTATTGGTGAACACTTCTGTTGCTTCCGTATCTTGGCTATTATAAATAATACTGAAATAAGTGTATGGGTGCACATATCTTTTTGAATTAGTGTTTTCGTTTTCTTTGGGTAAATATGCAAAATAGTAGAATTACTGAATCAAATGGTATTCTTAATGTTTTGAGGAACCTTCATACTATTTTCCATTGTGGCTCTACCAATGTACATTTTCACCGGTAGTGCACAAGGGCTCCCTTTTCTCCACATCCTTGCCTTGTTGTTTATTGCCTTTTTGATCTTAGCCATCCTCACAGATGTAAGGTGCTACCTCATTGTGGTTATGATTTTCATTTCCCCGATATTCAGTGACTTTGAGCATCTTTTCGTGTGTCTTTTGGTCTTTATCTTCTTTGAAAAAATATCTATTCAGTTGCCCTCCTCATTTTTTAAAAAAGACATGTTTATTCAGATCATGATCAGACTATTACATTTACCAGTCAACAGCATGGGTGCCAAAAAAAAGAAAACAACAAACCTCCATTAAAACCTCATGTTGGCATGCTTTACACTTTCCATGGAACAGAAACTGAAATAACATGTTGTACAATTCATCACAAATACAGTCCTTGAGTTTTTTGCCCATGCGTGTGAGTATCGTCTAAAACACATCTTCTTTGTAGCAGTCCAGGCATGCCACCGCTGTGCTTGGCTAAGGTCACAAATCTTTTGTAAACTATAGCTTCCCTGTCACTTCTCTGGCTCTTCTCTCCTGCTAAACTTCATTTCCTGGCAGTAATGAAAATCCACTGCCACTGCCATAGCTACCACCACTGCTGGAACCACCATAGCCACCTTGGTTTTGTGGTTTGCCGAGGTACTGGGCTCCACCATCATAGGGGCCAGACCATCTGCCTCCA
Organism: Lontra canadensis; assembly: GCF_010015895.1. Lineage (NCBI taxonomy): Eukaryota > Metazoa > Chordata > Mammalia > Carnivora > Mustelidae > Lontra > Lontra canadensis. The sequence goes on along the minus strand of NW_022631070.1, from coordinate 5,291,290 downwards.
GAATTCCCTTCACTCATGGGCCAAAATTTGCAGACTGATTGTTGTAATTGCCAAAACCATTATGGCTTCCGCCACCCCCAGAGTTGCTTCTGCAATTACCAAATCCATTATAGCCATCCCCATGGCTGCCACATCCACCACCACCTCGACTGCCACCATGCTGCCTTGCCCACTGAACTTCCCTCCATGACCAATGTTGTCATACCCAACAAAACCACTTCCACAACCATCTCCACAGTTTCCAGAAGCACTTCGACCTCTTTGGCTAGATGAAGCTCTAGCTTGTGTAGATAGCACTTGTGTAGATACATCTCTTGTGTAGATAGCACTTTCCTTACTTCACAGGTGTGGCCATTCACAGCATGGGATTTTTGAATGACAGCCTTGTCTACAAAGTCATTGTCGCTGAATGTTACAAAGCAAAGCCTCTCTTCTTGCCACGGTCTCAGTCAAGATTTCAATCATGTCAATTTTCCGACACCATTCAAAATAATCTTAGATGATGCTCTTCTGTGACTTCTTTAATGCCACCAATAAAACTCTTTTTCACAGTTAAGTGGGCACCATGTCTTTCAGAATCTTCTCTTGAGACAACCCTCTGGTTCCACAACTCTTCCATCCACCTTGTGGGGCTCTGCACTCATGGCTCCACCCATCTCCTCCACACTGGCATTACGGGATAAGCTCAAAGCCTCTGGAGCCCTTGGTGTTCAGATCTCTCATCACCCTACAGTCCGCAAGTGCTCCCCAGGGCTCAAAGATGGCTCCTCACATTCTCATTGGTGCTTTCAACACTCGGACCTCCGAAGAAGAGCTTCCACAGCTATTCAGGCTCTTTGGGAGACTTTGATTTAGACATGATGGTGGTGGGAGGGGAGACTTTTACGATACTTACTTGGCAGTGACCACAGGCAGAAAAGCTCCCCTGCTCATTTTTAATTGGATTTTTTTTTTTTTTTTTTGGTGTTGAGCTATGTATGATTCTTTATATATTTTGGATATTAACCTCGTATCAGATAAAGCGTTTGAAATGTCTTCTTCCATTCAGGAGATTTCCTTTTTGTTTTGACGGTCTCCTCTGCTGTGCAAAAACTTTCCATTTTTGGTGTAAAACAAATAGTTGACTTTTGCTTCTGTTTCCCTTGCCTGAGGAGAAATATACACAAATATGTTGCTAAGACCTTACATCCAGGAGACTACTGCCTTTTTTTTTCTTTTAGGAGTGTTATTGTTGCAGGTTTCATATTTCAGGTCTTTAATCCATTTTGGGTTTATTTATGTGTGTGTTATAAGAAAGTGGTCCAGCATTCTTAGGCATGCAGCTGTCCAGTTTTCCCAGCACCATGTATTGAAAAGAGTGTCTTTTTTCCCCTTTGTATATTTTCATCTCCTTTAAGTTAATTGACAGTATAGGTGTGGGTTTACTTCTGAGCCCTCTGTCTTGCTCCATTAATCCACATGTCTGTGCCCAGTACCATACTGTTCTGATTTCTGTAGCTTTATAGTATATCTTGAAATCTAGGATGGTGATACATCCAACTTTGTTTTTTCTCAAGCTTACTTTAATAATTCGAGGTCTTTGGGGGTTCTATATAAATTTTAGGGTGATTTCTTCTTTTCTGCGAAAAATGCTATTGGTATTTTGATAAGGATTGCATTGAATCTGTAGATTGCTTTGGGTAGTATGGACATGTGAATGATATTAAGTCTTCCAATCTGTGAGCCTGGTATATCTTTCCATTTGTTTGTGTCATCTTTAGTTTCTTTTATGAATGTCTTGTAGTTTTTAATGCATGGGTCTTTCATTATCTTGGTTGAATTTATTCCTAGGTATTTTATTCTTTTTGGTACAGTTGTAAATTGGGTTGTTAGTTTCTTTTTTGGCTTGTTCATTGTTAGTGTATAGGAATGGAACAAATTTCTGTATGTTAATTTTGTTTCCTTCATTGTCACTGAATTCAATGTTGGTTCAAATTATTTTTTGGTTGAGTCTTTAGGAATATCTGTATATAGTATCATGTCATCTGCAATGTGACAGTTTTACTTCTTCTAGCAGATGTTTTTGTATATTTTCCTTGACTGAATGCTGCATCTAGGACTTACAGTTCTATATGGAATAAAATTACTGAGAGTGGACATCATTGTTTTGTTCCTGATCCTAGAGGAAAAGCTCTCAGTTTTTCACCATTGAGAATGACATTACCTGTGGGTTTGTCATAGGTGGGCTTTACTATGTTGAGGTACATTCTCTATAAACTCAATTTGTTGAGAGTTTTTATCATGAATGGATATTGTATTTTGTCAAATGCTTTTTCTGCATCTAATGAGATGATCATTGTGTTTTACCCTTCCTTTGTTAATGTGATGTGTTACATTGATTTGTGAGTATTGGACAATACTTACATTCCCGAAATAAATCCCACTTGACTGTGGCGAATGATGCTTTTAATGTATTGTTGAATTTGGTTTGGTAATATTTTCTTGAGGATTTTTAAATCGGTGTTCATCAGGCCTATTGGCCTGTAGTTTTCTTTCTTTAGTGTCTTTTTTGTTTATTTTGGTATCAGGGTAATGTTGGCCCTCATAAAATAAATTTGGAGGTTTTTCCTTTCTTTCCTGTTGTTTGGAATAGTTTCATGCCATTGTGGTAAAAAAAAAAATACTTGATATGATTTCAGTCTTTTAAAATTTATCAAGACTTGTTTTGTGGTCTATCATGTGATCTTCCTGGAGAATGTTCCACATGCACTTGAAAAGAATGTGTATTCTGCTATTTTTGGATGGAATGTTCTGTATATATCTGTTAAGATCATCTCGTCTAATGTGATCTTCAAAGCCATTGTCTCCTTGTTGATTTCCTGTCTGGGTGGTTATCCTCTTTGATGCAAATGGAGTATTAAAGTTCTCTACTATTATTGTCAATTATTACTGTCAACTTCCCCCTTTATTTCTGTTAATATGTGCTTTATACATTTAGGTGCTCTTATATTAGATTGTAGATATTTATAATTGCTATAGTCTCTTGTTGGCTTAATCCCTTTAATCACTATGTAATGCCCTTCCTTGTCTCTTGCTACATCTTTGTTTCAAAGTCCATTTTGTCTGATATAAATATAGCTACCCCTCCCTTCTTACTTCCAATTGCATGGAATATCTTTTTCTATTTTGTCCCTTTGAGTCTGTATTTGTCTTTTTTTTTTTAAGATTTTATTTATTTATTTGATAGATTGAGTGAAAGAGCAGGAGGAAGACGGAGGAGAGGTAGAAGCAGACTCCCTGCTGAGCAGGGATTCCCAACACAGGGCTTGATTCTGGGACTCCAGGATCATGACCTTAGCTGAAGGCAGACGCTTAACTGACTGAGCCACCCAGGTGCCCCAAGTCTGTTTTTGTCTTTAGGTGTGAAGTGAGTCTCTTGTAGGTGGCATAGAGACGAATCTTGGTTTTTAATCTATTCAGTTACTCTGTGTTCTTTGGTTGGAGCATTTAGGCCATTTACATTTAAATAATTATTGATTGCTATGTACTTAACTGCCTTTTTGTTAATTGTTTTCTGGTTGTTTTGGTAGATCTTCTCTGTTCCTTTCTTCTTCTCTTGCTCTCTTCCCTTGCAGTTTGATGGCTTGCTTTAGTGTGATTTTGTATTAATTTCTCTTTATTTTATGTGCATCTGTTTTAGGCTTTAGACTTGTGGTTACTATTGTTTTTATATATAAAAGCAGTCTGTATTAAAGACTGGATAGCAGTCTATATTAAATTGATGGCCACTTAAGTTTAAACACATTCTAAAAGAACTACATTTTTGCTCCTCTCTCCAGGTTCTATGTATATGATGTCATATTTTATATTTAAAAATTTTGTATATCCCTTGACTAATTTTTGTAACTATAATTCACTATAGTAGTTTTGTATTTTTAATTTCCATACAGGCTCTGTAAGTGATTAATCTACTACCTTTATGTGTGTTTGCTTTTATCTATGAATTTTTTCCTTCCATAATTTTCTTATGACTACTTATGACCTTTTTTTTCCACTTAGGTCCCTCTAGTGTTTCTTGTGAGGGTGGTTTAGTAGTGATGAGCTCCTTTAACTTTTGCTTGTCTGAGAAACTCTTTATCTCCCCTTCAGTTCTGAATGTCTGACTTGTTAGATAAAATATCCTTGGTTTTAACTGTCTTCCTTTCTCCACTTTGAATGTATCATGCCACTCACTCAGGGAAGCAAAGTTTCTGTTGAAAAATCAGCTGATAGCTCTATGGGGTTTCCCTTCTATGAAACTGTTTTCTTTTCTTATGTTGCTTTTAAGATTCTCTCCTTATCATTCTTTTTTGCCATTTTAATTATTGTGTGTCTTGGTGTGGACTTCCTTGAGTTCATCTTTTTTGAGGCTCGACATGATTAGGGAAGTTCTCAGGTATTATATTTTTCAAAGAAATTTCTTTGCCCCCTTCTCTTTTTTTCTCCTCTGGGTCCCCTAGAATGCAAATGCTTGAGGATATTGCAGATATCCCTTAATCTATCCTCATTTTTTATTATTCTTTTTTCTTTTTGCTGCTCAGTTTTTTCTTTTAATTTTTTAAATTTATTTTCAGCATAACAGTATTCATTGTTTTTGCACCATACCCAGTGCTCCATGCAATCCGTGCTCTCTCCAATACCCACCACCTGGTTCCCCCAACCTCCCGCCCCCACACCTCTTCAGAACCCTCAGGTTGTTTTTCAGAGTCCATAGTCTCTCATGGTTCACCTCCCCTTCCAATTTCCCTCAACTCCCTTCTCCTCTCCATCTCCCCTTGTCCTCCATGCTATTTGTTATGCTCCACAAATAAGTGAAACCATATGATAATTGACTCTCTCTGCTTGATTTATTTCACTCAGCATAATCTCTTCCAGTCCCGTCCATGTTGCTACAAAAGTTGGGTATTCATCCTTCCTGATGGAGGCATAATACTCCATAGTGTATATGGACCACATCTTCCTTATCCATTTGTCCGTTGAAGGGCATCTTGGTTCTTTCCACAGTTCGGCGACCGTGGCCATTGCTGCTATAAACATTGGGGTACAGATGTCCCTTCTTTTCACTCCATCTGTATCTTTGGGGTAAATACCCAGTAGTGCAATTGCAGGATCATAGGGAAGTTCTATTTTTAATTTCTTGAGGAATCTCCACACTGTTCTCCAAAGTGGCTTCACCAACTTGCATTCCCACCAATAGTGTAAGAGGGTTCCCCTTTCTCCACATCCCCTCCAACACATGTTGTTTCCTGTCTTGCTAATTTTGGCCATTCTAAGTGGTGTAAGGGGGTATCTCAATGTGGTTTTAATTTGAATCTCCCTGATGGCTAGTGATGATGAACATTTTTTCATGTGTCTGATAGCCATTTGTATGTCTTCATTGGAGAAGTGTCTGTTCATATCTTCTCCCCATTTTTTGATATGTCTGTTTTGTGTGTGTTGAGTTTGAAGAGTTCTTTATAGATCCTGGATATCAACCTTTTGTCTGTACTGTCATTTGCAGATATCTTCTCTCATTCCGTGGGTTGCCTCTTTGTTTTGTTGACTGTTTCCTTTGCTGTGCAGAAGGTTTTGATTTTGATGAAGTCCCAAAAGCTCATTTTTGCTTTTGTTTCCTTTGCCTTTGGAGACATATCTTGAAAGAAGTTGCTGTGGCTGATATCGAAGAAGTTACTGCCTATATTCTCCTCTAGGATTCTGATGGATTCCTGTCTCATGTTGAGGTCTTTTATCCATTTTGAGTTTATCTTTGTGTACGGTGTAAGAGAATGGTCGAGTTTCATTCTTCTACATATAGCTGTCCAGTTTCCCCAGCACCATTTATTGAAGAGACTGTCTTTTTTCCACGGCGTATTTTTTCCTGTTTTGTCAAAGATTATTTGACCGTAGAGTTGAGGGTCCATATCTGGGCTCTCTACTCTGTTCCACTGGTCTATGTGTCTGTTTTTATGCCAGTACCATGATGTCTTGGTGATCACAGCTTTGTACTAAAGCTTGAAATCAGGTAACGTGATGCCCCAGTTTTATTTTTGTTTTTCAACATTTCCTTAGCGATTCGGAGTCTCTTCTGATTCCATACAAATTTTTGGATTATTTGCTCCAGCTCTTTGAAAAATACCGGTGGAATTTTGATCGGAATGGCATTAAAAGTATAGATTGCTCTAGGCAGTATAGACATTTTAACAATGTTTATTCTTCCGATCCAAGTTTGCTGCTCAGTTTGATTTCATTCATTTCCATGTCTTCCAGATCATTTAACCATTCTTCTGCATCCTCTAATCTGCTGTTGATCCCCTCTATTGTATTTCTTTTTGTTTCTGTTATTATATTCTTCTGTTTTCTTTTTAATTTGTCATGTCTTTGTTAAAATTCTCACTGAGTTCATCCACTCTTTTCTCAAGTCCAGTATCTTTATACCATTATTTTGAGCTCTTTATCAGGTATATTGCTTTTGTCCGTTTTATGTAGCTATTTTTTCTATGATTATGTCTTGTTTTCTCATTTGGGTCATACTCTGTCTCCTCATTTTGTCTGATTCTGTGTTCATCTCTGTGTATCAGATAGGTCAGCTATGTCTCTGGTCTTGGAAGTAGTGGCCATGTTTAGAAGAGGTCCTGTTTTTCCCTGCATTGCAATCCCCCCACCCTGGCCCCCCAGTCACAAGAACCTCCAAGAATGTTCCCTCTGTGGGCTGTATATGCCCTCCTGTTGTGACTGAGCTGTGACTGCTCTGGGCATGATGATGATGGGGTTGGCCTTCAGCTCAGCTGGCTCAGTGACCTACTATGCCTGCTGTGAGTGTACCAGGTAAGATGTGCTCCCTGTGCTGTTGAGAGGCTCAGCTGCAGTTGCTAGGGGCTTGTTGGTGGTTTGGGCCAGCACTCAGCTTAACTGTCCACAGTTAGCTTCTACCACAGCAGCAGGCAAACCAAATGGCAGGACTTGCTCCATGCAGCTACAGGAAATTTGGATATGTTGGTGTGTGGGGTTATTTCTCCCTTCCCAGGACCTCCTGTGGAGGGACACCTGCCAAAGTTGGGGCTTGGGCGGGGCAAGTCTGCAGGAGAATGCCAGGTGTAGCTTGCAGTGCTAGTGAGGTCGATGAAGTTTCAGAGCTGGCTCTGCAGGGGTCTGGCTGTCTAGGCTGTGGGAGGATGAGAAAAATGGTGCCTTACAGTGCTTTTGTTCTTGGAGAAATCTGCAGATCTCTGCTTCTCTGCCATACTCTCGTGTTCTAAGATTACTCAGTAAATCTTCACATATACCCCAGGTGCTTTTCAAACTGTTGCGTTTGTGCTGTGTCTAAGGCAGAGTTATTTAGCTTGCTGGCTCTTTAAGAGTAGGGACTCAGTTTCCTATTGGTCTACTGGAGTTTATTTTTAAAGCCTTTGGAGTTAAGCCCCACTGATTTTCAGAGCCCCGTGTTATGGGGACTCATCTTTCCAGTGCAAGTCCTGAGGTCAGGGATGTGATCCCCTTGCTTCTCTGTGCTTGTGACATCCCTCCCATTTGTAGTCAGTTGTCCTGGAGGTTTGGTTCCCCTGTGTCTCTATCCCTACTGTCCTTTTTGATACGGCTGTCCTTCTTCTAGGAATAGCTGTGGAAGATTTGCCCATCTCCAGGTCATTTTCAGAGTTAGTCTCATAAACATAGTTGTTTCTTCAGTGTGCTCATGGGATGAAGGGAGCTCAGGACCCTTCTCTTGTCCTACTTTCCCAACAACCCAGCACCATGTAACTTTTATTTTCTTGAGGAAAAAGGCCTTTCAAAGGATCAATGAACTAAATTTCAGAACCACAGACACCATTTTCTACATTTCAAACTGTGGAAAGAGCTTTAGTTTCTAATAGATCACTCTAAAGGATTTAGTAATTCATCCATTCAGTTACTGATCATGGAGTGCCTACTGTGGAGGGGCCATTCTGCTATGGTCTGGAGATATAAGATGAATAAGAGAAAATGCCATTTCTGACATTTTCAGAAACAGTAAGTAAGCAAATTTGAATGCAATGAGGAGGACGAATACAGCGTGCAGGGGAGGCAGAGATGCATGAAGGGGTTAAGTAGGCACATAAAAGACATCTGGGTGAGGTGATACCTTAGAAGAAATCAGAGGGAGGATCAGAAGTCCAAATGAGTGGGCAAAGCTTTCCAGGTAATAGCTTGTGTCAAGCTGTCTGAATCCTTTTGGGCTGTTGTAATAATACCACAGACAGAGGGGCTCCTAAACAACAGACATTTGCTTCTTACCATTTTGGGGGCTGAGATCTCCAAAATCATGGTTGTCTTGCTCTAACCTCACATAGAAGATGGCATGCAGGATATTTTCCAGGCTTCTTTTATAGGGACACTGACCCCGTTCTCAAGAGCTCTAACCCCTGGCCCAATAACCTCCTGGAGGCCCCAATTCTAAACATTATCACCTTGGGGCTTAGGATTCAACATTTGGATTTCTGGAGGACATAAACTTTTAGACAATATCACAGGACCTGGAACTAAGAAAACATGAGGTATGTTTGGAATGATGGAGAAGAGAATTATGTGTGTGTGTGTGTGTGTGTGTGTGTGTGCGCGCCCGTGCGTGTGTACGTGATATGAAGTTGGGGGGCACAGAAAAATTGTGGTGAAGGATGAAGTGGACAGGTCCTGGAGGTGTTAGAAAGATAATGGACTTTGCACGTTATACTAATCATGACTTTTCCATTTTCAAGTGACAAAACCCAACTGAAACTAACGTCAATGAAAGGCAGATTTATTGGTTTTCCTCACTTGAAAGGTTGGGGTTGGAGGTTCAGGTGCAAATCAATCCAGAGGTGCAGGCAATGTTTTTAGGCCTCATTTTCTCAACTCTGCTTTGGGTTTTGAGGTTCTATCATATTTTGCTTTATGTGTTTTGAAAATTATAATTAGGTGCATATGTTTAGAATTATTGAGTCCTCTTGATAAGTTGAACCCTTTATCCGTATGGAATGACCTTTTTCATCTTCGATAAATATTATTTGCTCCAAAATCTCCTGAAGATTAAATTCTACAGTTGGCCCTTGTGGGGTGTAATGCGAGTTGCTGGGTATCTTGGTGTATGGCATTTCTAGATGGTCTCTTTCTAATTACAGTACTAGCCAACCCTCATTATTTCCTCCTTGTGCCTTGTATCTTGCATCTAGAGGGCTTCTCTTTAACTAATCACCTGATGGCTGTCATGGCAGTTTTCCAGATTATCTATAGACTCTAGGATTTATGTATATGATGTAGAAGGCAGGAAAAGAAGTAAGGAAAAGAGTTTGGGGGATCTCAGAGGCATGGATATATTAGAATTATAAAAACAAGGCTTATTTACATGCCCTTTAGAATTTTTATACATGACCTAGTTTTAATATGGTTAAAGAAATTGTTTTCTGTACATATGCCCAAGAATACCTTCTGACATTCCCATGATTCCAGTTCTGAAATAAATTGTAGTTACCAAGTAACTCACCATGTCAAGTTACCAAGTAACTCACCATGAGTCAAAAGTTGACTCATCCCTCTGGATTGATTTGCGAAGGACTGTAAATTTGGAAAACCAAATAGAATCCATTTCTTTGTAAACAAATTAGTCTTTCTTTAATAAGATTACTTTGTCCAAGTTAATCAAGAAAATATACAAACTTCCAACAAAACAAACATGAAACTGTTAACTTACAGTTAAATCTTGGCTTTCTAAAATTCCTCTGGATATTTCAGATTTTTAAATGAACTAACTCAGCACACTATCCTTATTTCTCCACATTCCTTTCAGTTTCAAGCATTCTGTATCTATTCCCTTAAGAAGAATAAAGATAAAAAAAGAAATAAAAAAGTAAAATCCCCAAATCTCCTCCTTTTTTTTTTTTTCAATATGGGAAAGCATCTCAGGATCTAGGAAAAATTAATAGATTGGGAAAATAGTCAATTATTACAAAGGTATTCTCCATATGCTGAGATGAGTTGATTCACTGTTGAAGAAGAGAAAAGTGTACTTGCTGATTACTGATACTCTGAAAGGCCAGTCTTTCCCTAGAAGTCTCATAACCAAATAAAGAAGTAAAAAGGAAAACAGATGATAAAATAGAAAAGATGCTGGAGACATTAGTAGGGGCAGCTGCAGTGAAAGCAGAGAAGTGATGGTAGGATGGAGAGTGACAGAAAACACTTTCTCTGGTTGTAGAGAAAGTTACCATGTGGGTGTCTCTCCCTCGGTAGTGCAGTAGAGCATCCTGTGGTGTGGGAAAATTATGTTTCCCAGGGGCTAGATACTTCCGTGATTTCAGTTTGTTTTCATGAGCCAAGGAACCTCATTCAGACCGTGGTACAGGCAGGGAAACAGGCTATAGTCCTCTGTCTCACATGAAGGGACTTTAGTCCCAAATATCCTGAAGGAACAGAGTTCCTTTGCTTTGAAAATTTTGTAACTGTGACTTTAAAAACACAAGTTAAAATAAAATGTTTTCTAAAAAATGTAAGTTAATGAAATTAACTTCCCTAGAAATAACAACTTTGTATTAATCAATACCATTAGGGAATCTGAGCAGTTAGACAAATGTTTAGATAGTTTCCAAGCCTTCAAGGAACAGAAAATCTGTCTTGCTTTTTTCTCCCCAGAGACTAGAGGAAACAAATGATTCTCGTTTTATGAGACTAGTGTTACATTTATTTAAAACCTGATATACAAACTATGAGAAAAGAAAACTACACAATAATCTTATTGGTGAATTTAGAGACAAAAAATTTAGCAAATCAAGTTTGCATTGTATTACATAATGCAGTATAACCAATCTATATTTTTCCAAGAAATGTGAGGATGGTTCCATTTCAGAAATATTTATCAGCGTTCTCTTCCTCACTTACAGATTAAAAGAGAAAAACCGTATGATCAACATAATGCATGTAAAGAAAGTTTTCAATGAAATTCAGCAGTTATGATAAAACGAAACAAAAATTCTTGGCAAATTAATAGAAAGGAATTTCCTTAATCTAATATAAATTTATAGCAAGCATCACATTTGGTGATGAAATTCTAAGATAATTTATATTAGATTTAGAGACAAAGCCTTTAACAAGAAATTCAAGAAAACAAAACTAATAAGGAACTTCTGTAATATTTCTGGACCCAAGCTTAATATTGAAATATCAATAGCTTTTCTATAGGTTAGCTATGATTATTTATATAATGTATGAGAAAGAAAAGATACCATTTATTATAGTTAAAATGTGCCAGTAATAAATTTAACAAAAGATATAGGATATCTTTGTGGAAAAAAATATAAAATGTTATTGGTGGACAAAAAAAAGAACTTGACGAATGAAACATCAATGATAATTGAATTCATAAATACCATTACAGTAAAAACTGCAGAATATTTTTAAAAAGTGACATTTGACAAATGTATCCCCAAATGCTTATACATATTCAGGCCATGAATATATAAAATTATTATTTTTTTAAAAGAACAGAATAGGAAAGGGATAATATTTGTGAAACTAGACATTGAGACACATTTACAAAAGTGTGGTGTTGGTTCAGATCAGAGAGGGAGATGGAACAAAGTAGAGAACTAGGACAGACCCATGTATGTGTGGAAACTTGGTAAACGATAGGATGGTTTTATAAAACAGTAGGGGAAGGGTCATTTATTCAGTGCATTCTGGTTCAGCTGGTTCTCTGAGTTAGAAAAATAAATAAAATTATATCACTACTTACAACACAAAGTAAATTCCAGTTGGATAAACATTTTGAATTCTTAAAATAAAGTAACAAATCATTATATCACCAGCTGTAAGAATCGGGAAAGACTGGTAAATTTGACTAGACTAAAATCAAAGATTTTTCGGAACAAAAGGGATCAAATTTAAAAGGTAAGCTATAAGGTAGTAGATAGTGTTTGTAACATGCATACTTGACATAGGGGTTGCTTTAGAAGTATGGATCTGTGGGGGAATTGCATGGGAATAGGAAAGGCACCAAAGTGCTATCACCAGAAATCCAGGAAAGATACAAAGCAATGATGGAAAATAGGCAGAAGTGTAAATGGCTTATCTACTTCCAAGCACAAGAATGAAACTAAACAAGAACACAAAGAATCTGATCAAAGGCATCTTCCAAAATTGTCTTTGCCCATGTAACAAAACTTTCACGGTAATAGTGTTATAATGAGGAAACCACATGCAAATGAGGCCAAGCAGTAATTGAAGAAATACTGAATAACTTTCTCCAAATGGTAAAAATGATCAAATTACAGATTGAAGAAACTCAACAAACTCCAAGCAGGATAAATAGAAAGGAAACTACGTGAAGGTACAGGTAAAATTGTTGAGAGCCAAAGATAAGGAGAACGTCATAAGTGTAGCTAAACAAAACCAAACAGCCAAACATACACAAAAACCCAACCGCAAACACCCGATGTTTGGGAAAAACAATAAAAATAACAGCTGACTTTTTAAAGGAAATAACGGAAACTAGAAGACAGTAGAAGGACCTTTTTAAGATGCTAAGGGAAACAAATTAACGTAGAAGTGGTAGGCTGGTAATGCGCCCCAAGAAACATCAGAACCTCATCCCTGGAGCTGTGAATGTGACCTGATATGGCATAAAAAGAGCCTTTGCAGGTGTGATGAATTTAAGGAGCTTGGGATGGAGGGTTTATCCCGGATTATCCTCGTGGTCCCAAATCGTACACACACAGAAGGGGGGACAGCAGTGAACCCATGGAGGTGGCGATTGTGGTGATGTCACAGAAGCTGGAAGAGGCAAGGAGCACATCCTTCCCTAGAGTCTCCAGAAGGAGCATGGCCCTGATGACACCTTGACTTTGACTCAGTGATACTGACTTCAGACCTGGTCTTCGAAACATTAGAGATGAACTATCTGCTATTTTAACCCATCCGGTTTGTGGTAATTTGTTACTACATTCACAGGAAGCTGATACATGGGGACGAGTAGAGAAGAACATGAAAAGCCTTGAATCCCTTGTGCAAGAATTTGTACAAATATCTTCAGTGTTCTATAGAGAATCTGTCACCACCAAGTGGGGTTTACTGAAGGAGTATGAAGTTGGTTTAATGCTTGAAAATCAACCAGTGTTATTCACCTCATTAAGAATAAAGGAGAAGAAATTACACAGTCATGTCATCAGATACAATAAAAGCATTAGACAAAATTAAAATCCAGTTTATGAAAAAACAGTCTCAAAAATTGGGAATAGAAGGAAAATTCATCCTTCTGATAAAGGGCATCTACAAAATTTCTATTACATCATACTTAATGGCGAAATATTAATCTTTGTCCACTAAAACTGGGAACAATAAAGGGATGCTGGGGATCACTGGTTTTATTTGATATCATCCTGGAGACCACAGCCAGTGTGCGATTGAGTGAAAGGAAACAAGAGCATACGGGTTGTAAAGAAAGAAGTAAAATTGTTTTCATTAGCATGTAACATGTTGTTTAAGCAGAAAACCCTGAGAAATCTACAAAAAACTATTGAAACTAGATATAAATTAAGTAGCATGATACAAAGTCAATATAAACAATCAATTATATTCTGAATATACTTGTGCCAAACAGATGGAAAATAGAGTTAGAAGTCAGTTGCATGAACTGTATGCTCTCAGGCTAAAGTTACAGAGAACTCTTAATATTGGATTGCAGTTAGTAGTCTTCTTAACACAGAGAGAAGATAAAACCACTTTCTATATATTCTGGGGTCATAGGTATAAATAAGTATGTTGTAGATTACAGAAATAATATTTTTCACTGTTGGATAAAGTAGTTACAAATATGAAAAGGGGGGGCAGAATGAATGCTATAGTGTTGGGTTAAAATTGGAAGTATTATAAATTCATGATTTTTAATTATGATATAGACATAAATATATAAATAGGTAGATCTTGAAATATATATTTGTGCACACATTTATTTATAGTACCTATTTCCTAGGTCTATCCTCTGAGAGATTCTAAAAATAATGACACCACAGAACAGTGTACATTGTTCTTGGTTTCTGGGTGCCATTTTTCACTTACAGAAACAGGACTCTTTGGGAAGTGGTTGATTCTTGATCTAGAATAGGGAGAATGTATGATAAACCTGAAACACCTTATTTACTGGAAAGTAGAGAAGGGCTCAGAGAATGATGTGGACATATCAAAAGAAAACAGAAACCAGCCTAAAGAAGCACCCATTGAACAAATATGGGGAAATTTAAATATCAGTACAAGTAATTACAGTAAAGACTTATAATTCATAAAATGAAGCAATCTGGGAAGTACCTAGTGATAAAAATAAATACATCAACAAATAAAGATAAATATAATAAAGGAGGAGTGCCTGAGTGGCTCAATTGTTTAAACATCTAACTCTTGATTTCGGCTCAGGTTGTGATCTCAAGGTTGTGAGATCGAGCCCTGTGTAGGGTTCCAAGCTCAGCGTGAAGTCTGCTTGAGATTTTCTCTCTCTCCTTCCTCTGCCCCTCCCCCTGCTTGTGCTTGCTTGCTCTGTCTTTCAATAAGGAAACAAAATCTTTAAAAAATAAAGGAGAAAGTTTGATAGCTCTATCGAAGTTTGATGTTTCAATCAAAACTAGAGTAGAACATAACTTTTAGTGCATGATGTATTTTTTCCCATTACTGGTGATATTAACTTTCATCATTTGATTAAGCAGGTAGATGATCTACTGGGTTTCTCCACTCTAAATTTACTTTACTTTCTCCTTGAATAATTTATTTATTTATTTATTTTGGTGTTGGGTTATATAAGTTCTTTATACATTTTGAATATTAACCCTTATATATTATTTGCAAATATCTTTCCCCATTCGGTAGGTTGTCTTTTGTTTTGTTGATGGCTTCCTTCACTGTGAAAAAGCTTTTAATTTTATGTAGTTCTAATAGTTTAATTTTGCTTTTGTTTTTCCTGTGTCAGAATACAGATCCATAAAAATATTACTAGGGCCAATGTCTATGAGTTTACTGCCTATGTTTTCTTCTATGAGTTTTATGATTTCAGTCTCACATTTAGGTCTTTATTGCATTTTGAGTTTCTTTTTGTGGTTACTGTGATGTAAGATAGTGGTCCAGCTTCATTCTTTTGCAGGGAGCTGTCCAATTTTCCCAACACCATTTGTTGAAGAGTCTGTCTTTTCCCCATTGTATATTCTTGCCTCCTTTTTCATAGATTAATTGACCACATAAACTTCCTATCCTGTTCTCTTGATCTCTATGTCTATTTTTGTGCCAGAACCATACTGTTCTGATTACTGTAGCTTTGTCGTATATCTTGAAATCTTGGGTTGTTTTACCTCCGGCTTTGTTCCTCTTTCTCAAAAGAGATTAAGTTATCCAGGGTATTTGGTTTTGTACAAATTTGAGAATTTTTTTTGTTCTAGTTCTGTGAAAAATAAAATTGGTATTTTGATAGAGATTGCATTGAATATATAGATTGATTTCTGTAGTATGGACATTTTAACACTGTTATTATTTCCAACCCATGAGCATGGTGTATCTTTCCACTTGTATCTTTCATCAGTGTCTTACAGTTTTGATCTTAGAGGAAAAGCTTTTAGTTTTTCAGCATTGAGTATAGTGGTAGGTGTGGTTTTGTGATTTATGGCCTTTATTATATGAATATGTCCCTTCTTACCTGTTTTTTTGAGACTTTTTATTATAAATGGATGTGGAATTCTGTCAAACACTTTTTTTGTAATCCACTGAGATGATCATATGATTTTTATCCTTCATTTGTTAATGTGGTACATCACACTGGTTGATTTGCATATATTGGACTATTTTTGCATCCTGGAATAAATCCCACCTGATTGTGGAAAATGACGCTGTTAATGTGTTGTTGAATATAGTTTGTTAATATTTTGTTGAGGATTTTTGCAACTGTGTTCAGCAGGGATAATGGCCTATAACTTTCTTTTTTTTTGTAGTGTCTTCTGATTCTGGAATCAGGGTAATTTTGGACTCATAGAATGAATTTGGAAACATTCTCACATTTCTATTTTTTGGGAATAGTTTGAGAAAGACAGGTATTAACTTTTAAAAAAATGTTTGGTAGAATCTTCCCTGAGGCTCTCTGGTCCTGGAATTTTGTTTGTTAAGAACTTTTGGTTACTGATTCAATTTTATTTCTTAGTAATTGATCTTTTCAGATTTTCTATTTCTCTCTGATTCAGTTTTAGAAGATTATATGATTCTAAGAATTTATTTATTTCTTCTAGGCAGTCCAGTTTGTTGGTATATAATTTTTTATAGTAGTCTTTTTTAATCTTCTATATTTGTGTGTTTTCAATTGCAACTTCTCTTTCATTTCTGATCTTATTTATTTGAGTCTTCTATTTAACTTGATGAATCTGGCTATATAAATTTTATCTTTTCAAGGAACTAGCTCTTAACTTTATTGAGATTTTCTTTTCTTTTTTTTTTTAGTGTCTATTTTATTTATTCCCACTCTGCTGTTTATTATTTCTTTCTACTTACTTTGGTATTTTTTGGATTCCTTTTCTAGTTCCTTTAGGTGTAAGGTTAGAATGCTTGATATTTTTCTTGTTTCTTGTAATAGGCTTGTATTACTATAAACTTCCCCTTTCCCTCAGGTAAGTACTGCTTTTGCTACACTCCGAAGAATTTCAATTATCCTGTTTCCATTTTAATTTTTCTCCGGGTATTTTTAATTTTAATTTTTTTTTTTACTTTTTAAGTTAATTAATTTTTATTTAAATTTAATTAGCCAAGATACAGTACATGATTGGTGTTAGATAATGTTCAGTGATTCATCAGTTCAGTATGAGACCCAGTGCTCATCACCACACGTGCCCTCCTTAGTGCCCATCACCCAGTTACCCTATCCTCCCACCCACCTCCCTTACTGCAACCCTCAGTTTGTTTCCTGGATCAAGAGTCTCATATGGTTTGTCTCCCTCCCTAATTTCTTCCCATTCAGTAACCACCCCCCTGCCCGCACCCCTATTGTCCTTTGCACTATTCCTTATGTTCCACATATAAGTGAAACCATAGGATAATTGTGTTTCTCAGACTGACTTATTTCACTTAGCATAATACCCTCCAGTTTTGTCCATGTTAATATAAATGGTAGATATTCATCCTTTCTGTTGGCTGAGTAATATATTTTTTTAAGATTTTATTTATTTATTTGACACAGAGAGAGAGATCATAAGTAGGCACAGAGGCAGGCAGAGAGAGAGAGGAGGAAGCAGGTGCCCCGCTGAGCAGAAAACCCGATGTGGGGCTTGATCTCAGGACCCTGAGATCATGACCTGAGCCGAAGGTAGAGGCTTTAACCCACTGAGCCACCCAGGCGCCCCTGGCTGAGTAATATTTTATTGTGTATATGAACAGCAGCTTCTTTATCCATTCATCTGTTGAAGGACATCTTGATGCCTTCCACAGTTTGGCTCTTGTGGACATTGCTGCTATGAACATTGGGGTGTGTGTGGCCCTTTTTTCACTACATCTCTATCCTTGGGATAGATTCCAAGTAGTGCAATTGCAGGGTCAGAGGGTAGCTCTATTTTTAATTTTTTTAAAATTTAGTCTGGTGACTATCTTTATGACCATTATTCCAAACTTTATTAGGTAGATTACTTGTCTCCATTTTCTTTAGCTCTTTTTCTGTGTTTTTGTCTTGTTTTATTTGTCTTGTTTTTTTCTGTCTCCTCTTTTTGTCTGACTCTATTTATTTCTGTGTATTAGGTAGGTCAGCTATATCTCCAGGTCTTGAAAGTAGAGGCCTTGTGTAGAAGGGATTCTGTGGTGTCCTGTAGCACAAACCTCCCTGGTCACCAGAACCAGGCACTCCAGGGGTATTCCCTATGACGGCTGCATGTGCCCTCCTGTTATGGCTGGATTGTGACTGTTGCAAGTACACTGGTGGGCAAGCCTGGTTCCCTACATGGCTGCCTGAGAAGCCCTGCTGTAGCCACTGTAGGCATCCTGGTGGGGAGGGCTGGCCCTCAGCCTTCCTATCTGCAGTGATTGGCCACACTGCTGCAGGTCTAATGGTGGGCAGGCCCTGTTCCCAGTGCAGCTGGCTAAGAGATGTGGTTTTGACTACTCTGGGTACATTGGTGTGTGAACTTTGCCCCCATTCCAAATCAGGAATCTCTTTGGGAGTGGCATGGTCCTGCCTGGAATTGCCTGAGTTTTGTGGTATGGTAGTTTCTTTCTTTCTTTCTTTCTTTTTTAAAAAAAGATTTTATTTATTTGACAGACAGAGATCATAAGCAGGCAGAGAGGCAGGCAGAGAGAGAGGAGAGAGCAGGCTGCCCACTGAGCAGAGAGCCTGATGCAGGGCTCGATCCCAGGACTCTGGGATCATGACCTAAGCCGAAGGCAGAGGCTTTAACCCACTGAGCCACCCAGGCGCCCCATGGTATGGTAGTTTCTTTGGGAGAGGGGCACTGGTCCTGACTGAGGTTGCGTGCTGGGTATGATGACATGGGAGTCACCTTGGAGGGGATGCCTGCTGGGGTCACAGATTGGATGGTGTGGCTCTGCTGGGGAATGCACAGAGCAAGCTATGCTGGCGAGGTAGAGTGTCAGATGGAGAGGGTCAGAATCAGCTACCTCAAGCCTCTGGCTATCTAGGCTGAAGGAGGTCAAGAAGAATTGTGCCACCAGCACTTCCGTTTTCCAAGAAGGATCCTACAGGTCTTTGCTCCTCTGACACGTGTCCTAAAATTAGTCAGTAAATATTCTTCCCTTCTAACACAGGCACTTTTCAAACTGCTACTTCTGTGCCAGGTCTCCTGTGGAGCAAGGCAGCACTCTGACTCTTAAAGAGTAGAGACTGGTTTCCTACAGCTCTCGAGATCTCCTGGAGTTAAGTCCTCCTGATTATCAAAGCCAGACATTATGTGGTCTCACCCTCTCAGGGCAGGTCCCCACGGTCAGGGGTGTCTGTGTTGGTCTTGATCTCCTTGCTCCCCCATGCTTGTGATGTCCCACCTGTTTGTGGGGAACCACGCAGCTGGTGGGGTTCCTTACCACAGCTCTGCCCCTCCTACTATTTTCAATGTGGTGTTCTGTTTATGGCTTCCACTGTGGCAGATCTGTTCTGCCAGTCTTTAGGTTGTTTTCAGAGAGAGCTGAAGTGCATATATATAGTTGTGGCCTTGGTGCGTCCATGGGAATTGGTGAGCTCAGGATGTTATTACTCTGCCATCCTCCCTCTCTCATGATTATTTTTGATTCCTCTCTTTCTTTACACACACACAAACAATATATATATGGATATATCAAAGTAGTCATATATAATTTTTTCTCATTGTAGAACTTTATTTTTTTGGCTGTCCTTTTCCTCCTCATATCAGGACCCCTAATTCCCTGTTACCAGTTTAACATGTATCCTTTCATACTTTCCCCATATTCCCATCATGCCAAACAGACCTATAAATGAATATAAGTATATTTTAGTTTTTCTAACTCCCAACTGGGAACTAGAACTTTTTAAAAAATAAAGGATATAATAAAAAATAAAAAAATAAAAAGGAGAGAAAATTAAGTTCTCTGCAGAAAAAAATGGATAATGGAGAATTGGATCGATGATATGAATAGAAAATGTTACAGAAGATCAAAAGAAAATGGGCAGGAAATATTAGAAGATGTTGCAGTTTACGTGTAATTAGGGAAATGTAGGCTATACCAGCAACAGTAAAATATCACTATATACCCATCAGACTGGGAAAATTAAAAATAATTATGCTTGTGGGAATATGAGGGAACACGGTCTCAGTCATCACTGTTAGAATTGAAGAGTGGCTTTTTGGAAAGCCAAGTGGCAATAGACATTCAACCTGGCACTTCCTCCCCTGAATATCTGTCTCATGGAATTGAAAGCAAATATACAAGGCTATTTATTACCACATTGTTAGAAGCATCCACTACCTGGAAGCAAGCTGAATGTCTATTAATGGGGAAATGGTTGACCAAGTTGCACATTTACTATAGCGTATGATGCAGCCATTAAAATGAATGATTTAGAAATTTACCAGATGACATGGAGGGTTTCCATGAGGAACTATTGAGTGAGAAATACATGCATTAAAACATATATAATCATTTCACTTTGATAAAGCAAAGAAAATCCCAAGCACCTTGAAGCTTCTGTCTGTGTAAGTTCTATTCTTCTGTGTTCCTGTTCAGTGTCTACCTTGTCCAGTCTGGCGTCTAGCTCCAGCACTCTGTAAAAGGTGCTCTTGACCGTCTGCAGTGATCTGGAATGTGCCAAGTCTAATTGTCATGTTTTAGTTTTTGGGTCCTTGCGCTTAGTCTTGGGTTCTCTTCTCTCCAACACTTTCTCTGTGAGTAGTATAATCCTTCCAGATGATGTTAAATAGTTTCCATATGCCAAGGCTCCCAATTTTTAGATTTCCACCCAAATCTTTTATCTCCAGGATCATACACTATCTCTTTAAAAAAAAAGATTTTATTTATTTATTTGACACAGAAAGAGAGAGAGATCACAAGTAGGCAGAGAGGCAGCAGAGGGAGAGGGGGAAGCAGGCTCCACACTGAGCAGAGAGCCTGATGTGGGACTCGACCCCAAGACCCTGAGATCATGACCTGAGCTAAAGGCAGGGGCTTAACGCACTGCTAACTATCTCTTAACATTACCACTTGGTCATCTTGTTTTTCTCCTTATGTAAGTAAAGACCACCCAAATTGTGGCTTATGCTAGAAATTTGGGAATTGTCCTTGAGACCTCTGTTTGCTGCCTTCACATGTAATCTGTAACCAAACACCATAGATGCTGGATCTAAAATATAATCCAAAATATTTATTTCCCTTTACCTGTATAGTTGCCTCCCCTCTTGCGTGGACACTTGTGGCAGTGTCCTGTCTAGTACCATGGGTTTTAGTCCTCTCCACTCCAAACTGTTCATATAATCCCATGGAGTGATCTTCTGTATATTATATCTAATCATGGTACTCCCATAAAAATTTCAGTAATTGGCTATTGCTGTGAGAATCTATTATTAGCTGAATACTTCCTACAAGCATCTACCCGATATGCCCTATCCATGTCTCTTACTCAGGTGCCAACCACACCAGGCTTCTTCTAGACTCTTGGATGTACCAACCTCTTTCTACGGCAGTACCTTCAAAATCACACTTTCTTCTGCTGGAAAAGCTATTTTTCTTTTCTTTTCTTTTCTTTTTAAATCTATGAATGCCTACTTATTCATCAAGTCTCTGTTTATTTTTTTTTAGACTTTCTAAAGCTTTATTCTAAATACTTCAATAATTTCATCAGAGTTTAGAGATAGCAAAAAGTGATAATATACGCTGGGGGGATGGAAATCTAAAGATTAATCAGTTGGTTTTCTCAAAGTCTTTCTAAAATGACTTCAGGATAGAGAAATGAGAAATGAATTTCATATACAAACAGAATATGCAAGTGTCAGTTTAGAAACTATTTAAGTAATATTATTGTCCACCTATAAAAATATCATTGGCATTCTAGTGAAAATCAAAATATTGCCTCATTTGTTCTGTGGCTTATTTCATACTTTTTATAGTCATGACTTTGCTTGTGTTATTTGTCTTTTTATATAGATTCATTTTGTCTTCCATGATTTTGGAAGTGAGTGCCTTAATGTTTCATTTCTTAGAGAACTTCCTTATGGGTTTTTTTTTTATTGCAAACTTCTATTTCATATCTTACCTCTTGTTTGTGATACCAGAGAAACCAAGTTTTTAACTGAACTAAGCAATATGAGAGCAACAAAAGGCCACATAGCATAAATCAATAGTGTTCATTTTCTATCTTTCCCTTCAGTTTTCTTCATGCTGAAGGAGGCAAACTTCTAACGGTAGCATGTAGTCTATTTTTTAACATACTATTATAGAATAAATGCTTTTTATATTAGCAAATGACAACACAGACAAAGGGCTGATATCCAAGATCTATAAAGAACTCCTCAAACTCAACACACACAAAACAGACAATCATGTCAAAAAATGGGCAGAAGACATGAATAGACACTTCTCCAATGAAGACATACAAATGGCTAACAGACACATGAAAAAATGTTCATCATCATTAGCCATCAGGGAGATTCAAATCAAAACCACATTGAGATACCACGTTATACCACTTAGAATGACAAAAATTAGCAAGACAGTAAACAATGTGTGTTGGAGAGGATGGGGAGAAAGGGAAACCCTCTTACACTGTTGGTGGGAATACAAGTTGGTGCAGCCACTTTGGAAAACAGTGTGGAGAGTCCTTAAGGAATTAAAAATAGAGCTTCCCTATGACCCTGCAATTGCACTACTGGGTATTTACCCCAAAGATACAGATGTAGTGAAAAGAAGGGCCATCTGTACCCCAATGTTCATAGCAGCAATGGGCACAGTTGCCAAACTGTGGAAAGAACCAAGATGCTCTTCAATGGACGAATGGATAAGGAAGATGTGGTCCATATACACTATGGAGTATGATGCCTCCATCAGAAAGGATGAATACCCAACTTTTGTAGCAACATGGACGGGACTGGAGGAGATTATGCTGAGTGAAATAAGTTGAGCAGAGAGAGTCAATTATCATATGGTTTCACTTATTTGTGGAGCATAAGGAATAACATGGAGGACATGGGGAGATGAAGAAAAGAAGGAAGTTGTGGGAAATTGGAGGGGGAGATGAACCACAAGACACTGTGGACTCTGAAAAACAATCCGAGGGTTTTGGAGGGGTGGGGGGTGGGAGGTTGGGTGTGCCTGGTGGTGGGTATTGTGGAGGGCATGTATTGCATGGAGCACTGGGTATGGTGCATAAACAATTCTGGAACACTGAAAAGAAATTAAATAAAAATAAAAGAAAAATTATCAGCAGCTATATGCCAACAAATTAGGCAATCTTGAGGAAATGGATGTATTCCTGGAAACTTATAAACTACCAAGACTGAAAGAAGAAGAAATAGACAATCTGAACAGACTCATAACCAGTAAGGAAATTGAAGTGGTAATCAAAACTCTCCCCTGCAAAAAAGAGTCCAGAGCCAGATGGCTTCCAGAGGAATTCTCCCAAACATTTAAAGAAGAAATTATACCTATTCTATGGAAGCTTTTTCAGAAAAAAGAAGTGAAGGAATACTTCTAACTCGTTTTATGAGACCAGAATTACTTGGATCCCCAAACTCTGCAAATACCTCATCAAAAAGAAGAATTACAGACCAATATCTCTGATGAATGTTGATGCCAAAACACTCAACAAGATACTAGCCAATAGGATCCAACAATTCACTAAAAGGATTATTCACCTCGGCAAGAGGGGATTTATTCCTGGGAAGCAAATGTGGTTTGACATTCACAAATCAATCAATGTGATAGAGCACATTAATAAAAGAAAATTCAATTAAAAAAAGCAAGTCTCTGTTTAAATGGCATTTCATTGGAGCAACATTCCCTGATCTCCTATCTGAAAATCTGGTTTTTTTTTGTTTGTTTGTTTGTTATTGTTTCTTACAAAGCCCTCTTTCTTCTTTTCCTCCTTCCTTCTTTATGAAGCATGTCACATCATCACCAACCATTCCTTCATCTGTTTACTTTATCAGACTATAAGCTCCATGAGGACAGAGACCAGTGTCTGTGTTAAGGTCTGTCCTGAGCACAGGGCCCCAGCAGGACTGCGTACTGGTGAGATCAGTGCTGGCTGTTGTAAGAGAACTCTGGACTATTAAGGCCAAGGCAGTAGAACTTTTTTTTTTTTTTTTTTTTTTTTGGCTTATTTTAACTTCAAGGTAGATGTTTGTGATGAACCGGTGGGTGGATGGAGGATTCTGTTACATGCAGTCTCCAAGGAACCAGGCCGATAAAGGCACTGCCTTATTCAACTTGCGGCTTCTACAGCATTCCTGGATGTAAATGTGCTATTGGCAGACAGTAAAGAGAGAATACGGAGCATAATGGCAGGTTTCTGTAGGCCAAGCCTGGAAGTAGTTTACATTATTTCCTCCCACATTTTAATGGCTAGATCTTAGGCTCATGCCTTCGACTCACTGCAGGGTTGACTGTGAAATCCAGCTGAGCTGGTGTTCAGGAATAAGAAGGAAAAGGCTGTTGGAGAACAGAGGGGAGTCTCTGCCAAGGTACTCACTATGCTTTTATTGAGTGCATTAGTAATCGAAACACACAAACAAGGGATTTCTTTTCTCTACTTCTTTTGGGTTTTAAATGAATCTGAGAACTTAATGTTAGAGGTAGTAGCCTTTCAGCCAGTGATTCTCAGTGTAGACACAACTTATGATTCCCTTGGAAATGTCGTTAATGCCTGCCCTAAGTCAGTAGGACGAACCAAACTGTATGTAGTTCAGGGAACTGCACAGTACAGCTTTTAGATATTTCTGTTCAAAATAATTATAAAACCTCTTGGTTCTTGAATAATTAACTCTCAGTCATCAGTAGGACTGTTTTCTGAAGGTTCTATATAAGAAATGAGTTGTAAAACTTTAGAAAAATATATATACAGGCATACTAATTTTTGGGAGGATTTACTTAAATTCGGTGAGCTATACACCTAATTTCTAGTTGACACAGGGTGTTACAAGTTTCCTAAGGTCAAATTGTGTTGGTGGTGACATATTTTTATTTTTAAAAAATTATTTAAAAATAGAATATACATGACAGGGTATAGGAAAAGACAAAGGTACAGTTTAGAAAACAATAAATACCCCTGTATTAACCACAAAGTCCAATAAATAGAATATACCATATTTCAGGAGTTTTCCATGTCCCTCCCTACCTGTATCACAGGTGACCATTTGATTTTTGCTTTAATTTCTTCCCTTTGCTTTATGTTATTTTTTTATTTTTATTTTTTATTTTATTTTTAAAGATTTTATTATTTGCCATGGGGAGAGAGTGCACACATGAGCACAAAGCAAGGGGAGTGACAGAGGTAGAGGGAGAAGCAGGCTCCTCACTGTGCAAAGGTCCCAATGCAGGACTCTATTCCAGGACCCTAGGATCATGACCTGAGCCGAAGGCAGATGCTTAAATGACTGAGCCACCCAGTTGTCCTGCTATATATTTTTTAAATCCATTTTTTTTTTGCTTCTTTTTACTTCTGTTTATGAACTTTACATGTATGGAATCAAAGTGTATGTTTTCACCATTGACCTAGTTCTTTTACTCAGCTTTGTGTCTTTGCCATTCAAAATTGCTAATGCGTTAACTGTACATTGTTAATTGTTACATGTCATTGAATGAATATACCATA
The DNA here is from genome assembly GCF_010015895.1 of Lontra canadensis. Lineage (NCBI taxonomy): Eukaryota > Metazoa > Chordata > Mammalia > Carnivora > Mustelidae > Lontra > Lontra canadensis. The sequence continues at coordinate 5,266,017 of NW_022631070.1, read as the reverse complement.
CATAACTATTTCTTTTAAAGAACATTTTTTACATGGAGAATTCCAACCATATACAAACACAGAATAGTATAATAAATCTTCATGTGTCCATTACCTAGGTTTTGCAATTGCCAGTTCTTCTCTCATCCATGTTCCCATTGAATTCACTCTTGCCATTCTTGAAGCAAATTACATATAACAAATCATTTTACTGTATCTCTAAATACGTAAAATATTGCACATGTATTTATAAAGTTCTCTAAAGAAGTTTTTTAAAAAATATAACCATAATACCATTATTATACCAAGAAGATTAGCAATAATTTTAATACCACCATTTCTTCAGTGTTCCAATTTCCAAAGGCTTCGTGTCATGTTTATTTGTTTATTTGTTTTGCAGTTTTTTTGGAATCAGGATTCAGGTAAGGTTCACACACTGTGATGAATTGATGTCTTTTAAGTCTTCTTAAATCTATAATTTTACAGCTTCCCCCTTTTTCCTTGAAATTTATTTGTTGGAAAACTTTGTCTTATGGAATTGCCCAGATTGGATCTTGCTGATTCCATTCTGTAGGTGTACTCTGACATATTATTCTGTGTTCCTTCTGTATTTCCTATGAATGAATACTTGGATGGATATGGAGTTTTGGCTAGACACAGGTTTGATTTTTTAAAAATTTTTTGGCAAGAATGACAGTGTTCTTTTCTTTCATGAGACAAAATCAGGTTGTCTTTTTTTTTGGAGATACTAGAAGCTGTGGGTGTTTAACACCTAGATCGACTAATTCTTTAGGTGTTACTAGTAATCCATTCATATGTTGCTGGGCATTTGGAATGGCTCCAGGTTTTTGCTATTATGAACAATGTTGCTACACATATTCTCTTACTGTCTTCTGGTTAATAACTGTAACAGCAATCCCTCCATAAATGAAATGGCAGAGTTTAGGATATATTTAGGTTTAACTTCACTAGTCAATGCCAAACTGTTTTCCAAAGCAATTGTCCTAATTTATGTCTCTACCGGCAGTGGGTGAATGTTCTTGAAGCTTTACTTCCTTTTCCAACTTAAATTTTGTTCATCTGGCAGATGTGCAATGGTATTTCATTGTGATTTTCATTTTCACAGTAATAGAGTGGGCTATAAGAAAGTTTAGTGTATAGGTTTTATGTGACCAAGGACATTTTTCACCATCCAATCTGAGTTGCCTCAGAGGATTTATGGAAGAAAAACTAAATTCAGATGTTTGCTATTCCTTGTAACCTCATTATTCAATACTTAATACTGATATTCCTCCCTCAGCCCCCAGTTGGAGTGTTTCTTTCTGTTTCATTTTACATATGCTTTCTAGAATTTGCAATTGGAATTCCATTTCAGTTATTCCTGTAAGAACTTCCAGACATCACAATTTGATAACAGTAAGATAATCTCCTCCACTTAGGTTAAAGTGAGTAAACCTATTGTAGGGTACCTTTCACTTTGTAGCTTGAAGGAGATATTGTAGCAGGAATGTCAATCTAATAAAAACCTATTTTTCATGGAAAGGGAAAAATAGCTAGGATTAATGTAGCAAACCAAGGGAAAGTTTCTTTGTTCATGATTTTACTCCCAATGGCAAAATTACAAGTCTTGTAAGGTAGAAAGGTTAGCTGAATGTGCCTTTGGCGAAATGTGTTAAAAGGTTGGTTAATGCCAATACAAGCACAAAAATTTAAGTGGTGTTTTTAACTTCAGACTGCCCTCCACCAGAAGAATTCTGGCAGTATGCTCATTAACTGTTTAGGAAAATGTTGGGACAGAACACAAGGCAGCCCTTTAACACTTTTTCGGTATTCACTTGTCAATAAATGTCTTCATTTACTGATTGGTTGATTTTTAGATGATTTGTAATTTATACTTATTAAGGGACACTTACAGAATTGTTTAAAGTGTTGCCACCTTGTCAGGATATGTACTTTTATTTTTATTTATTTACTTATTATTATTATTATTTTTTTAAAAGATTTTACTTATTTACTTGAGAGAGAGGAGCGAGTGAGAGAAAGAGCATGAGAAGGGAGAGGGTGAGAGGGAGAAGCAAACTCCTGCTGAGCAGGGAACCTGATGTAGGACTCGATCCCGGGGCTCCAGGATCATGACCTGAGCCAAAGGCAGTCACTTAACCAACTGAGCCACCCATGCGCCTGGATATGTACTTTTAAAATGACCTAAATCCTTAAGTAAATGAACAAAGCTCCTAAGTTGGAATCCCAAGCGCTGGAGATCACAGCTGGCTGGCTTTCTGTGTGGAACTCTTCATCATCCTGGCTGAGTAAGGCCGATGAGAAAATACCTTTTCTTTCTATGGCCACTGTGTTCTTGGGAGAGAAAATCTGGGGGAAAAGGTGAAGCTTTATTTCTAGGTCAACAGCTGCTGAGGTTGACCCCCAACAGCTTCACAGTCCCGGGGTATAAGTAGCAGTGGTTTCGGAAATGCATAGGGGGCAGTTTTGGTTTTTAAAATGGCCCCCAAGGTGGCGGTAGTGGGCGTGATTGGCATTTAGTTCTCGGGGACCAGGGATCAAAGTGTCTTACAATGAGCTGAGCAGCTCCAAACAGGAAATAATGGTCCTTTCCCTAATGCCAGTAATTCCTCTTGAGAAAGACTGCAGACTTATTAGAGGAATTAGGTGCTTTGATCTTTGGGTTTTATAGAAAACCTAAAGAATTCTTTAGGCAATAAGTAGTTTTCATTTTAGCCTCCAGCTTATTATGAGAGAAGACTCTAGTGTTCAAAGTCCAACTCAATCCTCTAACAGTAAAGTAACCTGGGCCTAGTTTCTTAGTCTTTCTGTACTTCAAGTTCTCTACTAGTTAGGTGAGCATGATCTTAGTAAATACTTTATGTAGTTATGAAGATTAAATTAATTAAGGAATTTAAAGCATGGAGCTTTGATTTGCATTTCCCTGATGACCAGTGATATTGAGCATATTTTCATGTGTCTGTTGGACATTTGTATGTCTTCTTTGGAAAAATACCTATTCATGTCTTCTCCCCATTTTTAAATGGGATTGTTTTTTGGATGTTGAGTTTTATAAGTTCTTTATATATTTTGGATACTAATCCTTTATCAGATATGTCCTTTGGAGAGATCTCCTCTCATTCCATTGGTAGGTTGCCAGTGTCGAAGAGGTTACTGCCTGTGTTCTCTTCTAGGATTTTTTTATGGTTTCAGGTCTCACATTTAGGTCTTTAATCCATTTTGAGTTTATTTTTGTATATGCTGTAAGAAAGTGGTCCAGTTTCATTCTTCTGCATGTGGCTGTTCAGTTTTCCCAACATTGTTTGTTGAAGAGACTTTTTCCCAATGGGATGTTCTTTCCTGCTTAGTCAAAGATTAATTACAATATAGGTGTGGGTTCATTTCTGGGTTTTATATTCCATTCCATTGATCTATGTGTCTATTTTTTTTTGTGGTAGTATCATACTGTTTTGATCATTGCAGCTTTGTAATGGAACTTGAAGTCCAGAATTGTGATGACTCTAGCTTTGCTTTTCTTTTTCAAAGTTGCTTTGGCTCTTTAGGGTCTTTTGTGGTTCCATACAAATTATAGAATTATTTATTGTAGCTCTATGAAAAATGCTATTGGTATTTTGATAGGGATTGCATTAAATGTGTAGATTTTTGGGGGGCAGTATGGACATTTTAACAATATTTTTTTCTTCTAGTCCATGAGCATGGAATGTCTTTCTATTTCTTTGTGTCCTTTTTAGTTTCTTTCATCAGTGTTTTATAGTTTTCAGGGTACAGGTCTTTCACCTCTTTGGTTAGATTTATCTCTATGTATCTTACTGTGTTTGCTGCAGATGTAAATGTGATTGATTTGTTAATTTCTCTTTTGCTGCTTCATTATTGGTAAGTAGAGATCCTGTGACTTTCCTGAATTCATGTGTCAGTTCTAGCAGGTTTTTGGTAGAGTCTTTCAGGTTTTCTTTATACAGTATCATATCATCTGCAAATAGTGAAAGTCTTCCTTACCAGTTTAGATGACTTTTATTTCTTTGGTTGTCTGATTGTTGTGGCTAGGACTTCCGGTACCTTGTGAAATAATAGTGGTAAGAGCAGACATCGCTATCTTGTTCTTGACTGTAAAGGGAAAGCTCTCAGTTTTTCTCCCCTGAGGATGATATTAGCTGTGAGCTTTTTCATATATGGCTTTTATTATGTTGAGGTATGTTCCCTTTAAACCTACTTTGTTGACAGTTTTTATCATGAATGGATGTTGTACTTTGCCAAGTGCTTTTTCTGCATCTGTTAAAATGGTCATGTGGTTCATATCCTTTTTTATTAATGTGATGTATCATGTTGATTGATTTTTGAATCTTGAACCACCCTGCTACCCAGGAATAAATCCCACTTGATTGTGGTGAATTATTCTTTTAATATATTGTTAGATTCAGTTGGCTAGTATTTTATAGAGAATTTTTGCATCTGTGTTCATCATGGATATTGGTCTGTAGTTCTCTTTTTGAGTGGTGTCTTTGTCCAGTTTTGGTATCAGGGTAATTTTGATCTCATAGAATGAATTGGGAGTTTTCCTTTCTTTTCTATTTTTTGGAGTAGTTTGATAAGAATAGGTATTAACTATTCTTTAAATGTTTGGTAGAATTCCCCTGTGAAGCCATCTGACCCTGAACTTTTGTTTACTGGGAGTTTTTTTGATTACTGATTCAATTTCTTTCCTGGTTATTGGCCTGTTCAGGTTTTCTGTTTCTTCCTGTTTCATTTTTAGTTGTTTATAGGTTTCTAAGAATTCATCCATTTCTTCCAGGTTATCTAGTTTGTTGGCATAGTTTTTCATAATATTCTCATAATTGTTTTTATTTCCATGTGGTTGGTTGTGATATCTCCTCTCTCATTTGTAATTTTATTAACTTGGGTCCTTTCTTTCTTTCTTTCTTTCTTTTTTTTTGAGATTATTTACTTATTTATTAGAGATAGTGCATGAGCATCTCTATCTCTAATAAATAAGGGGGGGGGGAGTAGAGGAAGAGGGAGTAGCAGACTCCCTGCTGAGCAGGGAGCCTGATGTGTGACTTGATCCCAGGACCTTGAGACCATGACCTGAACCAAAGACAGACACTTAACTGACTTAGCCACCCAGACACCCCTATCTTTTCTTTTTGATAAGTCTGGCTGTAGGTATCAGTTTTATTAATTTATTTTCAAAGAAACAGCTCCTGGATTTATTGGTCTGTTAGACACAACTGATACTGTCAGAATTCCTAGGTTTGTTGCTATCTTTCACAGTCATTCATGAGTACAATTGCTCATGTGCCCTAGTTTTATGTACAGAGATTATAATTTTCTCTGTGTTTCCACAACTCTAACATAGTTAGGCTTACTTAAAAACAAATGAACTATAAATATTAAAAGTTGCTGTCAGTGTCACCAATAAGAAAATGACCTCCATGGCATCCCTTAGGCCCTCTGTAATCAGACTAAATATTTTTAATTCTAGGGTAGATTTGGACTGAGAAGATCAAAGATGCTCTTTCATGCTCTTTTTCTCACACGTGTGTATGACATGCATGCAAGCACACACACACACACACACACACACACACGGTTAGGAAATATGTTTGAGCATTCCATTTCTGGTCAAAATGGAGTAACAGGAACTGGATTTACCCTCCTACCTCAAATTACTAAAAAACAACAAAATAAATGAAATAGCAACAGAAGTCAGGTAAGAAAGGACAGTGATCTCCAAGAGGTGGGAAGCAAATGAGGTGAGCATTAGCCTTGTACCTGCCGACTCAAGGTCATGGAGCGTGGAGTGGGAACCAGGGAGTTCCCTGGCAATTTCCTTGCATTGAGCTGATGGAAGCAGGAGTCCAGAGAATCGAAGGCAGCTAGAGTTCACAGGTGAGTGCATTAGAGAGGTGGGGAAACGAGAATCCTAAGATCTATAGAGAGTCCCTCTGCAGTGTTCAGCACATGCACGAGGAAACTGCCCATGGCTGGGGCAAAACTACCAGAAAGGACTAGAGAGAAGAGTGCCCAGAGCTCACAAAGAGCCCAAGATTGTGCCTGTTTCTAACAGCCAGAGTGCAAGTTCTCTTACCCCCACAGGGTAGTGGTTGAAATACAAAGAAAGATCTTACCTCAGTAATGCAGAAAAACAAAATGTTTTTCTGGGCCTTCCTATGACAACTGAAAGCAAGATGTGAAAGGAGCAAACAGCTTCCAAGTAACTTTATCACATCACAGAACAAAGCTCAAAAATATTTTTAGGGGGACAAGCATATCCAGGAACCAAGAAGAAAATTTGCCATGTCTGACATCCATTCAAAAGACTACCAGGCAGAAAAGGACACAAAGAAATGGAAAGGCATGCCATGCTCATGGACTGGAAGAAAAAAATATTGTTAAAATGTCTATATTACCCAAAACAATCTACACATTTAATGCAATCCCTATCAAAATACCAACAGCAAGGGGAGCACTCCTGCACTGTTGATGAGAGTACAAACTGGTGCAACCATGGTGGAAAACAGTAGGGAGGTTCCTCAGAAGGTTAAAAATAGATCTACCTTATGATCCAGCAATCACAGTACTAGGTATTGACCCAAAGAATACAGAAATACTAATTCAAAGGGATACATCCACCCCAATGCTTATAGCACCATTATCTACAATCTCTAAACTATGGAAACAGCCCAAGTGTCCGTTGACTGATGAATGGATAAAGATGTGTTATACATAGGCAATGGACTGTTACTCAGCCATCATAAAGAATGAAATCTTGCCATTTACAATGATGTGGATGGAGCTAGATGTTAAGCAAAATAAGCCAGAGAGAGAAAAATACCGTATGATTTCACTCGCCTGTGGAATTTAAAAATAAGACAAATGAACAAAAGGAAAAAGGGAGAGAGAGAGAGAAAAATCAGGAAACAGACTCTGAATTATGAGAACAAACTGATGGTTACCAGAAGGGAGGAGAGTGGGGGGATGGGTTAAGTAGGTGATGGGGATTAAGGAGTACACTTGTGATGAGCACCAGATGATATATAGAAATGTTGAATCACTATATTGGACACCCAAACTAATATAACACTGCATATTAATTAACTGGAATTTAAATAAAAACTTGAAAAAAAAAAGACTACCGGGCAAACATAGAAATTAGAAAATAAATTCCATAATAAGGAGGAAAAAAAGCAAGCAAAACAGACCCAGAAATGCCACAGAAAACAAAGTTAATAGACAAGGACATTACATACATTATTCTAACTGTATTTATAATTTCAAAAAGAAATATTTAATATGTTAGTTTAGACACGAAAAGTATTTAAAAAAAACAACCTTCTAAAGGTGAAGACTACCATATGCACTGATTAGATACTGCAGAAGAAAAGATTTGTAAATCTGAAGATGTAGAAGTAGGAAACATCCAAGATAAAACCCAGAGAGAGAAATGACCCTCTTCCCCCAAAAAACAACACCGTGGGATAAACCTCAAGTGGTCAAATATATATGCAGTTACAGTTCCCAAAGGAACTATAAAATTAAAACTGTAACTGTAAAAATATTTAAAGAACTAGTGACCTCTTTTTCCAAATATGAAAACATTGAAACAGTAGATCCAATAACATGAAACAAAAAATATGGAGAAAACTGCATCAGGCATATCATTATAAAATTTCTTAAAACCAACAATAAAGAGAAAATTAACTTAAACTCAAGAAAATACATATTTATACACATATGCAAAATTGGGAAATTTTGATTCATTCACAAACCCCAGGTTAAGAACTCCCTAGTTCAGATCAGAAGAGTGAAGGCATGAAGACAAGCTCCTGGTTGGGGAGAGGTAACAAATCATACTGAAAACCAGTGGTTGAACTTTGGTTACCACCATCTATAAAATCCCATTTATGCTAAGAATCCAGAGAGCGTGTATTTCTAGGTATTGTTCTGGGGTTGGTGGGGTCAAGTACAGATGGAGCTCTCTTGTTGGCAATTGTTTCTTTTTTCCTTGTTTCAAGTTTTATTTAAATTCTAGTAGGTTAACATAGAGTGTAACATTAGTTTCAGGAGTAGAACTTAGTGAACCATCATTTACATATGAGACCCAGTGTTCATCACAGCAAGTGTCCTCCTAAATAACTATTCCCTGTAGCCTCTCCACACCCACCTCTCCTCTAGGAATCCTAGTTTGTTCTCTGTAGTTAGTAGTCTCTTACGGTTTGCCTCCCTCTCCTTTTTTTTTCTTCCTTCCCCCATGTTCATCTATTTTGCTTTTTAAATTCCACATAATGAGTCTTTCTTTGAATTATTTCACTTAGCACAATACTCCCTAGTTCTACCCACATTATTGCAAGTGGCAAATTTCATTCTTTTTGATGGCTGAGTAACATTCCATTGTATATATATACCACCTCTTCTTTATCCAGTCATCATTTGGTGGACACTCGGGCTCTTTCCGTAATTTGGCTGTTGTTGATAATACTAAAACACCAGTGTGCATGTGTCCTTTTGAATCAGTATTTTTGTATCCTTTGGGGGAATACCTAGTAGTGCAAATGCTGGATCATAGGGTAGTTCTATAAAAACCTCCATACTGTTTTCCAGAGTAGGACAATTGCTTGTAATTTTTTTTTCCTTTGAAAAAGGATTGGGCCAGATTGTAAGCTATTTGTGAAACATACCCCCTCAGGGAGTCAAATATTCACCATGATAAAACAATTTGGATCCCTGTTGTGGTTCAGCAGACATGTAATGAGCGCAAAATACAGAAGATTTTTATTTCTATTTTGCTCTGGGTTTCAGCTATTTTAGGATCATATTTTGGCTAGTAGGATCCACTTTCCCCTTGATAAATTCTTCTTCATCAGTACTAATACCGCAATTTGTACTTGGAGGGAATACAGTTTTAGGACACTAGAGGTCCCCATCTCACCATACAACAAATAACATCTTAGAAGAAAACCTTAAAAGCACAATTTCCATGGCTGTAGTGAGTGGATGTCTGGGGGAGGATGGTCGGAGGGGGAGGGGGCTGAAAACAGAGAAATCTGTGTGACCACGAGGACAATTCAAAATGGGTCTTTTCTCGTTCCTCTTGTGTGGATGTCATCTGTTGGTGTTTTGAAATACTGACTGAAAGATGAGTAGGCTTTGTTGGACTTAGATTTTCCACTTGTTTTTCAGATTTATATCTTTAATTGGACACCCAGAGCTCTTAAAGCCTGAAGCACTGGAAAAAAACAAATACCATGTGGTCATTGCTACAAGCATTTGCAGAAATATCCTCTTTCCCTTTAGGTTTAAGCTGACTTTTTCTAAATAACATCTCTGTTTTAGAATTAATGACATGCTGCTGTTTGCATTTTAAAGTACTACATGTGGATTTGGAGAACTTTTGCATTTGTTAAAAAAAATAGGGAAAGATGATCTCTAAAGATGTGAGACAGAACCCGTCTTTGAGTAAGAACAAATTTTAGATTGGTCGTAGTTCTTGGTATCTGACTCTTCCCAGAGGACACTGATGAACCAAGACCCACTAAGAATGCTGGAATATGGTCTGGTGTAAATCCCCACGTACTCCTTCCTGTAGAGGTCAGTCGGGGCCTCCTCTGACTTCCCCAAAGAGACAGGAAGCAAAGCTAAGCCTTGTTCCTTCTTGTTGTCATCTCTCCCCAGCCCTGGAGGACCGCCACAGGAAGTGGGGAGGAAAACATGTCTGCTGTTCCTTTCAAGACTCTTTCCAGCCTTCTCCACAGTCTCGGCACTCAACTCAGGAGCTGGCCGTGCCCCTCTCAGTCCAAACTCGACGGCTGCTTACAGAATCATAGAGGTCAGAGGGGGACTTGACTGATTCCATTTTAACTAGAATCTAATGCTTGAAAATCCTTTAAATGCTTCTGACCAAGCACTTAGCTTTCTTGCATCTATCCACCCATCTAACAAATATTCTCTATCAGCTGTCTGTCTATCATGTATCTATCATCTATCCCTCTATTATCCATCTGTCATCTATCATCACCTCTCTCTCCCTCTATCTAGGTAGATTTGTGTGTTCAAAGTAGTGAATGCACATATATTTTTCCTTAGTATGTCTCAAGTAGATCTGTCCATTGCTCTTCTATGACTTATAAACGTTGAGGTTATCTTTTGTCATCCTGATAAGAAAGATGAACACTTATTTCACCTGTTCCCTTTTGTGCTTGCCTTCTCTACTCTTCCACTAGTCTCCCAATTAGGTCACAACTCTCAGCTTGATTAATTGTGAATTTACGTAATTGTTGGCATGTGACTATTATTCACAGTGGATCTGTTTTATGGATTGTGATTATGCATTTTAATTTCATCTAGAATTAATAACTACCTAATTTATTAATGAGTTTTGTTTTCTGTGTATCTCTAATTGACCCTCAAATCTCTGATAGAAATGAAGGCCCTTTTTAGTGCACGTAAACCCACCATATTTTCTTCTCAGTGTTTGGTTCGTTTCCCCTCAGGGTGAGACTCCTTGCCACCACTGTTGCCTGCTGTAGTCTAACCTGGTTTTCCTCTAGGGCTACACTACTGCAAAGCTGCTGTGTTGCCGTGTTTCATAACTAGCCTGGGAATTTAGGCTATTAGTTATAGGTGATCCCATTTTCACTTGAGCCAGTATTCTAATTTCTCTAACTTCTAACTGAAACAAGTGTAGTCTCTCTTTCGTATAAGCACCGCCTTCAAGTATTTGCCCTGGAACCATAGCTTCTCTCTTCCTTCTACCTTCTCTTCTCCAAGCCAACCACCTTCAGTTCTTGTGACTCTTCTGGGGTGACATAATTTGGTTTCCCTTTGTCTTTCTGATAACCCCCCTCTCAATCAACTTCAGTTCTTTGAGGTCCCTCTTAGAACGTAACACCCCCATTCTTGACATGGCCTGATAATTTCAGAATATGCTACTGTTGTTCCTAGATTCTCTACTTTTAACCCAGTACCAGGTTTGTTCTGGGGGAGTAGAAACCTTGGCGTTCAGGGTTGGAACTGAATAATCTTCCCAATGAGAACACAGTATTCTATGGTTGAGTTTTCCTCAAACTGGGACATTATTAGCTCTCTGAAGGATCTCACTACCCATTTGAAATTTGTGTGCACCCACACACATGTATGCTATTTTGGTATACATACACACACATATACAAACACACATAGATTTTTAAATTTATGTAAATTATGGGTCATACCAAGTTCCTTTTAACCAAGTCCATCATGAGATTTCAGAGCTGTGCTCTGGTATGGTAGCTATTAGACATATGTGACTATTTAAAATTAAGTTATTAAAACAAAAAAAATTAAGTTCAGCTTCTTGGTCCAAGCCACATTTCAAGCAATAAGCATGTGTTGCTATTGGCTGCCATTTTGTACAGCAAAGATATATACATTTCTATCACTGCATAAAGTTTGATCAGACAGTGTTGAGCTCCAGAGCTCGTGGTGCATTTGGTTCAGAACTGTTGGCAACAATGGAATTACTTTGTCATGTGCTGTAAGGAGAGAGCTGAGGTACACTTCAGCATTTGTGACAAATGAAGGTTAAATGCCTCCAGATATGCAGCTGATTCTTCTTCGATATTTCTGTAGAGAAAAGCAGTGGGGGGACTGAGTCATCACATTGTGCATGGTCATCTAACTGCACCAAAGGCAAATCAGTTTATACTGTGCAGTTGGGACGCATTTGTGCTGGGAGTGGTGGTTTCACTTCAGCTTCCAATGGCATCAGCACATCAAATTAATACTGTTAATTTCAGTGCTGTTACTTTCATAATTTTGTCTTCAACTTTTACAAACCATAACTTTACTTTGGTTCTATAGCTGCATAAGAGACATAAGCTGGTGTGTATGTGTGTATTTATCTATTTTTTTGCTTGTTCATATTAAAGCATCCTTTGGTGATCAGAAAGAATTATTTTTCCTGTAAAAGAGATCTCTGAAGTACTTGTTGAGATATGTTAGTACAATAATAATGCTGGTATGTTAGTAGGTACTTACACAGTAGGAGGTCTTCTAAGTGCTTTGTACATATTATCTCATTCACTTCTTATAATGCCTCTATGAGGCTGGCATTGCTATTGTTCTCTTTCTAGAAAGGAAGGGACTGAGGCATGTAGTGTTTAAGTGATTTGTCCAAGGTTACACCTCATATCAGGTGAAGCGGGGGTCCGAATCAGCAGCCTGACTCCAGATCCTCTCACTCAGCCATGATGCCAGCAAGCAGTGCCTTATAGTGATGGAAAGCACAACCACTGTCATCAAGTTTTTTTTTTTTTTTTTAAAAGACTGGGCAAGATACCTAAACTTTCCAAATCTTAGTGTCCTTCTTTATGAAGTGGGGGCAATCATGCTGTCCTTACAGGGTTGTTTTGAGGAAGAAGTGAAAGACTATACATATAGTCTCTAGCACAGCGCCTGGTACTTGGCAAGATTTGTCCATAAGGAAATCTCTTACTTCCCACTTTCCATCTAGGAACTGGCCCAATAACAATAACAATTTATTAATGAAGTGAGTGCATTCTATTAATCAGCAATCAAAGTGATACAGAAAGTAGAGGGCCAAGAGACAGAAAATAGGTTGCTTTCCTGTCTCCCTCGTAGGATATCACCCTACCTCCCAGAGGGAGCCGCCTCAATGTGAGTTACTCCCACCTTTCAAGGTGCTTCCTTTTTTTTTTTTTTTAAAAAATTTACTCATTTGATAGAGAGAGAGAGAGAGAGACAGTGAGAGCTGGAACACGAACGGGGGAGTGGGAGAGGGAAGGCAGGGTTCCTGCTGGGCAGGTAGCCTGATGTGGGGCTCAATCCCAGGACCCCGGGATCATGACCTGAGCCAAAGGCCCCAAGGTTCTTCCTTGACTGTGAATTATGAGCTATACAAAAACCACCTCCTCTGTCCCCTAGTATCTTTGGGCTCTTGTTGTTTGGGCCTGCTTTCACATACTGTCATTTTAAGAGACAAAATGAGAGATGAAGAATCCCTGACCATGGTGAGCTGACCATGTCCTCATATGGGAGCTTGGAGCTTCAACTTGACCTTGGGGAGTGGCTTGGCTTTGGGTTGTTTACAAGTTATGGAAGGAACTTTCAGGCTGGTGGGAGAAAATGAGTCAAAGTTCTGGGACAGGAATACACATCAGGTATGTAGGGAACAATGAGTCAACCAGTCTGATACTTTTATCTCTATGGTGTATTTTGTAGTAGTTAATCAGAGTTACACTCAGGACTCTCTGGGTTCAGGGCTTCTGAGTGTACATAGAGATGGGATGGGTATCGTTGAGGGAATGCATGTATCTCTTTGGTTTTCTAGCTTGCTTTTGGATTGGAGGGTTGCTCCCACATTTGTCCAGATGGTTCTCTGAGTGAGTGAGAGTCAGCTCAGTGAGTCAGAGAACCAATACAGGATTGACTGGAGGGTTACCTACAAAACTCCCCAGTGACTTTGTGGACCCCTTAGTAACTCCAGGATGTCAGAGCAACTCTAAGTGTCTCCAGAATTGGTTAGTTCTTGGTCACTATTCTAGTGGTTCCCCATAGTCCCTATTACAGTGATGGACTACATTCCCTGTCACCTTTCATGATAGCTACCTCCTGGCTTCTCCTCTTCATCCCCAGAGAGAGAATCTGATACCAAATTTTCTTACAAAAATTCTTACAAAGCACTTACCACCAGGCCTTCTCATCAACTAGCCCCTCACACAGATAGATGATCATAGTTGGCTGCTTACCCACAGTCCCATTCACTCATTCATTCATTCGCTCATTCGTTTGTTCATTCACTCATTCATTCATTCACTCATTCATTCATTCGCTCACCTGTTTCTTCGTTCATTCATTCACTCATTCACTCACTCATTCACTCATTCATTCACTCACCCGTTCGTTCGTTCATTCACTCATTCATTCATTCACTCACTCATTCATTCATTCATTCATTCAATGTACTGAGCACCTGCAAGAGTTGTAGCATTGGAGACAAAAGGGCAGGTGACCTGAGCATTCAGAATCACTCATGAATGCTGTGGTGCCAAGAGCAACAAAGTCTTGGCTATAATACATGTTTGTGTATGAACAGAACTCTTAGGGTAAAACATAACAAAATAAAACGAAAAAATCTTTATCATTTTTGCCTACTGCCCATCCAAACCTGTTCTGTGAGATTAATTCTTCAAACTTTGAAATCTTAAAGGTCCACTGACATTTCTGGTAGTTTTTTTAGGTGAATGAAAATGTTGCCCACCCCCTCTGGTCTTCCTGAGCTCAAGTCTCACTTCAGCGATTTAAAGGTGCAATGCCATGGCAAAATCTGCAATTTATTTAATGTAGGTCTTCTCCCCTCCTCTCGTTCAAATGGGCTGCATGCTGGCCACTTGTGGTGGTAAGAAAGAGGCCTGCAGCTTCATTAGAACTTCTCATCTCCCCATGCAACAGTCTTGTCCTTTTCTGGCTCAATGACTATGGTTTCTGCCCTCCTGCCTTCTTCCAGGTGGGGGGAGGGTATATAAAGAAAGAGGGGTGGAAAGAGAAGTCTTCCTTGATTTGGACAGTTGTGAGTGGATGTGCAAAGTATGTTTCCTCTGGCTGGTGGTGTGGGACTTTCTCTAGTTAGGCATTGGTGGGAAATGCCCCTGCAAGTGACTGCTCCTGGTGGGCTTGCTAACGGGCTCTGGGAAGAACCTGGGGAGGCGCTTTCTATGGCCTGTGTCTTCTACACAGGAAGTACTCATGCCTCTTTATTTGTTTGCATGTGCAGTAAAGATTCCATGAGAACGGCCAAACTCTCAGTCTTTATCTTCTGCAAAAGGAACAGTGATCTCCCTTTTTTCAGTAACTTTGGGCTCCAAGGAAGAGTTCCCATTTTTTATTGGGAAGACTGAATCCAGGCAGAAGTACAGTGTGGGAGAGCACTGAGGGAGGCGGTGAGGGCCAGGCGTCCATGAAGCGGTCTCCCCGTGCTGATTTCCCTAGAAATGGGACAGGTGAGGCCAGGTATGGACCTGAATCAGACAAGTCAATTTAAAACTCTGTCCAGAAAATTATGGGGATATCACATTGATGGATTGATGCAGGAATAAGTCAGGATCTGATGTGAAGTGATCAGGGTTCAAGTTTCCACTTGACAACTTCCTATGTCCCTGAGTCTCAGTTTCCTTACCTATTAAATAAATACGTTAATAAGCAATTTCAGAGGGCTCCCAAAAGAATAGAATGAGATGTGTAAACACTCTGTATACTCTAAAATACAAAGCAGATATTAATATTCTCTGTCATCCAGCCAATTCATACTGGCAACACTTATCAAAAGCCAATTATGAGTTAAACATTGTTGAACATTGTTTTGGGTACTGTGGAGCGGGTAAAAATCTGAATTTGATTTTTCAAAATCTGAATATGATTCAGATTCAAAATCTGAATTCTAAAAGACAACTCTTAGAAATGTCTCCTGCTGGGCGCCTGGGTGGCTCAGTGGGTTAAGCCACTGCCTTTGGCTCAGGTCATGATCTCAGGGTCCCGGGATCGAGTCCCACATCGGGCTCTCTGCTTGGCAGGGAGCCTGCTTCCTCCACTCTCTCTCTCTCTGCCTGCCTCTCTGCCTACTTGTGATCTCTGTCTGTCAAATAAATAAAAAATTCTTAAAAAAAAATCTCTTGCTGGGGTTCTGGGTTGGGGGTCTCCGGGCAGCATGAGAACACTGGATAACTGTGGAGGGGGTGTGTAAGGACCCAGACTGAGGGAGAGGTGTGCTGAGGAAAAGAGGGGCCCAAGGCTTCCCTCCAGTCTGCAAAGTGTAAAACCATTGAGTTTCTGTATGTGTGGAAAGTATTGCTCATTGACCTTTGCAGACCTCAGGATTTTGATTCAGATTAGAACCAGAAAATGTTCAAGGGATCATAGATATCATCTTTGCTGACCCCTTATTTTGAGGCCCCAGGAGATTAAATGACTTGTTCAAGGTTTCACAGTGAGTGAGAAGCACAGATGTTTTAGAACAGACGGCCCGGACATTTCCGAACCTCCGCCCATGGCCTTTCCCTCCACGCCTTGTCCCTTGTCCGTTCTCTTCCTCCTTCCAGCAGGAGCATTGGGTAAACATCTGTGAGCATTTTCATCTGGAGCAGAAGGGAAAGACGTGTTGATTTTCTATGTAACTGGAGAGCTGTGGTATTAATAGTATTTTTGGAACAAAAGACCCAAACACTGAATCAGTGTTTTTGAAGACAGGCACCGATTTTCATCACATTAAATGAGGTTCTCAGGGTTCAGGTCCGCAGAATGTCTTAGAATGCTCTAAAATGCCATCATAGCCTCAAGATAGTCATGATAATTTCACAGCGCACCTGTCAGACTGTCCATTCACTTTTATTATCGCCTTAAGGTAACATGAATTCCCTAGCCCTTTGGCCTGCTACGATGGTTTATTTTCCTCAACAGGCTTTTTATGTCTGGAACAGTTGAATTTCACATGCATTTGTAGATTATTCCTCGTACGGTTATCATGCTGCCAAAAATGGGGAGAAAAGAAGGTAAACAAACAGCAGCTCCAAAATGGTTTTAGCTTTATCCTTGTATTTATTTATTTATTAAATGTTTTATTTCTTTCCAGCGTAACAGTAGTCATTGTTTTTGCACTACACCCAGTGCTCCATGCAATCCATGCCCTCTCCAATACCCACCACCTGGTTCCCCCAACCTCCCAGCCCCCGCCCCTTCAAAACCTTCAGATTGTTTTTCAGAGTCCACAGTCTCTCATGGTTCACCTCCCCTTCCACTTTCCCCCAACTCCCTTCTCCTAACTCCCCATGTCCTCCATGCTATTTGTTATGCTCCACAAATAAGTCAAACCATATGATAATTGACTCTCTCTGCTTGACTTATTTAATTCAAAGCTTGAGATGCTAACTTTACCTGATAGTTCTTTCATTGTAATCACCTTTTCAGGTGATTTATCCCCCCAGCCCCCCAGCCCAAATGCCTGGTAAACACTGATCTTTGTATTGTCTCCATAGTTTTGCCTTTTCCAAGAATGTCATAGAGTTGGGGTCAACTATCCTTTTCAGAGGAACTTCTTCCACTGAGTAATATGCAGTTAAGGTTTTTTCCTACATATTCATGGCTTGAGAGCTCATTTATTTGTAGTACTGGGTACTGGTTCCACATTATTTATCCATTCACCTACTGAAGGACATCTTGGTTGCTCCCAGGTGTTGGCCATAATGAATAGAACTATTAGAAATGTACATTCCTGTGCAGGTTTTTGTGGACATAAGTTCTGTGCTCCTTTGGCTAAATATCAGGTGGTACAACTGCTGGATTGTATGGTAAGAGTATATTTAGTTTTGTAGGAAACGCCAGACTGTCTTCCAAAATGGTTGTATTTGGTGATCCCACCAGCAACAAGTGAGAGTTCCTGTTGCTCCACATCCTTGTCAGCGTTTGGTACTGTCAGTGTTCCAGATTTTGGCCAATCTAATAGGCATGTACGGACATTTCATTGTTGTTTTAATTTACACTTCCCTGATGATATGAAGTAGAGAATCTTTGCATATGCTTATTTGCCATCCTACATATTCTTTGATGAGTCTCTGTTAAGGTCTTTGGGCCAGTTTCTGTTTTTTGTTGTTGTTGTTGTTTTTGCTGTTGTTGTTAAATTTTAAGAGTGCTTTGTGTATTTGGGTAAAAGTCCTTTATCCAGATGTGTTTTTTGCAAATATTTTCTCACAGTCTATGGCTTACCTTTTCATTATTGTGATATTGTAGTTTACAAAGCTGACGTTTTAATTTAATGAAGTCAAGCTTATCAATTCTTTCATGCATTATGCCTTTGGTGTATCTAAAAAGTCATCACCATATCCAACATCATCTAGATTTTTTCCTACATTATCTACTAAGAGTTTTATACATTTGCATTTTACATTTAGGTCTGTGACCCTTTTCAAGGTAATTATTTTGAAGGGTGTAGAGTTTGAGTCTAGGCTGATGTGTTTTTTTTTTTTTTTCAAAGGCTGTCCAGCTGTTCCACACTATGTGTTGAAAAGACTATCTTCTTTGTTCATTGCCTTCACTCTGTTATCAAAGATCAGATAACTTATATTTATATGGGTTTATTTCTAGACTCTCTGTTCTCTCCCATTGACTTGTTTGTCTATTCTTCAATACCAAACTGTCTTGATTACTGTCGCCTTACAGCAAGTCTTGAAGTTGGATAGTGGCAGTCCTATAACTTTATTTTCCTCCTTCAACATTATTTGGCTAGTCTGGTGTTTTGTTCTCCATCTAAGTTCTAGAATCAGTTTGTTGATGGCACAGAATAACTTGCTGGGATTTTGATTGGTATCTGTAGATCACGTTAGTACGAACTGACATTGTGACAATTTTGAGTCTTTCTGTTGATGAATATGGAATATCCCTCCACTTATTTAGTTATTCAGTTTCTTTTATTAGAGTTTAGTAGTTTCCCTCATATACATCTCGTACATATTTCGTTAGATTTATACCTAAACATTTAATTTTGGGAGTGTGCTAGTGTAAATGGTGTTTGGTTTTTTTTTAAAGATTTATTTATTTATTTATTTGACAGCTAGAGATCACAAGTAGGCAGAGAGGCAGGCAGAGAGAGAGGAGGAAGCAGTCTCCCTGCCAAGCAGAGAGCCCGATGCGGGGCTTGATCCTAGGACCCTGGGATCATGACCTGAGTCGAAGGCAGAGGCTTTAACCCACTGAGCCACCCAGGCGCCCCTGGTGTTGTGTTTTTAATTTTAAATCCCATTTGTTCATTTTTGGTTTTTAGGAAAACAATTGACTTCTGTATATTAACCTTGTATCCTGCAACCTTGTTATAATTGCTTATTGCTTTCAGGAGTTTTTGTTTATTTTTTATTTTTTTTGCATTTTCCACATAGATAATCATGCCATCTGCAAACAAAGACCATGGTATTTCTTCCTTCTCAATCTTCCCTTTTTTGTTTTATTGAATTAGCTAGGATTTACAATATGGTCTTGAAAGTGGTGAGAGGAGATGTCGTTGCTTTTTTCCTGATCTTAGTAGGAAAGCTTCTAGTTTCTTTTTTTTTTTTTTCCTTTTTAAAGATTTTATTTATTTATTTGACAGAGAGAGAGAGCACAAGTAGAGGGAGAAGCAGATTCCTGGCTGAGCAAAGATCCCGATATAAGGCCTGATCCCAGGATCTAGGGATCATGACCTGAGCCAAAGGCAGATGTTTAACTGACTGAGCCACCCTGGTGCCCTGGAAAGCTTCTAGTTTCTTACTAATAAGTATGTTAGCTGTAGGTTTTTGGTAGATATCCTCTATCAAGTTGAGGAATTCTCTCCCCTATTCTTAGTTTACTGAGAATTTTTATCGTAAATGGATGTTGAATTTTTTCAAATGCTTTTTCTGCATGTATTTATATATAGATCATGTGATGCTTCCTTTTTAGCCTGTTGTTATGATGGATTATATTAATTGAATGTTGAATTTGCTTTGCATACCTGGAATAAATCCCACTTGGTCATGGTATATAATTTTTTCCACATGCTGTTGGATCTTATTTGTTTTTGTTGAGGGTTTTTGCATCTATGTCCATGAGAAGGATCTTGGTCTGGAGTTTTCTTGAGATGTTTTTGTCTGGTTTGGCATGAGGGTAATACTGGGTTCACAAATTGAATCAGGAAGTATTCCCTCTGCTTCTGTTTTCTGAAAGAGTAGACAGTTGGTATAATTCTCCCTCAGATGTTTTCTGGAATTCTCCTGTGAACTCATCTGGGCCTGGTGCTCCCCATTTTGGAAGGTTATTAATTATTATTTTAAAAGTGTTTTTGTTTTTGTTTTTGTTTTTTGAGAGAGAGAGAGCATGAGCAGAAGGAAGGGCAGAGGAAGGGGGAGTGAGAGAATCACAAGGAGACTCCCCACTGAGTGCAGAACCCTATGCAGGGTTTGAACTCAGGACACTGAGATTATGACCTGAGCCAAAATCAAGTCAGATGCTCAACTAACTGAGCCACCCAGGCACCCCTGGAATTATGTAGATTAATTATAGATTCAACTTCTTTAGTAGATACAGACTTATTCAGATTTTCTACTTCTGTTGTGAATCTTGGGAGATTGTGTCTTTCAAGGAATTGGACCATTTTTCTCTGAAATTTATGGACATAGATTTGTTCGTAGTTCTCCTTTATCGCCCATTAATTGTCTGTGGGATCTCTAGTGACATCCCTTCTTTTAGTTCTGATATTTATAATTTGGGCTTTTTTTTTCTTTCTTGGCCTGGGTAGAGGATAATTAATTTTATTGACCTTTTCATAGAATTAGCTTTTAGCTTCCTTGATTTTCTTTATCGGGTCCTATTTTTAATTTCATCGATGACTGCTTTAATTTTTATTATTTCTTTTCTTCAATTTACTTTGGATTTAATTTGCTCTCCTCTTTCTGCAGTTATCTAAGGTGTAAGCTTAGATGATTGATTTTGGATCTTTCTTCTTTTCCCATATATGCACTCATTGCTATGAGTATTCTGTAAACACTGTTTTTGCTGCATTTCACATTTTCATAAGTTATGTTTTTCTTTTCCTTTAGTTCAAAATATTTAAAATTTATCTTGAGATTTCTTCTGTAATCCATGTGTTATTTAGAAGTGTGTTGTTTAGGGGCACCTGGGTGGTGCAGTCAGTTGGGCATCCGACTCTTTTTGGCTCAGGTCATGATCTCAGGGTCCTGAGATCGAGCCCCACCTCGGGCTCTGTGCTCAGCATGGAGTCTCCTTGAGATTGCCTCACTCCCTCTCCCTCTGCCCCTCCCACTCATGCTCCCTCTCTTTAAAATAAATAAATCTTTTTTTTAAAAGATTTTATTTATTTATTTGACAGACAGAGAGCACAGGTGGGCAGAGAGGCAGGCAGAGAGAGAGGAGGAAGTAGGCTTCCTGCTGAGCAGAGAGCCCAATGAGGGGCTTGATCCCAGGACCCTGAGATCATGACCTGAGCTGAAGGCAGAGGCTTAACCCACTGAGCCACCCAGGCACCCTTCCATTTCCAATTTTGATGCCTATTATTTTCTTTTCTTGCCTGATTGCTCTTCCTAGGATTTCTAGTACCGTGGTGAATAAAAGTGGCAAAAGCAGGCATCTTTGTCTTATTCCTGATCTTAGAGGAAAAGCTTTCAGTCTTCCCTATTGAATATGATATTAGCCTTGGGCTTTTCATATATGGCTCTTGTACCTTGAGACAATTTTCTTCTATTTCTAGTTTGTTGTTCTATTTCTAGTTTGTCTAGTATTTTTTTTTTTTATCCTGAAAGTGTGTTGAATTTTGTCAAATGATTGTGCTTATATTGTTGAGATGATTATGTGTTTTCCCCCTTTCATTCGGTTAATATGGTGTATCACATTGAGTTTTGTATGTTGAACCATCCTTGGATAAATAAATCCCACCTGGTTAGGATTATTGGATTTTTTAAAAAACTATTTCTTGAAGCCAATTTTAATGATTTTTTTTCTAGGAAATGAACCATTTCATTTAGATTTCCAAATTTATTGAGATGTAATTATACATATCTTTATAATTTAATATCTATAATTTCCTTTTGTTTTTGTAATTATAATCAATGGCATCTCAATTATTAACAAGTAGTCAAATAGTTGTTTAGTTAAAACATCAATGTTTGGATTTATTCATGAAGTATACTACATAATTTTTCTTAATTTCTGTTTTTTTTTTATCAGTTTCATTTTCTCTTTTTCAATTTTTAAGGCTTCCTTGATGTTATTTTTATGACTTCTTCTTAGGTAGTTCATTTTTAAGTACTTTTTCTTTACACCTGAAACTAAAATACTTTTATTGTGGAAATTTTCACATACATGGAAGTGGAGATGATGCTGAAAAAAACAGTCCCTGGATGTCAGTCACCTGGTTTCAACAGACATCGAATTTCTGCTGCTTGTGTTTCATCTTCTTTCCTCTACATTTAAACTTTTTCTTTCTGGAATATTTTAAAGCAAATACCAGATGTCATATTTTTCACTTAAATACTTTAGTTTGTATTTCTAGCAGATAAGGACTTTTTTTTTTGCTGGTTTGTTTAATAAAACCACAAATTTCATTTATTTATCCTCCTGTTTTATAATATATGAACTTAAGTTACACACTTTTCTCTGAGTACTTTTATGGCGCATCCCACAGATATTAACCTATATATTCTTATTGTCATTCATTTCTTTTATTTTTTTTAAAGATTTTATTTATTTATTTGACAGGGAGAGATCACAAGTAGGCAGAGAGGCAGGCCGGGGGAAGCAGGCTCCCCGCTGAGCAGAGAGCCCGATGCAGGGCTCGATCCCAGGACCCTGGGATCATGACCCGAGCCGAAGGCAGAGGCTCAACCCACTGAGCCACCCAGGCGCCCCTTATTGTCACTCATTTCTAAATAATTTTTAAATTTTACTTTTATTTTCTCTTTAATCTAGAGGTCTCTGTAAGTTTGTTTTAACTCCTCATGTAGGTAGAATATTGTTGCTATCTTCCTATCACTACTTTCTAACTGTGGTCAGGGGCTACAGCCCTATCACTTTTGCTTTGTAGAATTTGTTGACATTTTCATTGGCAGATTTTAAGAATAACAATAGCATAGACCTATTGAGTATTTACTATGTGCCCCACACTATGTTAACTCATTTAATTTTCATACTAACTCTGTGAAGTAGGGTACATTTTTCCTTGAAAAAGTATATACTCAATGTTTATTGACTTCAAAGTTCTCTTTTTATATATTAGGTCAAGCTTCTTAATTCTGTTGTTGAAATATTCTCTGTCATTACTTATTCTTGTTTACTAAGACATGGGTATTTTAATACTTACCATTATGACAATGAATTTATCTTTCTTTATTTCTATCAGTTTTGTTCTTAATTCGCTTTTTAAATCCTTATTTTTGCATGTATTTGCATGCTTTTCTTCAATTTGGAATATATTTTTTTCAGTTCTGTTTTGTATGGGCTTAGCATTAATATTCCTGAGTTTTTCTTTTCTTCCCTCCCTCCTTTTGTTTCCACTGTTCCTTTTTCCCTTACTTACTTTACCTTTCTTTTCTTTTACATTTGACTAGTATGTCTTTTCTTATCTTTTTTTTTCCCCTTCAAAATTTCTTGTTATCTGTTATGGCTCTACCCCTCTTAATAAGCATTTGACAGAATTTTTTTCTGTATCAACATGAGAGTCTTTATCTTTCTAAGAAAAGATGTAACTCATTGGCATATATTATGATTAGTGTCATGCTTGAATTAATTTTCCCTTTTACTATTCCTCTTTGTAATTATTTTCTTAAACTTTATTTGTTCTGTTTTTTTCCTTCTAATTGTTTGTAAGTAAAACAGCCTATTACTAATCTTCTAGTGCTCTCCCTTGCATTAAAAGAAAACATTTAAACCTAGTGTACTTTCTACCTTTAATTTTTAATAGATTTAAGTAAATAATTATTGTCTCTTCTTCTTTCAAGTCTCCTTATGTTTGGTACTCTTTGGCCACTTCTCTATTTTCATTAAGATCATCTCTACTAGGGATGAGTAATGAACAGGACGGCTACATTTCCTTCACAAACGCCAATTCCTCCCATGAATGAACATGTCTTTGGATTTACAGTCTATTGACATTTCAAGTATTTTATTTGGAATTTCAGAATGAAGATTTTGACTTGGGTAGATCTATGTTTATGTTTTTAATATAGTCAGAGGGTCTTAAGGCAGAAAATTATTATCCTTCTGAATTTACATCTTGTATTTTTTTTTAGGGATCATCTTTGTTAGAGCATGTGAAGAGGATCAAGGGTCTCAGTATTGATGTTTGTCCCATGTTCTAGAAAAATGCCTGATGGGCAAAGAGATTGAACCAAATGGCTAGGAGGGAATTTTTGGGTCATATCAGCATTCTAGTTATATTGTTTTTCCTGTCTTTACATTATCATTGATTGTTGAGAGTTGGACTTCTTGGAGAAAAGGAAGGGGAACGAGGTCTTTATAATGGTAGTTTGACTTTAATATTTAATGTGTGCATTCACTACATATTTACTGATCCCCTGTGATGTGCTGGACATGATTCCAGGGGCTGAAGGTACACTCACTGTACCTGTCCTCAAGGAGTTCAGTCTGGTGTCAGAGACAGTCCAGTATAAGAAGGACCAGGGGAGAGGTGTGCAAAAGGTGCTATGGAAACCTTTAATGGAAGGCCTCTAATTTGGCCAAATTGAGTCAGGAGAAGTTTCTCAGACAAGGCAATTTTGGATTGAGAATTGCAGGATGGTTAGGAATTGGCCAATCCAAGAAGTGGCAACACTCTTCTAGGCATGTTCAACTGCGTGTTTAAAGCCAAGAAGTGAGCAAGAAGAGGTTTCAGTGGCTGAAATTAGGAAGTAACTGTGGTGGGGGGGTGGTGCGTGGAACATGAGGATGGAGAGGGAGGTAGGATCCAGTTATGAAAGAAAAGGAGGAACTATAACAGAGTTATTAAATTAGGCTCAACAGGGAGACTTCAGGGAGTCCAAACCCCCTTTGAAACTATGACAAATTGCATTCACAGAAGGTCAAAACCATTGCTTTAAATGTACCAAAGAAGGAGAAGTAGGAATGACACAATCATATTAACCGGTTAGAATGATCTTGGGTGCTCTGAGGATGCGTTAGAGGGATTACCACTGTGGCTGGGAGACACTTTGGGTACTCTTGCCTGGTCGTGGAGGAGAAAATGAGAACTGGAACTAAGATTAGTCAGTGGAGGTAGAGAGAAGGGGGCAGAGGGGATAGGCAGACTAGATAAGACCTGAGGTCTGATATATATGGGGGAGAGAAGACAGCATGCAGAAGGACCCCAGGGTTTCTACCTTGAACTTCAGGGTAGATGGGTTGCGGTGATCTTCTCTGAGATTTGTATGACACTGTAGAGTTTATGCAGTCTCTTTTTGTAATATCTTTAATTTTAAAGTCCTTGCTTCTGAAGTGTATCTTGTTTTCTGCATATTACGAATGTGCAAACCATGTTTTGAAGACTTTAAATGGCCTTTCCAAAGTCACTCAAATGATTTCCAACATTAAGTCTAGTGTTCCTTCCACCACACATGTCAAGGCAGCATTTGAGGCAAAGTAAAAAGGACTCACTGTAACTACTACTAATGATCAGTCAATGATTCTGTGGTGGTTTTGTTTTTTTTTGGGGGCGGGGGAATAATTTCAAATTTGTAAAAATTGCAAAAACAAAAATAGTACAAGAAATGCCCAAACACCCATTACTGGATTCACTTGTTTTTAATGTTTTGCTCCATTTGCTTTATCATTTGTTCTTTCAGTATTTTTTACAAACCATTTGGAAGTAAGTGACATACATTATGGCTCTTTATCCCTAAACACCTCAGTGTCTATTTCTTAAGAATGAAGATAATGTCTTACAAAATTATAATTCAGTGATAAGCTTCATAAGTTTACACTGATACAATATGTTAGCTAATATACCTTCCGTATTTCAACTTTGCCAATTGACACAATAATGGTATATTTTCTCCGCAGTACAGGATCCAGTCTAGGGGCATGCTTTGAATTTAGTTGTCATGATTCTGTAGCCTCTTTTAATCTGAACATTTCCAGTCTTTGTCTTTTATGGCCTTGATAATTTTGAACAATATTTTCCTCTCTTTCTCAACTTTTTTTTTTTTTTTAAGTAGAAGATTTTACATCTCGTACTCATCTGATGTTTTCTCCTAAGGATTATATTGAGGTTAGGCGTTCATGGCTGGAGTATCACATAATTGATGTGTCCTTCTTAGGAGGGATGGTCTGGAGGGCCATGATATTCTCCTATCCCTCATTGGTGATGTCACCTTTGGTTACCTGGTCAAGGTACTGTCCAATTTGGATACCACTTAATAACTGGAGGTTTTCTTTTTTTTCCTTTCCTTGCAACTAAGAAGCCATTTGTGGAAAGTCACTTCATGACAGTGCCAGTATTCTGCTCCTCATCACAATTTCCCCCTAAATTTAATGTCCCCCCATAAACTTAACGTCTTGCCTGCTCCAAATGACTGCTTTACAATTCTGTCTCTGTATTTACCAGTCAGCCCTCAGCCTTTTATTTCTTCCCTTATTTATCTATCTATTGTTGGTTTCATGAACTAATACATTCCTCATTTTCAGTTATTTGTAATTCATTGCTATATAAATTATTTTGATGCTCAAACTGTCCCTCATGTGATCAGTGGGAGCCTCTTCCATCTGGTGCCCTGTGACAGACTCTTATCATTTCTTTTGAGCACTTCATTACTTTGTGGTATGACAAGACGACCTGGCTCACATCACACCAGCCCTTTAATCAGCCGTTTCTCTAAGGAACTTTCTGGTTCCTTTAATGAGCAATGGTATTGGAGACTAAGACCCAGGTGCTCATTTCACTGGATGTCCTTAATCCTTGGCCTTTTCAGCAGAAAGAGCTGACATTATTTGCATATAAGACACATACATACTCATGTATATGCACATATATACACACATATGCACATGTATAAATCAGCATAGAAATGAGCTTACACCCAAACATGTTTATACGTTAGAAATCATGAACCCATACTGATTCCTTCAATTCCAGTTTACCAACCAGTTTCTTTCTCATCTTTCCCCTTTCCGTCCCTGCATGTCCCTTCTTCCACAGTGAGAACCTTGGCTTCCAGTATCAACACATCCAACAATTTGTTCAACCTTGTGTTACATCGAAAGCACTGTCAGAATTGCTTTGCTGGTACTACTTTAGTTAAAACAAAATACTGAAAAGGAGTTCCGGACTCGTTTGCAATTTTTCAATCCATTCTTCCTGGACTCAGGATTTTGTTTAAATACTGTGTTCATGAGTTCCTTGGATTAGTTTTCTTTCTTTCTCTTCCCCTTTCCCCCCTCCTTACTACTTTTCCTTCCTTCTCCTTTGAAGATATTTGAAATACAATTGGATTATTTGTGTTTGCTTTCAGTTATAAATCTTTATCTCTACTCTTCCCTATTCTGATTTAATTTTTCATTTTGAATAGGTAGAATATCAGCACACTTTTTTTTTAAATTCTCATGGGTTTTATTTTTTTAAATATTTGCTAATTGCTTAAAAACATTTATTAATGTAGGATTTATAACTGTATAGATATAAACATATATAGTTATTTTGCATTTCTCTCTCTCTTTTTTTTTTTACATTTTAAAATTATTTTCGGTATACTTTCTAAAGTCAATACTATACAAGAGGTGTTCTCAGAGAAAACCACTCTTTCCCAAATCTCTTCTGTCACGTTTTCCCTTGCAGGTAACTACCTTTGGTGTTTTTTGGCTTATCCTTCCCGTGCTTCTTCATGCAATGATAAGTGAATGTGTAAAGCTTTTCCCTTAAAAAAATGTATATATACATGGCAAACTATGTACAGTTGACCCTTGAACAACATTGGTTTGAACTGCATGGGTTCACTTACATGCAGATTTTTTATAATACATGCTGTACATGTATTTTCTCTTCCTTATTATTCCCTTTTTTTTTTTAAAAAAAAAAGATTTTATTTATTTATTTGATGGGGGTGGGGGAGAAGAGAACACAAGTAAGGGGATCAGCAGGCAGAGGGAGAGGAAGAAGCATGCTCCCTGCTTAGCAGGGAGTCTGACACAGACTCTATCCCAGGACTCTGGGATCATGACCTGAGCAGAAGGCAGATGCTTAACCACCTGAGCCACCCAGGCACCCTTTCCTTATCATTTTCTCTTAATGACATTTTCTTTTCTCTAGCTTACTTTAATGTAAGAATATAGTATAAATACATATAATATGTAATTATGTGTTAGTCAACTGGTTAATGTCATTGGTAGGTTTCCAGGCAACAGTAGGCTATTGTAATGTTTTGGGGGAGTCAAAAGTTATATGCAGATCTTCGACTGCAGGGGAGGGTGGTAGGTACCCCAACCAATGGTGCCATTCAAGGGTCAACTGTATATTCTTGCACTTTTCTTTTTTCACCTACCACTATCTCCTAGAAAGGACTCCTTATCAAATCTTAGAGGTCTTTCTTTATTAGAGTAGGTAAATGCTTTTTTTGAATAAGTTTTTAGTAATAATTTGACTTTGGATCGTAAACTTCATTTATATAATTTTAAGCCACAGATAATAGCAAAACAAAATAATTTTACTTGAGAATTTGGGTATGACACAATACCAGGCATCTGGAAAGTACCTCCTTTCCACCCTCACCCCCCTAGCCTTCTTCTTCTCAGGACCTCTTCTAGCTCAGTCTTCCCCAACTTGAAATCTAATCATGTTGCTTCCCTACTGCTCACCTCCTGATTTCTGTAGGATCAAGTCTAGCCTCCTGAGCTGTGATGTGCTGGCAGACCTGCCTATCGCACCCTTCCTCTTCACTCCAGATTTTCCGGACGTTGCTTAGTTCCCCAACTACTTCGTCATTCACATCACTTTAAAAGCCTCTTCACCAGGAAGGCCCTCCCTCCTTGACTCACTGTTTAATTTACTGCCCCCACCTCATGCAGTCCTGGCATACACTGTGTTTCATAATTTATGAACCACAATTTTTATCAAGAAAATTTTCATCAAGAAAATTGTGTGTTTGACTACTGCACACACCACAAAAGTTCAAATTGGGCATTCTCCTCAGTGATTATCTCATATCTAGCACCATATTTGACCTACGTTCTGTATTCATCGGATGCTGTGGAATTAAACTCCAAGACAGAGAATGTGCTCCAGGTTTTCTGAATGAATGAATGAATGAATAAGTGAAATGGTGCCAAGCCATTATTTAGGGTGATGAGATAGAGGATGTCATGCCTCACTGAACAACAAATACTAATTTGTTCTTATTCCCTGTGTCACTGTTAGAAGGGAAGCCTATGGGTATTACGGCAGGAACTGTCATAATGTGTAGATATCATTACGGTCCCTGGAGCCTCATGATGACCTTTCCGGTGGAAGTCTAATCTTGAGGTCAGGTGTTTGGACATACCAGTTTGCTAAGACTGCATTTCCATTTCCTGCCCCCACCCTCTTCTGTCCTAGGGCTCTCTTGTTATCTAGAGCTGACAAACTCCACACATTCCAAACTAGAAGAATACGAAGACAAAGGGTAGCTAGTCCTTTCTGTGCCTTCAGTTTCTGTAAAGAGTAGCTGTCTCTCTCTGCCTTCCCCACACGACTATGGGTGAGAATACTTCACAAAAGCTTGCAGATCCAGTACTTCTGAAGATTAATAAATTGACAACATCCGAAAAGGTAGTTTTCCTTCTCCCTGCCTTCTCTTTTGTGCCTTTTCCCCTGTTTCGGTGATCTGGGGTGATCTATGTTTCTGGTCACAGAAGAAGGCGCCCTGGCTCTTTTCAAGTTCTTACCAACTCTAAACAGGCATCAGTCTGTAGGATCTTATTTTTGGTAGGTGTGTTTTCAACTGTAAGGAGGGTTTTCAGACAGTCCTAGGACCACACTCCATGGGTAATGATGTACACTCGGGGCAACCTTGCCTAGCACCATTTCCAGCCTTAGTACCAGTTGCCTGTGTGATCAGAGGGTTCTCATCTCATTCTTTGGTCACTTAATGTCTCTCCCTGAAGCCTGAGGAGCAAATAATTTGCCAGGCTATCTAAAGTGCCAGAGACATTCAGCTTTGGAGAGTGTCTTGGTCTATATGAAACACTATAGCAAAGTACCACAGATTGGGGAGCTCATACATGAAAGAGATGTGTTTTTTCACAGTTCTGGAATGTGGATGTCTGAATCAGGGTGCTAGCAGGGTCGAGTTCCGGTAAAGGCTCTCTCTTTTGGGTTGCAGATGGCCATCTTCTTGCTGTGTCCTCACAGGGTACAGAGTGCAAAAGAACTCTTTGGGGTCTGTTTACAAGGACACTGATCCCATTCACGAGGGCTCCACCCTCCTCGTCTAATTACCGGCCAAAAGTAACCTCCTAACACTACCCTAACATCATCACATTAGGAGTTAGGTTTCAACATACGAATTCTGGGGGGACAAAGTCTGTAGCAGAGGGATGAACAGAATTTGAACATCTCCTTTATGGAATTTGGCAACATGACTCAGGAAAATAATTATAAGGAAGAGGATTCTCATGATCAGTATAGTTTTATATATATTTTATACCACCAGCATCAGGGGCACCTCATTTTGTAACTTGCTCTGCCTTTGACAGAATTGTTTGTGCTCCTCTCTACTGGTCTGGAAGGGAGGGAAAGGCATAGTGGTCTGGCTATTTTCTCATTGCCCCATCCTCTGTAAATAGACTGACTTGTCAAGATGATGGGTAGAGCATCTCTGAGGGAGGAGGGAGAGTAACATGGCAGCTACACACACTCTCCTGTCCTCCCCTGCCTTTGTAACTGGGCAGTGATGAAAAATGAAAGAAGGTACTGGGGAGAAAGAACTTGCTAGACTGTCCCCTGAGGGCAGTGACAATGGTTCTTCCATGTCAACAAGGTGGGATGTAGGTTTGGTGAGGGATGGTTGGTGGTGTAACATGGAGGGAATGGCCCCACACGGAAAGAGAATGTACAGTTTAGTTCAAAAAGGGAGAGAATTAGGAAAAACATGCTGTCAGGATAAAGGTTGGAGCTTTGAAATTAGAGAGACCTGGGTCCAAATTTTGCCTTGGTAATTAGTTGTAAAATAGGGCAGTGAAATGGGTTTATAATTATAATACCTGACTCATGGGGTTCTATGTGTATCTTCTCTCTTCCTAATACATCAGATGCTTAATAAGTATGGTTTCTTCACCCAACTCCCCTTTTCTAAGCCGAAGCTCTGATGTGGAAAGTTTGGAATCCATCTTGCTCTGCGTGATTGAGGAGCAATGGATTGGGTCATACAGACCCAGAAGAAGGAGCTCAGAAATGGCATTCTACCTCCATTATTCTCCAGCTGTCACCTCAGGGCTGGGAGGTTGTGTGTGGGGGTGGGCAGGGGCACTTGTCTTCCAGAAGCTTTATTTCCTTAAATGCAAACTGAGGGGCTTGGATAGCTAAGAATCCTCCAGTTCTGAAATGTAATGAATTCCTTTATAATTTCAGGAGGCCATGGCCATCTTGCCATGCAAGATCCAGAGAAGAGGTAAAGCTCCGCACTCAAGGCTAGAAGTTCGTTCTCTGGAAATCAGAATCTGTATTAAATTAACAGAACTCTTTCATCCCATTTTAAGAAGTCAGACCGTCACACACTGCTATAAATAGTCTACCTAAGTATATATGAATGCTTTAAATATGCTTTTGTCACAGAAGCTGTGACACGAAATAACAAAGAAACCAGAATGGACACAGATTTATTCTCAGAGTTCCCACACACATCTGGAAGGAATGTGTGTGTAAGATTTACAGTAATATAAGGCGAGGATGTCTGGGTAAAAATAGAGCTGACTTTTAAAGAAATAGTGGGTTTGTGACCCAGAGACCAGGAGTCTGTGAGCATGAAATTAGAGGTCTTAATCTTCTTCTGCATCAGAGAGAACATCACTTCTGAAAAGGCCAAGAATCCTGCATTGGCCAAAAATAAAACTGGTCTCAAATTCATTCTAAAAATCGGTGTAACAGTTACTTAAAATATTAAGAACTTGTTGGAGAGCCACATTGGACTGATTTGTCAGCCTGGGCAGAATTACCTGGATGCAGCCTCAACCTGTCTTTGTTCTGATGGGAAGAATGGGTACTTGATCCTCCTCTTCCCCTAGTAGCGTAAGTGAGGGGGCAGGGATAGGTTTCCACATTCTCTGCATGCGGGTGTCCAGCCACGATGGCTTTCCCACCAAGGAACAGCAGAAAGCTCTTTGTGAACAATCTTTAAAACCTCAGGGCCTCCACCCAGACATGGGGATGGGGAGGCCAAGGTATGGGGGAGCCAAGTGCTTGAACTCTAAATCTGCTCAGCTACTCTGTCACTCCATCTTCCTGGTCAATGCTTTTTTCCTCTTAGCGTCTTCCTTCTGTAAAATCTGAATCCGCTTTTCTGGCATTGATGCCTCAGGACCTCCTGGTGCAAAAGGCTGAGGAGATGCATGTGCGTCTTTGTTCATTAGCTAGAAACTCACTCACACAAAATAAGCAGCTGATGAAACATATATAAGGATAGTTTAATACAGAGAGATGATTTACCTCATTGTATTTATGTTTGAGGTTCTTTTTTAAAATTAAAAAGAAATTTCCCCCAATGATACTGAGGTGTAATTGACAAAACTTGTATATACGTAAGGTGTATAACTTGATGTTTTGATATATGTATACATTGTGAAGTTTTCACCATGAGCCCATTAACATATGCATTTCCTCACATACTTACCTGTGTGTGTGTGTGTTAACACTTAAGATCTACTTTCTTACCAAATTTCAAGTACACAAGACCATTGTTAACTAGAGTCACCTTGTTCTAGGTTAGAACTTCAGAACTTACTCATTTTGCATAACTTCAGCTTTCTATCCCTTGACCAGAATCTCGCCATTTCCTCCTGTCCCAGTCCCTCATGGCCATCATTCAACTCTCTGCTTCTATGAGTGTAATTATTTTAAATTGCATATGTAAGCGAGGTCATATAGTACTCTCTGGGTTATTTCACTTAGTATAATGTCCTCCCAATTCACCCATGTGGTTGCAAATAGCAGAATTTCCTTTTTTAAGGCTGAGTAACATTCATTGTATATATGCACGGTACTTTGTTCACCCAGTCATCCACTAATGGGCATTAAAGTTGCTTCTGTATTTGGGTCAGTGTGAATAATGCTACAGTGAACATAGGAGTGCACATCTCCCTGAGGTATGGATTTCATTTTCTTTGCACATACATGCAGAAGTGGAATTAGTGGATCACAGGGTAGTTCTATTTATAGTTTTTGGAGGAGTCTCCACACTGGTTTTCTCAGTGGCTGCACCAGTTTGCATTCCCACCAACAGTGCACGAGGGTTCCCTTTTTTCCACATTGTTGCTAACACTTCTCGATTTCTTGATATCAACTACCCATTCTGAGACAGGCATGGGGTGGTATCTTGTTGTAATTTTGAGTTGCGTTTCCTTAATGATGAGTGATGTCGAGGACCTTTTTACCTACGTTTTGGCCATCTGTATGTCTGCTTTTGAGAAATGTCTATGTATGTCCTTTGACCATTAAATTTTTTTTTTTCTGTTGAGTGGTGTGAGTCCTTATATAGTTTGGGTATTAGTCCCTTAGCAGGGGTGTCTGCAGTAGTGAAGGGGCTGGTGGGGGGTCATTGGCGTGCAGGCTTTTGGAGTCTCCTGCTCTCCTTTTCCTCCTCAGGGAGAAGCTGTGCCTACAAGATTCATTGCTGCTGAGCGGTGCCAGGATGAGGAACAGATTCGCAGGTAAAACGCCACTATAGCTAGCGCTTGAACAACTTGTGTTTGAACTGCATGGGCCCATAGCTATGTGGATTTTTTTTTTAAAGATTTTATTTATTTGACAGAGAAAGATCACAAGTAGGCAGAGAGGCAGGCAGAGAAGGAGAGGGGAGGAAGCAGGCTCCCCGCGGAGCAGAGAGCCCGATGCGGGGCTCGATCCCAGGACTCCAGGATCATGACCCGAGCCGAAGGCAGAGGCCTTAACCCACTGAGCCACCCAGGTGCCCCTGGATTTTTTTTTTTAATTATTGTTATAAATACAGTACAGTAAATGTATTTTCTCTTCTTTACAATTTTGTTAACACTTTTTTTTTCTAGTTTACTTTATAGTGAGAATACAGGATATAATATATATAATATGCAAAACAAGCGTTAATCAACTGTTCATGTCATCGGTAAGGCCTCTGGTCAGCAGGAGGCTGTTAATCATTAAGTTTTGGGTGAGTCAGTCATTCCTCACAGATTTTGGACTGCTCAGAGGTTGGTGCCCCTACTATCCCCTGCACTCTACTCAGCTGTACTTTTCTATGTGACCATCCTTGGTTTTTTGTCCCCCCCCCCGCCCCAGGGTTCTTACCGTTTCTCAATTTATTCAAGAGCTCCCCCCACCCCCAGCTACTTGTCTCCCTGAATGATTGTTCATTCATTGTTTTCGTGGGGGTATGAGGGCTAAGAACTCCTCCTCAGATGATATGATCTCATGTGTAGGAAACTCTGAGTGGCTCTTCGCTTCAGAAAATTCGCTTCCAGGTCGGCAGAAAGTGTTCTTTTAAAAAAAAATTAAGATTTTTTTCACTGTGTTTCTGGTGCTTATGCCTTGAGGATTCCATTGTGCTTTGTTGGCCTAATTTCAGTTGGCTCCACCTTTGCTCACGGAATGACATTCAAACTCCTTAACCAAATATTTGCAGCGCTGGAAATCTGGCTGTAATGTGCTTTTCTGTCTTTGATCTTCTCTTACTCCTCATGCTCCTGCTGGTCTGTCGGTGTGCCTGCTGTCCCCTGAAGGTCAGGCCTCACGTGGGCAGTCTTTGCAATAGCGCAGAGGTTACCAGAAAAAGAACGGCTGAGTCTGACTACAAACTAACCCACCACCTTGCCTTGAAGATAGAAGTTCCTCCGCCTTCCTCACCACTCAGGGCACAGGGTGCTCTCTGCAAGGAAGCAGCCAGACTAGCCCTGCAGACAGCCTCAGGGAATTGCTTAAGGAATAGCATCACCATTTAAGAAAAAAAGTTTTTAGTCTGTGGGAGAAAATTACATAGATAAAAAAGATCATGTGTCTGACAACTGCAGTTACCAAATTTCGGCTAAAAATTCTTGAGTAGCACACATCTTAGACGGAATAGGAAGCAGATGGAAAATTCACAGAGTTTTTCGGGAGGGTCTTGCAGACAAGTCAGGTACAGGTACCTCTAGGCATATCGTAGGTGCACAATAAATATTTGATGAATGATTTTCTGATTGGAGAGCAAAAGAAAATGTCTGAGAAATAACAGACCGACCAAATGGTTTTCTAATCATTTAAGAATGGTTTAAGAGGAAGCACAAGAGTGTCCCTTTAAATAGAATATTAGAATTTTTTTCATGCCAGGCTGTCTTCAGGGTAACTGGACTAAGGCAGATAGTTACAAAAATGCTTCTTGTCTCTTCCCACATCCCCTCCGTAGATGGACAGCTAAGAGAAGCTAATGTTGGGGTAGTGTAATTTAAAAACCCCAAATCTTTTCTCAATCCAGAAAACTTCTCCACAGGATTGGGAGAGAAAGAACACAGTTTTGTTACTGAGTAGACATTAAACCAGACTGTAACATGCATCACAGGTGATCTGCTAAGAGATGGTAGAAACAGAGATGTCCTTATGCACTGAAGCAGATACCATCTCTCAGAAACACGTGTTCTCGAGATAAACAAGAGGATGTTACAGCATCTTTTCCCACACATAGTTCATGGGAGCTGGGGAGACGATCTGTGCTGGTTTTATCCAGCGGAGAACAGACTGGACTCCTCATATATTTAGGACAGGAGGTAGTTTTGCAAATGGAAGCCAGGTGCCCAATAAAGTTAGGCTCTTACCCTCCCAAAGGAACTGGGATGCAGGGGAGCTATCTCCCTTGATGTTTGCATTTCAAAAGGATGGCTCCCAAGTCAGCGAGTAAACATTCTTGAATTTGAGACCTGCAAAGATTACTTTGCCATGGTAAAGTTTTACATATATTTGAAAAAAGCAGAGAGACATTCTGAAAGAAAAGGAAGAGGAGGGGGAGAGGTCTCTCCCCTTCATTTCAACAGGGAGAATTAAGCCCCTTTTTGTTAATTTGTGTTTGTCCTCACCCTGGCTAGGGCTGGAATTATCATGGACCAGATGTGGTCCAAGTTGTCAGCAATCTCTCCACAAGGGGCGGGATGGGAGACTAACTTAGGAGGCTCCACCTATAAGCGGTTCTGAGCTTGGAGACCACCCAATAGCCAAAAGACAGGTGATTAAAAAAGAATTCCATTTTAACTCAAGTTGCTAGGTTCTCTTTTTTCCAGTCACTTCACAGTACCAAGGCAAAGTGGCTGGCAACAGCCTCTCAGGTAATGTCACAGAGTCTGCTCTGCACTGCTTGGTGGAGACAGTCAATAACTATTTCTCTTGTCGCCAATTTGATTGGCATGATTTATAAGACACATGTGATATATCTCAAATCTATCTGAACATCTATCTAAAGATATAGATATATCTGGTCTGCCTGTCTATCCATCTTCAAATGAGCATATCTTGTTTGAAGCATATGTTGTTTGATTGTTTGGTATCACTGATATGCATTTTTTCTTTATTTTCTTTTATTTATTTGTATTTATTTGTTTGTTTGTTTGTTTTTTACAGATTGAAGATTTGTGGTAGGCTTGCATCCACAGTGCTATTTTCTTTTTTTTTAAAGATTTTATTTATCTATTTGACAGACAGAGATTACAAGTAGGCAGAGAGGCAGTCAGAGAGAGGAGGAAGCAGGCTCCCCGCTGAGTAGAAAGCCCGATGTGGGGCTCAATCCCAGGACCCTGGGATCATGACCTGAGCCGAAGGCAGAGGCTTTAACCCACTGAGCCACCCAGGTGCCCCACACAGTGCTATTTTCTAACAGCCTTTGCTCACTTTGTGTCTCTGTCACATTTTGGTAATTCTTGCAATATTGCAAAATTTTCTTTTCATTTTATTTGTCATGGTGATCTGTGGTATAACTATAGCTATGAACTGCACCTTATATAAGATGGAAAACTTAATATATATATAATATGTATAATATATCATGAATGTTGTGTTGGTTTTGATTGCTTCAGTGGCTGGCCATTCCCCCATCTCTCTTTCTCTTTCCCCTCTGGTCTTCCTATCCCATGAGACACAATAATGTTGAGTTTAGTCCAGTTAATAACACTACAATGGCCTCTAAGTTTTCAAGTGAAATAAATTCTCATGTCTCTCATTTAAATCAAAAGCTAGGTATGAGTAAACTTAGTGC
Organism: Lontra canadensis; assembly: GCF_010015895.1. Lineage (NCBI taxonomy): Eukaryota > Metazoa > Chordata > Mammalia > Carnivora > Mustelidae > Lontra > Lontra canadensis. The sequence goes on along the minus strand of NW_022631070.1, from coordinate 5,229,091 downwards.
ACAAGGCATGTTGAAAGCCAACAGAGGCTGAAAGCTAGTCCTGTTTCACCAAACAGTTAGCCAAGTTGGAAATGCAAAGGGAAATTCTTGAAGGAAACTAAAAGTGCTACTTCAGTGACTGCATGAATGATAAGAAAGCAAAACAGACTTATTGGTGATATGGAGAAAATTTTAGGGGTCTTGGATAGAAGATCAAACCAGCCACAACATTGCCTTAAGCCAAAGCCTTATCCAGAGCAAGACCATGACTCTCTTCAATTCTATGAAGGCTGAGAGAGGTGGAGAAGCTGCAGAAGAAATGCTTGAATCTAGCAGAAATTGATTCATGACTTTCAAGGAAAGAAGCTGTCTCCATAACATAAAAGTGCAACAGGAGGCCACCATTTATCTAGAAGATCTAGCTAAGATAATGAAGGTAGCTGTACTAAACAACAGATTATCAATGTAGATGAAACAGTCTTCTATTGGAAGAAAATGCCATCTAGGACTTTCACAGCTAGAGAAGTCAATGCCTGGCTTCAAAGCTTCAAAGGACAAGCTGACTCTCTTATTCGGGGTGAATGTAGTTGGTGACTTTAAGCTGAAGCCAGCGCTCACTGACCATTTTGAAAATTCCAGGAACCTTAAGAATGATGTTAAATATACTCTGCCTGTACCCTATAAATGGAACAACGAAGCCTGGATGACAGCACATCTGCTTATAACATGGTTTACTGAATATTTTAAGTCCATTGTTGAGACCTGATGGTTAGGAAAACAACATGCCTTTCAAAATATGACTGCTTATTGATAATGTACCTGGTTACCCAAGAGCACTGATGGAGACAGGCAATAAAATTAATATTGTTTTCATGCCCGCTATCACACTATCCATTCTGCAGCCCATGGATCAAAGTGTCATTTTGACTTCCAAGTCTTATTTAAGGAATATATCCCATAAGGCTATGGTTGTCATAGATAGTGATTCCTCTGATCGATCTGGGCAAAGTACATTGAAAACCCACTGGAAAGGATTCACCATTCCAGACGCCATGAAGAACATTCGTGATTCATAGGAAGAGGTCTAAATAGCAACACTCACAGGAATTTCAAGAAAGTTGATTCTAACCCTCCTGGACAACTTTGAGGGACTCAAGACTTCAGTGGAGGAAGTCACTGCAGATGAGATGGAAATAGCCAGAGACCCAGAATTAGAAGTGGATCCTGAAGATGGGACTGAACTACTACAATTTCATGATAAAACTTGAACAAATGAGTAATTGCTTCTTAAAGACAAAGAAAGTGGTTCCTTGAGATGAAATCTACTCCTGGTGAAGATACTATGAAGATTGTTGAACTGATGACAAAGGATTTAGAATATGACATAAACTTAGTTAATAGAGCAGCAGCAAGATTTTAGAGCATTGACTCCAATTTTTTTAAAATTTTTATTTCTTTTCAGCATAACAGTATTTATTGTTTTTGTACCACATCCAGTGCTCCATGCAATACGTGCCCTCCCTAATACCCATCACCTGGTTCCCCCATACTGCCATCCCTGCCCCTTCAAAACCCTCAGGTTGTTTTTCAGAGTCCATAGTCTCTCATGGTTCACCTCCACTTCCAATCTCCCTCAACTCCCTTCTCCTCTCCATCTCCCCATGTCCTCCATGCTATTTGTTATGCTCCACAAATAAGTGAAACCATATGATAATTGACTCTCTCTGCTTGACTTATTTCACTCAGCATAACCTCTTCCAGTCCCGTCCATGTTGCTGCAAAAGTTGGGTATTCATCCTTTCTGATGGAGGCATCATACTCCGTAGTGTATATGGACCACATCTTCCTTATCCATTCGTCCGTTGAAGGGCATCTTGGTTCTTTCCACAGTTCGGCGACCGTGGCCATTGCTGCTATAAACATTGGGGTACAGATGGCCCTTCTTTTCACTACATCTGTATCTTTGGGGTAAATACCCAATAGTGCAATTGCAGGGTCATAGGGAAGCTCTATTTTTAATTTCTTGAGGAATCTCCACACTGTTCTCCAAAGTGGCTGCACCAATTTGCATTCCCACCAACAGTGTAAGAGGGTTCCCCTTTCTCCACATCCTCTCCAACACATGTTGTTTCCTGTCTTGCTAATTTTGGCCATTCTAACTGGTGTAAGGTGGTATCTCAATGTGGTTTTAATTTGAATCTCCCTGATGGCTAGTGATGATGAACATTTTTTCATATGTCTGATAGCCATTTGTATGTCTTCATTGGAGAAGTGTCTGTTTATATCTTCTCCCCATTTTTTGATATGATTATCTGTTTTGTGTGTGTTGAGTTTGAGGAGTTCTTTATAGATTCTGGATATCAACCTTTTGTCTGTACTGTGATTTGCAAGTATCTTCTCCCATTCTGTGGGTTGCCTCTTTGTTTTGAAGATTTTAGAGCATTGACTCCAATTTTGAAATAAGTTCTATATGGGTAAAATGCTGTCAAATGTACCAGATGCTACAGAGAAAACATTAGTGAAAAGAAGAGTCAGCTGCTGTGGCAAATTTCATTGTTGTCTTACTGCAGAATTTGCCACCCCCACCCCAAACTTCAGCAACCAGGACCCTGATTAGTCAGCAGCCATCAACACTGAGGCAAGACCCTCCACCAGCAAAGGTTATGACTCACTGAAAGCTCAGATGATGGTTAGCATTTTTGAGCAGTTAAATATTTTTAAATTGAGGTACATACATTGATTTTTTTGATAGACCCAACCCTACTGCACACTTAATGGAGTACAGTATAGTGTAATTGTAACTCTCATATATACATTGGGAAACCAAAAACTTCACTTGACTCACCTTATCATGATACCTGTTTTACTGTGGTGGTCTGGAAGCAAACCCGCAATCTCTCTAAGGTCCATCTGTAGATATTTATCTATCTCTTTAGATAGGGAGGTAGGTGGGTAGGTAGGTACATATAGATACAGATACCTTCTGGCAAGCTCATGAACAACTTGAAAGCACCACAATAACTCTCATTTAGGAAGCATGCACTAAGGTCCCCCACTGTGCTGGATCATCTTTTATTCTCACAACGACCCAATACACTGTCGATAATGCGCTCCATTTTATAGGTGAGATAATCCCATCCAGGAAAGTCAGTGACTTCTGCAATGCTGTAATCATGACTGAGCTGCCATCTTTCTACAACAGCTCATGGGATACCCCAGGACTGGGAAACTTGATGGCAGACATGTCAACTGAACTGGGTCTTGAGAGACAGATAGATGTTGACTGTGTGGAAATGGGCATTCTAGGCTGAAAAACTAGTATCAGGGAGTCCCAGAGGTGGGAATTGGTGGGAGTTTATAGGCAGTGCTAAGAAATTCAGATTGCCTGGAGCACAGGTGAATGACAGGTGGAAATGGGAAGTCAGGTAGAGAGGCTGAGGACAAAATGGGTGGCCCTGTATGGGTTTTCACTAACCAGTGAAGATTGCACAGAGTTTTGAACATGAATGGGGTTAAAAACTGATTTTTGGAGATAATATTTTTATGTTTCATAAATAATAAATATTATTTTAAGTTAAAGACACTTGGGATTCAGCAGATGCAGGAAGAGGTCTTCTTGGAGATTTCCTTATCTGACCAAGGCAGAAATTTCTGAGAACTGCAAAAATTTCTCCTTCACAGTGGGTCTGTTTGTAGGAGTGAGACCAAGAGTAAACCTACTTACCATAAGTTCTCCCTCCGGGGGGGATGTTACAGCCCTATGGAAGATGGAAGACCACTCATCCCTCTGTAGACAAGCATCATTACAATCTTCTGAAAGTTTGTAATATTCTCTTGAAACCCCATTTATGTTCCTTAAAGAAACCTATTTGTCCTTCCCATAGGAGACTTTTCTCTCCCCCACCCTACTTTATCCTGTTAAGCCAGGTTATTTAAATCCCAAATTCTAACTACTCTTTGAATTATCCATTACTGGGCACTCCTACATATATGAGTATAGCATGTGTAAGTAAAAGTGTGCTTCTCTTGTCAATTTAATCAGCAGGCCCTCGGTTCTTAACACAAGAGAGCAGAGGAAAAGTTATTCCTACCCTGTAGTTTATAATGTATGATGTGTACATGAATTAAAATGGGGAGAAAGACTTAGGATAGGGAGACTAATCCAGACATGATTAGCAGGAGAGAAAGTAGAGACAAGTATGTCTTTTGGAGAGACTGTAGAAGCAGAATTATAAGATTTGGTTAAAAAAAAAAAATGGGAAGGGACAGTTGACAATGACTGTGAGGTTCTGAGCCTGGACAAGTGGACCCATGATGGTGCCAGTAACAGAGTTAGGAAACACAAGAGAGGTTGAGGCTGTAAGAAAATAGAGCAAGTCAGTGGAAACTGAAGCCTGGGAACAAGATTAGAACTGGAGATACGGATTGGAGTCAAGGCAGCACACATGGACCACTCCCAGGAGATCTTGGGGTGAAGGGAAAGAGGAACACAACAGTAACTTAGAAGTCACCTGAGTTTCTCTCCCATTTGGGGATTTTTCAGGATTCCCAAAATTTACAACATCAACTCAATGCTAGCTACACTTTGATAATAGCACGACAAAACCCAAGTTCTTGGGGGGCACAAGTAGGGAATTAAACTATTAGGAGGCGTCTTTCTTTCTTTTTTTATTCCAGGTTTACATATCCACCTCTTCATCATTAAGTCACAATATTTTATCAAAATATACAAACAGCACAGATACTTAAAAATGAATAGCTAGAATTCTAGTTAAACAAGATCGACTGCTACCAGTAGCATGCATAGGTCTTTTATCTTGAATAATGCCTAATGGGAGACAAATGAGTCATCAAATCAACTTTAAGGGTATAATAAGAGATTGGTTTTCTCTTCTGTTGGAAGAATTGTGCACTTCCTTTCTTGTTACAGTGTGAAGCGGATGGTAATGAGTGACTTCCACTGATACTGAAGTCAGCTGAGAATGGGCGGATGAAGTAATTCTACCGGGAGGAGTGAATGACTCTATCTTTGTTGACTCTAATGTCTGTGTTGACAAGATGGCCACAGCAGATGTTTTATTAAACCCTCCATCTCAGTGACATGAGCTCTTCTTACTTTCCATTTCCTCCTTCCCGAGAACTTCAGGGCTAATCAGAATGAATGGATTTGTAAATCTCAAGTTACAAGCTATGTTTATTGTGAAGAATTCCCATAAAAACCGATCCAGGCCTGCCCCCACCACCATTTACACTTCCACAGATGCGAACACAACCAAACGGGTCAGTGGCTCCTTGTCTGCGTCTGAATGACGTCCATTCCTGCAGCTGGTGACATCCTGTTTCGGTCTTGAGAAGTCAGTGCTCCCTGTGCCCCTCAGGTCATTGATCAGCTGTTGGTGGCCACGGAAAGAGCCATGATTTAGGGCAGTAGGAACTTTTCAGATCTTTCCACAGTGCAGAGGAGAACCATCATGCCAGTAAGTAGCTATGGTTAGTAATGACCTAGCTTCAAGAGTGACCACAGGAGAGGCACCAAAGGGCATGGTTATTAGTGGAGTGGAGTTGGCTTCTGCTGCAGATACGAAGTCAGTGAGGAGCTAAAAGTCTCAGTCTGTATTATTGAGTGTTTCTTTTCTTTCCCAAGGTGAAAAGGAATCCAAGGAGCGTCACTGGAACAGGTTTGCAGATGCAAGGCAAATTCCCTCGTGTGTCAGGGGAGGTCCTTCAGGATATCAACCTCTCCATCCCTGGGTTAATGAAGGAAAAGTTTCTGAACATGTTCTGGTCCATACTGTTGATCAGGGCTCTGTCTGCAAATGACAGCCGGGGCTTCTCATTTAAGAATTCTTTGTCGAAATTGCTGCAGTCATACGGTGATTTCTTGAGGAGAGTTTAAGGGAGGGGTGGAGGGAAAAAGGGAAGAAAATCAGCCACTGAATTAATTATCCTCATTTTTGTTATCTAAGCTATAGTCGCTGTATGACAAGGTGGGCACTGTAGGTCAACAAGTAATACTTACGGTTGTTTGGATTTATGGACTGTTTCCAAGATCTTGAGGCATTCACTTAGCAATAGCACAACTAAATGCATGTAAAGGAACTTCACTATATACATTCAGATAGGATGTCCTGCTTCTGGTTAATAGTTTACATGAAACGGGATTGGCACTTAGAAGCAGCAGTGAGCCCAAATTTGACCTGTACTCATTCAGTTTTCAGGGACAGTTTAGGGAGGGGGAGGAGGGAAGGGATGGAGGGTGGGAACTGAGGGCAGGAGTTTTTCGGATTATGTATTCCTGTTCTTATATGAATATCCTTCACTACTGTTAGTTCCTCTACCTGTGTTAATTTTATTATTAACCATCTTGGACTGTCTTCCACAGACAGATTGTGACCACAGGTAGATAGATTCCCTCAAGCCACCCAGTCCACTGGTGTCCATGAGAAAAAAAAAAAAAAAGAAAGAATGTAAAAGCAAGCATCTATTTATAAATACTGCTTTCTATTGTGGATAGCTCAATTTTCTGAATGTTATCAAAAAGTCCCCTTTGTATATATGAGCATAACTAAGAGTCAGCCCCTCAAGGGGGCTTGTAGCCTGGTGAGGCCAATGGCCTGTGGCTTAGCCTACAAATAGTTCTTTATACAACATTTGAGGGAAATTCCTTCCCACTGGCAGAATCAAGAATTGTCCTATAGGGAAAGTGTAGATCAAAATTCTGATTTTTAGGTGGACAATATCAAGTTGATCGTGAGGTACCATGGAATTTGAGACAGGAGTCACATTATTCTGATGAGCTAAAGCAAGGTAAAAATTCATTTTTTTTATTGTGTTATGTTAGCATACAGTACTTCATTAGTTTTTGATGTAGTGTTCCAAGAGTCACCCCGTGCTCCATGCAATCCGCGCCCTCCTCAATACCCACCACCAGGCTCACCCATCCCCCCACCGCCCTCTCCTTTAAACCCTCAGTTTGTTTCTTGGAGTCCACAGTTTCTCATGGTTTATCTCCCCTCTGATTTCCCCCCCTTCACCTCTCCTCTCCATCTCCTAATGTCCTCTGTGTTATTCCTTATGCTTCACAAGTAAGTGAGACCATATGGTAACTGACTCTCTCTGCTTGACTTATTTCACTCAGCATAATCTCCTCCAGTCCCATCCATGCTGATGCAAAAGTTGGGTACTCATCCTTTTATCACAAATTATTAGCTCATCGATTAGGCATGGCACTTTCACAAATAATAAGAGTGCTAGAGGCCAGCCTGTAGAACACTTAGAGCATCCCCAGAGCTGGGGACAAACGCTGAAACGGACTCTGCTAACCCTGGGAACACACTTGCTGCTTCTGGCCACCTACTCTCCTAGTAGGAGTAGCTCTTTTCTAGAGTGAAGCACTCTGCTTTGGAATCCACAAGCCTATGCCCTCTCCATGCAAAAAGATAGCAGAGATGGTTTTTATCTACCCAGGTCTTTACTGCTTCTTTCCCAGTAATCACCAGGAGTGGGTGAAGCTGGCAAACCCAGCACTTTGTACAGCAAAGTGCTTTACTCTTAAAAAAAAAAAAATCAATTCTTGTAAAAACGGTGGTCAAACAAACCTAACCTAAAAGCAACCATTTGAGCCATGCTTGCACCGTTCTCAACATCCGTCTGCAGAGCTCCTTCATCTTAACCATGCTTTTTTGTCTTCACTTTATGGTGGCCAGTTCTGCATGTGGCCAGGTCATTCTGCCTCTCCTTATGGAGCTTAGTGACTTTTGCTAGGGAGCATACACATGGGAACGTAGAGACCTGTCTTTTCCCAAGCCCCAACTGACTTCTTCCTTAAACAGAAGAACACATAACAATCACTATCAGAGAATAGAGTTACGTGAATGAATTATAAATGTCAGGCAGACTTGAATAAATAGCACGGAAATGATGGTTCCCACATCCCTGACATCCAAGTCCGACTCATGTAGAGGGACCATGGAGCATGGATGTACCCATGCAAAGGCTCCATATCTTCTCGGAGAGTCCCATGGCACATGCATGTTAAGTCTGGTGCATGTACGCCCAGCAGTTCGTTTTTATGCAGGTACGTGACTTCAGCACGGAGGTTAGATACTCCAAACAAGAGTAACATCCCCTTGCATCCCGTTCCCCCACCAGCCAAATAACCTGAACTATAGTTAAGGAAGCCCTTTCCTCTAAGAACAACCCAGGAGGAAAGCTGGGGCTCCGGGGTGAAGGGTGGGCAGGCAGCCCGGGGCTGGGGGAGAAGCAAAGCAGGAATGGCGGGGAGCAAAGGGTCCTGGTGGGTCCTTACCACTTTGGGCCGGAATGGTGGGTCAATCTCCTTTCTTTCAAGCTCTTCCCAGTTGATCTCCCGAAACAAAGGGTGCTGGCGGATGTCTCCCCTCACTCCCAGCCTCTTTTCTGGTTCCCTCACGAAGAGCTGAGCAGCAGCAGAAAGGGGGGCGTTACTTCTCAAGGGACTAGCTGGTCAGCCTCGGATGACATCACATTTCTTAGTGCACAAGCCAAGAGCCACGGAATTTGACTTTTCTAATCTTATTTCTGTACTTACCAGTACCAACTGTTGCCTCCAGTCACACTGGTGACAACATTCTCCCTTAAATGAGCCTTCTGAACATTCCAGAATCTGGGCTTTTGCTTCCTTGCCCTAGAAATGCTGTCTTTCAAGGGATATAAACCTGGTTTGAAATCAGCTTTGTATACATCCTACATGTATAGGACCTCTGGCAGGTTAGGGGACTCTCTCTCAGTGTCCTCACGTGTGAAGTGAGTGAGGTATCCTTCCTGCGGGACTGCTCTGTGGGGGGGATGGTAGGAGGACACACACACACACACACGCACACACACACACGTGTGCACTGATGCCTGGTCTGTAAAACCAAGCCACAGAGAGTATGTGGATCATTTGCCGCTTCGTTGACTGCGCATTAATCGACTTTGATTTCTGATGAAGCTGCCTTCTAAGGAAAACAGTCCTGCCATGAGGAAAAGCTCACTTTAGGGATAATATAAACCAGTTGCCGAGAGTCCGCTTTGGATAAGACATCTGCAAGCCTGCCGGTAAAATAATATTTAAGTCAAATCATCTTTAATATTTTCTGACTTGTTCCATATATACATATATATATATATACACACATATATACACAAATATATATATATATATATATTTGTGTGTTGTCCCCTCTCCTGTTACTTTCTCCCACAAGGTCAAACTGAACATTGGCCAGGACAGGAAAGAAACTTGGAAACTCTTCAAATTCAAACACAGTAGGACAAGGGCAGTATGGAATAGGAGAGTCTAAACACGGGACCTGGGGAAGCCACAGGTCCCAAGTGCCTGCCGTGGGTGCCACTTTTTCCTTCCCCAGCTAGATGTCTGTTTATAAAGTCACAGCTAACTACAGGGTATCATAAGGACACCGTGGGTCTCTGAAACAAAAACCACAGTGAAATGCCGTGATTTTTCCATGAGGCTCGGGCAGGGCCTGACCTCCATTAACAACTAATTTAGAGGGATTTCTTGTTTTTACCCCTTTTAAGAATAGCCAGTCTATGTGTTTTCCAACACTACTTTACTTGTCTTGCCTTCCTACTTGAAAATCTTCAAAGGTTTTACCAAACCCTTCCCCTGCAAAATCCCCAAACTAAAAGAACAAAACCAACATGCTGGAGCAAAGTGGAGATTTTTTTCTTCTTTTTCGTAATTATGATAATTTTTTTTTAATCCAAATGTAATGCTAATATAACCTCCTAGTACATCCACATGATTAGTTGTCCTAACGTCCTCCCACGCTTTACCCTATGCTGGCAGAGGCAGCCTCTTAATGGAACTTAAGGCTTTAAAGCTCTTAGAAAATCACTAACATGAGGCTGTCATTCAAGAGATTTATTACCCACATGGCCTTGGGCAGGTCGTCTCAGTCTCCTCACCTATAAAATTCATGGTGAAGCAAGGTCATCCTATGCCATGGGGAGTCCTATGTCCTCTGCGCTTAGGTGGCCATCCCAGGCTCTCTGTGGCCTCTGCTGACACACATTCTTCCATTCCCACCGTAACCCTCTCCTCTGTCCAGACATGTCTACTCACCGAATGTGCCACCTGTCTTTCCTACCTCTGTCCTTCGCTAGTGACCTTTCCATCTTGAGAGGAAATACCTCTCTATACCTTCTGCTCCCATTTCCTTCTCCCCATTTTTAAGTCCCAGCCCGCCAGTCTTTAAATGTCCCTTCTTCTTTGTGAGGTTTTCTTTTTTTCTTTTTTTTTTTTCTTTAATTTTATTTTTTATAAACATATATTTTTTTCCCCAGGGGTACAGGTCTGTGACTCGCCAGGTTTACACACTTCACAGCACTCACCATAGCACATACCCTCCCCAATGTCCATAACCCCACCCCCCGTCTCCCAACCTCCCTCCCCCCAGCAACCCTCAGTTTGTTTTGTGAGATTAAGAGTCACTTATGGTTTATCTCCCTCCCAATCCCATCTTGCTTCATTTACTCTTCTCCTACACCCTTAACCCCCCATGTTGCATCTCCTCTCCCTCATATCAGGGAGATCACATGATAATTGTCTTTCTCCGATTGACTTATTTCGCTAAGCATGATACCCTCTAGTTCCATCCACGTCGTCGCAAATGGCAAGATTTCATTTCTTTTGATGGCTGCATAGTATTCCATTGTGTATATATACCACATCTTCTTTATCCATTCGTCTGTTGAGGGACATCTAGTTTCTTTCCATAGTTTGGTTATTGTAGACATTGCTGCTATAAACATTCGGGTGCACGTGCCCCTTCGGATTACTACGTTTGTATCTTTAGGGTAAATACACAGTAGTACAATTGCTGGGTCGTAGGGTAGTTCTATTTTCAACATTTTGAGGAACCTCCATGCTGTTTTCCAGAGTGGTTGTACCAGCTTGCATTCCCACCAACAGTGTAGGAGGGTTCCCTTTTCTCCGCATCCTCGCCAGCATCTGTCATTCTGACTGGTGTGAGGTGGTATCTCATTGTGGTTTTGATTTGTATTTCCCTGATGCCAAGTGATATGGAGCACTTTTTCATGTGTCTGTTGGCCATCTGGATGTCTTCTTTGCAGAAATGTCTGTTCATGTCTCCTGCCCATTTCTTGATTGGATTATTTGTTCTTTGGGTGTTGAGTTTGCTAAGTTCTTTATAGATTCTGGACACTAGCCCTTTATCTGATATGTCGTTTGCAAATATCTTCTCCCATTCTGTCAGTTGTCTTTTGGTTTTGTTAACTGTTTCCTTTGCTGTGCAAAAGCTTATGATCTTGATAAAATCCCAATAGTTCATTTTTGCCCTTGCTTCCCTTGCCTTTGGCGATGTTCCTAGGAAGATGTTGCTGCGGCTGAGGTCGAAGAGGTTGCTGCCTGTGTTCTCCTCAAGGATGTTGATGGATTCCTTTCTCACATTGAGGTCCTTCATCCATTTTGAGTCTATTTTCGTGTGTGGTGTAAGGAAATGATCCAATTTCATTTTTCTGCATGTGGCTGTCCAATTTTCCCCACACCATTTATTGAAGAGGCTGTCTTTTTTCCATTGGACATTCTTTCCTGCTTTGTCGAAGATTAGTTGACCATAGAGTTGAGGGTCTATTTCTGGGCTCTCTATTCTGTCCATTGATCTATGTGTCTGTTTTTGTGCCAGTACCATGCTGTCTTGATGATGACAGCTTTGTAATAGAGCTTGAAGTCCGGAATTGTGATGCCACCGACTTTGGCTTTCTTTTTCAATATTCCTTTGGCTATTTGTGGTCTTCTCTGGTTCCATATAAATTTTAGGATTATTTGTTCCATTTCTTTGAAAAAATGGATGGTACTTTGATAGGAATTGCATTAAATATGTAGATTGCTTTAGGTAGCATAGACATTTTCACAATATTTATTCTTCCAATCCAGGAGCATGGAACATTTTTCCATTTCTTTGTGTCTTCCTCAATTTCTTTCATGAATACTTTATAGTTTTCTGTATATAGATTCTTAGTCTCTTTGGTTAGGTTTATTCCTAGGTATCTTATAGTTTTGGGTGCAATTGTAAATGGGATTGACTCCTTAATTTCTCTTTCTTCTTTCTTGTTGTTGGTGTAGAGAAATGCGACTGATTTCTGTGCATTGATTTTATATCCTGACACTTTACTGAATTCCTGTACAAGTTCTAGCAGTTTTAGAGTGGAGTCTTTTGGGTTTTCCACATATAGTATCATATCATCTGCGAAGAGTGATAGTTTGACTTCTTCTTTGCCGATTTGGATGCCTTTAATTTCTTTTTGTTGTCTGATTGCTGAGGCTAGGACTTCTAGTACTATGTTGAACAGACATCCCTGCCGTGTTCCTGACCTTAGAGGAAAAGCTTTCAGTTTTTCTCCATTGAGAATGATATTTGCGATGGGTTTTTCATAGATGGCTTTGATAATATTGAGGTATGTGCCCTCTATCCCTACACTTTGAAGAGTTTTGATCAGGAAGGGATGCTGTACTTTGTCAAATCTTTTTCAGCATCTATTGAGAGTATCATATGGTTCTTGTTCTTTCTTTTATTAATGTGTTGTATCACATTGATTGATTTGCGGATGTTGAACCAACCTTGCAGCCCTGGAATAAATCCCACTTGGTCGTGGTGAATAATCCTTCTAATGTACTGTTGAATCCTATTGGCTAGTATTTTGGTGAGAATTTTCGCATCTGTGTTCATCAAGGATATTGGTCTGTGGTTCTCTTTTTTGATGGGATCCTTGTCTGGTTTTGGGATCAAGGTGATGCTGGCCTCATAAAATGAGTTTGGAAGTTTTCCTTCCATTTCTATTTTTTGGAACAGTTTGAGGAGAATAGGAATTAGTTCTTCTTTAAAAGTTTGGTAGAATTCCCCCGGGAAGCCGTCTGGCCCTGGGCTTTTGTTTGTTTGGAGATTTTTGATGACTGTTTCAATCTCCTTACTGGTTATGGGTCTGTTCAGGCTTTCTATTTCTTCCTGGTTCAGTTGTGGTAGTTTATATGTCTCTAGGAATGCATCCATTTCTTCCAGATTGTCAAATTTGTTGGCATAGAGTTGCTCATATGTTCTTAAAATTGTCTGTATTTCTTTGGTGTTAGTAGGTTTTCTTTGATTCCCTTAACTCCTCGTGAGCTCTCCCTGCCCTTCAAGTCAAGCTCATGGTCATATGGTTGATTCTGGGACTCATTCCAACCAACATTCTTAGAGAGTCAGGCATGGTGCTAGATGCCTCAGCTGTATCATCCTGATTTTAAAAAGAGATTCCAAAAGCAGATATCACTGTCCCATTGTCCGTTGGGGAAACTAAGGTTCAGAGTAGCTCTGTAACTTGCTCAAGATCACAGATCCTGCCATCGTCAGGGGTAGAGCCTAAATTATAAGCAGCCCCTTCTCGTTTTTGGTGTTGAATAGTCTCTCCTGTGGGTTCCACAGAACATTCGAACATCTTCCCTTCATTAGATAAAGAATCACTATATATAAATATCTTTTAAGAATATATATATATATTTTTTTACTAGAGTGTAGCTGAGGGCAGACGTCTTCTTCCAGGGGCACACAGTGCCATGCACAAAGATGCTCAATGACTGCTGAATAAGTGAGCAAGTGGTCCTACTTTACAACTTACAGACCATATGTCTTCAGTCCTCACTTTCTGTTAGCTTCTTGTTTTTAGCATATAGAACAGCATACAGAAAAGGCACCAACTTCACAGTGAAACTTTTTTTTCTATAGACTCAGACACCAATGTAAATCAACAGATGGAAAACCAGATTGATTTTTTAGAAGCAGAGGGAATAAGTGACTTTCCCTATATCTCTTCCCTTGAAACAATCATAAAATACCCTATTGATCTCTACTTCTTAAGGACATTTTGATGAAACAAGATGAGAGGGAAGGTGTGAGTGCCTCAAGAATTGGCCAAAAACTAGCTCATGTTGTTATAATTAAAGGTTTTAGTGAATTAAATTAGAAGTAGCTACCTTAGGCTGCACGTGTGCCATGCTGTTTCCCATTAGATTTTCCTAGTACCAAATGGCATTTGTACCTAGGGCATCATGACAAAGCTTTCTAAGCCTGGTCTATGTACCTGTGAAATTTAAAAAATTTATTTTTTATCTTTTTAAAGATAAAATGTGTAATGAGAATATAATGCGATCTCCAGCTTTGAGAGGCCAGTTTCCTTCTAGTATTGCACGAGTTAGTTATTTCCTTCTCTGTCCTGCCACAAATCACCCCTCCTCCTTCCAGGTAATGAAGATGACGGGTGACCTCATGGGAGGCCATCAGCTCTGTGTTATGGAAGCTGCACCCAGGAACTCAGTGTCTAGGAATAAAGACTTGTCTTTGTTCACAAAGGCTGTCAGAGGGTGGTTTACATTTATAGGAAACAGCACCCCTCGTGCACGAATGGCCAGGATGCAGCCGGAGTTTGTTTAAACTCATTCAGCTGTCTGGGCTAGAGCGCAGTGCCGGGCTGCAGAGGACGACCACCAGCGCTCAGCGCCTGTCCTTGGAGTCTCCTCCCCTCCTCATTCCCTCCTCTGATCTTTCTACATGAGCTGTTTCTGCTTGAGATCACTCATCTCCCAGCAGTTTCCTAATAAATGGGCAGGACATCCTGGATGAACACAGGAGGGAGAAAGCGGACGTGTCTTTGTGTCTTTGGCAAGAGTTGGCAGAACAGCCGTGTCGCAGTTCCGATCCATGATGGAACGCAGCCTCTTCCACCGAATAATTTGATCAGTGCTGTGTGCATCCCTGCCCCACCGCGGCTAGAGGGGACGGAGTCCGACACGGATGCTGCTACTGGAGCAGGCACCGCTTTCTCAGAGGACCGATTACTTCTGGGTTGTGGGACACTTTATATATCTACACTTCCCTAGAGGAAGTTTCTCAGAAATGACACTACCTTTGATCGTTGTAGAAAAGGGAGCTTAAGGATGTGGGGGAATTTGGATCAAAGTTACAGAGTAAATGGGGAGCAGAGCTGAAACTCGAGGCCAGTCTTATTGTCAGCAAATCGCATGGGGGAAACTAACTTTTATCCACCCAACTGCTAGGACACAGGAGAGGACTTTCTTCCTCATGGAGCAAGGACAGGGAATCCTTACTCCCTCACATGGAAAGAATTAGCCCCAAGTCCTCCACATGGATGTAAAACCACTTTCACAAACTGGTCCCTCCCTCCCTCTGCCAGTCTTTATCCTCCGTTGTCCTGGTTCCTGCTCTGTTCAACCTGATTTCTCCTCCGCCCTCACCGCAACTCTTTTTCCTGCTGTTGAAACTGCACCTGATTTTGGCTTGGGTATTTGTTCACATTTCTGTCTTAGATTTTATTTTGTTTATAACCTGTTCATTGAAGTAATTGTAGTTCCTTTTTCTGCTTGTGCTGCTATAACCAAGTCCCTGGACTGCATGGTGGCTTAAACGATCAACATTTCCTTATCACAGTTCTGGAGGCTGGAAGTCCAAGATCCAGGTGCCAGCCTGGGCAGTGTCTGGTGAGGACCCTCTTTGTGGCTTGTAGATGGCCACCTTCTTGCTGTGTCCTCATGTGACCTTTCCTTGGTGAGTGTACTGGAGGGGGAGAAATCTCTCTCTTCCTCTTTGTATAAGGGCACTAGTCCATCATGGTGGCCCCATCTTCATTGTGTCATCTATGACTATGTCCTAAAGGCCTCACCTCCTATAATCATCACTTTGGGGGTTGGGGCTGCAATATAGAATTTGGGGTGGGCGCATTCAGTCCAGACATACAGGTTCACAGGATGTGAAAAGCTAGTACAGGTGGGGACAGCTGGGTGGCTCAGTTGGTGAAGTATCTGCCTTTGGCTCAGGTCATCATCCCAGGGTCCTGGGATCGAGTCCTGAGTTGGGCTCCCTGCTCAGTGGGGAATCTGTTTCTCCCTCGCCCACTGCCTGCCGCTCCCCCTGCTTCTGCTCTCCCTCGCTCTCTCTCTGACAAATAAATAAAATCTTAAAAAAAAAAAAAAAACTAATACAGGGTCTTGTGTACCCTTCCCCCGGCTTCTCCCAATGCTTATATATAACTATAGTATGATATCAGAACCAGGAGTCTGGCATTGATAAAATGTGTGTGTCTTGCTCCTGTCATTTTATCCCACATGTAGATCTGGGTAACTACCACGACACACAAGACACAGAACTGTCCTGTCAGCACAAAGCTGTCCCTCGGGATATCCCTTTACACTCACACTCCCTAACCCCCACTGCCACTAATCAGATTTCTGTCTCCACAATGTCCTTCTGACAATGTTACACAAGTGGACCCACACAGACGTGACCTCTGAGACTGGCTTTTCCTGGTCACTCAGCCTAACGCCCTTGTGATCCAACCAAGCTATTTTGTGCACCAATGATAGTTCATTTCTTTTACTGCTGAGTAATATGCCATACACTGACTCGCCATCTTTCTTCCTTCAACCGGAAGTGATCCTTTCTTCCTACTCAGTACTTCTCTCTTTTGCAAACCATCACTCCCAGCATTTCCTCCTGATTAACGCCACCTGGCCCCCTTACTCCTTCGCCCTCACTCCTTGCTGGGAGCTCTCTCAGGTCCCGAGGCGGAGCTGGCTTTGGGAAGAACAGCTGTTGAGTTTTACACATCAACAGTTGAAGGTGGACCGGCTCCGGGCAGCCCCCAGACTGTTCCCTTATTTCCTCCTTCTGGTGGGTTGTGTTGGCGCAGGCTTTCTCAGGGTTCCAGCAGAATCCACAGGTTGAATCCAACCCCCAAGGTGAGCGCCCCTGGAGGGAGGGACGCGTTAAGGCTAAGTGGGGGTCACACGGGCAGGAACCTGGTCCCACAGATTAGTTAAGAGGAAACAGCAGAGGGCGCTTCCCCCACTATAAGAGGGCCAGGCGGGAAGGTGCCTAGTTGGGGAAGACAGCCTCCTCCAGACGCCAGCCCTGCGGGGCCCTGCTCTTGGACGTCAGCCTCCAGAACCGTGAGTAGGTAAATGTGTTGTGTGAGTCCCTCTGTCTGTGACCCTGTTTGCGGGGGCTGGAGTCAACCGTCCTCGCCCGAAGCCGAAGCCACGTGTAAAGCAGCAACTCGGGTAACGTTTGAACTTGCCTTTACCTAAAGCAGAACCGTTTCCATTCCAGTCCCGCTCACTTCATTTTTAGGGCAGTCCTCTTTTTAATTGGTGAATGTTGAAATCCGCTTTCATCTTATACGTGTGTTGTCCCGTCATTAAAAGTGTTTAACTGGTTGTTGGAGAGTTTTCTGGGTTGATGACTTGTTCGGATAACAGAAGCTGCAGTGAACCCGCTAGGATTTTAAACGCCATCAGCCTTGGGCTGGGTGTCCTGGGAGGGCTTCTTCCCCACCTTAGAATCAACATCTTGGTTCCTGAGGGAGAGCTCTAGAGTTGCCTCAACATTTCAACGCTGGAAGAGTTGTCAGTAGTTTGCCCGCAGAAGCAGCGCCTGCCCCTCACGTGTCAGTCCAAGGAGTTCAGGAGAGAGAAGCAGACTCGTGAAAAAAGGTGGGCCTGGTCCTGTTTTTTAGTTTAGGTTTAAAATCCACTGGTAAGTTCTAATGTTGAAAGTCTTATCCTGTTCTCCCATTTCAATAGAAAGACAGCAAGGCTGAAAATTATTTCCCTAAAGGATGTTTTTTTAAAAAAAGCCGGCTGAAATGGGTGATGCCGGAATTCAAAACACCTGCGTTTCTGGTCCACTTCTTTCAGGGTTCCAGCAGAATCCACACGTTGAATCCAACCCCCAAGGTGAGCACCCCTGGAGGGAGGGAGCAGGGGTGCTCTCCTTGTCCGGAGAGTTGCTGGGAAGCTCCCTGGGAGCAGGTGGCAGCTCTATGTGATAGCATGGTGGAGTCCTGGGGTTTGTTTTTGTTTTTTTTTGTACTCAAACACTGTGTTTGCGTCCTCTACAAGGGTAAACTGGGACTCTGCTTAAAATCCAGTCTTCAATGATGGCGGTCAGCTGCTGCTTATGTCTCTTCATTGGTTCGCCCTAGGAGCTCCCGGTTCACAGCCGGTGATTCCCTGAGCCCCGTTCCCCTCTGTGGCATTACCAGTTCCGCACTTGTTCTGGGCCTCGTGGTCAGGGGTCTGACTTGGAGGTTGCTGCAGAGATCGTGACCGTCTGAACTCTGAGTTACAGGGGGAAAATGCATCAATATTTCCCATGGACACAGGAAGGGAATGTGGCAGGAGAGCTGGTCTGCATAATTTTAAATACTGCCTAAGAGGCTCATCCAGCAGGCAGGGGGTGGGGAGGCGCTTAGTGAGATGGGACATCATGGAATTGGAGTTTGGACTGACCTGTGTGCCCAGGGCTTCAGCCGAAAATGTTCCCACTTACTGAGACTTCCCAAAGACCCCCCCAGAATGTCTCACAAAAGTGCTGACCTTCACAACCCACCGTGTTCAGAGCATGAAACCACCCAGCCATAAAATCACAATCGCTTCTCCTCCTCATCCCTCCATCCTCCCCCTGCACTTAACCTGGTATGGTCTGAAATAGAAACTCAGGAGTTAGGGAGAGAACACCTTTGGAGGGCACAGCTGACCACAATATAACCACATTCCCTTCTCCAGAGGTGAGTGGCTGCCGGCCCTGAACCTCATGGGAGGAGGAGGAGTAGAAGTCTCTGCATTAGAGAGCAGGCTGATGTGATAACTTCTGTCTTCTGTCTTGAGTTGAAGAGTTTTAATTTCTGAACCGAGATTTTATGGCTTAGGAGTGATGAGAGACTTGCGTAGGCCTGAGTGAGCAGAAAAGTCTTCTATCCTGTCCAGGTGGGAAGAGGAAGATTCACTGGACTGAACCTGTTTGATGGGCATGATGGGAAACCAAAGGTTGAGTTTCTAGCCACAAATTGCCCTTGTCAAGGTGCCAGTCACCTCTCAAAGTGAGGGCATTCAATAGTCCTGGGACTGGTTTTTGGACATTCCTTGTGTAAATTGTGCACACGGATGTTTATCTTCTCATTTTGGTGTCTAATGTCCACCCTGTTGGTGCCTTGTTGACACAGATGGTGAGCATCCCATGTAAGCCCAGTTTGAGACGGCTACTGTTTACCATATATCCATCGCAACCTAGAAATGAATGGGAGCACCAGGCAGAATGCCCAGTACTAATCCTGTGGAGTCTCCTTGACTTCACTTCTTACCTTCACGAGAAGGTCCTTTGCCTCCTTCTCAAGCCATCGAGGGTAGAAGGGATTGTCCATTCGGATGGAGTGGAAAAGCTCTTCTTCATCTTGCCCGTGGAAAGGTGACTGACCAATTAGCATCTCATAGAGGAGAACGCCAAAGGACCACCAGTCAACAGAATGGTTGTATTTCTGACCCAACAAGATCTGTGTGATTAAGAGGCAGAGATGTAGTTAATAAACAGGAGGTAGATGAGTGAAAGCCCTGCTTGAACTCTTCCACACCACTCAGTAAATTGTTGACGGTGATGACAGTATGTGGTTTTAACACAGATCACGCCAGAAACGGATCTTTTGAGAAGCTGAGGATTGAATAGAAATGACTGGACAGTGCCAAACTGAGCAAGCCTTTTTTGGTTTTAATGTCTACTTTTCTTCTGGTCTTATGTACTGACATGTGCCATTAGCTTTCATTTTCCCACCTGCGATGTGAGGACTTGTGTGGTGGACTCGGACCTAAGGAAGCTGGTGTGTATCTATGCTCTCCTGTGAATAGTTAACCCAAACCCACATGTTTTACTGACTTCCCTCCTGAGACTTTGCATAAACTTTGAGTACTTACTCGTACCTCCAAAGAAGTCATCTGACCTAATCCATCCCTTAAATCCTGTCCAGCCACAGTTGTACAACTAACGAGTCCCATCTATGGTCACCATTAAAGAGTCCGATTTAGTGGGGCACCTGGGTGGCTCGGTTGGTTAAGTGTCCGACTCATGATTTTGGCTCAGGTCATGATCTCAGGGTTGTGAGATTGAGCCCCAAGCCGGGCTGGGCAAGGATCCTGCTTGGGATTTTCTCTCGCCCTCTGGACCCTTCCCCCCGCCCCCACCCCACTTGAGCTTTTTCTCTCTCTCAAACAAAACAAAAAAAAATTCAGGGAGTATGCCAAGAGAGACCAGGATAATAGACTTCAGATGCAGAAATCTCCCTGAGACTGGTGTGCAGCTCGACAGCAGTGCTTTGAGTAGAACTGGTCTGGTCTGTCCTTCAGGGAAGTGAGTGAGTTTAAAGCCTGGGATCTCACCTACGTTTTAAAAAGATTGCTACCGGGGCGCCTGGGTGGCTCAGTGGGTTAAAGCCTCTGCCTTCAGCTCAGGTCATGGTCCCAGGGTCCTGGAATGGAGCCCCGCATTGGGCTCTCTGCTCAGCAGGGAGCCTGCTTCCTCCTCTCTCTCTGCCTACTCGTGATGTCTGCCTGTCAAATAAATAAAATCTTTAAAAAAAAAAAAATTGCTACCCTTCCACCAATCCACTCTCCTGGTAGAAAAGATTTTGTAATCTGTATTCAACCGCTTCCTTATTTAATGTTGTGACGTAGTTCGTGTACCTGTGACACTCAGTGCTTGCAATCCTAACAAACCGAGCTGCGGCCTTCTCTAAACGGAGCATTGTGTCCATCAGCAGATGGATGGATAGATGGATGGATGATCTATACATAGAGCAGAACACTACTCAGCCTTAAAACAGAATGAAATCCTGACACATGATACAACCTGGACGAACCTTGAGGACGTTGCGCTTAAGTGAAATAAGCCAGACTCAAGAAGACAAATACAGTATGATTCCACTTCTCCGAGGGCCCTAGAAGGGGTTGATTTACAGGGACAGAAGGTAAAATGATGGTTGCTGGGGTTCGGGGAAATGGGGAGCTGTTTAATGGGTATAGAGTTTCAGTTGTGCCAGATTAAAAAAAATTCTGGGGATTGCTTGTGTAATAACAGGAATATGCTTGACACTCATGAATAATACTCTTAAGAATGGAAAGATGGTGTATTTTATAGTATGTATATTTTGCCACAATTAAATCCACTATGTAGTAGGAACACAACAATTTGTTAAATGAAGAAAAGGAGAAAATCCTTGTCTTTCATGGCTGCCACTCCCAGGATGGGTTGGGGACAAGCTGCTTCATTACACAAAATGGAGAAGTGATAACAGTATTGAAGGACAAAATTAAAAAGCAAGACTCTCTTGGGATGGGTCATCCTTTCCACCTGTAGTTTAAAGCCCAGCTCCGTGCTCCCCCGACCACTGCCCATGTGAGCACATACACAGAAACCCACGAAGGTCATTTTACGGTTAAAGTTCCTCATTTGAAATGGAGTTTCTTCTTAAGTGGGCTCTGGGAATGAACGGTAGAATTACAGCATTGGTGGCTTTAGGAAAGAAAAATGATGCTGGTTTTTTAGACATTTCATGTCTCAATGTTGGTGAATCTTGATGCAGCAGAACATGTGCACAGCTGCCAGCTCTGATTGCTACCCCACCCCACGCCTGTCCTTGGGGAAGGAGATATGTCTGGAGTGAGGCTCCAGGTTATGGTGGTAGAAGTGCTTCCAACACCAGAGTTGATAAGCCACAAGGAAGCTGAGATGGCCATGCAACATGTTGTGGGTTCCAGCTCAGTCCCTCCTGGTGTAGTTTGGGCAGACTCCCATCACCCCTTCTGTGCCTCACTTGTGAAAAGTGGTGATAACATCTGTCTGGCTTATTACTGGGTTCTAGGATAGGGTCGCATCTGGATCAACAGCTACCCATCTGTGAAAATAAAGACCAAGCTGCAGAAGATGTTGGCGATCTGGCACTGACTTCCAGCATAAAAATTCTAACCACTATCCTTAGCTCAATTTTCAAATACTTAACTTTTAAAGTATTATTAAATTTAACTTTCAAGTTTAGAGAAGATAGAATATTCCTTAAGGCAGAGTTTAAAAGTAGATCCAGAGAGAGTGATAAAACAGGGGTGCCTGTGTGAGCACAGGCACAGAATCTGGGTTCTGGTGTATTTGCCTTAAATTGGGAGGGGCCCCGGGAAAGCTGCTTCACATGCAATTCCCAGGGCTTGTCACCAGGGGGAGCCCAAAGCAACCAGAAACTGCTCTAAGCGACCCTCTTCATCAACAACTTCATCTGCAAGGGCAGATGAAAAGAAATTTGGAGGACCACAGACGGCTGTAGTGGAAATGAAGCCTTTTAAAGCTAGGTGATGTTAATAAAGAATTTGTCTTAGGTCAGGGGGAACACAGGTTCACAATGCCTGAACAGAAGTGTGCGGACCTGCGTTAGGTGTTTGCCATACGTTAAGTGTTTTCTTTTCTTTTCTTTCTTTTTTTTTTTTTTTGTAAGAACTCCTGAGGTAGGTCCTGTGGTCCCTATTTCACAAAGGACAGTGACTAGACTTTAGGAGGTTGCCTGTCTTATTTAAGATGTCCTAGTGAGTGAGTTGAGCGATATTCTGGATGCTGGTCCTTGCTGGGGGACGGGGGTTACTACATAATGTTCCTTTCATATTTAATGTCTCCTGGATTAAGCCTCAGGCTATCAAGTCCAGGCTCACATTATCGATATTTTTAAAGAAAGTGGTGGAGAAACCCTGACTGGAGCGGCCCTTTTCCCTGTTTCTGTCTTAACTGCTGCTGCCTTCTCATGGTCTCATCATCTTTTGTCCCCTTCCCTCCCCCAACTTTACTCAAATGATTCAGATAGTAAAGACCTTGCCCCTTGATGTCAGAGTCTCCTTCCTCTCCAGCAGTGAGAGCGGTCTGCAATTCCATCTGCCTGGCAGAGCTAGGGCGTTACATCTGTATAAGCTCACGGTGTTGATGTGCTGTCCGAGTTCATGAAGGGACCCCCCCAAACTCCCCCCTGCTCCCCCAGCACCTGTTGGTCTTCAAGTGACTTCTGCTCTCCCCAGGGAGCCTTCTGGGCACCAGAATCCCACACGGATTTACTAAGTGGTTAGTATATACTGAGAGGGTGTTCCTGTGTTTCTTTCCCTAGTCTTTGTCAAAATGAACTTGGACCCCCAATTCTATGTTCAACCCTCAGTCCTGTCACTGGAAGATGCAGGGAACCGTAGAGTTTAGTATCTCAGGAGATATGGACTGGGGATACTCCCCAGCTTTGTGGAGGGAAGTCTGTTTTTTTTCTTTTTTGTCCTGCTGCATCGCTCCTGGTATTGCTCTGAAATGCATTTATTACTGTAATTTGGGTTCTCCTGTCTGCCAGGTGGGCCTCATGGCCTTGTCCTGCCTGCTCTGTGCTCCCGTGCGGGTTTTTTTTTTTTTTAATTAACATATAATGTATTATTACCCCAGGGGTACAGGTCTGTGAATCATCAGTCTTACATATTTCACAGCACTCACCATAGCACATACCCTCCCCAATGTCCATCACCCAGCCACCCTATCTCCCCAACCCCCGCAATCCTCAGTTTATTATGTGAAATTGAGAGTCTCCTAAGGTTTCTCTCCCCAACCCCCTGCCCGCCCTGTGCCATCTTGTTTCATTTTTTTCCCTCCCTTCCCTCCATAACCCCCACCCTCCCTCTCAAATTCCTCATATCAGAGAAATCATATGATAGTTGTCTTTCTTTGATTAACTTATTTTGCTTAACATAATACCCTCTAGTTCCATCCATGTCATTGCAAATGGCACGATTTCATTTCTTTCCATGGCTACATAGTATTCCATTGTATATATATACCACTTCTTTATCTATTCATCTGTTGATGGACATCTAGGTTCTTTCCATAGTTTGGCTATTGTGGACATTGCTGCTATAAACATTCGGGTGCACGTGCCCCTTTGGAGTACCATGTTTGTAACTTTAGGGTAAATACCCAGTAGAGCGATTGCTAGGTCATAAGATGGTTCTATTTTCAACTTTTTGAGGAACCTCCATGCTGTTTTCCAGAGTGGCTGTACCATTTTGCATTCCCACCAACAGTGTAGGAGGGTTCCCCTTTCTACGCATCCTCTCCAACATCTGTCATTTCCTGACTGGTTTATTTTAGCCATTCTGACTGGTGTGAGGTGGTATCTCATTGTGGTTTTGATTTGTAGTTCCCTGATGCCAAGTGATGTGGAGCATTTTTTCATGTGTCTGTTGGCCATCTGGATGTCTTCTTTGCAGAAATGTCTGTTCATGTCCTCTGCCCATTTCTTGATTGGATTATTTATTCTTTGGCTGTTGAGTTTGATAAGTTCTTTATTGATTTTGGATACTAGCCCTTTATCTGATATGTCATTTGCAAGTATCTTCTCCCATTCTGTCAGTTGTCTTTTGGTCTTGTTGACGGTTTCCTTTGCTGTGCAAAAGCTTTTGATCTTGATGAAGTCCCAATAGTTCATTTTTGCCCTTGCTTCCCTTGCCTTTGCTGATGTTTCTAGGAAGAAATTGCTGCAGCTGAGGTCGAAGAGGTTGCTGCCTGTGTTCTCCTCAAGGATTTTGATGGATTCCTGTCTCACATTCAGGTCTTTCATCCATTTAGAGTCTATTTTCGTGTGTGGTGTAAGGAAATGGTCCAATTTCATTTTTCTGCATGTGGCTGTCCAATTTCCCCAACACCATTTATTGAAGAGGCTGTCTTTTTTCCATTTGACATTCTTTCCTGCTTTGTCGAAGATTAATTGACCATAGAGTTGATGGTCTATTTCTGGGCTCTCTATTCTGTTCCATTGATCTATGTGTCTGTTTTTGTGCCAGCACCATACTGTCTTGATGATGACAGCTTTGTAATAGAGCTTGAAGTCCGGGATTGTGATGCCACCAACTTTCGCTTTCTTTTTCAACATTCCTCTGGCTATTTGGGGTCTTTTCTGGTTCCATATAAATTTTAGGATTATTTGTTCCATTTCTTCGAAAAAAAAATGATGGTATTTTGATAGGGATTGCAGTAAATGTGTAGATTGCTTTAGGTAGCATAGACATTTTCACAATATTTGTTCTTCCAATCCATGAACATGGAATGCTTCTCCATTTCTTCTTCTTCCTCAGTTTCTTTCATGAGTACTTTATAGTTTTCTGAGTATAGATTCTTTGCTTCTTTGGTTAGGTTTATTCCTAGGTATCTTATGGTTTTGGGTGCAATTGTAAATGGGATTGATACCTTAATATCTCTCTTTTCTGTCTTGGTGGTGGTGAATAGAAATGCAATTGATATCTGTGCATTGATTTTATATCCTGACAATTTACTGAATTCCTGTATGAGTTCTAGCAGTTTTGGAGTGGAGTCTTTTGGGTTTTCCACATACAGTATCATATCTGCAAAGAGTAAGAGAGTGACTTCTTTGCTGATTCAGATGCCTTTAACTTCTTTTTGTTGTCTGATTGCTGAGGCTAGGACTTCAGGTACTATGTTCAATAGCAGTGGTGATAATGGACATCCCTGCTGTGTTCTTGACCTTAGAAGAAAAGCTCTATTTTCCCTCACTGAGAATGATATTCACTATGGGTTTTTCATAGCTGGCTTTGATGATATTGAGGAATGTACCCTCTATCCCTATACTTTGAAGAGTTTTGACCAAGAAAGGATGCTGTACTTTGTCAAATGCTTTTTCAGCATCTATTAAGAGTATCATATAGTTCTTGTTTTTGCTTTTATTAATGTATTGTATTACATTGATTTTGCAGATGTTGAACCAACCTTGCAGCCCAGGAATAAATCCCACTTGGTCATGGTGAATAATCCTTTTAATGTACTGTTGGATCCTATTGGCTTATATTTTGGTGAGAATTTTGCATCTGTGTTCATTAAGGATATTGGTCTGTAATTCTCTTTTTTGATGAGGTCTTTGTCTGGTTTGGGGATCGAGGTAATGCTGGTCTCATGAGTTTGGAAGTTTTCCTTCCATTTCTATTTTTTGGAACAGTTTCAGGAGAATAGGTATTAATTCTTCTTTAAATGTTTGGTAGAATTCCCCTGCGAAGCTGTCTGGCCCTGGGCTCTTGTTTGTTGAGAGATTTTTGGTGACTGCTTCAATCTCCTTACTGGTTATGGGTCTGTTCAGGTTTTCTGTTTCTTCCTGGTTCAGTTTTGGTAGTTTATATGTCTCTAGGAATGCATCCTTTTCTTTCAGATTGTCAAATTTGCTGGAATAGAGTTTCTCATAATATGTTCTTGTAATTGTATTTCTTTGTTGTTGGTTGTGATCTCTCCTCTGTCATTCATGATTTTTTAAATTTAGGTCCTTTCTCTTTTCGTTAAGTCTGGCCAGCGGTTTATCAATCTTATTAATTCTTTCAAAGAACCAGCTCCTAATTTCATTGATTTGTTCTGCTGTTCTTTTGGTTTCTATTTCATTGATTTCTGCTCTGATCTTTATTATTTCTCTTCTTCTGCTAGGTTTAGGCTTTCTTTGCTGTTCTTTCTCCAGCTCCTTTAGGTATAGGGTTAGGTTGTGTACTTGAGACCTTTGTTTTTTGAGGAAAGGCTTGTATATACTTTCCTTTCAGGACCACCTTTGCTGTGTCCCAAAGATTGTGAACAGTTATGTTTTCGTTTTCATTTGTTTCCATGAAGTTTTTTTCAATTCTTTTTTAATTTCCTCGTTGACCCATTCATTCTCTAGAAGGATGCTCTTTAGCCTTCATGTATTTGAGTTCTTTCCAACGTTCTTCTTGTGATTGAGTTCTAGCTTCAGAGCACTGTGGTCTGAAAATATGCAGGGAATGATCCCAGTCTTTTTTTCTGTGGCAGCTGGAGCAAGAAGTTTGGGCTGGCCATATTGATTTAAACTATAGTCCTAAATACTATCACTCATGGAGAACATATAATAAAATAAGGGCGTCAAGAATGGAAGACTGTGGGACACCTGGGGGGCTCAGTCGGGTAAACGTCTGCCTTCAGCTCGGGTCATGATCCCAGGGTCCTGGGATGGAGTCCTGCATTGAGCTCCCTGCTCAGTGGGGACCCTGCTTCTTCCTCTGCCTGCTGCTCCCCTTGCTTGTGCTCCCTGACAAATAAATAAAATCTTAAAAAAAGAATGGAATAGTGTGAAGAAAAGGATGCTGGAAGATGAGAGAGACTGAATTTGCAAAAAGAGAAGTCAGTCACTGATGCTAAATTCTGCAAACGGAATGAGGGAAAGGATCTGGCATAAGGCATTTGCAGACAGGAAAGTTAAAAGCTATAATTTCTTGTTGCCCAGAGGCCAATTTTGCATTTAAACAAGGTTCAATTAAAATTAAATACCAAATAAGCACAGGACAAAACCACCTATTTCTTAGAGTTAGGGTGCCACAATTATGTGAGCAATGCCAGACTTGCTAATTTTTGACCCAGGAAATCAGAAGTCCAATGCTATCAAACCTTTTACACATCAATACTCATTCATTAATTCTTCCCAGAGCTATTTTATTAGCAACTTAATGTGCCAAGTCCTGTACTTGGTCTGTGGATGTAAATGGGAGTAATGTACACTCATGTATACACGGGATAAAAATCATGTGATGAAAACGGTATAGAACTGGATACATGTTATACCCATATCCATCCCCAGGTCTTGGTCTTGTAGCACAGTTATAGAAGATGTAACCATTGGAGGAAACTGGGGGAAAGGTATACATAGGTGGCATGTCTATACTATTTGTGCAACTTCTTGTTAATCTATAATGATTGCAAAATAAATAGTCTGACTTTAGAGCAATCATCTGATAGTACAGGGAGATTGATATTAAAAAAAGAACAACAACAATGAAGGTGAGTGTTGTGCTATGAGAATGGCCAAGTGCAAAGGGGTGTCCAACTGCCCTGGAGTCAGCCATGGGGGAGGACTCCATAACAAGGGGAGGGGAACACGGGTAGAGTAGGATTGTCAGTGGCCTTCTGAGAAACTGCCATTCTTCTAAGGGCTTAGAATATGAGCTTCCCCCCTTTTTTAAACTTTCGTAGGTTCTTCCATTTTACACTAAAAATAAGCTGGGCCATAAGTATCCTCCTCAGAAAAGGGGCTGCTGGTCTGCAGACCGCAGCAATCTCTCCATGGTCACACAGTGGCGGCTTGGAAACCACAGTTTAGGTGTTTCTGGTCCCAAGATGAAACCACTGGACTTATTCAGGTGGATGCTTATGAGCCTGCTCAGCGACCATCTGGTTCCTCACCATTGTTTCCTCTGGTTGGTCTCAGTGGAGTGAATACAGTTTAAGGCTGCTGTGGGAGGAGCCATGACTGAGGAGGGTATGCAGAGCCATTCAAGACTCAGAGAGATACCTAATCAGCATGAGCACCACCTCCCATTAAATAATAACAGAATAAATAATAATAAATAATTAATAATTAAATAATAACATAGCCCCTGTGTGCAACTGCATGTATGAGATACTCAGAAAAACAAAGACCAATCCTGAGACAAACTATCAAAGTCTTTTGATTTCCACCCCCCACAGGAGGAAGGAGCAGTGGTGCTTGGGACATGTGGAGTTGGGCCAGCGCTCATGCACACCCTTCAGGCAGCACATCCTTACCTCCGGGGCGATGTAGTCAGGGGTTCCGCAGAAAGTGTTTGTCTTGGCATCTCCTAACATGTTCTCTTTGCACATTCCAAAGTCTGCTATTTTGATATGTCCATCTCTGTCTAACAGGATGTTATCGAGCTTCAAGTCTCTGAAACACAAAAGCAAAGCAAAATCTCACTTCAATACATTTTTTGTTAAAATAGAATTGCCTCATGAGGGGCAGTCATTTGTCCCATCACAGCCTGAGACCATCAGAAGTGCATGCTTTGCTGGTCCTCCCCTTCCTTTCCAGCCCTGTTCTTCAATCTATGGCTCTGCCCCTCTGCTCACTGGTTTTTCCTTGGTGTTTCCTCCTTGACTAGCATCCTGTGTTTGGGATTCCCCCTGGTCCTTGTTGGCCCAGGTCAGCTTTCTCAGGTCTGACTCTGACAGACTTTTTATTCCCCATGCCCAGCGAAGCACTTGGTGCATCTCCAGAGCTCAGTATGGACGGCTGCATGGGTGGTGGGATGGGTAAAATGGGATCTCTCCAGGGTAGCGTCCTTTGGTTTTAAGGTGCCTGCAAGAAACAATACTGAGATGTAAGGAAACAGCCAGCAATGAAATGCCCTCAGGGGTCTGTAGTTGGGGATGTGTTTGACATAGGATGGTATTTAATGCTAACCAACTAGTACAGCTGTCTACTTGTGCAAAAGACAGTGGTGTAGATAGCATGGACTTTTCAAGGGAATGGCTGGTTTTTGATCCCTTTTTCTGATTGACCAAGGAGTATGGCTCGATATAATAAGAGGGAAGACACGGACCTGAGGCTCTTTATCCCAGCATCTTTTTTCCATGGCGAGGGAAGAAAGGTTTGAAACACACACTCATTTTTTGTGACTTTCCAAGTATTTGTTTCTTTCTGGATAAATTGTGTTGCACCAAGACTGAGTGAGGAAGGCTGCTTCTAACTGAGAATAATTCTAGAACCAGAATCCATCTGATGCCAGAAACCACGTCAATAAATTCCCCTTTCCTTAGAGAATCAGTATCCTTGTAGAGCACCCATTCCATTTTTAAGTAAATGTGACTGATAATATTAAAAAAAATAAACCAAATCATGCCTCCCTGTGATTACACTAGTACGTTATTGCTATTCATGAATATTTGGAAAGTGACCTCAAGTTTTGTTTTGTCTTGTCTTCACCAAGGTCAAGAATTTTGTTCCTTAGGTAGCCTGGTGTTCAGATGCCTCAGCATTCTGGCCCCTACCCTCCAAATAGCTTGAATTTATCAATTTCCTTCTTAAAACTTTGTTTTGAGACTGGAACCAGTATTCTCCAGATATATAATCACATTGTGCCAATGACGGTGGCATTGCTACCTTCTGTCCTGACACCATTGCCCCCTCCCCACTCGAGCCTCCTTGCTCCCCTCCTGTTGCCCTGCTGTGTCCTGACACTCGATCACAGTAGTGGTTAACAGTGAGCTTACTGTAAACTAAAACCTCCCGGTGTCTTTTTTTTTTTTTTTCCCCTACATAAACTGCCATTATGCCAGTTTCTTCTCACTCTGGACGCATGAAATTGATGTTTTAAAGATCATTCAAGTGTTACACTTGACATCACTTGCTTTAAACTTTTTTTTTTTTAGTTGATGGCAGCTTATGAATTCTGGTTTGCTCTAGAACATCCAGCTTTCTTTTCCTTTATGTCTTCTTCCCTTGGATTTCTGAACTTCCTGAAATCTAAGTTGAGGATGTGGGGCTGGTGGTGGCTACCATGGTCTTCCTTATTAGCAGAGGTGGCTTGAGAGAACAAAGGATCAGCTCTCAGTTTACTCTTTTCTGTACCTCCTCTTAGACAATTTGCACAGCATTTTCTTCTCAAAGATTCTGGTCCCAAAGGGCCTCACAAGTAGCCCTGTCCCCTCCACCTCAGATGATGGGACTCCACTGGATCATTCATGTTTTCTCTTTGGGGGTGTTGGGGCTGTGAGAAGGTAGCACTGACGTGTCTCGGTTAGAAGTCTGGTACTTAGGGTTGCTGATGGATGTCCTCTAGCATAGCCTTATAGGAAGAGAAGACCAGTTAGAGGAGAAAAATGAAGTGGCTGGGTCAAGAGCAAAGACAGAGCCTGTGTAAACCCAAAAAGAGACAGTGATGAGCGAGAAGCTACTTTGGTTTCTGACTGGTCTGCATTCTCCATTCCAGTTTTTCAAGGAAGTGGAGATTTCACTTAAGCAAAAGTACGAGTGGTCTTCAATATTCATATTAGCCTAAAGTTCTGATCGCTGTTCTTTTTGCTTTTCATTAAACTCTAAGCTTTGTGAGAGTGGAAATGTGTATTGTTTGCTGTTTGCTCTACTGTGACAGCTCTGGCAGGAGGGTACCAGGTACAGAGCATTCAATAAATGTTTGTTGAATGAACCATCACCCACCAGGAATTGCCTTGCCACCAGCAATTATGAGTTGTGATGAAGTCCCAAGTACTGTCCCCTTCCATTGCTTTCTCCACCTTCTGCTGGAGTAAATTAGCCAGAGAGAGTGAGCATGGAATGCAGTTGTGTTTTGGGGGAATGACAATATTAGCAGATGTCCCTAGAGCGTCCATCTGGGCTAGCTTGGTCCATAATCTCCATAAACCAGGGTGTCACAGACTGTTCCCATCTGGCTGGGTGGCTGGGGCATCTCCAGGACACATGTCAGTATGTATCTCATGTTCACACCCCATTGGTTCTGTTTCTCTCTCTCTTCCTAACTCAAATGCTGTCACACTTTCAATCAGGACTAGCATGTCTGTCCAATATGTCTGTCCTCCGGTCTTCTGCCTTCCTATTCCTTAATTTTAATTAAGTTCACTTTCATTGTGATTTATGAATTCCAATAAATCCAAGTATAGGTCCTATTTTACTCCTCATGCTAAAACTGCAGATTCATTTTCTAATCAGCACTCTATGTAATATTTTTTCCATGTATTAGCTTATTTTTTTTTTACTTCAATTAGCCAACATATAGTACCTCATTAGTTTATGTGCTCTGTGCAATA
Source organism: Lontra canadensis (assembly GCF_010015895.1). Classification (NCBI taxonomy): domain Eukaryota; kingdom Metazoa; phylum Chordata; class Mammalia; order Carnivora; family Mustelidae; genus Lontra; species Lontra canadensis. Next base: position 5,197,610 of record NW_022631070.1, on the reverse strand, counting down.
CTGGTATCATTTTGGGTTTCTGCTGTATGGAACATATTTGCATCACTTAGAGCCATGTACACATGTTCCTAGAAATTGGCTAAAGGATGGTTTGGGGGTCATCACTAGAGTGCCAGATATCCAGCTGCAGTGCTATACATAGGTCCTGAGGACAATGAACATTGTGTCTAATATTTGTATTGGATTTTCTTGCTCTCAGGTGCTTTTTTATCATTTGATTCTCCCAACCACCCTTTGATTTGGAATTCTTATTTTTATTCACATTTTTCTGATTGAAAGCAAGACTCTTAAAGTTTATAGGGTTTATCCCAGCCCATACAGTCAGTGGGCTAGGGTGCAAACCCAGGCCTTCTCTTCTACATCCTCTAAACCAAGCTTACCTAGTTTTTCTCATTGTACTGAACTTGCTGAGATCCCAAGTCTCCTGTGATTACAAGGGTGCGTTTTAATCAATCCTAAACATAAATGCTCTCTGGGCCTCAGGCTAGGAAAACGAGCATGTTTGATTTTCTTTCCGCCCTCTAAGGTGAACCAAGTGTTAGGGGTTGACAGAGAAAGGGTCATTGATGTTTTGAGAGATTAAGTTAGAATGAGAAAGGTCCAGAAGTCTGTCGGTCCAGAGACAGACCTCCATGAAGGTAAGGAATGAGGGCAGAGGAGGGCTAACTGGAAATGCCACAGAACCCAAAGGCCAAAGCATTTGTAGGCACATCAGCTATTTACTCATCACATATTCCTTACAGAACACCAGCTCAGCCAAGACACATCCCCTCTAAGCCCACAGTGATTTATCTGGAAAATGGGTGCAATTATGCCTGCCTTGCTTATCCCACAGGACCTTTGTGGGCACTGAATGAAGTAATCCATGTGAAGGCATTTGTAAGTGGCTTCAAATATAGGGGTTAGGCCAGTGTTCTCATGGATAAGATCTTATCTAAGGTGCTTTACAGTTCTAATAGTTCTAAGACTGGAGATTCTAGATTCTTCTCTTTCTGTGTCTGCATATTTTCCAGCTTCTCATTTTTACATTTAACCCAAACCATGGCTGAGGCATCCTTTAAGATGCCTGTACTTTTACAACACCAACAGAGATAAAAGATGATGTTGGCACCTGCTTCTCTACTTTTCTCAGCCCCAATTCTTGACTGCTCAGCCTCAGCCTTTCCAATAAAACTGGACCCATTTGTTTAATGTTCCTTGCTCGACCCCCTTAACTTCTGTTTCTGTGCCTTTTCCGGAATCACTTCCATGTGCAAAGTCTCTCCTCCTCTAAAAAAAAAAAAAAAAAAAATCCCCTTTCTGATAGAAATTTTTTTTGGCAAACCCTCCCCTAATTCTGAGCACACAATTTTTCTTCTTGTTGACATTTTTAATTAGCATCTTATCCACTCAGACTTTTTTTTTTAAGTGTCTTATCATGTACTTATACTTTTTCTCCAAAACATAAAATAACCCAGGAAGTGACATCATTAGGTATCCAGGGATTGGGAGTTCAGTAGGTTTTGTGCACACTGCAATGCTTAATGAAGGGTTGCCCATTCTGGGGTTGGTCTGTCGATATCACCAGCTATAGTGGGTTGAAAGGTGGCCCCCCAAAATAAGTTCATATCCTCACCCCTAGAACCTTGTGAATGAGACCTTCTTTGGGAAAGGGTCTTTTCAGATGTAATGAAGGATCTTGGAATGAGATCATCTTGGGTTATCCAGGTGGCCAAGTATCCTCCTAAGAGATTACAAGGAAGACAAAAGAGGTGCAAGGAGACAAGGCTGTGGGGAGACAGAGGCAGACAGGAAGGATGCTGTCTAAAGCCAAGGAGCGCCCGAGCCACCAGACCCCAGCAGGGACAAGGAAGCATTCCTCTCAAGAGACTTGGGGAATAGGGTGGCTGTGCCGTCAGGTTGGTTTGGGACTTCTGGACTCCAGAAGTGTGAGGGAATAAACTTCTCTTTGAGCCATCAAGGGTGTGGTAATGCTATAGCAACACTTCAAAACTAATATACCTCCTTTGTGAACAAACCCAGAAATCATAAACCCAAGTGGTCAGAAGAAGGAAGAAATTAATAGAATCCCCGGGTTAATTCAGTTGCTGAATGGACAGTTTAAGTCAATAAAGTTACGCATGGGGAGTTGAATGGTTTTTAATGCAAGCCAGTCTCCTTCTCGTGTACTTGCTAGATGACCTCTCCTTGATGGTGTTGTTCAAGCATTCTCTACAACTTCAGTGAATATGCTACTAAATTAACCCAATATTTTCTTACTGGTACATAAAAAGCCGTAGAAAACACCACTTCTCATACATGGACATAGGAAGGGCCCTCAACTGGATACAGTTTGTGACATTAAAGACAATTAAGGACTATGGGTCTTTTTGTTCTGAGTGTCAGTTTATACGATGAAATGCTAGAGAAAAGCACTGTATTGCGGAGAAGCACACTGTACTGGGGCATGTGGGCTTTTCTCTCAAGAGGTTCCTTTGAGCTCTAAGACCTCTCTCTTTCCAATCTTATTTTTTCCTTGCTCCAATTCATCTATCCTACACAAGCTACTGAGTGCTCTGCTGCCAGTATATTTTTATATGTATTGCTGGCATCACAGGTGTAAAGAGGGGAAAAAAAAAAACCCAACAACCTGTAGATTCTGATCAGGGTTTTCAATTTTCAATTTCCTGGAAATAAAGAAATTACATAAAACAGGTTTTTAATATAATATTTTGTAGACCGACCAAAAATCCCACCATATATCCAAAGGCTGCTGAAGAGACTGCTTAAGGAGAATGACTCCTAAACCTCCTCTAAGACTGTGTTCTGTGATTCTACGTAGGACAGCTCTTCTGGGACTGTGCCCTCTGGGGATGGAGAGGTTTCTCAAAGTGAACTTTCAGCCTCCCCCGTGAGCATCTCAGTACTGACCATCTCTAACAGAATGCTTCTGCGTTGTGATATACACAGTTTGCTGCCTTCAACACTCAGTGTGGCACATTATTTAACCTTTCTTCTGTTGAAGTATCGTCGACATACGGTATCTTTCAGGTGTACAATACAGTGATTCAACACTTACATACCTTATGCTATGCTCACCACAAGTGTACTCGGGATCTGTCACCGTACAACACTTCCGCAAGATTGTTGACCATACCCGCCGTGCTGTAATTTTCATCCCAGTGATTTATTTACTTTATAGCTGGAAGTTGGTACCTCTCAGTATCTACTTATTTTGCCTGTCCCCCCACTGCCCTACCCTCTGGCAACCAGCAGTTTGTTCTCTGTATTTATTGTTCTCTGTTTCTCTTTGTGAGTTTGTTTCTTTTTTGTTTTGGTTTTTAGATTCCACATATAAGTGAATTCATATGGTATCTGTCTCTTTATGTCTGACTCATTTCACTTAGCATAATACCTTCTGGATCCATTCATACTACCATACTACCATACTGTTTTGATTACTATAGCTTCATAGTAGAGTTTGAAATCATGAAACTTGATACATCCAGGTTTAATTTTCTTTCTCAAGAATGTTTTGGCCATTTGGGGTCTTTTGTGGTTCCATAAAAATTTAAAGTTTTTTATTCTAGTTCTGTGAAAAATGCCACTGGAATTCTGATATGGATTGCAATGAATCTGCAGATTGCTTTGTGTAGTCTGGACATCTTAACAGTGTTCTTCCAAACCATGAGCAGCAAGTATCTTTCCTTTTATTTGTTTTGTCTTCAATTTCTTTCCTCAGTGTGTTAGTTTTCAGCGTACATAGCTTTCATGTCCTTGGTTAAATTTATTCCTATGTATTTTTTTGATGTAAGTGGGGTTGTTTCCTTGATTTCTCTTTGTGATACTTCACTATTAGTATATAAAGATGTAGCAGCAGGTTCTATATATTAATTTTGTATTTGCAAGTTCACTGAATTCATTTAGTCTAATAGTTTTTTTTTTTTTTTTCCTGGAATCTTCAGGATTTTCTATATATAGTGTCATGTCCTCAACAAATAATGAGTTTTACTTTTTTTTTTTTTTTAACCAATATGGCTTTGTTTCTTTTTCCTGCTTCCAATACTGTTGAATAAAAGTGGCATGAATGGACATTCTTGTCTTGTCCATGATCTTAGAAGAAAGGCTCTCAGTTTTTCACCACTGCACATAAGGTTACCTGTGGGTTTGTCATGTGTGGCCTCCGTTATGTTGATGTGTGGTGATCCTTCTAAACCCATCTTGAAAGTTTTTATCATAAAAGGATGTTGAATTTGATCAATGCTTTTGCTACATCTGTCGAGATGATCATATGATTTTTATTTTTCATTTTGCAGGTATGGTGTATTCACCTTGAGTAGCTAGTATTTAACCATACTTGCATCCCTAGAATAAATTCTATTTGGTCACGGTGAATGACTCTTTTTTAATGTATTGTTGAATTTGATTTTTTTTTTTTTTACTTATTCAATTTTGTTACTAGTAATCAGTTCAGATTTTCTATTTCTTCTTGATTCAGTCTTGGAAAGATTGTATATTTGTAGGAATTTATCCATTTCTTCTAGGTTGTCCCAATTTGTTGGCATATAATTTTTTATAGTTCCTTATAACCCTATATATTTCTGTGCCATCAGTTGTAACTTCTCTTTCATTTCTGATATTATTTATTTGGGGTCCTCTCTCTCTCTCTTTGTGATTACTATGACAAAAGTTCTGCCAATTTTATCTTTTTAAAGATCTACCTCTTAGATTCACTGATCTTTTCTAGTTTTTTTTTCTTTATTTCTTTTATTTTTGCTCTGAACTTTATTATTTCCCATAAATTGGGGCTTTGTTTCTTCTTTTTCTTGTTCTCTTTGGTTTAAATTTAGATTGTTTATTTGAGAGACTTCTTTCTTGAGGTGGGCCTGTATCCTTATAAATTTCACTGACAGCTTTTCCTGTGTCCCAAAGATTTTGAACCGCTGTGTTTCCAGGTTCACTTGTCTCCAAGTATATTTGATTTCCTTCTTGACTTCATCTACCCACTGGCTGTTGAGTAGAATGTTTACCCTCCATGTGTCTGTGTTTTTTCCAGGTTTTTTTTTTTTCTTCTGAGTTCTAGTTTCATATTGCTGTGGTTGGAAAAATGTTTAATAAGATTTCACTGTTCTTGAATTTATTGAGACTTGTTTTGTGGGCTAACCCATGATCTATCCTGGAAAATGTCCTATGTGCACTTGAAAAGAATGTTTATTCTACTGTTTTCAGATAGAATGTTCTGTGTACATCTGTTCAGTTCATGTAGTCTAATGAATTTAAAACCACTGTTACCATATTGATTTTCTGCCTGGATGTTCTGTCTATCGATGTAGGCAGGGTGTTAAAATCCCCTATTATTGCATTGTAGTTAATTTCTCCCTTTATGTCTGTCAATATTTGCTTCCTATGTTAGATGCTCTTGTGTTGATACATATTTATAATTTTTATGTCCTTTTGTTGGATCAGTTCCTTTATAATTATGCAATGCTTGCCTCTGTTACAGCCTTCAGTTTAAACCTGATTCCGTCTGATACAATATCACTATAGTTTTTTTCTTCCATCTGCATGGATTATGTTTTCCACACCTTTACTTTCTCTGTGTCTTTATATCTTAAGTCTCTTGTAGGCAGCATGTAATTGGGTCTTGTTCTTTAATCTACTCAGTCATTTACGTCCTTGGACAAGAACATTAGTCTGTTTACATTTAAAGTGATTATTGATAAGTATGGACTTATCACTACTTTGTTAATTGTTTTCTGGTTGTTTTGTAGTTCTCTGTTCTCCTCTTGCTCTCCTCCCTTATGACTGGTGACTTCCTTTAGTGTTATGCTTGGGTTCCTTTCTCTTTATTTTTTGTTATCTATTATAGATGTATAAATGCATCCCGAGTACATAGCAGTCTATACTAGCTTGATGGTCACTTAAGTTCAGACTACATTCTTAGTCCTCCCCCTCCACGTTATGTATTTTTAATGTTCTATTTTTAAGAAAAGATTTTATTTATTTATTTTAGAGAGAATGAGAACATGAGGGTGGGGAGGGTTAGAGTCCCTGGTGCTGGGACTCGATCCTGGGACTCCAGGATCATGACCTGAGCAGAAGGCAGCTGCCTAACCAACTGAGCCACCCAGGCACTCTATGATAGTTTATTTTATGTATACTTTTATATAGTGAATCCAAGAATTTTTGTACATATAACTGATTTTCCATTTTAACCTTCATACTAGGTTTACAAGTGATTTTCTCTGTTTTCTTTTACCAGTGATTTTTTTTTCTTTCATTATTTTCTTCAAGGCCCTTCTTTTCTGCTTAAAGTAGTCCTTTTAAATTTCTTATAAGGCTGGTTTGGTGGTGATGAAATCTTTTAACCTTTGCCAGGAAAATTCTTTGTCTTCTTCAGTTCTGAATGATAACCTTGCAGGGTAGAGTATTCTTGGTTACAGTTTTCTTCCTTTCAGCACTTTGAATATATCATGCCTTTTTGCCTTCAGAGTATCTGCCTTATGGAGTTTCATTTAAACATAACTAGTTGTTTTTCTCTTGCCTCTTTTGAGATTCTCCTTATCTTTAATTTCTTATATTTTAAATATTTTGTGTCTTGGTGTGGACCTCTTGAGTTCCTCTTGTATGGATTCTATGCTTCGTGAACCCGGATGTCTCTTTATTTCCTTAGGTTAGGGAAATTTTTAGCTATTATGTCTTCAAATAAATTTTCCACCCCTTTTTCTCTTCTCTTCTAATACAAATGTTAGTATACTTGATGTTGTCACAGAGGTCCCTTAACCTATGCTAATTTTTTGAAAAGATTTATTTATTTTAGAGAGCGAGCGAGTGGGGAGGAGGAGCAGAGTGAGATAATCTTCAAGACTACCTGCTGAGCACAGAGCCCAACATGGGGCTCGATCTCATGACGCATAAGATAATGACCTGGGCTGAAACCAAGAGTTGGATGCTTAACTGACTGAGCCACCCAATGCTAATTTTTAAGTTTTTGTTTTTTTTTCTTTTTGCTCTTCAGCTTCCATGCTTTCTACATGCTGTTTTCCACATGCTGATCTGTTCTACATCCTCTAATCTAGTATTAATTCCTTCTAGTGTAATTTTCATTTCTGCTATTGCATTCTTTATTTGATTGGCTCTTTTTTGTATTTTCTGTTTGTTGAATTCTCAGAGTTCATCCACTTTTCTCTCAAGTCTGGTGGGCATCTTCATGACCATTACTTTGAACTCTTTGTCTGTTAGATTGCTATCTCCATTTTATGTAGTTCTTTTTCTGAAGTTTTGTCTTGTTCTTTAGCTTGGAACATATTCTTCTCACTCTGACTTTTTCTGTTTATTTCTATGAATTAGGGGATAAAGTTACTTTCCCTAGTCTTGAAGGAATCACTTTGTGTAGGAATGTCCTCTGTATAGACTGTGTATGCCTGGGGTGCTCTGTGCAGTGGGCTTCTTGGAGGGATGGTTGGAGCTAATGCAAGTATAGGCTAAAGGGTCTTCGGGCATTCTGCACTATGGCTTTCCTGACAGGGTGGCTGGAGCTAAACTGGGTGCAGCCTGGGAGTTCCTGGGACATTCCACACTGAGGGTGTCCTGGTGGGGCAGCTGGAGCTAGATGGGGATGGGCCAGCATGCTACACAAAGCAAGTGCCCTGGCAGGATGGCTGGAGCTGAAGTGAACATAGGCTGGTACATCCTAGGGCAACTTATATCAGTTTGCCCTGGTGGATGGCTGGAGCTGGGGTGGGCATGGGCTAGGGGTGTCCTAGAGTGCTTTGCATTTTTGTTGCCATGGCTAGATGGCTGGAGCCATAGTGGATGCTGTCTAGAAGTGTCCTAATATGTACATACTGGAGCAGCCCTAGTGAGATGGCTGGAGGTGGGGCAGGTGGGGGTGGGAGTTGCCTTAGGGGGATGGATGGAGCTGGTGTAGGCTGGCACCCTGGGGCTCCCAGAAACAACAGCTTGGCTAGAGGGCCTGGACCCTGCTCCTATCTGCACTATCAAAGTACAAGGGGAACTTAAACAGTGGTTCTTGCTGGCACCTCTGATTTCAGGGAGAGTTTCAGCAGTTTCCCCCACTGTTTGGTGGACATTAGTAGGATTAGTAAATGGGTCTCCTTCACTTGGAGTCTAGTTGCCCTTTAAACCACTATTCCTCCAGGTGGGCAAGTCTGCATGGCCCTCCTCAGTGCCATACCGCCCTCTGAAGTTGGTAGTGTTGGGCTCCCATCATTACTGTGCCTCTATACTTTGCTGAGGAGAAGTGGTCTAGTTGGCCCTAAGTTCTTCAGGTGGAATTGTTCCTCCATATGTTGGAGTAGATTTGTGTGTACACAAATCTACTCCAACAGTAAGTTTAGGCTTTTCCTAAGGAGGTAAGTTTAGGCTTTTCCTAAGCTGTTGTCTTGGACCCCCTCTTACCACTGAACCTTACTGATGACTCCAGGTCAGTGTTATGAACACTTGCTACAGGAGAGCACATAATCCCACTCTCCCAGGGCCTTTAAGTTGTCTCACATCTTCCTTTTATGTCAGATTCAACATGCCCCTCTCACTGTGCTTGCTGGGCCATCCTCAGCAGCTCAGCCAGCCTCCTGTCTAGCTCTTTTTTTTTTTTTTTTTAAATTCTTATTTTTTCCCTTAGCCTGCAGTGTGTCAGAAACCAAAAAACTAAGCTTTTGAGGGTTTCTATGTTAAATAAGTGTCAAACTGTATTTTGAGAAAAGAAGTTAAGGAGATTAAAGCACAACAGCTTTCCTCGAAGAAGGATGTGAAAAAATGGTGTATGATAGAGACATTTTGGACAGACATGCATTCATGAAGGAGGGTACATGTGTGGCTTCTATGCACTTCTTTCAGGTGTAGGCAGATACGTTCCCACAGGTGCATTTGAATGTTCAAGGAAACATTCCCCTCCTTTCCTACCCAAGAAGAGAACATTCCATAAGCATTTCTAGCTGACCCATGCAAAACCAAGAGATTTGAAGGAGGCAGAGAGAAAGCCATAATAAGATGCCAAAGAGAAATCAGGGTAATGGAAGGAGATGAGGAAAGTGGACATGCGAGGGATGATAACTGTAATGATCAGAACAAAGAACAAAATGAGGACAGACCCTTACTGCTTTGGAGACTGGAGTTCTTGAGTTGATTGTCCTCACCATGGGCATAGAACTTCCTGCCACAAAAGCACCCGGCCCTTTCCCCTCACTACAGTGATTCAATTAACTGGACAGGGAAATCCAGATCTCTCAGCATGTGTTTCCAAAGAGTAAACTTTACCTGTACACAATTCCTTTGGAATGAAGGAACTGTAGACCGAGAATGATTTCAGCAGCATAGAACCTGAGGGAAGGAAAATCAAAGTGGAATATGGATGCATTAATGGAATGAAAGAAAATCCCCATTTTATATATTCTCAGTGTGTACACACAACTTCTGTTTATAATTTTGTTCAGTCCCAAAAAAAGGGAGACGTCATCCATTCTGTATGTGCAACCCCAGCCCTGAGAGGATGAAATAAAGCCGGAATTTAGTCTTATCTGCACCTAGTGCTTATTCTTATACTTTAAGCTATGATTTTCCAACTTTTTTTCTAATAAAACACCCATGGACACTAAACATAATAGTGTAAGTAGTCCAAGAAAATAATTTTCCCTTTTATTTTAAACTCTGCTTAGTGCCCTTAGACCTACATGCAGGGTCATTCCACATAGATCTGAGTTGTTTATGGGCAAGAAATGTAGCCCGAGAGGTAAAGGAAGGGATATTGGAAGATGGGAGTGAGATGCTGTGCTCCATCTCCAGTGAGGACCGGCACCTGGGAGGCATTCAGAGCAGACAGCATGTCTCTGACGGCTTTCATGCCTTCCAGAGGTATGAGAAAGGCACGTTGACAATCCTTTAGCATGAAAACTGCTTGATGATTTTTCTGCTTCGCAGAAATCCCATAAAATTATCTCTGGGCACTTTGCTGATGGTTCCTGGAGGCGATGAGCTTAGTGGTATGCTAGGCAATGGCTTTGACAAAAAGTCATTTCACCCACGGGTTTCTGTAGGAGCTGGTAGGACCAGTCCATTTTTCAGCCCAGCTCAGCCTAAACCACTCAAAGTGCTCATTAGGGGTGAGTGAAAGATTACAGAGCACCAGGCAAAGAAAGCTAGTGTGTATCCATATTTTTAAGTGAGCCTCATGGCACAGTTTTCTCTTTTTCTGAAGGTCACAGCGGTTTTATTTTTGAGGAAACAGGGCCCATGGGAGGAGGAGTACCAGGGGTTTCTGTGGAACTCAGCTGTGTTACCACCTGGTAAATGCAGTCTGCCTATTTTCACTTGATGCCAGAAAAGGTGAAGATATATTCTCAAGGAGTAAATGCCTCTTCTGGTTTTGTAATACTCATGTCCCCGGAGCCAGATGCTTTACGCCTTCACATAGAGCTCCCCATTAGTTAAAGCCTTAGTTAAAAGCTTTAGTTAAAGCTTCATCCCCATGACCACCTTTTAAAGATCTGTGTTTCATCTGACTAATTCTTTTCAAAGGGCAAATATTTGCTTCTGTGTTTAGATTATCTAGAAGCATGATGTATTGGGGCAGCATCTTAAGAAACCAAGTTGTTGATTTCAAAACACAAAGAAATGAAATGAAACAGACTCCAGTTTAAACTTCACAAACTGGGAACGTTACCTTGTCTGATATGTCCCCAGGCAGTTGCCCTGACCTGGGATAGTGGCATGCTGAGTGAGGCAACAGGAAAAATGCCACATGGGAGGAATATTCTGTGGGTAAAGTAAGTACTTGATACCTGACAAGAACACTGGAAAAACCCCAAACCCTTCAGAAGGCTCTTACGTTGCTCTGGAAAGATCAAACTTGTGGCAGCTTTGGATGTGGTACATTAAGTCCCCTCCATTGAGATACTCCATCACAAAGAAGAGGTTTTCCTAGAGAAAAACAAAACCATTCCAAATTTCAGCTTTTTAAAAAAATAAGAAAACAAGGACTACTTTTTAAATGGATTTAGATTATTTCAGGGAAACCAATTCTGTCTTGATCACATATAAAAAGACGGTCCCAGTAACTTAGCTGACGTATAGCATTTCTGAACACCAAGAAGCTTGGGGCATATGGGAGGCGTACATGTATGCGTAACATTTGCTGGGATACTTGCTGCTATGATTCAGCAGGTGGGTCACAGCCTGAAGGAGGGTCCCATTGGACTTCCCCACCCAGCAGTGGGATGGTGTTGGGCACTTAGACTGTAGAAGTACTGAAATTGATGATGTGTAGGAGGGTAAAAAGAATACAGTTTGGGGCTCCAATTCCAGTTTCAGGGCTTGGAAGTGTGCATTCAACACTCAGCTGGTAGTTCTGAACATATTGTACAGGTATGGCACTGTGGCAAGACTGGGGGATGTGTGTTCCTGCCTCAGCCATGAGAGATGAAACAGTCGTGTCTTCAGGAACCTTATGATTAAGTATAGTCTTACTTCTTTCCAGTCCTGATTTCGCTTGTGAGTCACAGCTAATGAGCCAGCTCGCTGTTCCTAACAGAAGACACCATGCACGGTACTTGGGTTGGTCCCTTTGAATGGCGGCCATCCAAAGCAAGGCAGAGTGGTCTTCAGGTTGTGGTTAGAGTATCAGATGTGACTACAATTGCAATGAGCCTGAGTTCCCCCTACTGTGTGAGACCATACTTCTCCAATAAGTACTTCTATGGCATTTTGAGCATCTCGATTCTGAGTGTCCTCATGAACCACAAAATTAGTCATCCTTGAAGTGTGAAGACATTTAACATATCTGTGGATGAATTTGCTCCTGAAAGTCTCACTTGGGTGATTTTTAACAGAATTAACCTTTGAGTTTTGATGTGAGACTAACCAAGGCCCTGGGGCATATGAGGTGACGGTATTCTGGTCTGACAGTGACGTACAGCCTGACATTTCTACTGGGAAACTAAATACTGGGGCTATTATCTCAATAGTTTAGGTGTTGTCCTGCTTTTTCGGAAGTGGACCCCTGATCTAGTTTACTGGTTCCATATATCTTCAAGTGGATCCCTTTCCATTATGGACAGGCTGAAATTCTCTGCAGATAGAAGTCCTAACTTAACATTGTTATTTCACACGAAATTTGAGATTAATCATTTGTCCAATCTTCACACATCTGCTTTAGCAACAGCACATCTTTCCTTTACCTCTTATTCTTTTAAGTACTGTATGGACTTGTAACTACCCTTTAACATAAAACTATGATGACCTGTACACACACAGTGGTAGAATTGCCTAGATGCTCAGGAGAATGAAAGATACAAAAGCTTAAAGTAAGGTCATTGATAACAGTGCTCAGACAAAAAGATCCTCAAGAGTTAGGGAGCTTGCAAATTCCTATAAAAGTTGAAAATTTGGAATTTATATATTGTCAGCTAAGACTACAGGCAAGAGGCCAACCTTAACTTCTACACAACCATGGGCATAGTAGTCCCATCAGTTCTTGGGCTTCCATCAGCTCTGCACCTAGCTGTGAAGGATTGGGGGCTGAATCTGTGTGGTGAAAGAGTCCAAGATATCCCAAGGCAGTGTCATTGTTTACTCCCTTGGGCATTCCAAGAAGACACACTACCATAGTGGTTATTAATTAAATGGTAATGGAGATTTAGAGGATCTTGGATGCCATACTTATCCTATTAAAAGGTTTTGTCTCTACAATAAATCTTTTTAAACCAATCTCTTCTAATTCTCATCTTTAGGTTAAGCCAGGGACGCTGAAAAAAGCCAATCAATCCTCTTTGGTTATTTATGATGGCATTTTGCTTCAGTTGAAGTGCTTGGTTTGGGCAACTACCAGTTGGGCTGCTTATAGGGGTTTAGGGCAGTCCATGCCTGGAGGTCCAGCTTTTAGGTGGGCAGGATGGGAGAAACCAGTTATCCTGCTAGAAGGTGCTGCTCTTTTCTAGAGGGTTCTAGAAACTGGAAGTCTCAGGTAACTACTCATCCAGGGAACTGTTGGGTCCACTCTGGGCTCAATGAGATGGCTCTGTGATGAAATGAGAATAAATACATATACACACAAACCACACAGTCCTAGGGTTTGGGTTTCAAGGATCACATTCTGAAGGATAGATAAATCTTTTAAAAGTTGAATCCCAAGTTCCAGTCATAAAAAGTAAATACAAATAAAACAGACTCAGACTTCCATAAATGGCTGAAAAAAGAGTGCTCAGAAGTTGCTGTGGCAGATATCGAAGAGATTACTGCAACTTCTTTCAAGATATGTCTCCAAAGGCAAAGGAAACAAAAGCAAAAATGAACTTTTAGGACTTCATCAAAATCAAAAGCTTCTGCACAGCAAAGGAAACAGTCAACAAAACAAAGAGGCAACCCACGGAATGGGAGAAGATATTTGCAAATCACAGTACAGACAAAAGGTTGATATCCAGGATATATAAAGAACTCCTCAAACTCAACACACACAAAACAGACAATCATATCAAAAAATGGGAAGAAGATATGAACAGACACTTCTCCAATGAAGACATACAAATGGCTATCAGACACATGAAAAAATGTTCATCATCACTAGCCATCAGGGAGATTCAAATTAAAACCACATTGAGATACCCCCTTACACCACTTAGAATGGCCAAAATTAGCAAGACAGGAAACAACATGTGTTGGAGGGGATGTGGAGAAAGGGGAACCCTCTTACACTGTTGGTGGGAATGCAAGTTGGTGCAGCCACTTTGGAGAACAGTGTGGAGATTCCTCAAGATATTAAAATTAGAGCTTCCCTATGACCCTGCAATTGCACTACTGGGTATTTACCCCAGAGATACAGATGTAGTGAAAAGAAGGGCCATCTGTACCCCAATGTTTATAGCAGCAATGGCCACGGTCGCCAAACTGTGGAAAGAACAAAGATGCCCTTCAATGGACGAATGGATAAGGAAGATGTGGTCCATATACACTATGGAGTATTATGCCTCCATCAGAAAGGATGAATACCCAACTTTTGTAGCAACATGGACGGGACTGGAAGAGATGATGCTGAGTGAAATAAGTCAAGCAGAGAGTCAATTATCATATGGTTTCACTTATTTGTGGAGCATAACAAATAGCATGGAGGATGTGGGGAGTTAGGAGAAGGGAGTTGAGGGAAATTGGAAGTGGAGGTGAACAGTGAGAGACTATGGACTCTGAAAACAATCTGAAGGGTTTGAAGAGGTGGGGGGGGTGGGAGGTTGGGGGAACCAGGTGGTGGGTATTAGGGCACAGATTGAATGGAGCACTGGGTGTGGTACAAAAACTGTTATGTTGAAAATAAATTTAAAAAATGATTAATAAAAAAAAAGAGTGCTCAGAGCTGAAGGTGACCTACCGCTAACCTGGAACCCTATAGGATCACTCTCAAAAAGAGAAGTCTGCCCACTGAAAAGACTCCACATTGGCTCAGACAGAACTAAACCCAGAAGGACAAGACTCAGGGTAATGGTCAAGACCAGAAGCTTTGTCTTTACTGGGAGCTGAGTTCATAGTTCCTTTATTTGTGACTTTGGAGAAGTTAACCTCTCCTAAACCTCATCTTTACTTATTTGCAAAATGGAGGAACAATCCCACTTCATAGGGTTATCATGAGTATTACATGAGTTGATATAGGTAGAAAGCTGGTTCAGGGTTAGCCCTCAGCATGCACTTGATGATTGGTAGCTGTTGTTATAGGAAACAATTTGAAAAGCCAGTTAAAAAACCCCAGCAGATCAGAAGAACTAACTAGAGATTCCATGTTCATAAATAGGAATACAAGATTATCAAGATGTCTGTTCTTTCGAATTTGACCTATAGATTTAGTGAAATCCCAATCAAAATCCCAGTGAGTTATTCTGTGAATACCTAAAAACTGATTCTAAAGTTTACACAGACAGTCAAAAGACCCCAAATGGACAAAAAATTTTATGAAGGAGAAGAACAATGTTGAAGGACTGACACTATTCCTCTTGAAGACTTACCATAAAGCCACAGTAATCAAGACAGTGTGGTATTGGCAAAAGAATAGATAAGTAGATCAATGGAACAAAACCGAATCCAGAAATAGACCTCACAAATATAGTCAACTGACCTTTGAAAAAGAAGCAAAAGCAATACAACAGAGCAAAGACAGTCTCTTCAAGAAATGGTGGACATCTATATAAGCAATTCCACCTTTCTTAATTTTCATTATGTCTTACAGGAAGTACTAACATGATGTCCAAAACCAAACAATAGCAGATACTTCTCAGAAAAAGGACCTACATGGTCCTGGGGCTCTCGAAACAAAGAGGAAAGCAGGAGGCTAGGTCTCCTCCAGTGGTGTCCTCTCTGTTCTGGTGACAAGCTGAGAGAAAATGCAAAGCAGACTGCTGAGGAAGGATGTGGGCTTGTGAACCACACACAACAGTGTGGAACTCTCTTAATGCTTAGTAATACACGTTAACTGAAGCACGTGATTCTTTTGCGGAGGGAGACTTGACATTGTGAGGGTGTTGGGGGATGGGGTGCTCCAATCTGCCCTGGTCTTAGACTCTGTCAGCAGCTCCTGGCACAGCAACCATGGAGTAGAAATTCTTGTCTCTGTGCCATCACTGACAGTCTGTGTGACCCGGAAATCATGCCATCCCAGGCCTCGGTCTTTCAACCTCTGAGACACGAGGGATATCGACCAAACTCCTCTTTAGTGGCCTCAGCACCCCCTGATTTTCACCATACATTTAATTTTTTTTTTCCTTTGGGGATAAAGATGACTTAACCTACTGAGTACATAAGATCCATGGAGTTCCTCCCTGATGGCAAAATGCATTTAAGAGGATGGGAGGCTTGCAAAATTCTTATGAGAAGTCCTTGTCTGGAAACAATGCATATTTGAAATAAAATTAAAGAATAGAGGTGAGCTTCCCTTGGAACTCTTCTCAAAGGAGGTAAGCATTATGGCCCACCATGACACCCCAAAGAAGGCTCTAGAATAGTGGTCAGATGACTTCTTCCCATTTAAGTAGTCTCCTGGTTATGCTCCTAGAACATGGCTATTGGTTGGGGGCAGATACCTCTGTGTCCCATGGGTTAGAATGGGTTAGGATGTGTCTTAACACTGTTTTGAGCAGACATTGAGTGGCAAGACAATAACTTTTTGATTGTTCTATTTTGTTTCTGAATCGTGTATTTTAGTGTCTTAGAACTCAAGCAGGCTTGCTTAAAGAAGAACGTCTGTGACTTTGGAAAAGAATAGAAACAATGGAGTCGAGTCTGACAACCTATAGGGATATTGTCCCCAGTGTAATCAGTGAATTTTTTCTTGTGTATGTAGGTGGCAAAAACATAAAATTCTGTCAAGTACTCCTTGGAAAAGTGAAATTTACAAAAGAAAATTTGCCTTGCGTTCCCTGCAGGAGGAAACATGCTGAGGGTCTTGTAAGCTCTGTTGGTATGAACTCGAACAGACTGATTTGTAAAAAAGAGTATTCAGTAAGCCTTCCTGGTCTTTAGAGTGAGTTCTCCAAGTGTCCTTCCTTCATCCACTGATTTTATTAGTGAAACAATAAAAACACTGAGCATATTTCCATCCTCTCAGTAAAGTAAGTTTAGCTGGGGTTTGACAGTACAATGACATTATAGCCACTAGAAGAAGAGCTGCCTTGAATAGTCCTGAAGAACCTCTAGCTAACAAGAAAGTATTTGACATACCATTCAATAACCTTTACCAATGCTCAGTTTATAAATATACCTATGGCATACATGCTGTTCTGTATGCCAGACTATAAAAATGAGAGGGACAGTTATATATTGTTTTACTGTGATTTTCTGACAACTGAACATAGTTATTGATGTTTTTACTCTTATTGGAAGTTCTGTAGCTCTTTTTTTTTTTGGTGATTTAAAAAATGGTATTTATTATATTCTAAAATCACTTAAATAATATATATTAAGTACTTTCAAAAATTCAAAATAACCTAGCATTTTGCAAAGAATTCTGTGTCTTTGGGTACAAAAGTACTGGGCTTTCCAGTTCCTACAAATATCTTTCATTACTTGGCTGATGGAACACTATACTTGGTTCTCTCTCCTATGTTCTTACAAAATATGAGACTGCTGTAGGGAGGCTCTAATATCTAAATACCTTTATATTTAGACCATTCTGGTCTGAATTTAAGACATTGCCTTTGAACCTCTACCTTTGTGTCTCCCATCATTTTTACTTACGCCCTCGATGTGCTGAGTCTTAACTCATATTATAAGTGGACATACCATCCCCTTCAGAGTGTGAACGACCTCAGAAGTTTTTACTTCCACTTACTGTCCCCCCAGAAGCAAGGTTTTAGTTGAGAATTACAACCTGGGAAAGTTGCCTTTCTGACATCCCCAGCTCTGTGGTCATGCAGAAATGGGAGGGGTTTCCTGTCTGGAAGAATACAGAGCTGGGGGCAGAGCAACCTGAGCCACGTCCTCGGAAGGAGCACCCCAAGTGGGGGTGGAGCTTGCTTCCGGTTGGCACAAGTGTGGGGCACACTGGGTGGTGGGCTCACCTGTATACTTACATCTTATCAGTTTGGTCACCCCAACACTCAACTTCCTAGTTATGCATGTAGTTTGGAAGGGAATCTGGAGTATTGTATCTATTGCTTTCTTCTATACTGAGCTATATATTCGAACATCCTACAACAACAGGCTTATTTCCTTTTTCATTAAGGACACATCCTCAAACCCAACAGATAATCATATGTGTGCATTTTATATCTAACTAGGGAGTGTGTGTGGTGGGGGGGGGGGAGAAATTCCTTTCTACAGACCAGCAAACTCATTCATTAGGGCTTTAAACTCTAATTAGTAAAATTCACTGCCTTTAATAGACCTATTAGTACATTTCAGAAATAATGTGCCTGAATTTCTAGAGGTCTGTATCTTGCAACGGGAACTCAGGCTCAGTTGGTATTTACTGGCTTAATTGTCCCACGGGGTCTTTTTGCATTAACTAACAAATTATTTCCTTTCATGACAAAGTACAAACAGAACTCCATTTCGTGAATTTTAAAATTGTTTCCCGTGATAGGATTAGGTCTCTAATGAGAAGCCCTAAAGCAGTTAGGCCTATGGACCTCACCACTTGAACTGCCTGAGTTTAAATCCTGGCTCCCTGCTTAACAGGTGTTTCACCTTTGATGTGTTGCCTATCCCTTAAAGATCACCTCATTTTTTTTATCTGTAAAATGGGGATAAGAACAGTATCTACTTTATGGGGGTTGCTATGAAGAGTAAATGAGCCAGAACGGGTAAGGTGGCTACAACATGGACCAGCACACAGGGAGTGCTCTATGAATGTCCGCTGTTAGTACACTTACAATGGTAGCTATTGTATATGTATGGTACATGTGCATAGGCATGTTGAGACATATATTCACAAGCACAAAACGACCTCTTAAAGACCAAGTTCTAAAATAAAAGGATAGTTTTAAGCAATATATAGTTTTGATATGAAATGACCTAATTTGCTGAAGATTTGTCACTAAATCATTAATACTGGATTTAAACTATTTGGTCAGTCACTAGTTACTAAAAAAAGATGTAAAAAGAAGATAAAAATACTCAAAAATCCTATTTCTGAGTGCCTCTGAGTGCTCTAATTTGGAACGACTCTCTCCTTTTTATAGTACTTTTATGTATTTTCCAATTTCTAATGTATTTTTATACATTATAATTTTATAATTAGGGAAAATTTTGTAATTTTTATAATTAGGGAACATTTTATATTTTTTCTAAATTTTATAATTTTATAAAATTTTATAATTAGGGAAAATATTAATATGACTTAGAAATTATAAGTGGGTGATTTTTTTTTTCTATCATCTTATATTTATATGGTATATATTCTCAACATTTGTCCAGGGGGCTTGCTAATCCTGTTCGGATTTAAGCTACTGAATGATTCTCCAAAAGTACAAGGAGTGGCTAGAGCCTTGTACTCTAGCCTGTGTATCAATTTCAGAGAGGCCTGGAATAAGTCTGGTTCGCTGATAAAATGAGTATTGCTATTTGTAAGGCTGGCATGGACTTTAGATTAAGTGATGTCAAGCGAGAGGCTTTTTTTTTTTTTTTTGGAGGTCACCTAAATTGAAACTGGAAGGCTTAAACATTCTGACAAAAGTGTGGCCACCCACAGGGCAGTCGAGTCTTCTGATTAGATACTTTTAAAGTCCTTTCTAATCAAATAATATCAATAGACTCATTCTTTCAAAAGACTCAAAACTGAAAAGACCTAAAAAAGGAAACATTGTTAAAAGAGAAATCTGTAGTCACCATATGAAAGAAAGTTGATTGCGTACAAGATTAAGGTGGGATTTCATAAAACCAGTTGTGTAATTCCCATGGGGCTGTTTGCAGACACAGATGTCATTTAGCAAAGTTAAGAGTCCTAGGGCTTTCAAAACACATCCTTTTAAAATATTAGCGTATGCTTTAAACATTGACATTTTGTGAATGAAAATTCTAGAATTAGTGAAGGAGGGATTCCAAAAGTTACGCTAATATAATGTGCCTTCTATACGGCCTTAAGAATGACCATAATTCTTTTTATTAAGAGCATGAAAATGAAGAACCTGGGAAATTATTTAGAGATGACTACTATTCAATGTAGCCAAATACTAAGTAAATAAGAGAACAGTTGCCAAATGTGCAGATGTTCTTAGATGAATGTAGACTTTATAGCATTAAAGACATTAATAATCTTATCAAACCAGTAATAACTTTGAAAATAAATGGAGAACTTTGCAAATACCACGCAAATGAGGTGAGGAATATAGACTTCATTTCCAGGAAAAGGAGGAAAAGAACCATCGTAGTCCTTTTTCCTAGCTTTTTTTCCTTCAAAGACTAGTAAGTTAATGTCATAAACTGTATACAAGAGAGGACTTGCAATGTCTGAAGAAATACAACTGGAATATTTATTACAAAGTATACCAGTACCTCCTTCAGAGTATCCTGTGTTAAGTCCTTAGTAAATGCTGTAATATGCAAGATCATAGTGTAACAGGATGGAAATTGAAGAATGGAATTAAACTCTTTGGGATATACCGTGATAGAGCTCATGGAAGGAGCTGGGAGGTGTATCCTGGAGAACAAAGAAGAGCTTGTCCAAACTAAAATGAAATAATACACCTAAAGTATTTAGCTCTGTGCTTGGAATAGTATAAGAACTCATCACATATTATGTATATTGTCATTATTTATCACCTAGGGAATAAAAACATTAATCTGTATTATAGTCAGAGCAAGGATGGCCCCAACATTTGCAAGGTCTGGAGCAAGGGTACAAGTGGATGCCAATACCATACGTATAAAAATTTAAGTGTTGGGGCGCCTCAGTGGCTCAGCAGGTTAAGCCTCTGTCTTCGGCTCAGATCATGATCTCAGGGTCCTGGGATTGAGCCCTGCATTGGGCTCTCTGCTCAGCAGAGCCTGCTTCCCTTCCCCTCTCTCTCTGCCTGCCTCTATGCCTACTTGTGATCTCTGTCAAATAAATAAATAAAATATTTAAAAAAAATTTAAGTGTTAAAAATCAAGTTTATCAACTATTGCATTAAATATATTTTATATTTCTATACATACATACAGAGAGTGCTAAAGAGAGAGCAAGCTAGAGAGCCCCCCCTCTGTTGCTTGTGTCTAAGGCTTAAGTCATGAAAAGGATAATTCTGTAATAAAATGAGTTGTGGGGGCACCTGGGTGGCTCAGTGGGTTAAGCCTCTGCCTTCGGCTCAGGTCATGATCTCAGGGTCCTGGGATCGAGTCCTGCATTGGGCTCTCTGCTTGGCAGGGAGCCTGCTTCCTCCTCTCTCTCTGCCTGCCTCTCTGCCTACGTGTGATCTCTGTCAAAAAAAAAAAAAAAAAAAAAAAAAAAAAAAAACCAACAAAACAACTTTAAAATGAGTTGTGAGTCAGATTTGGTGTTTAGGCACCTTGAAATCTCAATTTTTCTAATTTTGGATTGATACTATCTAGAAAAGAACACTGACATGTGATCAGCTAGGCTGACTCTTGGATTTCCATTTCCTTCACTGCAAAATGGGGGAAGCTGCTGACCCCAAAATTTCAACTCCTATGCTTAAAAAACTTCTAAAAATATATCGATATAATTAACAAACAATATTATACTAGTTTCAGGTGTATAATACAGTGATTCGGCATTTGTATACATTGGGAAATGGTTACCACAATAAGTCTAATTACTGTCTGTCACTTTACAAAGTTTATACACTACTACAGACCATAGTCCTCTTGCTGTACATTACATCTTCATTACTTTATTTTATAGCTAGAAGTTTGTAGTCCTTAATTCCCTTCACCTATTTCACCCCCAACCCCCTCCCGGAGTTCTGGCAACCACCAACCCATTCTCTGTATCCATAAGTCTGGGTTTTGTTTTCTTTGTTTTGTTTTTTAGATTGCACATAAAAGTAAAATCATGTGATGTTTGTCTTTCTCTGACTTATTTTACTTAGCATGATACACTCAAGGTCCATACATGTTGTTGTAAATGTTAAGATTTTATTTTTTGCAGCCGAGTGGTATTCCATTACACATACACACACACACACACACGCATATCTTCTTTATCCATGTAGCCATTGATGGCAACTTAGGTTATTTCCATGTGTTGGCTATTATAAATAATGTTGCATTAACATAGGAGTGCATAGATCTTTTCAAATTAGTGTTTTCATTTTCTTTGGATCAACAGCCAAAAGTGAAATTACTGGACCACGTGGCAGTTCTATTTTTAGATTTGTGAGGAACTACCATACGGTTTGGCATAATGGCTGCACCATTGACGTTCCCACCAAGAGTGCACAGTGGTTCCCTTTCTCCACATCCTTGCCAACTGTTGTTATTTTTGACTTTTTATAATAGCCATTCAGGCAGGTGTCAGGTGATATCTCATTGTGGCTTTGATCTGCATTTCCTTGATGAGTAGTGTTTAAACACATTTCATAGGTCTGTTGGCCATTTGTATGTCTTAATTGAAGAAACGTCTATTCAGGTCCTCTGCCCATTTTTCAATTGGTTATTTTTTTTATATCGAATTGTATCTGTTCTTATATTTTGGATACTAAGCCTTTATTTGTTATCATTTATAAATATCTTCTATCAGTAGAACCCCTTCAGTTAGTTGCCTTTTCTTTATGGTTTCCTTTCTGTACAAAAGCTTTTTAGTTTGAAGGTGTCTCATTTATTTTTGTGCTTATTGCCTTATCTGAGGACACAAAAGAATGTCACTTAGACTAATGTCCAAGAGCTTACTGCCTATGTTTTCTTCTAGGAGTTTTACCATTTTGACTTTATTTTTGTGTCTGGTGTAACAAAGTCCAGTTCATTCTTCTGCATGTGACTGTCCAGTTTTCCCAACGTCATTTAATGAAGAGATTCTTTTCCCCATCGTATGTTCTAGCCCCCTTTGCCAAAGATTGACTGTAAAAGCATGAGTTTGTTGTTGGACTCTCTATTTTTATTCTGTTCTATTGGGTCTATGTATGTGTTTTTGAGTCAATATTATTCTGTTTCATTACAAGACTTTGTAGTATACTTTGAATTTAAGGAGCATGATACCATCAGGTTTGTTGTTCTTTCGCCAGAATGTTTTGGTCCTTTGAGTTCTTCTGTGATTTTATACAAATAAAAATTTTTTTTTGTTCTAGTTCTATGAAAAATGCCATTGGTATTTCGGTAGGGATCGCACCAAATCTGTAGATTGCTTTGGGTAGTATGTATGTTTTAAAAGTATTAATTCTTCTAATCCATAAGTACTGAATACCTTTCTATTTGATTCTTCTTCAGTTTCTTTTATCAAGGTCTTAGATTTTTCATAGTACAGGTCTTTCACCTTCTTGGTTAAATTTATTCCTAGTATTTTATTCTTAATGATTCCATTTACAATTGCATCATTGTCTTAATTTCTCTTTCTGCTACTTCATTATTGATACACAGAAATGCAACAGATTTCTGTATATTAATTTTGTATCTACAACTTTACTAAATTATGATAGTTTTCTGGTGGAGTCTTTAGGGCTTTTTATTTATATATAGTATCATGTTATCTGAAAATGGTTTTAATTCTCCAATTTGAATGCTTTTTACATCATTTGCTTGTTGTGGCTAGAACTTCCCATAACAGGTTGAATAAAGGTGGTAAGAGTGGACATTGTTGTCTTTTTCCCAGAGTAAAAAGGTTTACCTTTTCACTGTTGAATATGAGCTGTGAGTGTGCCATTCACAGCTTTATTATGTTATGTTATTATGTTATGTTCCTTTATTATGTTATGTTCCTTCCATAACCACTTTGTTGAGTGTTGGCTCTTCTCCCTGGTGTCTCACATCAGGCACCTTGGTCCCTGGGATCCAAACCAATCTCTTGGTTCTTTGGGGAAAGTAGCTCTCTAGTGAGATCCCTATTGCGTGTTGCTGCCCTAAGGGTGGGGTTTTGTGAGACTGTCTCTGCCTCTCCTTTAGGTCTCAGCATGGTCCTTGTATCCTTTCTCATGGTGAGCACCTCATCTAGTTTTCATATATTCTTCAGGGGGAAAGGATTCCTATGTAGCTGTGGATTTTGTCTGTGCATGGGAGGATGTGAATTCAGGATCTTCATAAGATGCCATCTTAGACCCCTTCCCCAATGCCTTGTTTTTTTTTTTTTTTTAATTTATTTTTTTCAGTGTAACAGTATTCATTATTTTTGCACCACACCCAGTGCTCCATGCAATCCCCCAATGCCTCGTTAATTGAAAGCCGCTTTAATAATGCTTTATCTATTGAGTCTATCAATCTAAGAAAAACAAATGAGCACAGACAACCAAGATGTTCCCCGGCAAGTGAATATATAAACAAGCGGTAGTGCATCCAGACAACGGAATATAATTCAGCGGTGACATGAGCTGGTACACCACTAAAAGACATGGAGGCACTTTACATGCATATAACTAAGTGGCAGAAGCCTATGTGAAAAGGCTGTAATACCGAATGATTCCAACTACATGACATTTTGGAAAAGGCAAAACTATGGAGACGGTAAAGAGATCAGTGGTTGCCAGGAGTGAAGGGAAGATTTTTAGAGCAGTGAAATGATTCTGTATGATCCTGCAATAGTGGATATATGTCATACATTTATCAAAACCTATATGATGTTCAATACAAAAAGTAACCCTGATATAAACTACGGACTTTAGTTAATAATAACAATGTATTAGTATTGACTCTTTGGTTGCAACAAATGTACCACACTAAAGCAAGATTTAAACACAGAAACTCTGGGGACTGCCAGGGAGGGATGGGACTGTCTACTTTCCACTCAGTTTTTCTGTAAACCTAAGTCTGCTCTAAAAACATAGTCTATTAATTAAAAAAAAAAAAAGGTAGCTCTAGGCTAGCCAGTACATTCGAAGTGATGCTAATATATAAGACTAGAAAAAAACATGCTTAAGATTCATCCTCATGTGGAATTTGTACAAATATCAATAAAATAATGGCTAAAGAATATGGAGACTAATAAAATTCTAAATTCTTATAGAGTTTATGTGTCCTATAACGGTAGAAATTTATACAAAGAAGGTAGAGCTTGCAGGTTTTATGTAAAATCTTCCTTGAAAATATGACTTCCAGAAACATTTTTATTTACTTTGGTTGATAGCATCTACTTAATCAAAATATTTGTAACTGCTCTTCTAGGAAAAAAAAAACACTAGAGTTTCCTGGAGAATTACCGCTTATCTTTTATTATCTTTTATTATCTGTTAACCTATTAAACACTTAGGATTTAAGAGCTCATTCACATTCTAGCTAAATGCAAATCCTTATAAAGTGGGTAGAGGAGGCACACTATCAGTTTTATTTCAGTTTATTTCCCTAAAACCCTGCCAGTTTCCACCCTTGCAAACTCCCATCCCTGTTTCTCCTCAGACTCTGGCCCTTCGATGGTATCTCACAGTTCGTGCTCTGTCTTGTACGAAATTGTTACTGGTGCCCCTGCTGCTGACATTTCAAGCCTTTTCTAGGTCTTCTTGTGCTCATTCCCATTCCTGTCCCTGTCATTGTCAGCCTGAGAAAGGTTCCTTCTTTCCTGGAATGGTTGCAACCATGACGCACACAATCCAATTTTCTCTCCTGCCTCCAGCTTTCCATTCACGTCCTAGAAGTGCCCCTCTCCTTACCACGAGTTTGCTATATGCTTTATCCCTCACCTCTTCATTTTCCAAAATCTTCCTCCATGAATTCCTGCCTCTTGTCTGGCTTCTTCCTCTGTCATCAGAGTCCTCCATTAACCCTCGAGCCATGTGATCACGGGCTGTCTGAAAGACTTCTGTATAACCACTGAGTCTACCCACCTGTCACTCAAGACCGACCTAGTCCCTCCTCCTCCCACTAGATGCTTCCCTCTGTTCCTCCTAAACAGCCCAGTCAGCGCCCTCACCACTCTGGGTACAGTCCTCTCTTTTTTGAAATCCTTCCCTGTCCATTTATCTTTCTCTTCTGATTCCCCCAACCCCCCCCCACACTACCCTCTCTGAGGGGTCTTTGTCATGTACCTTTCCTCTTCTTCCTTCTACTACTTCTGGCTTAGAAGGGGGATGCTCTGGTTTGCTACTTGAACCTCTTCCGTAGGTTTATTACAAGTCACATAGTTTCCCGTAGTTCCAACTCCTGCCTGTTTGCAAAGAGTCTCACATTTCCCCCTTCCTCAGTATGTACTCATAATCCCCTTAAATGCAATGTGGTCTTTGGTTTTGTTAAAGAGACAAAAGATGCAAAACACTCACTTGTGCTAAACCCACATCAATAATCCAAGACTTAATATCTAACTGAACAGCAGTTTCAGCCTCTCTCGGGAATGTAACTTTTAAGCAGCCAACCTGGAATTATGCGGCCAGCACTTGGTAGGTAATCTGCATGAGGGGACCCCCACCCCCTTCCTCCAAAAGAAAGTGACTTTGCCTGAAACAATACACTTTCTTTGTCTTCGGAGCTCCTTTCTATTTGCTAGCTGGGGTGCTGCCTGACTTGTAAATCACTGGATAAAACCAATGTGATCTTTAAATTTATTCAGTTGAATGTTTAAGAGAATTGGTGGTAGTGATGGGATCCAAAGCAAACTCCTGACAGCATTGGACACGATAGGAAAACCACGGTGTGATAATCCTGAATTCTGAGTACCCGTACCACGCCCTCCCCCATTTCTGAGAGCCCCGGGGAAGTTCCTCTCAGTTCTGTTCTCTTATGTTAAGCTCCTGATCTAATTGGCTCTTAGTTGGTTCTACAGAGGCAGCCGCTGGTACTTCAGTTCACAATTCTCATTTAATTGGTGGAAACACCCAGCCCTTGATTCTGTCCCTAAATCCAGAGGGGAACTGCTCGTGGTACTTGGCACTTCCCCACTTCTGTGGAGCTGCCAGGCCACAGTCTGCCTTTGCTGAGATCTGCTGAGTCAGCCCCTCGCCCAGTCCAAGGTTCCAGGGGGACCTGGTGCCACAGCACAGGAGGCTTTCTCTTGGCCAGGATGCAGTCATATCTCTTGCTTACTCCTGATAGATTAGGGTGCCATGCATGTTTGTTTCGGCATAGGGCCCTCTTTGGGCCAGGATGTAGTAAAATCTCTTGATTCCTACCAATACGTTAAGGCACACATGCTTTTCATCTCGTTTTACATAGATAAATGCTGTTGCGAATGGGTGTCTGTATCTGTTCCCTGTTGGAATGCTTGCCACCTAACTCAAAGACTCCGACATTAGGTTAAAACATCTATGCAATGGGGCACACCATTGTGTGATGAAAACACCACACAAACCCCAACCCAGCAGCTTCTCATCCCACTTGGGTATTAGCTTGGGGCCAAGAGACTTACTTAAAAAAAAAAAAAAAAAAAAAGGATCCTTAAATTCTAAAAAAAAAAGGATCCTTAAATTCTAAAAAATTAAGCATGATGCCTGGAAGCACACCTGCTTATTTTATGTCTCAAAACTTTGGCCCTGGAAGCTATAAATATCTACAAAAATGGCAAAATCTTACTAAAGCTAGGATTATAATGGCTATTATGGGGAACATTACAACAGACAAGATCATTCATTTAAGAAGTGTACTTGAAAGCAAGAGCAGAATACATAAACAGGTTGGAATAGCTATTTTAATTCATATGCATTTTTAATGCATTTTAAAAGGCTTCAAGATTCCAAAATTGCTTTTTTAAAAAAAAATTATTGCAAATAGCTAATGAAAAATTAAAGACACAAGATAGAACTGATGGGACTCTTCCTGCTCCCTTCTACTCTCCTTTGCCTGAGTGTTCTACTGGTCCTCTGTCTGAACTGTTTCCACTCTGGAGAGACTGTTAAACAGTTACTTTTTTAAAAAAAAGCTTTTCTTTATTTATTTGAGAGAGCGCGAGAGAGAGAGCGTGAGAGGAGAGAAGGTCAGAGGGAGAAGCAGACTCCCCGAGGAGCTGGGAGCCCAACGTGGGACAGGATCCTGGGACTCTAGGATCATGACCTGAGCCAAAGTCCCTTAACCATGTGAGCCAGTTACTTTTTAAAATAAAGCTACTCAAGGTTATGGGAGACTTTCCTCAGGTGCCTTTCATTCCTTGGACCAAGACTGAACTAAGGGCCACAGATTAAGGACTTCTTAAACCCAGGGAGGATACACACAAGTTTTCTGAACAATTTTGAGTCATTACCCCAGGCTTCCAGATCTTTATCAGCTTGTGCACCTGCTGGTGGAAAACTTAGATGCAAGAAGCAGGGTCGTATAACCTTTTGGGTGATAGCAAAGATTATGGCCTTTCAACATGGTCTCCTAATGGACCAGAAAAAGCTGGCAGAGTACTGACTGATCTTTTTAAAGCCATTCTTGGGGATGCCTGGGTGGCTCAGTTGGCTAAGCGTCTGCCTTCAGCTCGGTCATGATCCCAGGCTCCTGGGTTCGAGCCCCACCTCGGGCTCCTTGCACAGTGGGGAGCCTGCTTCTCTCCCTGCTTGTGCATGCACTCTTTCTGACAAATAAATAAAAATCTTACAAAAAAAAAATTCATTCTTGGAGAATTCCAAGCCCACATTGATTTGTCTATCATTCAAACATGCACATCATTTGTTGGATGAATGTATGGCAGACTTTTAAGACTTTTAAAAATTAAGACTTTTAAGGAAGCTCTCTTCCTAGGGCATTCTAGGTTCCATACAATAAATGAGGCCACCCAAACTGTTCTTGCTGCCCGAGATTAGTAAATTGAACAAAAGGTAGAGAATGGGATGGGAGGCCACTAGGTTGGATGAACTTGGGACCATCACTGAGCACTTTGAAAGGACTTTGAAACACGACTGTAAACAAAAGTCCACCGAGACACTGTGCTTCCTGCTACAACAGCTCAAGGACACGCATCTATCCTAACACCTTCCCCACATCACACTCCCCTAGGGGTCCACCATCAAAACAGTGGCCCTAGGGTCAAGCATCTGGGACACCAGAAAAAAAAAATGTTCTCAAAGTTCTATGCAAATTCTTCCACATCAGCTCAAATGAAACAGATGTGTCCTGCACAAATATTAGTAAAAAGCTTTAGCCATATGCGCAGATAACCTCCCCTTGTTATGTCTACTAGGAAAAACAACCTAGATCCAGCTTCTTTCTAACTAGTGAGCTTTGTACTATACCTGATTCGTGGCAGTAATTTTAAGATGGAACCTATAAAGTGTCTCTATTTATATGTTAATGTGTGTTGGGATGGGTGGTATTTTTCTTCTCAGGATGGGAGTGCTATATTTGTAAAAGAGCTCTATTTAATTGGCTTCAAGAAAAGTAAGCACTTATATGAATCCTAAAATTCTCAGAAATGTAATAGAAACTAACCTAAATGTTTTTCAGGTTCACACAATCTGGGAAAATATTCACTACTAAAACTAAGTTTGTGGGTTTAATTAAAACAGACATGTCTTCAGCATTATCAACATTGAATATTGTGCAAACATACAACTTTTATTCTGCCTGGGTTTACAAGTCAAACAAGTTCATGTTCTTTCTATTATAAAACATGTCAGCAAAACAAAAACAAAAACAAAAAAATTGTTGAGTACAAGTGAATTAAATAATGTAAGCAAAATAAATGTTTTTAGATGAATTTAAAAAATAGTTTTCCTAATCTTTTTGGTAACCCAAAACCTTGAAGTTAAGTAAGTTAAATTAAATGATGAATAGTCATTAAATATCTAGATTATTTCCAAATAAAATACTAAAACATTAATTATTGAACATAGGTTTATCCAATTTTGTCTTCCTTTTACAGAGGAACTAAAGATATTGGGATTTATTAGTCAATACATTTTGTGTCCTTGCTGAGATATTTACTTGAGAAAGCATGCATTTCTAGAAATTATAGAGAGTATAAATCTGCCAGTCCACCAAAAACTACTGTAAGAGAAAATTCATAATTATTTTTAGTAAAAAATTAAGGTGTTCAGGGTTAAAAATTCTAATACATATAATTAAAGCCTCTAAGGTTTGTGGAAAGGAATTATAGGTGTGGTCAGGACTGGCTAAGATTGAAATGAATTTAACTAAGTGAATGAAGTTTAGTTAACAGAAGTAAGCTGCTACCAAATCAGTTTGGTTTTTGTTATAAAGGACAAAGTTTTCCGGATTGTAAAATATTTTTTCTTTACCTTTTTAAGCAATATGCCTAGAAAACATATTTTGTGTCTTAAAATAATTTCCTGTGTTTCATTTTGTTTTATCAGGCCTTTGATTACTTTGAGAGGGAGAGAGCAAGAGAGCACCAACAGGGGAGGGGGAGAGAGGCAGATAGAGAGGGAGAAGCAGACACCCTGCTGAGCAGGAAACCTGATGCAGGGCTTGAGCCCGGGGTCCTGGGATCATGACCTGAGCCAAAGGCATATGACTAACCAACTGAGCCACGCAGGTGCCAGGTGCCCCTCTCTGATTACTTTAAAACAATACTTAGGTATCCATCTTACCTCAGTGATTGTGAGAGAGAGAGAGAGAGAGTGCACAGGCAGGGAGAAGCAGACTCCTCGCTGAGCAAGGGGCCCATGGGAGACTCAGTCCCAGGGTCCTCAGATCATGACCTGAGCCAAAGGCAGATGCTTAACTGACTAAGCCACCCAGGCATCCCCATTTCTTTTGTTATCTATGATCCTTTGTGACCAAATGTTTTTAAAACTTGATATTTTTGACAAACTTTTTTTTTCTGGTTACAATATCAATTTATTAAGAGCAGATCAAAAGTTTAAGAAAACCTTTTAACAGCAAAAGCAAAAATTTTAACTTTGTATCAGTGTATTTTTTTATATTAAAACTCATTTACTTGGGGCACCTGGGTGGCTCAGTGGGTTAAAGCCTCTTTTTTCGGCTCAGGTCATGGTTCTTTGGGGTCCTGGGTTCGAGCCCCGTATGGGGCTCTCTGCTCTGCGGGGAGCCTGCTTCCTCCTCTCTCTGCCTGCCTCTTTGCCTACTTGTGATCTCTCTGTCTATCAAATAAAATCTTAAAAAAAACTCATTTACTTCAATTTATTCCTGTCTTAGCCAGAACTGACCACACACAATTCCCTTCTAAGACTTCCATCACTGCAAACCTTCTACAGCTTTACTCTGTACCTTCAGATTTTGTCCCTAAGTGTTTCTTATTTAAATAACCAGTCTCAGGACAAAATTATTTTCTTTTCCCTCAACAAAAAATGTATTTCCATTCCTCATTTTTTCAAAAACACAGATCTTACTTTTCTTGTTTATAGAGTTATATCCCTTATTTCTAGTAGTCTTAATTACGTTAGAATTCTTGACTCTTAGTTTTCACTAGAAACTTAAAGATTAGCAATTGTGAACTTTTTATATCAGTTTTCCTTTTTTTTATTTTAAGATTTTTAAAGATCTTATTTACTTGAGCGAGCGAGAGAGAGAGAGAGAGAGAGAGATAACGAGCACAGGGACAGAAGGGGAGGGAGAAGTAGACTTCCCAAGAGCAGGGAGCCTGATATGGGGCTCCATCCCAGGACCCTGAGATCATGACTTGGGCCGAAGACAGATGCTTAATTGACGGAACCATCCAGGTACCCCTCAGTATTCTTTCAACTAACAAACTTATGAGTGCCTTTACTGGAATTTAAATTTAAAAATTGTATGAGTTCTGACCTTGAACTAACTTTTGAAGGGGGTCCATAGATCGCAAAAGTTTTGTTCACTCTCTTTATAAAAAGTGAGATAGTAAAAGGATTAGGCTTTTTGATAGGTTAGCTTTGTTATATTTGTACAAGTATGTGTTATAAGTGTTCTAAAAATTATATGAAATTCCTAAAAATCAGATCTGTTCTGGTATAATGTGATTAGTCATAATTTCATATAACATAAAATAACCATATATCCTTGTCAATTCTGTTATAATGAACTCTCCTCAGATCTTTAACTGAGGATATTAAGTCTTTTGTCATTCACAAAATTAGTTTTACTGTGGTGCTTCTGCAAAAGTGTTCCTGCAAAAATTCTTCATCTTTGAGGAGCTTCATGGAAAGGGCTTTATAAGATCCTAAGACTGAATTGGGTAAAGATTTCCAGAATTAATGAAAACAGCTGGATTCAAGCAGAGAAGGATTAATAACAGGGGACTGAATGAATGAGGAGGAGGATTATTATAGTTTTTATGGCTGCTTCTTTGAACAATTGCTTGTTCACTGGATTTGAGGAAACTTTTCCTGTTAAGTTGTTTGTGACTTACAATTTGGTAAAATATCTCTTTGTAAATAAAGATGTAACATTTTTTTCTTCCTACCTGATCCTTCCAGTGTTGGGAAACTCTCGAATATCCATTTCATGGCAGTATAGTTATTTATATAATAGGATACAACTGAAAACATTGGCTATATCATGATGACTTTGGCTGGAATGGCCCTGCAGGTGAAACCTGATGGTGAACCCTTGGTAGCTTCCTGGCCTCAGAGGCTTCTAAGTGTTCAAGCCCACACTCCATGTGACAAACTCCAGCAGAAAGTCTTTAAGAAAGAGCTTATAGGGTCAGTCACCATGCTTGCTGCACTTACATAATCAGGCCAAATTTAATGCAAATAAATTTGTTTTACTGTGATTATGTTTGATTTAAAAATGGGGGTAATTAGAGAAATTATGTCTGCACCTTTGCAAATATTAGATTCTAGTCTTGTTAATTGTATTTGAGGTTGTGTTATGTACCTGCAAACTGGACTAGATCTAAATTATTCTAGCTTCCTTAGATATCTGGCTACAGCTCTCCAAACTGACATTTCCAGTTTTCTCTCACCCTTCTTAGGAATTTGGAAGCACTAAGAACAAAGACTGGTCTTGAATCTCCACAGAAGGGACTATACCCTGTTCTCCTCCCTCCCTCCCCATATGTCACAGCTGAAGAAGGCTCTGCCTGACATCCGGTGCTACGTAAGCCAAACCAACGAGCTTGCGTTGATGTAGACCACTCCCCCACCCCGCCCCCCAAACATGCCTGGCTAAGACTTCATACTTGAAGCAAAATCCTTCCTTCATTTTCTTTCCTTCATGCTGCACTGGCCTGAAAAGAAAAAAACCCATCATCCATGTCTCCCAGGCCCTTGATAAGGGAAGTAACCCTTCAGGCCATAGGATTTTGCCTCAAAAACTCTGATCTGTATGTCAGAGGCCCCTGGGTCCACTTCCCTGTTAAAGTGAGATCCAAATGGGGGTGTTGTTTAAAAAGAGACCAAGTCCTCCAAGTAAGAGTCACTTGTGTGACTAATGTGTCACATTAGCAAACCAAGACTTAATGTCTAACCTAACTGCAGTTTCAGCCTCTCCTAGGAATGTGACCTTTAAGCAGTAAACCTGGAATTACCTTATCGGCACTAGTGTGGTAAGCCGAGGGACAGGCTCCTGACCTTCGTCCAAAGTGACCATCGCTAAAGCAATACCCTCTATGTCTTGCCCACTTTCCGCCTGTAAAAAGCCTTCCATTTCACACAGCTCTTTGGAACTCCTTTCTATTTCCTAGAGGGGATGCTGTCTAACCCATGAATCCCTGAATAAAGTCCATTTGATCTTTACCTATCCTCAGCTGAATTCTTAAAAACAGATTAATAATGGACTGCATCTCCAAGTACTCTGTTTTAAGAAACTACTGCTGAGAACAATACATTTGAATCTGTTATAAGTAGCCATATACTATTTATCATGTATTTCCTTTAAGATGGTTAGCTGAGAAAAGGACAGTGAAGCAATACAAGCTTTGATGTGCCGAGACTAGGGATGCTTTGGAGATGAAGGCAGACAGTCCAGAGAGCTGTAGTGGGCACAAGGTCATGGGGACCTGGGTCAAGGTCACAGAAAAGTGGGAGAAAGTATGCCAAGGAGACCTCTTCTCTGCACCTGAAGATACCAGCAGACATTCTAGTCAGGGAATATAATTTACTATAGGACATTTCCTTTTCTTTTACTACCCCCACTCTGAACATTAGCAGTCTGTGGGTAAAATATAAAAAAGGAAAAGAGCAAACCATTTTTCTTGATATGAGGAATGTATTAAGTGGCAAAACAGAGTACATATGAAAACTGCCACAGAAAAGGCCACATGATACAGGGGAAAAAAAAAACCACCTTTCTGGGTCTTGTAAGCTGAGCAACCTGAGAAGGTGAAAGATAGTAGTATTTAAGTAGAATTTAGTGACTCTGAAAGCCATTATGGAGCTTTGAGCAAGCTTTCCAAAGAGGGTATGTAGATTCACAGAGGAGGGGCATTTTCCTGCTCTTAAAATGCTCCTGTCTTGAGGGAAGCTGGTGACGATACTTTTGGGGCTTTGAGACAACAGCTGACAGAGCAATGGACTGACAGTGTGTGCGCCTAAGCCCTGAAGAAACATTAAAAAGTCATACACAAAGGTGAGAAAATCTCTGTGAGCTTAAAAAGCAGGTGTGCAGAAAGGACATGACATTTCAGACTCACCAGGCAATGCTCATTGTCAAAGACTTCCTGAATATTTATTCACTAATTGCTGATTATCTCTAGTGTTTTGTGGAAGGCAGGATCTAAAACTTGGTGCGTGCAACCCCGATCTACCCTGACTCTATCATCTGTCAAATCACAGTTTAGTTGAGCAAAAAGGGCATCTCAAGGACATCAAAGTGAAGTGAAGTTTCTGAAATAACAATTTTCAAGTAGTCTTAGTACCAGAAAACTGCAAAAGTACTTTAAAGAAGAGAGACATATCAGTCACTATAAATGGGACAACACAAAGTTAATTCTTACTTCATGGATAAGTGTTTTTGAGGATGTGGTTTATGTGGCTTTTTTTTTTTCTTGCTAAAATTGTGATAATTACCAGCACCCTTAACTCAACTGCAGGGTTTATGGATTAAAGTGTTAGAGCTTCAGATGAGGCAGTTCCTGAATAAAATACTTGAAATTAAAAACTGTCTGGCAATCGTGGATGGATTTTGCCTTTAAACCATGGAAGTACCAGAATGACATGCTTCAAAAACCTAGCACATTGAAAGGGTTTGCCTTCTATTTCAAGTAGTAAGAATATCTTATAGTCAGTACGGTACTCTATCCACAAAGGATTCAAACTTCTCCATACATGCTATTTTGTAAAACATGATCCCTTTGGATGTAAAAAGAGGAGAACCAAGGATAAAAACAAGTGGTGACTTGTTGAGAGTCACACAAAGCACCAGGCATAAACTCATACCCTGAAATCATAAGCACAGGGGAGTTAAGGTCCGGAAGTTAAGCTTTGTTTATTCTCTAAATGGAAAGTGAAACTCCATTTTCTTTTTCATAAAAGCTAATGTGCAAAGTAATACTGACATAAAAGGCTCAATTGGGTCAGACTGGGAGTGTGGAAGTCAAGGGTGGTGGTGTAAATATATGAAGTAACACTAGCATCTTCACTCCTGACATCATGTTGGAGAGTTTCTTTACAGAGACTTGTAAAACCACAGTGCTTTCACTCACATTCAACCTGAGGGGCCCAGAGATATACAATATACAATCTAACACTTCCCAAATTCAAAGGAGACAAAAATGGAGCCTATAGTTTTAATTTCTAAGGAAAAATTATTTCCTTAAAACTGAGCTTCCAATTAAGGACCGTCACCTAGGAAAACCTGAACTCATTTTCTCCAGGGACACACCAAATCTACACCTATTTATACCGCAATTCCTCCTGAAGAAGGACTGAGGGATGGCTAAACAGCTTCTATACAAAAGACCTAGACAATATAGAGAACAACAAAAGAGATAGAAACACAGTAAAGAAAGGAACCCCTGCCTTTGAGGCTGGAAACTACAGTGGGGAGAGAGAGTCCTGAGGGCCTTGGGGTACAGAAAAAAAGTTGAGATCTAAAAAGCGTAACTAGAATATAAAGGAAAAAGCCCTAGAACCTTGATAAACAGTGGGAAAACTGTTGGAACTCTCTCTGGGTTGGAGAAGGAGGCAAGCAAGATAGATAGCTTATGCGCCACTCCCCTCATCATAGCACCGATGAGAGCAGGGTTTGGGTACCCTAAAAAGCCTACCATCTCAGTAAGTCCCAGGTCCCTAGCCCATACCAGCTCTGGATGCCATAGGGCACAGAAAGGCTTTGAAGAGCAACTAGAATATAAAAGATCTAGCCCTAGAACTCTCTCCAGATAGATACATTCCCCTTCCACCTTTATAGCACAGATAGGCGAAGGGAGTGCCTGAGTATCCTAGCTAGCTACCACCCCAGCCCTGAGCACTCAGATGATCCTATTTCAACTGCAGCTGTCCTGCCAAGGTGCTGTCTGTACAGAGAGCCCAGGAAACACTCCAGTGCATGCCCACTTTCTCTCTCACCATCCCATCAGGGCCATCCCAGTATGGAGTTCCCCAGGACCCCATCCCACACCAGTTACAGCTCCAGCCATCCAAAGCACTGCGTGCACAGTCTACACAGAGGAGAACCATACATAGGACCATTCCTTTAAGTTTAGGAAATGTAGTTCTTCCGCATAATTCATGGAAACACAAAGTAAAAAATGATAAGACCAAGGAATAAGCTCCAAACGAAACAAGATACTGGAATGAAAATAAGTATGATAAAGGGTTTAAATAATCATAAAGTCCCTCACTGAACTAGAGAGAAGGGTGGATCAACACAGATCTTCTACAAAGTGTAAGAAAATGTAAAAAAGAACCAAGCAGACTAAAGAATACAACAGCTGAAATAAAAAATGCACTGGAAGGAATGAAGGACAGATTAGCAGATGCCAAAGAATGGACCAGCAATCTGGAAGGCAGGAGGACGGAAAATACTCCAGTTGATCAGCAAAAACAAAACAAAACAAAAGGCTAGGTTAAGGAATTTCTTGAACCTCAGATGAACATTCACATTATGAGGGTGCTAGAAGGAGAAGAGAGAGAAAGAGAGAGAAATAAATGGACAGGAAACAGACTTCCAGGCTCAGGAAGCACAGAGAGTTCCAATCACGATGAAGCCAGAGAGGTCCACCCCATAACACATAATAATGAAAATGCCAAATGTTAAACATAAAGAGATAATTATAAAAATGGCAAGAGAGAAGCAAATAGTTGCATACATGGGAAATCCCATAAAGCTACCAGCTGATTTTTCAGCAGAAACACGGCATCAAAAACAAATGATGTATTTTATGGTGACTAACATAACACAATCAAAATTAAAAAACAAAAAACGGAAACACTGCAGACCAGAAAGGAGTGACATAATACATTCAAACTGCTGAAAATAAAAACATACTACCAAGAATATTCTACCAGGCAAGGTTATCATTCAGAATTGAGGGAGTGATAAGGAGAAAAAAACCAGAAAATAATTAACAAAATGGGAAATACATACCTATGAATAATTACTTTAAATGGTCTAAATGCTCTAACCAAAAAACTCTGGATGGCAAATCGGATAAAAAACCCAAACCCATATATATGTTGCCTACACCAGACTCACATTAGACATAAAGACACACACAGATGAAAGTGAAAGGATAGAAAAAGATATTCTATGCACAGGAAGCAAACTAAAAGGCAAGGAAGCAATACTTATATCAGACAAAATTTATTTTAAAACAAAGACCGTAATAACAGACAAAGAAGGGTATTAGATAATGATAAAGGGATCAAATCAACATGAGGCTATAACAATTGTAAATATACATGCACACAA
The DNA here is from genome assembly GCF_010015895.1 of Lontra canadensis. Lineage (NCBI taxonomy): Eukaryota > Metazoa > Chordata > Mammalia > Carnivora > Mustelidae > Lontra > Lontra canadensis. The sequence continues at coordinate 5,160,407 of NW_022631070.1, read as the reverse complement.
CACTGGCACACCTGAATACACAAAGCACATATTAACAGGCATAAAGGGAGAAATTGACAATAATGAAAATAATAGTAGGGGAATTTAACAACCCACTTACATCAGTGGATAGGCCACCCAGGCAGAAAATGAATATGGAAACAATGTCTTTGAATGATACATCAGGCCAGATGACTTAAGAGAATATACAGAACACTCTATCTGGAAACAGAATACATGTTCTTTTCAAATGCACAGGAACATTCTCCAAGATAGATCACATGTTAGGACACAAAACTAGTTTCAGCAAATTGAAGAATAGTAAAATCATATCACACATCTTTTCTGACAACAGCAGCATGAAACTAGAAATCAATTAAAAGATGGAAAAAATACAAATATGCGAAGACTAAACAACATGTTACAATGAGTCAATGAAGAAATCAAAGAAGAAATCAAAAAGTACATGTACACAAATGAAAATACAATAAGCCAAAATCTTTGGAACGCAGCAAAAGCAGTTCTAAGAGGCAAATTTATAGAACTCAAGCCTACCTCAAGAAATAAAAATCTCAATCTAACCTTATACCAGAAACTAGAGAAAGAAGAACAAAGTCCAAAGTTAGTAAGAAGAAGGAAATAATGAAGATCAGATGAGAAATAGAGACTCAAAGAAATAGAAAAAAAGTCAGTGAAACCAACCTGGCTCTTTGAAAAGATAAACAAAATTGATAAAGCTTTAGCTAGATTCTACAAGAAAAATGAGAACTCAAGTAAATTAAATCAGAAATGAAAAAAAAAAAACAAGACAGCACAGAAATAAAAGATTATAGGACTTAAAAAAAAAAAGATTATAGGACTGCTATGAGGGACGCCTGGGTGACTCAGTGGGTTAAGCCTCTGCCTTCGGCTCAGGTCATGATCCCAGGGAACTGGGATCCAGCCCTGTGTCGGGCTCTCTGCTCAGCAGGGAGCCTGCTTCCCCCTCTCTCTCTGCCTGCCTCTCTGTCTGCTTGTGGTCTCACTCTGTGGCAAATAAATAAATAAAATCTTTAAAAGACTGTTATGAAAAATTATATGCCAAGAAATTTGACTACGTAGGAGAAATGGATAAATTTAGAAACATGTAATCTTCCAAAACTGAATCAAAAGGAAATAAAAAATCTGAACAGGACAATTACTAGTATGAAATTGAATCTGTAATCAAAAATCTCCCAACAAACAAAAGTACAGGACGAGGGAGGAACTTGGGAAGACGGCAGAGTAGGAGGACCCTAAGTCCCATGTTAACAACTAAATATCACTCACATCCGAGTAAACCAGAGAGTGATCTGTAAAAATCAGTTAAGAGAAGCACAGAATAAAAGGATGTATAATAGGATAACAAATACCTGAAATGTGGAGGGGAGAGGAGAAAAGGATAAGTTCAAAGGTAAGATACCATCAGCTTAATATAGATTGCTATATGCTGAAAATGTTATATATAAAGTAAATGGTAACTGCAACTCAAAAAACAGTAACAGACATGCAAAAAAATAAAAAGAAAAAGAAACCTGAATATTTCGCTAGAGAAAGCCAACTAATCATGAGAGAAACTATCAAGAGACAAACAGAGAGGAACTACAAAAACAACCACAAAACAAGTAACAAAATGGCAATAAATACACCCATATCAATAATTACTTTGAATGTAAATGGATTAAATGCTCCAATCAAAAGACATAAGGTGGATAAAAAAACAGGACCCATCTGTATGCTGCCTAGAAGAGACTCATTTCGGACCTAAAGACATGCAGACTGAAAGGGAAGGGATGGAGAAACAATTTATCATGCAAACGGAAATAGCAATACTTATAGCGGAGAAAACAGACTTTAAGACAAAGGCTGTAACACGGGACAAAGAAGGATACTACATAATCAAACAGAATAATCCAACAAGAAGATAAAATAATTGGAAATGTTTATGCACCCAACATAAGAGAACCCAAATACACAAAGCAGCTATAATAAAAACAAAGGAAGTAATTGATAGTAATATAGTAATAGCAGGGGACTTCAACCCCACTTACACCAATGGATGCATCATCCAAACAGAAAATCAATAAGGAAACAGTCACTTTGAATGACACATTGGACCACATGGATCTAACAAATATTCAGAGCATTCCATCCTAAAACAGCAGAATACACATTCTATTCAGTTGCACATACAACATCCTCTAGAATATGTCAAATATTAGGCCACAAAGGCAAGTCTCAACAAATTAAAAAAGAGAGAAGTCACGCCATGCATCTTTTCTGACCACACCACTACGAAAGTAGAAATCAACCACAAGAAAAAACCTGAAAGGCAAACAAGTACATGTCACAAAACAATGAATGGGCCAACTAAGAAATCAAAGGCAAAATAAAAAACTACATGGAGACAAATGAAAACGAAAACACAGCGGTCCAAATTTTTTGATACATAGGAAAAGCTGTTCTAAGGGAAGTTTACAGTAATACCGGCTTATTTAACAAAGCAAGAAAAATCTCAAATAAATTTACATCTAAAGGAACTATAAGGAGAATAAATGAAACCCAAAACTAGCAGAAGGAAGGGAATAATAAAGGTTAGACCAGAAAAAAAAAAAACTAAACTAAACTAAAAAGTCAATAGAGCAGATAAAAGATCAATGATATCAGGAGCTGGTTCTTTGAAAAGTTCAACAAAATAGATCAACATTTAGCCAGACTGATTAAAAAAAAAAAGGAGAGAGTATTTAGATAAAGTAAGAAATGAAAGGGAAGAAATAACAACCAACACCACAGAAGTATAAAAGACAGTAAGTGAATATTATGAAAAATTATATGCCCCAAATTGGACTACCCAGAAGAAATGGATGAATTCCTAGAAACATATAATCTTCAAAAATTGAATTAGGGGGCACCGGGGTAGCCGTCAGTTAAGCATCTGACTTCAGCTCAGGTTATGATCCCAGGGTCCTGGGATTGAGTCCTGCATCTGGCTCTCTGCTTGGCAGGGAGCCTGCTTCTCTCTCTCTCCCTCTGCTTGAGCTCTCTCTCTCTCTTTCTCTATCAAATAAATTCATTAAATCTTTAAAAAAATTGAATTAGGAAGAAATAGGGAACTTGAATAGACCAATTACCAGCAAGGAAATTAAATCGGTAATAAAAAAAAAAAAAACACCCAGCAAACTGACAAAGGAGGCAAGAATGTACCGCGGGGAAAAATTAGTTTCTTCAATAAATGGTTCTTGGAAAACTGGACGGCTATATGCAAAGAATGAAACTAGACCACTTTCTTACACCACACTCAAAAGTAAACTCACAATGGACTACAGACTTCAGTGTGAGTTCTGTAATCACAATCTCTAAAACATAGGAGATATTTTCTTTGACATTGGTCTTAGAAACATGTTTATGGATAGGTCTCCACAGGCAGGGGAAACAAATGCAAAATTAAACAACTGGGCATACTCTAAAATAAGAAAGCTTTTTCACCGTGAAGGAAACCATCAACAAAATGCAAAGGCAGCCCTTTTGCACATGATGTCCTCTAAAGAGGACAGAAATCATATGATCATCTCAATGGATACATTAAAAAAAAAATTTGACAAAGTTCAACGTCTATTCTTTTTTTTTTTAAGATTTTATTTATTTATTTGACAGGGACAGATCACAAGTAGGCAGAGAGGCAGACAGAGAGAGAGAGAGAGAGAGAGGGAAGCAGTCTCCCTGCTGAGCAGAGAGCCCGATGCGGGACTCGATCCCAGGACCCTGAGATCATGACCTGAGCCGAAGGCAGCGGCTTAACCCACGGAGCCACCCAGGTGCCCCTCAACTGTCTATTCTTGATAAAAACTCTCAACAACGTGGGTTTATAGGGCAAATGATATGATATATAAGAGGTTAACATCTAAGATATATAAAGAACTTCTACAACTCAACACCCAAACCCGATATCTGATTAAAAAATGGGCAGAGAAGCTGAATAGACATTTTTCCAAAAAGACATAAAGGTGGCCAACTTACACACGGATAAATGCTCAACATCACTAATCATCAGGAAAATGAAAATCAAAACCATAGCGAGATATCACCTTATGCTTATCAGAATGGCTATTGTCAAAATGATGGAGAATATCAGGTTCTGGCAATGATGTGGAATAAAAAGAACCCTCAGGCACTGTTGGTGGAAATGTAAATTGGAGTGGTCACTGTGGAAAACAAGTATGGAGGTTCCTCAAAAAGTTTTAAATAGAGCAACCTTATGATCCAGCAATCCCACTGCTGGGTATTTACCCAAAGACTACAAAAACACTCATCCAAAGAGACGCATGCACCCTATGTTTATCACAGCATTATCCATGAAAGTCAAGACGTGGAAGTAGACCCAGTGTCCACTGACTGATGAATAGATTAAGAAAGAGATCTTGCTATTTGCGATGACATGGATAGAGCTAGGGGGTATGATGCTAAGTGAAGTCAGTCAGTCAGAGAAAGACAAACATCATAGGATTTCACTCATATATGGAATTTAAGAAACAAAACAAACGAGCAAAGGGAAAAAACAAGAGAGAGACAAACCAAGAAACAGACTCTTTTAACTATAGAGAACAAACTGATGGTTATCAGAGGAGAGGCGGTGGTGGGGGGTTGGTTAAATGGATGAGGGGGATTAAGGAATGCACTTGTCATGATGAGCCCTGAGTGATGTATGGAATTGTTGAATCACTATATTGTACATCTGTAACTGATACAATATTGTGATATTAACTGGAATTAAAATAGAAACTTGAAGGGGCAGGGAGTGGGAGGTTGGGGGAGCCAGGTGGTGGGTATTATGGAAGGCACGTATGGCATGGAGCACTGGGTGTGGTGCATAAACAATGAATTCTGTTACGCTGAAAAGAAATTAATAAAAAAAAAGAAACTTGAAAAAAGAAGTGGCATGTACATACACAGAATGGAATATTATTCAGATGTAAAAAAGAATGAGATCTTGACATTCATGACAGCATGGATGGATCCCAAAAACGTAATGCTAAGTGAAATAAGTCAGAAAAATACCATATGATTTCACTTTGTGTGGAATCTAAGAAAACAAACAAAAGCAGAACCAGACTCATAAATCCAGAGAATGAACTGTTGGTTACCAGAAGAGAGGGGAAGGATGGGCAAAATGGGTGAAGAGGAGTGGGATGTACAGGCTTTCAGTTATAGAGAGAAAAAGTCACAAGGATGAAAGGTCAGCATTGGGAAATATAGTCCGTGGTTTTGTTAATGTTATATGGGGTGACATATAAAACCCAGCAGAATGCAGAGACTTGTTGAATCAGTATGTTGTACATTGGAAACTAATGTAACATTGTGTGTCAACTGTATTTCATCTTTAAAAAAAAAAAGGAAAATAAAGCCATTCTCACATTGTTAGATGCTTCTTTCCTTACCAAACTAATTTTGTAACTAACCCCCCTTATTCTTCCATAGTGTTATTAGAGATAGATCAGAGAAATTTTGGATAATTGAATTACTGATCTTTTTTTTGTGCTAATTTAGACAGGAATATTATTTTTCTCAGTGTTTTTTCTTCCCTGTAAGTATATGTTTAGTTATTACAGAGATGACATGTCGCCAAGACATTTACAGTGTATGATACACAGGAGGCCGATATCTGGACACAGAGACAAAAGTAAGATTGCACATTGTTCCCAGTTCCCAGCTGAATGGTCTTAGGCAAACTTCATCTTTTTTAGCCTCAGTTTTATGATAAGTAAAATGAGGTTTGTAACAATATCCACTTCACCTGAGTTAGTGGAATTCAATGAGATAATATATTTAAAGTCCTTAGGAAGCTACCTAGAATAGACCGACCTTCAGTAAAGGTAGTTTTTATCCTATTTTTCTATTTAAAAAAAAAACATTTTCTAATTTTAAAATATTTTCTATTAAAAAAAATTTTGGGGGCAAAGAGGGTTTGTTGCCTACCTTAGGGAAAAAAATATTCTTGGTAGCAGTATGCCTAACTGAAAGACCAAGTTTATAGCTTTTCTTGCAGCTATAGAAGAGTCAGAAAAATGTAAATAGTTTTCTTATGGTCTTATGGAAAAGTGAATTAATAAAGAAGGAGCAAGCATGGGATTGTTCTATCCTCTCCCTCTTCTTCCAGTCTCTTAACTGGACTGTAGTTGTGAGGGCTGGGCTCCAGCAACCATATGGGACTAAGGAGTACCCTTGCGGATAGAAGCAAAGTGCCTAGGATGATAGAACAGGAAGTAGATAGTGCCTGGATCTCTGATGACACAATGGAACTATCACAGATGCTCTGAACTGCACATGCCTCACTCCTTTTAGATGAAGACAGAAACACTTACAGCTCATTGAAGCCAGGTCCCTGTTACCAGCAGCCAGTGGAAATTTCTTTTTTCTTTTTGAAGGTTTATTTATTTTAGAGTGGGAGGAGGGCAGATGGGGAGAGAGTCTCAAGTTGACTCTCTGCTGAGCTTGGAGCCCAACACAGGGCTAGATCTCATGACCCTGAGATCAAGAACTAAGCTGAAAACAAGAATCAGATGCTTAACTGACTGTACCACTCACATGCTTCCCCAACCCATGGCAAATTCTTACACATTATTTCACATTTAGACAATCTTAATATTTGGAGATAGTTTCTAATGTATACAATTTTAAAATAATTATTTTATCAAGAAAATTAATAGTGCATAGAATTGTTAATGATATATTAAGATAAAGAAAGTGGAATATTTTTCCAAATTTGGTAGGACTTTGTTTTCTATTTACTAACTAGAATTAGGTAGGAAAGGGAAATAGCTTTGTGATTTAATCCTCATACAGTTTTAGAGTCTTGCCTATTTTGGGGAAAGCTAGAGAACTTACAAATAGTAGGTCCACCATAAAAAATTTGAATTACACAGTAATCTTTGAAAGTAGGCTGTGAAATGAATGTTTTTCAAGGTTCCATGAATAATTAGTTTGATTCTAATAATTTTTAATTGACTTGTTAGTACAGTAAAAAGACTTATGACAATTCTTCTTATACATAAAACTTGATTGTGGATTTTCCTATTTTTACATTTTTGGGGAATGTAAGCAGTGAAAAATATGGACAGAATATATGGGCGTAAAATCCAGTAGTGTGAAGGTGGGTGGCATTCAGACTGCATTTGATACCAGGAGGGACCATGCAATTTTAAGCCCTCTGGACTTTCATGTGAGACATAGAAAATATAAATATTTTTAAAATGGAAAAATATTAGTAAAAGTAAAGAATAAAAAGCCATTCCCTCCTGCTAAGACAACTTCTCATAATCCTGATTTCTACTAGACTGATACTAATAATTTATGTCATAATCTGAATGATGTACAAAGTTATCTTGATGTATCACAGAGAAAAATTAAAAAAAAAATTTTTTTTTGAGCCTCCCTCAGATTCAGGTTTAGATTCAACCAGTATTGTTTTGCACATTTAGGTCCCAAGCACTGTGATTCCACATGTGGTACCTGGTTTATAACTCCACAACCCTTTTACACAGTCATTCTTACTCTACCCCATGCAGGGGAGGAAGGGAGCCTCAGAGTCTAGATGACAAATGGTTGAGTTGGGACTAAACTGCTTGAGGAGACAAACCCACAGCTATTTTCATTCTCCATGGCTTCCTAAATGGCCTTGCCATATTTGTACACTTCACGTGCCACAGTCCCCTCATACCAAGCTTTAAAAGCCTTTCAAGATTTAAACTAGTGGCCCTGATAGATAATAAATGGATAGGATCTGTTCAAGATGGTGTCACAGGAAGTCCTGAACTCACCTTCCCTTGACATAATGAATCTATATCTACATATAAAGCAATCCCTCCAGAAAAAGAACTGAGGGCTAACTGTACAGATTTGCTAAACAAACAAAAGAGAGACCACACAGAGAAGGGCAGGAAGGATAGAGATGCGGTAATGATGGGAACTCTACTCCTGATACAGTGACCTACAGTATATAGGGATATCACCAAGAGGCTGGTGCATACTCACTTGTCTGTGGCACAGCAAAAATATCTGATTTAAAGGCAACTAGACTGTAAGTGAAAGAAATCCATTTACAAACCCTAGAGTGTCTGCCAAGGGGAGGGAAACTGCTGGAACTTTATCTAGGGCTGGAGATGCCAGCAAGTGCCATTGTTCATGTTCACTCTCTACCTTGATAGCATAGACAGGAGAAGGGTCCACATGCTCCAGCCAGCCTATTAGGGCTACCCCAATGAGCCCTAGGCCCCTTGCCCACACCAGCTCCAACAGTCCCCCAAGATGGTCCCAAGATCATGTGCCCCCAGGTACCCTTGCCCACACCTGCCCCAGATCAAGCCATCTCACCAAGGTAGCCCCAGCAAAGTATGCCCCAGGGCCCTCAGCCTTTGCTTTCTGAAGCCCCTGCCATCACTCCAGGGTGACTGCAGTTCACACTGGGATCCCCCAGCTTGCACCTGCTACAACACTGCTGTTGTGCAAGGTAGCCTGGGTGTGGTATATCTCAAGACCACTCCCCAGCCTGCCCCCAATCCACATGTTTGATCAAGATGGCTGTGGTAAAGCTCATTCCAGTACACCCAGCCCACTACTTTAGCTCCAGCTGTCCTGCCAAGGCAGCCCAAGGGAAGCATGCCTTGGGACAGTCTTGGCCATACCAGCTCTAGATCCAGCCCTCCCTCAAATGACCCAAATTTAGCATGCCCTGGGACCGCCAAGAGTGCACCTGCTCCAGCTTTAGCTGGCCTGCCAAAGCTGCCAGACACATTCAGTATACAAGGTGATGCTGATTTTTTCAGCAGAAACTTTGCAGGTTAGAAGTGAGTGTCAGGATATATTTAAAGGACTAAAAAGGAAAAAATGTTCAACTAAGAATACTCTACACAACAAGATTATCATTCGGACTGAAAGAGAGAGAAGTTCTCAGACAAGAAAAACTAAAGGAATTTATCACTATACTGGCCTTCCAAGAAGTGTTAAAGGATTGTCTTTAGTGGAAGAGAAGAGGTGATAACTAGAAATGCTGAGCTCACCTCCACCCTCCACCCAATATGAACATGCAGAGCCCAACACCTCAAGTGATGCAATTCACTCAGAAAGACCTGAAGTCTAACAGTACAGATCTTCCACAGCAAAAGACATAAAGAGGAAGCCACACTGAGAAGGGTAGAAGAGGCAGAGATGAGGTCAGGAACTAAACTCTCAGTGTGGCAAACCACAAGTGGGAGGGATATCACAAGTGCTGAGGTTCTCTCTGAGGAATGAAGGGATTAAGCCCCACATTGGGCACACACCAGCCCTGGGTACCTGTACCTAGAAGACAAACCCGCATAATGTCTGGCTTTGAAAATCTGCAGGGCTTAACTCCAGGAGCTTTGAAAATAAGTGGGGCTTAACTCTGGGAGAGATGGAGGGCTATAGGAAACTGAGAGCCCACCCTCAAAGGGCCAGTGTGCTACAGCACTTGGTTTGAGATATAGTACAGAGGCAGAATTTAAAAACCTCCTTATAGGTGAAGGAAATTTACTGACTAATTTTAGGACATGTGCTGGAGGGTGAGGGATCTGTGGGAGCTTTCCCCAGAAGGAGAAGTCCTGGCAGGCACCATTTTTCTTGGACTTCCTCAGCCTAGCTTACCAGACACTTGTAGGAGCCAATTCTGACACTTATCATCTACCTTTCTAGTTCTGTTCACCCTAGCAGACAACCCTCCAAAGAAGCTCCTCCATCCAACCACACCTGATGGGCAGGCTTGATCAGCACTGACATAACCCCCAAAATGACTATATCTACCACACTAGCAGACAGCCCCGGCAGAGACTGGTGACTGCCCTAGCACAGGGGGAGCCCTGCCCACCAGTACACCCTTAGCAGTTGAAGTAGACCAGGTATGATAGGGCTAGACACATCTGTAAGCACACCTACAGTAGCTCTAGCTGGGTTTCTCAGCTTGCCATGCCAGGAGTCAGCTCTACCTACCAGTGTTCTTGCATTAGTCATAGCCTGTCATTGCTGATACCTGGGATGAGCATCAACCCCATCAACCAGGGTGCCAGCAGCAGTTTTGGACCAGTCACAAAAGGAGGGTGCATTCAGTCCCTCCAGAGGGACTGAACAGAGGGGACACCCTGTTCTCCCTGATTGTAGAAAACAATGAAGAATTTTGCTACCAGGCTTCACAGGATACCTATATCCTAAGACCACCACTTTTAAGATCAGAAGACATGCTTGACTCACCTAATACATAGAAACAAACCTACAGAGTCAGACAAAATGAGAAGACAGAAGAATATGTTGCAAGTGAAAGAACAAAGCAAAAGCTCAGAAAAAGAACTGAATGAAACCGAGATAAATGTTTCAGATAGAGGTCAAAAAACATCACAAAGATGCTCACTGGACTAGAGAAGAGGGGATGAACTCAGAACTTCAGCAGAATTAGAAAATATAAAAAAAAGAACCAATCAGAGTTTAAGAATAACTGGAATGAAAAATATATTGGATGGAATCAACACTAATTAGATAATATAGAGGAACAAATCAACAATCTGGAATACAGGGTAGTGGAAAACACCCCAGCTGAAGAGCAAAAAAAAAAAAAAAAAACTTTAAAAAATGAGTTTAGGTGGGGACATATGGGAAAATATAAAGTGTACTAACAATCATATTATAAAGGTTCCAGAGGGAGATGAGAGAAAGAGGCAGAAAATGTATTTGAAGAAATAATAGCTAAAAAGTGCCATAATCTGGGAAAGGAAACAGATGTCCAGGAAACACAGAAAGCTCCCAAAAGATTAACCTAAGAACCATCACACCAAGACACCTGATAATTAAAAATTTCAAAGATTAAGGATAAAGGATCTTAAAAGAAGCTAGAGAAAAACAAACAGTTACATACAAGAGAAACCCCATAAGGCTGTCAGCTGATTTTCAATAGAAACTTTGCAGACCAGAAGAAAGTGGCATGATGCATTGAAAGTTCTCAAGGTAAAAAACCTACAATCAGGAATACTCTACTTAAATATTTTATCTGGTTTATCTATTTCCTTTTTAACAAATTCCTTCCTATTTAACAAGTGATTTTTTATTATTAAAAAAAAGGAATACTCTACTTTGCAAATTCAGAATTGAAGAAGAGAGAGTTTTTCAGACAAACAAAATTTAGAGGAATTCACCACCACTAAACCAGCCTTACAGGAAATGTTTAAGGCTGTGGATTAAGCAGAAAGTTAAAGGCCAAAACTAGAAGCAAGAAATTTATGAAAGGAAAATTTCAATGGTAAAAGCAAAATGTAGTATGAATGTTAAAAAGTAAAATTAATTATATCTATGAAATTAAATAAGAAATTCACAAAATGAAAAATGTAAAATGTGACATCATATACATAAAATATGGTGGGGGAAGCAAAAATGTAGTGCTTTTAAATATGTTTGAAGTTACGCGATCAACTTGATATAGACTGCTATACTATGTTATAACGCAGAATGTTATATAGAAGCCTCATGATATACCCAAATGATAAACCTATAATAGATACACAAAAAGTAAACAGAAAGGAATCTGAGTATAATACTAAAGAAAAATCAACAAATAAAAAGCTTAGGGTAAGAGAAGAAAGAGAACCACACACAAAAAAAGAGAGAGAAAACAATAAGGAAAATGGTGATAAGTATACATATCAACAAACACTTTAAATGGACTATATGTAGCAATCAAAAGACATGGTGACTGAATGAATTAAAACAAAACAAAACCCCCAAGACTCATCTGTTAGCTGCCTACAAGAACATTACTTCCACCTAAAGAAAGACATATACAGACTGAAACTGAAGTTATGGAAAAAAAAATATTCTATGCAAATGTAAATGAAGAGAAAGCTGGAGTAGCGTTATTTAGATCAGATAAAATAGACTTTAAATCAAATACTAACTAGAGACAAAGAAGGACATTATATAATGATAAAAGCTTTCAATCTGCAAAAGGATATAACAATTTTAAGTATTTATACACCCAACACAGGAGTACTTAAACACATAAATATTAACAGACATAAAGGGAAAAATTGAAAGAAAATCAATAATAATAATAAGGGACTTTAATATTCACTTATATAAGTGGGAAAATCATCCAGACAATATCAATAAGAAAACCATGGGTTTGAACAACACACTTGATGAGACTGACCTAATAGATATAAATAGAATAGTCCATCCAAAAGGGTAGAATGCACAGTCTTTTCAAGTGCACATGGAACACTGTCCAGGATAAATGACATGTAAGGCCATTAAACAAGTCTCAATAAATTTTGAATACTGAAACTATATCAAACATCTCTTCTGACCACAACAACAGTATGAAACTAAAAATCAATTAAAAGCAAAAAACTGTAAAAAACATGAACACATGGAAACTAGACATCATGGTATTAAACAACCCATGCGTAGATGAATAAATCAGAGATGGAATTAAAAAATACATGGAGACAAATGAAAATGGATACACAATGGTTCAAAATCTCTGGAACACAGAGAAAGCTGCTGTAAGAGGGACGTTTATAGTGATACAGACATACCTCAAGAAACAGCAAAAACAATCAAATAAACAATTTTACACATAAAGGAGTAAGAAAAAGAAAACAACAAAGCCAAAAGTTAGTAGAAAGGTGGGAATAATAAAGATCAGATGGGCAATAAATGAAATAATGAAATAGAGACTAAAAACACGATAGAAAAGATTAATGAAACTAAGTGATGGTTCTTTGAAAAAAATAAACAAAATTGATAAACCTTTAGCCAATTACCAAGAAAAAAAGAGAAAGAACTCAAAATCAGAAATGAAAGAGAAGTATAACTAACACCACAGAAATTGATAGTATTATGAGTTACTACACAAAATTATATGCCAACAAATTGGATGACCTAAAAGAAATGGATAAAATTCCTAGAAATACACAATTCTATAAAGCTGAATCATGAAGATATACAACATCTGAACAAATTACTAGTAATGAAACTGAATCAGTAATTCAAAAAAAAACCAAAAAACTTGCAACAAACAAAAGTCCAGGACCAGACAGATGGCTTCACTGGTGAGTTCTGCCAAATATTTAAAGAATTAATATCTATCTTTCTAAAAATATTCCAAAAAACAGAAGAGGGAGGAATGCTTCCAAATTTATTCTTCAAGGCCAGCATTACTCTTACACAAAAACCAGACAAAGAAACTGCAAAAGGAAATTGTAGACAAATGTAGGCCAATATCTCTGATGAGCACAGATGCATAAATCTTCAATAAAATATTAACAGACCAAATTTAACAATATATAAAAGGGTTATTCAGCAAGATCAAGTGGGATCTATTCCAGAGGCTCAACACAGTTTGACACTAGCAAATCAATCAATGTGGTACATCACAATAATAAAATCAAGGATAAAAGTCATATGATCATCTCAACAGATGCAGAAAAAGAATGTGACAAAATTTAACATCTGTTTATGATAAAAACACAACAAAATGGACTTAAAGGGAACATACCTCAACATAATAAAAACCATTTGTGACAGATACACAGCTAACATCACCATTCAGTGGTGATCAGGATTAAAGCAAGACCAGGCACAAGACAAAGATATCCATTTTTTCCATTTTTATTCAACACAGTGGAAATCCTAGCAATAGCAAACAGATTAAAAAAAGGAAAAGCCATCCAAATTTGTAAGGAATAAATAAAACTGTATTTGAAGATATATGATACTATATATATAAAACTGTGATTACTCCACTAAAAAACTATAGGATAAATGAATTCAGTGGAGTTACCAAATACAAAATTAATATACAGAAATCAGTTGTATTTTCGTACACTAACAATAAATTAACATAAAAAATTAAGAAACCAATCTCATTTATAATTACATCAAAAAGCTTAAAATATTTAGGAATAAATTTAACCAAAGAGGAGAAAAATCTGTATTCTGAAAACCTATAAGACACTGATGAAAGAAACTGAAGATGACATAAATGGACAGATATTCCATGTTCATGGATTGGAAGAATTAATATTGACTGAATGTCTGTACTACCCAAATCAATCTACTATGTAATCCTTATGTAATCCCTATGAAAATATAAATAGTTTTCACAGAACTACAACAAATAATTCTAAATTTATATGGCACCACAACAGTCCTCAAATAGCCAATGCAATCTTGAGAAAGCGGAATAAAGCTAAGAGGAACACAATCCTAGATTTCAAACTATACTACAAAGCTAAAATAATCAAAACATTATGGTACAGTGCAAAATTGGACACATATATCAGTGGAACAGAATAGAGACTAGAAATAAACTCATGCTTATATTGTCAATTATCTGTGACAAAGGTGGCATGAGTATACAAAGGGTAAAATAAACTGTCTTCAATAAAACTGGATGATTATGTGCCAGAAAAAAAAGGAAGAAAAAAATAAACTAGACCACTTTATTATACCATACACACATAAAAATTTTAAGTAGATTAAAATCTTACCATGAAACCCAAAGCCAAAGAAGTCCTACAGAAGAAACATAAGCAGTAAAATCTTAGAGAGCAGCCTTAGCTATATTTTTTCTGGGTCTGTTTTCTTAGGCAAAGGAAACATAAGCAAAAGTAAATATTTGGACCACATCATATTTTGAAATTTTTGCACAGTGAAAGAAACCATCAGCAAGACAAAAAGGCAACCTACTGAATGGAAGAAGTTATTTCAAATGATTATCCACTAAGAGCTTATTATCCAAAATACAGAAAGAACTCAACCCCAAAACAACAACAGCAACAGAACAATCTGGTTAAAAAATGGGCAGAGCACTTGAACAAACATTTTTCCAAGGAAGACATACAGATGGCCAACAGACACATGAGAATACACCCAGCACTGCTAACTCTCAGGGAAATGCAAATCAAAACCACAATGAGATACCACCACACACCGGTTAGAATTGCTGGTGTGAAAAAGACGTGAAATAACAACTGAAACTAATGTAACCTTGTGTGTCAGCAAGGCTCAAATTTAAAGAAAGAAAGAACAAGCATTGTCAAGGGTGTAGAGAAAAGGGAACCCTCATGCACTGTTGGTGGGAACATAAATTGGTATAGTCATTAAAAATAAAGGATATAAAAATTAAAATTATAAGTGCCATTATGATCTAGGAATTCTACTTCTGGGTATTTACCTAAAGAAAAAGAAAACACTAATTCAAAGTGATGTAAGTGCCCCCATATTCAATGCAATATTATTTATAATAGCAAAGATGTGGAAGCCACCTACGTGTCTGTCAATAGATAAATGCCAAAGAAGCAGGCTGTGTGTGTGTAAAATTAAATATCAGCCAAATAAAGAATTAGATCTTGTCATTTGCAACAACACAGATGGACCTAGAAGGTGTTAGGTTAAGTGAAAGAAGACAGAGAAAGACAAATACTATATGATTTCACTTATATGTGGAATACTAAAAAGAAAACAAATGTATAAACTAAAAGCAACAGAAAAGGACTCATAAACACAGAGAACAAATTGGTACTTGCCTAAGGTGAGGAGCTGTACAGATGGGCAAAATAAGTGAAAGAGATTAAGAAGTACAAATTTTCAGTTATAAAATAAGTCACAGGGATGAAAAGTTCAGTGTAGGGAATACGGTTAATATTATAATACTTTTGTGTAGTGACAGATGCTAACTACACTTATCATTCTGAACATTTCATAATGTGTATAGTTGCCAAATTACTATGTTGTACACTTGAATCTAATATAATACTGTATGTCAAATACACTTCAATTGAAAATTTTTAAAAATTAAAAAAAGAAAATATATTTAAGAATAAATCTCCCTGGCAAAGGTAGTTTTATAGTAAAGGCAGTGGATCAGCCATTTAAAAAGCTAGTATGAAAGTTGATCAGGCAAGATAGTAAAGTCAATTATAACTACAATAAGTAGTTAAGGGATACACAAAATAAAGATATAAAATATGACATCGAAAACACAAGATGGAGTATGTATTTTCAGAATGTGTATAAATTTAAGCAACTATCAACTTTAAGTACATGGACACACACAAATATATAAATATAAATATAAAATATATATATATATATATATATAAAATATATATATATATATATATATGCTGGTAGTGTATACACACACACACATATCATGGTACTGAGAAACCAAAACCTACAATAGATATGCACAAAGTAAAGAGAAAGGAACCCATATATAACGCTAAAGAAAACCCATCAAACCACAAGGGAAGATACCAAAAGAAGAGAGAAAAAAGAACTGCAAAAGCAACCAGAAAACCAGTCAACAAGATAGAAGTACATACCTATCAATAATTAATTTAAATGTAAATAGACTAAATGCTCCAATCAATGGACATAGGATAGCTGAATGGATAGAAAAATAAGACCCACTGATGTGCTGCCTACAAGAAACTCACTTCAGATCTAAAGACATGCAGACTGAAAGTGAAGGGAGGGAGCAATACTTCTATCAGACAAAACAGACATTAAACAAAGATTGTTAGAAAGCACACGCATACACACAGAAAGCATTAAATAATAACCAAGGGATCAGTCCAAGAAGAAGATATAACATTCATAAATATTTATGCATCTAACATAGAAGCATCTACATATAAGCAAATATTAACAAACAGAAGGGAGAAATTGATAGCAATACAATTGAAACAATACAGTAAGAGTAGGGGACTTTAATACACCACCTATCTCAATGGCGACATCATTCAGACAGAAAAGCAGTAAGAAAACACTGACATTAAATGACACATTAGACCAGATTGACTTAATTGATAGTTCAGAAAATTTAATCCCAAACAACAGAATACACATTCCCTTCAAGTGCACTTGGAAAATTCTATAGGATAAATCATATGATAGGTCACAAAAGAAGTCTCAACAAATTCAAGAGCAATGAAATTATATCAAGTATCTTTTCCACCATAGCAGTATGGAACTAGAAAGCAATTACAGAAGAAAAGTGGGAGACACACAAAACATGGAGACTAAACAACATGCTACTAAACAACCAATGGAGCAACAAAGAAATAAAAGAGGAAATCTAAAAATACCTAGAAACAAATGAAAACGAAGACTTAACTTTCCAAAATTTATGTGACTTTCCCCGAAGAAGTTCTAAAAGTTTATAGCAATACAGGTCGACCTTAAGAAACAAGAAAAATTCTGATATAAACAATTTAACTTCACAAATAAAGGAACTAGAAAAAAGCAAAATTGAAAGTTAGTAGAAGGAAGTAAATGACAAAGATCATAATGGAAATAAGTGGAAGACAGGCTTAAAAAAAAAAAAAAACAACTATAGGAAAGATTAAAGATACTGGGGCACCTAGGTGGCTCAGTTGGTTAAGCATCTGCCTTTGGCTCAGGTCATGATTCCAGGATCCTGGGACCAAGCCTTGTATCAGGCTCCCAGGGGGCCTACTTTTCTCTCTCCCTCTCCTACTCTCCTCTCTCATGCTCTGTCTCTCAATCAACCAATTAATCTATCAATCCTTTAAAAAAAAAGATTAAAGAAATCAAAATATGGTCTTTGAAAAGATAAAATTGATAAATCTCTGGCCAGATTCATTAGGAAAAAAAGAGAGGGGCCAAAATAAAGTCAGAAATGAGAGAAGTTACGAACTGACCACAAAAACACAAAGGATCATAGGAATGCACTATGAGGAATTATACACCAACAAACTGAAAAACCTAGAGGAGTTGGATAAATTCCTAGAAACATACAGCATTCTGAGGCTGATTCATGAAGATACAGAAAATCTAAATAGACCAATTTTAATGATGAACCAGTAATTTAAAAACTCTTCCAAAATAACTAGTATAGGATCAGATGGCTTCACTGGTGAATTCTACCAAACATTAAAGAAGAGCTAGTACCTATCCTTCTCAAATCATTCAAAGAAGAAATGAAAAGGAAAGAATACTTCATTTTACAAGGTCAGCATTACCCTGAAACCAAACCAAAGTCACCACACACAAAAAAGAAAATTACAGACTAATATCCCTGATGAATATAGATTAAAATCTTCAACAAGATTTTAGCAAACTGAATTCAATAAAACGTTAAAAAGATCATTCACCACTCTCAACTGGGATTTATTACAGGGAGGTAACAATAGTTCAGCATCCATAAATCAATGTGATACACCACATTAACAGAACAAAGGATAAGAATCATGATATCTTAATAGATACAGAAAAAGTATTTGACAAAACTCAACATCCATTTAGGATAAAAATGATCAACAGACTGGGTATAAAAGTAATGTACCTCAACATAATAGAGACCGTATCTGACCAACCCACAGCTACTATCATATTCAATAGTAAAAAGCTCTAAGCTTTTCCTCTAAAATCAGGAAGAAGACAAGGATGCCCATTTTCACTTCTTTTAGTCATCATAGTATTGGAACCCTTGGCCAGAGCAATAAGGAAAGAAAAAAAGAGAAGTAAAAGGCATCCTTACAAGATACAAAATTAACATACAGAAAGTGGTTGCATTGGTTACCATACACTAAAAATGAACTATCAGAAAGAGAAATTAAGAAAGCAATCCCACTTACAATGCATCAAAAAGAATAAAGTACCTACAAATAAATTTTATCAAGAAGGTGAAATACCTGTACTCTGGAGACTGTAAGACACTGGTGAAAGAAACTGAAGACAACAGAAATTGAAGATATATCATGTTCATGGATTGGAAGAATTAATATTATTAAAATGTCTGTACTACCTAAAGGTATCTACAGAATCAATACAATCCCAATCAAAATACCAATGGTATTTTTCACAGAACTAGGACAAAGAATTCTGAAAGTTGTATGAAACCATCTGTGACAACATGGATGAAACTAGAGGGTATTATGCTAAGTGAAATAAGTCAGATGCAGAAAGACACTGTGTGATCTCACTTATATGTAGAATCTAATAAAACAAACAAACCAGAAACTGACATACGGATACAGGAAATAAACTGTGAGTCCCCTGAGTGAGGAGGGGTTCGAGGGGTGATTGAAATAGGTGATGGGTATTAAGAGATACAAAGTTTCAGTTATAAGATAAGTCAGTCACAGGATATAATATTTAGCATAGAAAATACAGTTAATATTGTAGTAACTCTTCATGGTGGTGGATGGTAACTACACGTTTCAGGAGGACCATTTTGTATTGTATAAAAATACTGCATCACTATGATGTACACTTGGAACTAATAGAATATTGTATGTCAATTACACTTCAACAAAAATAATAATAAGTAACAGGCAAATAACTATTCTTCAGAATCTCCTGAGTAACCTGGCATTCCAACAGCTGGGTTCTTTGGAGGTAGAAAGCCAATGAATAACTTTGCCTATAAACAACAATACCCCCCAGAAAAGTGAACAGCTCATTTATGTTATCTAATATCTTTCACTAGTGTGCAAAGTAGCGGTCATTCCCTCAGAAAGGCAACTTCCAAAATTTTCCCACAGCAAATCATCATGCATTTCAATTGCTGCTTTTTACACTCACCTGTGGTATTTAGTTGGTTATTCTGTTTGACATGCAAGATCTGACTAAGTCAGGACATCGTGAAAAACAGGCAATTAGAACATTTTTTTTTTTTAAGGAATAAGGAGATCAGGAAGAGAATCATCCCAGAAGAAGAGAACCTTTTGACAGAATTCACCCTTTTACCTCACTGCTCAGGCCCACTGTAAGCCTGCGTCTCTGCTGGCCACACGAGGGAATATGACAGTGCACACACATTTTGATCTACTGTCCAACTTTTGTCTCTTCAAAAACATATACAGTAGATGAACAAACAAGTATCACATCTTTGGCCCTCACAAAGCTCTGCTTCAGCAAGCAAGTCACAGGCTGATTAGAATTCTTGTTATATAAATAAAATAAAATTCTAAAACACAATCAAATAGACAAACCCAGAATTAAAGCCCTTTCCCACCCAACTATGTTAAAAATTAGAAATAATATATCAGCGGTGTTTGGAGAAGAAACTCATTTGGACGAATGGAAGGTGAACTGAAAGATAAAGAAAAATATGGAGACAATTCCCCGTGTCTCCTAATAAGGAAGCCATAGGGGCACCCTGCTTAATCTCCACATTTGCTGGGTGAGAGGTGGACGAAGGGTTGTCCAAGCCTTACCTTGGTCTGGAATGTACAGAACATGTGCGTTAAGAACGGATGCTCCCAGGCCAAGGAGAGAACTCTCTTCTCTACCATTGTGCACTCAACATCATCATCCATCAAAACCACGTCTTTCTTTAAGGCTTTTATTGCAAAAAACTGATTGGTTTTCTTGAACTCTGCTAGGAAGACCTAGAAGGAAAGGTAAGAAGTAACTTTATTTTAGAATTTGATCTCATACTCACTAAAAAAGGGCAAAGTCCTGAGAGAGATCTGTGTTGGCTGAGAAGAGAATTTCTTCTCTAATCCTCCTCTATCCCCTTTACAGATACAAAATAGAGCATTTCACTGATTTTAGAATATTACCTAGTAGTTTCACACTTGCTTTGTACCTTTCAAAGGGTTCCACAAAACTAATGTACAATTGGATGAGTTATTGTCAGTCCCGGAAAAATTTTGTTTAAAAAATTATCATATGGTTTCACTTATTTGTGGAGCATAACAAATAGCATGGAGGACAAGGGGAGATGGAGAGGAGAAGGGAGTTGAGGGAAATTGGAAGGGGAGGTGAACCATGAGAGACTATGGACTCTGAAAAACAATCTGAGGGTTTTGAAGGGGCGGGGGGTGGGAGGTTGGGGGAATCAGGTCGTGGGTATCAGAGAGGGCACGGATTGCATGGAGCACTGGGTGTGGTGCAAAAACAATGAATACTGTTACGCTGAAAAGAAATTAAAAAAAAAAAGTATGATCTGGGGTGCCTGGGTGGCTCAGTGGGTTAAGCCTCTGCTTTAGGCTCAGGTCATGATCCCAGGGTCTTGGGATTGAGCCCAACATTGGGCTCTCTGCTCAGCTGGGAGCCTGCCTCCCTTCCTCTCTGCCTGCCTCTCTGCCTACCTGTGATCTCTGTCAAATAAATAAATAAAATCTTTAAAAAAAAAAGTATGATCTGTCTGCCCAGGGACCTGAGTAAATTCATAATATAAATTCCCAGAAACTAAGTGCATACTGAAGGAAGCAAGAGCAAGTAGCAGAGAGGAGGATTTGATTACACTTGAAACATCAATGCAAATGAGCATAAAACTTAGCTCTAAGTTTTACCCAGTTTTTCAAGGTGAAAAAAAGAATACAGGGGAATAGAATTTTCCTGATGCTTAAAAGAGTGCACACCATTTCATCTGATAGCATAGGCACTAATGCCATGTGTAGGTCCTACTGTGTGTCACATACTCTGCTTCTTATCTAATTCTTAGCTCAGGATTCTCCACAAGATAGATAGTAATAAAAAAGAACAAAACAAAACACTGGGTTTAGAGAGTAACTTCACTCGGTCAAATTCATGGAGCTACTCAGTGGAAAAAACACAATTCCAAATTTACTTTTTTACTTGATTTCATGAATCTTATATGAAAGGACACCAGATGGCATATAATGGAGAGTTTCTACAACTTTTGCTTTTGCAAATGATGCAGCAACAGATGACGGACAGTTGTGAGGACATGGCATTTGGAAACAGAAAACTCCAGCTTGGGTCTCTTTTCATAGACATTTACTAGCTGGGGGAATGTGGGCAAACCAATTAACCTCTCTGGGCTTCGGTTTCCTAAATGTGTAAAAGAGATAATTGTCATGACATTCTCCAACTTGCAGGACCATTGTGAAAATCAAATGACTACCACATGGGAAAGTGATTTGGAAACTATAAAATGCTCTTGAAATGACAGTTATTAAGAATACTTGTCATTTGTTTCTTGACTTTTAGGGAATGTCAAAGTCAATGACACCAAACCAGTACTGAAAATGTATGTGTCTATATTTAAAATAATATGGTGCACATACATAGCTTTGGGGTAGCTGGCTTGATAGAGGGCATAGAACTTAGATAATATTGCAGGCAAATGGATAATGTGCATATTCCCAGAAAACAAAAAACAAAAAACAAAAAACAAAAAAAACCCCAATTTTTTTTTCTGGACCTCAAAGTAAATTGAGAATAAGACTATACCGAGGCTACCATTTTGCTGAGAAACCATACTTCCTATCTAGAGCCAAAAGAAAGAAGGAAAACAAGTTTTAGAGTATTCTCAGGGTTGTAAGAAAGGGAAATATGACTGTCCCATTTTGCTTTGGTGTTTTGTCCTCCTTTCTTTGGGTCCCACGTTTCAGTCTTCTCAGTCTGTAGGGATTCAGGGTCCTGATGGCAAGGGGCATATTGCTTTGGACATAAAACAGAGGATACCTGAGTGTCTCAGTTGTCCCTTGGGATATTTTATAAAGACTTGTAGGTTTAACCTAATGTCTTTCTTATTAACCTTGTTCAAATATAGAAACCCACGTGGGAACAGAGAAACATAAACATTCCATTAACAATTAAAAGTGCTCTTTTGGTAATTGTTTCTTTCAATAAAACATCCCCAAACCAGCCATAAACTAAGAAGCTGAAAAGGCAATTTCCATCTCTATAATGGGCTTTCAATTTTTGGTAACAGGTTATAATTGCACATTAATTGATGCTAAATTATAATGAAGACTAGCTATAAAATTGCCTATTACACAGATTAACACCAAATGAGCCTGCTGTGTTTCATATTATTGTGGAAATGAACTAAAAGAATTAATGGAGATCAGCTAGTTTGCAGGGCAGAACAGATTTTGCCAAAAGCATTGCAGTGGTGTTTAAATCCAAACCCAGTTGGAGGATAATGTGATTCAGCTGTGGTGATGCTCAGTTGCGTTCTAGTTTATTATTAAATAAACTGGGTGAGTTTCCCAGCCAAAGTCTGGTGAGCAGGTGTGGAGCATAATGCTGGCTTTGGATGTACAAATTCATAGAAGTAGTCTCTGGCTAAAATTTTCCTAGGAGTTTCATCCAAGAATAAAACTGAGAGTGTCATTAATATAATAGATTGCCTTAATATCTAGAATAATCTCAAGGCTCATGTCCCATGTCATCCCTCTTTACATTCACTAGCTTGAAGTTTTTTTTTTTCCATCACTGATAGTTGATCGTAAATTGTGTCATCTTCCTCCTTTTCCATTTGTCCTTTGTGACTGACAGAGACAGCCCATAACTCGAGTGTGTGGCAGGAAGGATTTAGAGGAGGGACTTTCCCCATGAAACTTCTCTCATGACTCTCAAGCTACAGCTTTGTTATGAACTGAATTGTGTCCCCTCTGAAATATTTACATGCTGAAGTCCTAAACCCCTGTTCCTCACAATGTGACTGTATTTGGAGGCAGGGTCTTTACAGAGGTAATCAAGTTAAAATAAGTTCATTAGGGTGGGCTTTCATCCAGCATGATTAGTGTCCTTATAAGAAGAGGAGATTAGGACACAGATTCACAGAGGAATGATGTGAAGACACAGGGAGAAGATGGTCATACACAAGCCAAAGAAAGAAGAAACAACTCTATGAACACGTAGGTCTTAGACTTCCAACCTCCAGAATGATAAGAAAATAAATTTCTGTTGTTTGAGTCCCTCAGTCTGTGATACTTTGTTACATTTGTCCTAGCAAACTAATACAAGACAGAACATTTGATAGAAGAAAAAAAAAATTGCATTCAAAGTAAAACAACACTGCCAAGTTCGAGAAAAGAGCCAAAGAGAAACGAAAACCAAAAAACCTGTAAGAAATAGAAACTGGCTGAGGCAGCTTTTCATTTCCTTGTTGTCCAAATATATCAAACTCATAATTGTGTGGGATGTACATCTTTGAAACAAAATGGCTTGGGAACAATGATTCCCAGGAAGCAGAGGCCACTACTTCCTAGAGTTCCTGGGTTTCCTTTTTACTCAGACCCCTCTCTATCCTGGCAAAAAAATGCACAGGAATGTCCTCTCCAACCCCATGACCATTTCTGGTCCCACAAGTTTAGGAGCTTTGCTTTTCAATTTCTCTAAGTTGGTCTGTAGAATTCTATAGTATCATACCTTGCCAAAACTTCCTTTCCCCAACATTTTGTGCAAGATAAAATCCTCGATTTTTAGTTTCATATGTACAGATGGTCTTTCTATGTTCGGTTCAGGTTCTGGACGATGGCACATTTTCTCCATCCCATCCAAAGGAGATTCCCAAGAGATTCCCTGAGGCTCTGAAAATAGCAAGCTAGCAGTTAAAAGTAAACAAGAAACAATGGAGGATCATTCTAGTTATTTTGAGAACACTCTCTCTTCCACTTCCCACTCTGAGGCTCTATCCACAAAAATGGGGGGGAGGCAGTCCCTGTGAGCCTGACATTTGGGGCATGGACTCTTATCTCTTATCTACTCAATAAACTGGGAGAAATTTAATGTTAGGAAACATATTCTAATTAGCAAAAGATCAAATATGCAAAACAAAGGGGTACTTTAAATCATGTCAAATCATGGGGAAAATAGAGATTTTAACCAAATTTGAGGAAAAAAAGGGTTCTCAGCTACTTGCATGGCTCACAGGCACAGTGGCAACATGTGATGTTGCAAGTGAGGGATGAGGAAATGGAAAGCAGACTGATGGAGATCTGAATTGCATCATCCCTCATTGTATTCAAGTCAGCCAATTTATTCCTCACCCAATGCCAGAGGAAGTACAGAAAACTTTTTTGGAATCTTTCTCCCAACCCTTTATAACATTTCTTCTTTTTTATTGAAATATATTTGACACATCATATTATGTTCATTTAAGGTGTACAACATGTTGACTTTATATATATATATATATATATATATGAAATGTTATGTTAGTCACCACACAGTACATCATTAGTTTTTGATATTGTTTGCATGATACATTTATATATTGTGATACGATGGCCATTTTGCAACAGCCCCTCTATCACATCACGTAAGTTTTCTTTTTTCTGGATGGAATAATGACATTTCTTTTATTTTCAATCTCCAGATTTACTTTTCATCTTCTCCCTAAACCCAAGGGAAATAAATATAGGCATCCCCCAGGTTTTTGAAAGTTTACGTTTGCCACTTCGCTTTCATGAGAGATCTACATTATTACCTGCTTTTGCTAGCTGAAAAAAAAAATCTGAAGAGGATTTTCTCTTTTACAGAAAAAAGAAAAGTACAAATAATATCCTGCATTGGTTTTGCAGCAAGCTGGCAAGAGGCAGCACACCTGAACATCAAGAGTTGTACCACCCAGTCCCTTCCCCAGGAACTGCACTCAGCAGCTCAGCATCCAGCATCCAGAGTTTTGAACTGTGTGAGCATTAGTGCTTGATGTCAAGTATGCTGTGCCTCAGTTAGCAATATGTGTTCTAAGCTATTAGAAAAGCCTAAGGTGATTTTTTTGGGTCTGGGAATACTCAAAAAGTATTCTATATAAAGTAATAGTAATTGTTTCTTTGCTTTATGTCATTTTGGCTTACAAAAAATTTCATGGGGGTATCATGGGGAAGATGGCAGAGAAGGAGGATCTTGAGCTTACCTCATCCCATGAGCACAACAAGGTAACAGTCACATCTATGCAACTAACACTGGAAATGACCTGAAGACTGGCAGAACAGACCCTCCATAGTTGATTATACTCAGGAGGCCACATTTAGAAAGATGGAAGGAGTATAGATACAGTTGGGAACCAAACCCATGTGAGACTAGCCACAAATGGAAGGATACCACAAGCACAGAGAAGCCAGAGGATCAGATGCCACAGAAGGCACCCCTGGCATGGGGGCCTGTACTGAGAAGATAAATGTCAATAACATTTGGCTTGGAAAACCCGTAGGGCTTGAAACTAGGAGCTTTAAAAATCAGCAGCCTTAACTCTGGGGAGAGCAGGAGCGTGACACGAAAATGAGTCCCTATCACACAGAACTTAAAGAACCATCATAATAACTTGGCTCAAGACAGCACAGAAGCAGCAGTTTAAAAAATGCCTGGGGTATACATTAAGATCTATGGATGAATCTTAGAATGTGTGCTGGAGAGTCAGGGATCTTCAGGGGATTTCTCTGGGAACAAAACTATGGGCAGGCACCAAGAGAAATCTCTTTCCCTTCCCAAGCCTAGATAGCCAGATGACTGTGAGATCCATCTACTTTGACAATACCACATGCCCTGCCCCAGCAATCATCTGTGGACCTGCCCCATTCAACGTGCCCACTTCAGCAGGCATCCCTCTAAAGCAGCTCTTGCCCCACCAACACCACAGGAAACCCCAGTAGGGACCAGTACCACTCCTAAGTAACTGCCCATCCTAAGTAACATCCCCATCTGCATAGAGGAGATAACTACACACACCAGTGCACCCCTCGTTCCAACATTCAGTCTCACCTAGTTGTGCAGGGAGGGATCAACGCCCCTCAGTGAACCTGCAGCTGTAGCAGAAAGGTTAACCCTAGATAGGCTGATTGTTGGCTCCACCCACCAACAACCCCACAGTGGCATTAGACAGGCCTCTCAGTCGTTTGGGGAAGAGAGCCTGCCCTGTGCACCCACAGCAGGCAAAGTAGGTCAGTGCAGCCTGCTCAGCTGAAGGCAATTATGGCTCAGCCTCCCCAATAGGGTACACACTGTCCAGCCACGAACACCTCTGGAGCTCCTAATTCTTATGACCCGGGGAACTGCACTTCATGACACCATAGGACCTCTTCTTATCAAGGCCATTACTTTCAAGAACAGGAGATGTAGTTGAATGCCTAATATGCAGAAACAAACACAGACAAAATGAGACAGAGAGAGATCACAAATGAAAGAACAAGACAAAAATCA
This sequence comes from Lontra canadensis, assembly GCF_010015895.1. NCBI lineage: Eukaryota > Metazoa > Chordata > Mammalia > Carnivora > Mustelidae > Lontra > Lontra canadensis. The sequence continues at coordinate 5,133,476 of NW_022631070.1, read as the reverse complement.
CAGTGAAAGAGCTAAAATGAAAAGGAGATAAGCAGTTTTCTTTCTTTTTTTTTTTTTTTTAAGATTTTATTTATTTATTTGAAAGATCACAAGTAGGCAGAGAGGCAGGCAGGGAGAGGGAGGGAAGCAGGCTCCCTGCTGAGCAGAGAGCCCAATGTGGGGCTCGATCCCAGGACCCCGGGATCATGACCTCAGCCAAAGGCAGAGGCTTTAACCCACTGAGCCACCCAGGCGCCCCAAGCAGTTTTCTTGATAAAGAATTCAAAGTAGTAGTCATAAAGATACATCCGGACTTGAGAAAACAGTAGATGATCTCAGTGAAATCTTCATCAAGGAGACAGAAAATAGAAAATAAGAACCAACCAGAGCTTTAGAATATAAGAACTGAAATAAAAATACACTAGAGGGAATCAAGAGCAGGTTAGAGAATGCTATCTGAAAGGGATGAGCAATCTGAAAGGGAGAGTAATGGAAAGCAAGCAAGCTGAATAGCAAAAATAAAAAATAAAAAATAAGTTAGGGAACTTGGCAACACCATTAAGAATTATAACACTGCATTGTAGGGATTCCAGAAGGAGGAGAAAGAGAAAGGGGGACAGAAAATTTATTTGAAGAAATAAGAGCTGAAAACTTTCCTATTCTGGGGAGAAAATAAGCTTTTTAGCCCAGGAAGCAAAGAGAGCCCCAAACAAGATGAACCCAAGGAGGTCCACAATAAGACCCATAATGATAAAAATGGCAAAAAGTCATGATAAAGAGAGAGATCTTAAAAACAGCAAGAGAAAAGAAAACAGTTACAAACAAGGGAAACCCCATAAGGCTATTTCAGCAGAAATTTTGGAGGCCAGAGAGCGTGGCATGATATATTCAAAGTGTTGAAAGAAGAAAGCCTGCAACCAAGAATAGTCTATCCAGCAAGGCTATCATTCAGAATAGAAGGAGAGATAAGAGAGTTTCCCAGACAAACTAAAGTTAAAGGAGTTCATTACCGCTAAACCAGCTTTATAAGAAATGTTAAGGGGGAATTCTTCAAGTGAAAAGAAAAGCCATAATTAGAAGAAAATTATGAAAGGAAAAGAATTCACTGGTAAAAGCAAATATATAGTAAAGGTAGTAGATTAATTATGTATAAAGCCAGTATGGTGGTTAGAACACAAAAGTAGTAAAATCAATTATATCTACAAAAAGAGTCAAAGTATTCACAAAATAAAAAGGTATAAAATATGACATCCTATACATAAAGGCAGGGGAGGAGTAAGAATTCAGTGCTTTTAGAATGTGTTTGAACTTAAGTGACCATCAACATAATATAGGCTGCTGTACACATAAGATGTTATATATAAACTCAATGGTAAAAGCAAATCAAAAGCCTGTAATAGATATACAAAAAGTAAAGAGAAAAGAATCCAAGTGTAACAGTAGAGAAAGGCATCAAATCACAATGAAAGAGTAATGGAGGAAAGAAAAAAGAAAATAGAGAAAAACTACAAAAACAGCTAGAAAACAATTAACAAAATGGCTATAAGTACACACCTGTCAATAATTACCGTAAATGTACTAAATGCTCCAAAAAAAAGTCATAGCATGCCTAAATGGATTAAAAAAAAAAAAAAAAGATCCATCATATGCTGCCTACAAGAGACTCACTTCAGACCTAGAGACACATACAGACTGAAAATGAAATCTGGGAAAACATATGCCATGCAAACAGAAAGAAAAAAAAAAAAGGCTGGGGTAGCAATACTTACATCAGACAAAACAGACTTTAAGACAAAGGCTGCATCAAGACAAAGAAGGGCACTACATAATGATAAAGGAATCAATCCAACAAGAGGACATAAAATTATGAATATTTATGCACCCAACATTGCAGTACCAAATTGAATAAAGCAAATATTAACATGTAAAGGGAGAAATTGATAGTAATACAATAATACTAGGGAAATTTAATACACCACTTCTATCAATGGATAAAAGGTCAATAAGAAAACAGTGGCTTTGAACAATATATTAGAGCAGATAGATGTAACAAGATATATACAGAACACTCCAGCCCAAAACAGTAGAATACACATTCTTCTCAAATACACATGGGACATTCTCCAGAATATATCACATTAGTTCACTCACACACAAAAAGTCAATAAATTTAAGGATACCGAAGTCAGATCAAGCCTCCATTCGAACACTGTGGTATGAAACTGGAAACCAATTAAAAGAAAATAATCTGGAAAAAACATGAACACATAGAGCTGAAGGACATACTCCTAAACAACAAATGGGTCAACAACTCAAAGAGGAAATCAGAAATTCATGGAGACAAATAAAAACAAAAAGACAATGATCTAAAATTTTGGGGCCATAGCAAAAGCAGTTCTAAGAGGGAACTTTATAGCAATACAGGTCTATCTCAAGAAATAAGAAAAATCCCAAATATAATAACGTAACCTTACACCTAAGGGAGCTAGAAAAACAAAAGCAAAGCCCAAAGATAGTAGAAGGAAGGAAATATAAAGATTAGAGAAGAAATAAATTAAACAGAGACTTAAAAAATAATTAAAAAAATCAATGAAACCAAGAGATGGTTCTTTGAAAAGGTAAACAAAATTGATAAACTTTTAGTCACAATCATCAAGGAAAAAGAAGACTCAAAATCAAATGAAGAAGAATAACAACTTTACCACAGATATACAAACAATTACTTAAAAAAATTATGAAAAATGGAGTGCCATCAAATTGGACAACCTAGAAGAAATGGATAAATTCCTAGAAACATATTCCAAGACTGAATCTTGAGGATATACAAAATCCAAACAGGCTGATTACTAGTAATCAAATTGAATCAGTAGTCAAAAATTCCCAACAAAACTCCAGGACCAGATGGCTTTCCAAGGGAAATTCTATCGAACATTTAAAGAGGGTTTAATACCTATTCTTCTCAAACTATTCAAAAATATACAAGGAGGAAACTTCCAAATTCATTCAATGAGGCCAAGATTACCCTGATACCAAAACCAGGCGAATATGATACCAAAAAAAGAAAACCATGGGCCAATAGCTCTGATTAACTTAGATGCAAAAATCTTCAAAAAATATCAGCAAACTGAATTAGGCAACACATTAGAAAAAACATTCACCACAATCAAATAGCTTTTATTCCAAGGATGCAAGAATACCTCAGTATTTACAAATCAATCAATGGGACATACCACATTAACAAGAGGAAGGATAAAAACCTCATGGTCATCTCAACAGATGCAGAAAAAGCATTTGACAAAATAAAAAACAACATTAATTCATGATAAAAACTCTCAACAAAGTGAGTTTAGAGGAAACATCTCAATGTAATAAAGACCACAGATGACATACCCACAGCTAACATCATACTCAATGGTGAAGAACTAAAATCTTCTTCTCTGAGATCAGGACAAATAAGGATGTCCACTCAAGCCACTTTAATTCCACACAGTACTGGAAGTCCTAGCTGTCGCCATCAGAAAAGAAAAAGGAATGAATACCATCCAAACTGATAAGGAAGAGGTAAAACTGTCACTATTTGCAAATGACATATTATCTTTAGAAAACTGTAAAGACTGCATCAAAACACTATTGTAACTAATGAAAGTCAAGAAAATGCAAAATTAATATACTGAAATCTGTTGCATTTCTATACACTAATAACAGAGTAATAGAAAAAGAAATGAAGAAAACAATCCCATTTACAATTGCATCAAGAAGAATAAAATACTTAGGAATAAATTTAACCAAGGAGGTGAAACCTGTACTCTAAAAACTATAAAACACTGATGGAAGAAATTGAAGATGACAGAACAACTGGAAAGATATTCTGTGCTCATGGCTTGGAAGAATTAACATTGTTAAATTGTCCACACTACCCAAAACAATTTACAGATGCAGTGTAATCCCTATCAATATACCAACAGCATTTTTCACAGAACTAGGACAAATAATATTAAAATTTGAATGGAATCACAAAAGACCTTGAATAGCCAAGTCATCTTGAGGAAGAAGAACAAAGCTGGAGGTATCACAATCCCAGATTTCAAGAAACATTACAAAGCTATAATAATCAAAACAGTTTGGTACTCACACAAAAACAGACATATAGATCAATGAAACAGAATAGTGGGTCCAGAAATAAAAACATACCTATATGGTCAATTAATTTATGACATGGGAAGCCAGAACATACCATGGGGATAAATAGTTTTTTCTTTCTTTTTTAAAAAATAGTCCTTTAAACAAATGGTGCTGGGAAAACTGAACAGCTACATGCAAAAGAACAAAACTGCATTCCTTTCTTATACCATGCACAAAAATAAACTCACAATGGATTGAAACCTAAGTGTCAGACCTAAAACCATAAAACTCCTAAAAGAAGACATAGGCAGTAATCTCTTAGACATCAGTCTTAGCCACATGTTTACAGATCTGTCTCCTGGGCAAGGGAAACAAAAGCAAAAATAAAGTATTGGGACTACACCAAAATAAAAAAGCTTCTGCACAGCAAAGGAAACCATTAACAAAACAGAAAGGCTACCTAGTGGGGTGCCTGGGTGGCTCAGTGGGTTAAGCCTCTGTCTTCGGGTCAGGTCATGATCTCAGGGTCCTGGGATCGAGCCCTGCATCGGGCTCTCTGCTCAGCAGTGAGCCTGCTTCCTCCTCTCTCTGCCTGCCTCTCTGCCTACTTGTGATCTCTCTCTCTCTCTGTCAAATAAATAAATAAAAATCTTAAAAAAAAAAACCACACAAAACGGCTACCTAGTGAATGGAAGAAGATGTTTGCAAAAGATATATCTGGGGCGCCTGGGTGGCTCAGATGCTTGAGCGTCTGCCTTCAGCTCAGACCCCTGCCCCCACTTCCCACCCTCTTTCCTAATGGGGCACATTTTGGTTTCACTTCCAAGAAGTAGGAGGCTCTTATCTATCAGACCAGGTAAATGGAGAATTTAAATGCAGAGGACTCAGGTTAGGGTTGACCAAGATTAATCACTGACAATGACTCCACTGAGGGCCAGGATAGCTACCTTTTTTCGCAGGTGCTGGTACACACGGCACCCTAGCTTCACCTTTTATGGAGCACGGGAGACCAATTTCAACTGGACCTTCTCTGAAGATGTGTTCAGTATCTCTTAAGCAGCGAGCCTGGAGTAGAAACAAAGAGTTAGACCACTGACCTACCCATCCACTACAGCCGGGACAGCTCAGCCTGCTGCTCTTGGGGATGAGATCCATTTAACATTTCTAAATGCATTAGAAAACCAACATTCTTCTTTCCTTTAGCACTCCTTTAGGATTCCATACCCTGGAGGAGTCTATAGCCAGGGTTGAGGGGGAGGGGCAGCTAACTGGTTTTTCCTATGCTATCTACATCATTCAGTCACAAATAAGAATGGAAGGTCAATGGATGAAAAAATAGCTTTCATAGGCAGCACCAAGTCTTAAAGAGGTTTTGTTCTTGGATAGGTAAATTCAGCATGCTAGTGCACATGAGTAAGTGGCAAGGCAGAAGTTTCCCTGGACTCCATGTTCTGTGCTCATTTTAGGGATGATTCTAGCAAGGATATAAGTATAAAGATGGTAATGAATCCTCAATAATCTTAATGAATTTGTTTCTGCTCTTGCTTATCCCACAAAGAATTTAAGATCTTCTAAAGAACTATGCAATTCAAATGTATTAAATAAATAGGCATATGAGGATGAAAGTCAGGGCAAAGACAGGGGCTCAGGGACAGACCCCATGTTGTCCCACAGCTCCAAGGGCAAAAGGACTGGACTGGTCCTTGCTGAGTGGAAATCACAGGAACTCAACCTAAATCCCTTTCCTACCTGTTGAGTGCTTTCAATCATGGCCAGTGCTTCAGCCATTAGCTTCTGGTTTATGCCACAAAGGTTGGCCACCTTTGTCTGGCATCTGTGGTGGACGTTCATGCCACATGCTGAAAAGGAGAAAGAGTCACTGAGCGAAAGCAGCAGAACTCACTGAGTGGACTTTTCACAGGACTGTTGTAGGTACACATATGTTGAGGGACAACTGGTAAATATCTAGAGCCATCCTCCCAGCAGAAGGAGACACTGCACACAAATAAATTAGTTAGGGCAGTATTTTTATGATGTCTCTATGCTTCCACCTCCCCTTGCCAAGACTACCACACAGACCAGATGTTCCTCTATTTGATGCTGGGGAATGACTCCCACTTGAGTCAGAACCAGAGGCTTGCTGATAGGGGAGTATGCATTTACACTGTGCCCCTGCTGAGAGAAAAACATGACGCTGACTCTCTGGGGGTGGGGGGGAAATGTGCAATGCTGGGATGCAAGGTGATTTACTCCCACTCTGGACTGGAGCCCAAACAACCCCTTTCCCACATGGACCCCAAGGAGTTTCTCTCACTCTAAGTTGAAGCCCAGGGTGCAACCTCAGCCAGCAGAACTGAAATGGAAAGGACAGGGGGTGGTCTGAGCTTAGGGACAAGCGGGGGAGGACAGAAAGTGGCCTGGAGACCTCATCTTCATCCTATCACAGAGTTGGGCTAGTTCAACCAAATGATTTATATAGACCTATGATCCCGGGGGAATGTTCTGATTAGTCCCGAAAACAGCACAAGAAAGGTCCACCCTCCACTCACTGTGATACCATGGGCTATCTTGGATTGGGATGTGTGTGCACCTGTCCGTCTGTATAAAGACAACCACAACTTCACATTGTTAGTTTAGAATACCAAGATTCCGCTTATGAAATATTGCCATTACAATAAAAAAATAATTTAAGATTTCCAAACTCTGGCTGATAGAATTCTATTCTCAAGTCCTATTTCATTCTATCAGGGTCTATCAATAGGGGTTTTTATAAGGCAGTAGGCAGGACAGGCTATAAAATAGTGCACTTTTACCCTCACCTGTTTATTAGCCCATTTGTGTGTAAAGAACTTAGCACAGTGATTGGCCCTAAATAAGTACTCAACAAATACTTCTTTTTCATCTTCATTATTTATTCCAATGAGATATGTTTTAAAATACTTAAGTGAAACTTTAGCAGGCTTCAGCCTTTAGTTTTAACTAGCTTATTCTTCTCAGATAGTTCCTAATAAAAATAAACTAGCATTTTCTGTGTAAGTATAGCCTAGTACTTGTCCCAGCCTATATGCATTGATATAACCAAAATCTGTTCTAAGTGAAATCTTCTATGTATATCTAAATTCTGTAATACAGTAACAGTGCTGCTGCTGAGGGCACTCTGCCCTTCTGAATTTAGCAGGACTCCTACTGGACTTGAGGCAGGTTGCACACTCAGCAGCCCTTGCTGCATTTCCTTACTCTTTACCACACGCCAAAGGGAGGCAGCAAACAAGGACTGAGCGTGGGGGGTTTGGAGAGTTTCACTTTGTTTTTGAAACATGGTAGCTGGACCTAAGCTTTTCTCAGACACACTCCCATGAAGGCAGGCCCCATTCCCACTTTGATAATGTCATATGTCTCTGTTACTGACCTATTAGGTGATAACTTGATCTCTTTGAGTGCAAACAGTCCCTTTGGATGGTGATTTTCATGGGAATTAAAGTGGAGAGAGAAAAGGATAGAGTGAAGATGAAGGGAGGCCTTATTTAGGAAGGTGACTTAGAAGAGAACAAGACAGAAAAACAGGGCCAAGGCAGAGGAACAGAGCCCAAAGAGTAGATTGGAAGGGGAGGTAATGTCAAGGGCATGGGGGGCAAGGACACAGTGATGTCTGCAGGTGTCAGCCTTGAGAGCAGAGGGTGTTGGGGGGGACAGGGAGGGGAGGAAAGGGGAGAGGAGAGGAGGGGGGAGAGGAGAGGGGCTGCCTGGCCTGTAGGAGGAGAGGGGAGAGAGAGAAAGAGAAGGGACGGGGGAGAAAGAATGTTAGGGGGGGATGGAACAGAGCAGGTGTGTGGGTCGTGAAACAATGGCAAGAACCCTCATGGATGTTCTGAGTTCAGAGGCATCAGTCAGGCTGCTGGCACCACTGGGCAGGTGGGGTGCTCAGGCTCCAGGGTAAAGGAACTTGCCCTGTGAGGGAGAACATCAGAGGACCTGGGGAACCCGCAGAGGAGATCTGATTGCTCATGCCTGCTTGTTCAATTCTGAAATTACTCTTGCCTGTGAATGCCTAAAGATAAGGATACTCCACAGAGTACCAGGGCCCCATCTGTGCTCTTGAACTGGTGTAGACAGCAAGGTGCACAGTGCTGTTCCTAAGGGATGATTAAGGTGAATTTTCACCGCATGTGAAAACCTAACCCTCCCCATCTCTACAAGACACCACTCCAGACTTCACCAGACACATGAGCACAGTGGGCATGAGGAAGAGAAGGCTGTTGAAGGTGACCCTCACCTTTATCACTTAAAAGATAAGAATTTTAAAAGATGAAGCCAGCGGCATAAAACAAAATGGGAAGGCCAAGAAAAAGCAAAGTGGCTTCCATATTTAATAATCTGAAATAGAAAGACCTCTGCTGCAACCAGAGGCCCTCCTTTCTGAATGTCTAGCCCTGCCCCACCCTCCCTCCCAGCGCAGAAGGCACAAGTGCCCTACTGGAGTTTCCCTCCCTACTGCATAATCCTGGTGTAACAGATCTCAGTTTCCAAAGGTTATTGCCTTAGAAATTTGAACTTTTAGAGCAAGAACATGCTTTTTGCTTTCTTCAGGGCAGGTCTGAGAAGCACAATCAGGCCTTGCTGCAATGCCAGCCTTTAAGGAGAGATCAGAGGAAGGGACATGATGGTCCGTGCTGGGCTGGGCCTCCTACTGGGCATGCTTTGGGCATCGACCCTCCAGTCTAAGTCGGAACGCCTACGTGCAGGACCATCCACCAGCCAAGCAGATGTCCCGGGCTTGCTTCTCGGTGGGCTACAGAGAGAATCTTAAGGTGTGAGGGAGATTGGTGGGGGTATAGCTTGAGTGGCCAGGGTCAGAAGGGGCAGGCCAAGAACACCAGGAGACAGCAGTGCAGGTCCCAGGGAAAGTGCCATCTTCCTCTCTTCCTAGCACGAGGTACAACAGAAGGGTGACAGGCCAGGAGACTTGACACAGAGCGTGAGCAGGTTTGCACTTCTCTGGGATTCCGGGATGATGGTGTTGGAGATGGACGGGAAAGAAGAGCAGTGGCCTGCTGTCCTGGGAACTTCAGATTCCTGATCCCAGGGTCCTCTGGGCTAGCCGGAGAAGTCAACCCTCTGTGCCCCCTCTTCTTCTCGTGCTCTCCATTAAAGCTGCAAAGCCACCCCGCTGGGGTTCCGTACGGGCCCCACGCTCATTTCCCACTGGACTCACCGTCGCACTTGAGTCCTTGCCTGGCCAGGCCCCACAGCAGTGTCCCACAGTGCTCGCAGAAGGTCGGGCTTTTGTAATTGTAGACTTTAAATCTATGCGGCATGTCAATTTTGAACCTCTCCTTGTGGAACTGAAAGAAGAGAACATGTGACCACGTGCATGTCCCTGGTTCTCAGCCTCTGGAGTCTTAGCAGCTGCTCTAGCCTAACAGAGCACTAAAAACACTGGAATGGTGTGTGCTTTAAGCCATAAGCTTTCCTTGTCAACCTTACAGACATGGCCAAAGAAGGCAGCCAGCCATTAGCTCCTCCGGGCAAGGGGACTGTGTGCTAAGACACACATCAAGTAACCAGGAATACGCTGAGGTTTGAGACATTCTCACGGGTAGGCTAATATCCTCAGGAAGGTGGGACTGGGATTACTTATCTAAATGGGATCTGGGTGAACACTGCACTGCCCTTCCTATTTTAGTATACATATTGCCTTTTCTTTTTCAACTCAGAACTAGGACTCTAACCTTTGGAAGATGTTATATAATGCCTCCTCTAGGGGAAACCCTGTTTCAGGTTTATTACTATAAAAGCCTAAGTATGGAGAATTTCGTAGCTATTACACATGGATTGGAGGGGGTGAGCAGCAGGTGACAGGTCCTGCCAGTGCTATGGATAAGCATGTCACACGTATTATCTTTTACACAGGTTATATTGCAAATACCCCCTTGCAGGAGCCTTTATTAGAGTCCTCAGTTGATAAATGAGGAACGTAGGCACAGAGAGGACAAGATACTTGTTTAGGTCCCACAGCTGTGAGCTGGGACATCTACAGGCCTGAAGTCAGAATCAGCCTATCCTCTTTCCGTCATGACCCTTTCTTCTCTCAAAGTCAAGGTGATGAGTTAGGAGATGGGAAGAGGGGAGATGAGAGGGGGTGCTGGTAGCTGATGTATTACAGGATTTTTTGTTTTGTTTTGTTTTCCAGAGTTGAAATTCTCTCCTTTAGCCAAACATATCACGTGAACAACAGCAATAACAGAACCATGAGGTCTGATTCCTGGTGAGAATACCAATATTCTTGTGTAATATAGAAAGTTTTACTTAAGACTTATAATCTCCTCAGAAGTTTTTAATTAAACAATTTCCTTGGGAATGTGCACAGCCATGAAGCCTTAAGCTTTTTCATTAACAGTGATATATCTAATATTTCCACCGAGGATGTTGGCTAACATCGGGTCATTAGAACAGCTGTTTAGAATTGTTCAAATGTTACTCAGAACTTATCTTAGCCATTTTCAACCAAGAAAAAATAATTTTCAGATCTCATTTTGTATAAACATTTCCATACAAAGATGAACAATTTATGTCAAGGTCTGGGCTGGAAGACTTCAACCTCAAATTTTGACCCCTCGCTCAAAATAGTTCCAAATATGTCTGGAAAAGACTATAGATTTGTATTTTCCAATTAGCCACATGGGCCAAGTGAGTCTGTGCAAGATGACAAGACAATACACTATCAGTGTAAAGCACATTCTGGATTCTGAAGATTTTTTATGAGAAAAATAATGTAAACTATCTCCTCAATTTTTATACGAGGATACCTGAAAATTTTAAGTTGCACTTGCGGCTCTCATTCTGTTTTCAGGGAAAGCTACTGAAGTTAACAGTCATTCTTATAATTTGTGATTTTCCCAGGAAAACTGAAGGCATCACGTAGAGAGAGCAGGAGGCAGGTTGGGAGGTGGCAATTTCATTTAAAGAAACAAAACACTTGTCAGAGAAAGACAAATATTACATGATCTCACTTATATGTGGAATCCAAAAAACCAAACCAAAACAAAGTCCCACCAAACTCATAGAAAGGGATCAGACTTGTGGTTCGCAGAGGTAGGGGGTAGGAGGAAGGTGGAAGTGGAGGAAGGTGGTCAAAAGGTACTTCTGCTCATAAGATAAATAAGTCCTAGGGAGGGAATGTACGGCATGGTGACCACAGCTAACACTGCTGTGCGATATACAGGGAAGGTGTTCAGAGAGTAGATCTTAAGAGTTCTCATCACAAGAAGAAATCTTGTTTTCTCTTTTTATTGGATCTATGTAAGATGACGGATGTTAGCTGAACCTATTGTGGTGATCATTTCATAGTATACACAAGCCAAACCATCATCATGTATGCCTTAAATGTATACAGTGATATATGCCAATTATTGCTTAATAAAACTGGGTGGGGGGAGTCTATCACACTGCTCTGGGAGACTGAGATCTGAACTTTTGTCCCAGGCCAACTACTTATATCAAATGTGACTGACTGCAGACAAACTACTTTAACCTCTTTGAGCTTTAGCAGAGTCAGTTTTAATAGGAGACTGTCCCCTTCTAACTCTAACTTTTAAAAGAAACTCTGCTCTACAGAACCCAACCAATTAGCCATCTCTGTGCCTGCCCCGTGGCTGGAGAAAATCACACACCCGGGCAGGTTGGCCCCTCAAACTCAGGCTGACTTTGCATGGTCCTCAGCAATCCCACTCTTCCTCTCTAACCACCTTGCTTTTCCATCCCAAGATAATTCTCTCACAGGTCCTTTCTCCTCAAAGCCACTTGCGGCCTTCTCTTCTTCCTCCCACCAACCTTCAGATGACACTGAAGGTAAGCTGTCTCAGCGAAGCTCTCTCATCTGCCTGCCCCCAAATCTACAATCCGCCATCATCACCTTCTCCCTTTCTGTTACAATTGATGAACCAACCATCTCTCTGTTAGAGACCCATCTCCACATGTGCTTTAGACATCATCCCCTCTTGCCAAGGGTGGACTTCTTCCTCCTTGACTGCTTTGGTTGTTGCTTTCTCTCTAGCTTCATCCATCTCTCCTCTCTCTCTAGCAGTGGAGATATTCCCATCCCTTTGTTTCACCTCCTTTCAGAGACTGTCCTACTTCAATGAGCTTCAGGTTAATATTCCTGATAATATTAGCACATAAATTGTTTCCATGTCACCAACTCTCAGTGACCGTCAGTGTTGGTCAGTGAAGCAAACACCTCTACGATTTTCTGAAATTTCTCCAATCAAGGGCTCTGGAGATCTCCACAGGGTCCTCATTTTTCTCAACTTCTTAACTGCCCTGAATGCAACTGAGCCCTTTGCTTTCTGGTTTCTGTAACCTCATGTACTCTTAATATCTGAAGAGCCCTATATCAACTCTCAGTCTTTAGCACAAGCTCCTTCTCTTCTACCTAACATGCAACTTTAGATTCCTTTGGGGAATTTATATATTTGGTCTACTGGTTCCTGTGAATTCCAAATGCATGTAGTATTGTCCACTTGATACCCCCACTTGGATGTCCACGGGCATCTCAGCTGGACTTATTAAGAACTGAAATATCAATTTCTCCTTCAGTCTTACTTTGTTAATGGTTCTGCCACTTCCCCACTGTTCAAGACAGACACTTAGGCATCATCTTTATTTCCCTCTTTTTTATTTTCCACTTCCAATCCATTGACAAATCCAGTCATTTCTAACAAGAAAATCACCCGAAAACCTGATCACTTTGTTCCCTCTCCATTGTTACCATACTGGTACAAGCCAACAACCTTTCTCCTTGAGAGGACTTCTGCAGTCACCTCTGGTTTTTACATTCATACCTCAACCCATAATTTCCCCTATATCAGTCATCACGTGGGCTTCCCACTATAGGTCAAATAAAATCCAACCACTTCTCCAGGGTCTTAAAAAAATAAAAATCTAATCTAGGTCCTGCCAAGTTCCCCAACTTCGTATTCTATTCACTTTCTTACCCTCGCTGTTCTAGCTGCATGGTCTCATTTTAGTTCCTAGAACATGCTGACTCTTTCCTCCTTGGGGCCTTTTCTGTCTGGAGGCTGCTTCCTCCTGCTGTTCATATAGCTGGCTCCTTTACCCTTAGCTCTCAGCTTAAATGCTCACCTGGGAGATTCCCTTAACTTAGGTTTATGTAGGTCACTCAATTTTTCTCCATCATCACACCTTGTTGGTTATTTAATATAAATGGAAAAAATACATTGCTGTTTGTTAATTATGTGTTTCCCTAATTTTACAGTAAGTTCTATAAAAGGAAGACCAGGTCTGTTTTGTGCTCTGTTTTGCATTGTACATAGTAGTATAGTACCTTCCATGTATTACATATACACTAAATATTTGTTGAATGAAGAAAGAAAGTATGCCTGACTCTCTAGCTCTCCTTCCCTTCCCTACAGGGTAACATCCAACCTGTCCTTATGCCATATGTCTTAAAGTTCATTATGAAAGTAACACTTGCCTCTCAACATAAGAATTATACTTCTGTTACATCTCACACTAACCTTGTAAATGCCTGCATCTGTATTTTGTCATCATTTGCCTCTAATCCTTAACTGTCCATTCTAGCTATAGATGCCACAAGATTTGTTCTCATATAATTGACCAAAACTGTTTCCTGGGCACTCTCTATCATGATGTCCTGGAAAAGGTAGAGTCATCAATAGTCTTATTTTGTTTTTCGTACTTACCCCCTGGTTTTGGATCTCAGTAATAATCATTACTGAAGAGGAAAGGGTTTTATGGAGATTGCTGTTCATTGATAAGCTTATGCATTCAAGCTCAGGCAATACTAAAAAGAATTAGTGGGCTGTAAAACTGAATGTTAGGATAAAATGACCATATTCCAGACAGAAAGAGGAACCCGAACACATACCATGGTTTCTCGGCTATTGATGGCTGATCCCGTGCATTTAGCTATAACTTTATCGATACACTTCTTGTGAATTGCTGCATTACACTCTGAAAAGAAATTATTGCAACTTAAGATTTTCAGAAGTTAAGGAACAACAAAGTAAAAAGAATGACAATAAGACAACAGAAAGCCTTCTTACTTACGTCGGCACTGGTAGCCTTGTTTGTTCAGACCCCTGAAATAAAGCACATGTCTGGCTTACTTGGAGGTTTGCGCCAACAGCAGCACCATAAACGTTCAAACAAGATCCCATAGCTTCCTAGTATCACAAAGCATTCCCTGATCAGCAGCCCTGGTCTGTCACTGGATGAAAGTGTTAACATGTATTGTTGTTTTTTGTTTTTTAATTTCTACTGCTTTGTTGAAAGTCTGATAATTAAATGAGAAACTGTGTTTCTCCTCTCACTCGTGTTTTTTCCAAACAAACATGTAGAGATGAAAATACATGACTGAAAATGCATCACAGGCTCCTAGTAGCAAATTTCCATGTCTTACACTTAAAAATTCATTGTCTCTCTAAGCTCGGTAGAGATAAGCAAAGATATCTGTACAATGTGTTGCTTCCTTTTTCTGAGTATCTGAGAATATTTGCAACCACTAAATTCTTGAGCGTAAGACTCATTCCTGAGAAATGCTCATTATTAGAAAGGAAGACAATTCTAATCATTCAATGGAAACAGTTGGTGGAAATCCATCAAAAGTCTATTTGACCTTTAGATTCCCTAGTTAGACTGGGGTGGTGAGCTGATGGATTCTGAAGCAGCCCAAAGGAAAAAACACCCCATCAAGAGGCGAGGACGCAGAGACCAGAGACAGGAGTCATTTCAAGTCTCTGCAGTCCCATCGCCTTTGCTGTGTGCTTACTGAGGTTGAACTGATCTCTGTCTGAGGGCTGCTAAGATGCCCAAGAGCCCGTGAACATCTAAACCCATTAGCTCCAAAGCAAAAGTCTTGCATTTCACACACATTAGTAACAGCACAGTTGGGCTATTAAGGTGGTAGAGGTTTCAACTGTAAAACTGTGCCAGCAGTAAAGATGTTTCCCTCTTCTGTCCTTCCCTCTTACCCCGAGTGGCCCCCATTTAATCAGAAGCTAAAGTTCTTGAAAACTTTTTCTGCTAGAGCTGGATTCCTTTCTCTAGAGGAGTCATATTACGAAAATATTGTATAGATTCACACTCTTTAAGCCTCATCCTTCCATGTAGTGCTTATGCCAGCACACTCCCCTGAGGGTGGAGCATGCTGGGCATGACAGGTTGAGAGGATCTGACTCAATGCACAAGCTGAAGTTTGGAGTGAAATGCCAAGTTACCATACCAGACAAACTCATGGCAGACAGAGCAAAATGTGGGTTGTGGGAAAAAGGTGGCGGTGAACTCATGGCACTTGACATGGTGGACTTTGGCCTGTTTGATGGCTCCTCGGCGGTGATGCAAAGCGAAGAAGCCTTCAGTCTCAAATTCACTCATGTCCTTTGTGTCTGCAGGAACAGGACAAGGGACAAAGTGGGTGGAGGGGAGATGGGGAAAAGATGGAGACAGACAAGTAATTAGGCAAGCACTGAAACCAGTAAAATCCCAGGTTCTTATTAAGGGTGGTATAGCACTAAGCTTCTTTCTTTAATTCTAGAATACAGAATTATTGTAGGGTGTATTACTATATGGTCGAAACAATGAGGTTGGATTACTGGCTCAAGCCCTCATGCCTCTTTGACTGTGCTAAGCTATCCTCTTTCAGTTTTTAAAACCAGAGGTCAGAACTTTCAAAGTATTTATCAACCTCTCCTATTGTCAATAATGAGTCAGCCAGAAAAAGCAGGAAGTGGTAAATACTTTTTGCCTGTATTCAAGAGAATAATGTGGTTACTGACAGCAACTTAGAAACAGCTTTTTTTTTTTTTTTAAATTTCCCAGGATGCTTTATGTCTGGTGGTTTATGGGCAGGGTCCAGTAGATGGAGGGGAGCTGGCCAGACTTGTGTGTGAGGGCAAAAGAACTTTGGAAAGTTTATGCTCTGGTTCATGATGTCCACAGTGATCAGGTGCACCAGCTATAAATTTATAGACTACAGTCTATACAGTCAGCATGGAAAAAGCCAGAAATTAATAGTTGACTGCAATTGTTTTTAAATGTCTAGGTAATTCTGGAATTCTACTCATCTAAATCAAATCATCACATTCACATTTCTTCAGTTCATTCTGGGCTCAGAATATTGGTGAAGGTACTATGATAGTCACTGTCCATAGTGCCCCATGCCAATTTAACATATTTCTAAAAGGCTGGTAAAATTCTGAGAATACTAATGATTCCTGGCTGAAGCACAGACTTGAAGAAAACACACAAAAGCAGGCAATCATGGTTCAAAGTGTAATGACAACTCCAACATTCAAGAGAGAAGAAAATGGTAAACAAGAGATAAATATAAAAGGGAGAAGATATTTGCAAATGACACTACAGATAAAGAGCTGGTATCCAAGATCTATAAGGAACTTCTCAAACTCAACACCCAAAAAACAGACAATCAAGTCAAAAAATGGGCAGAAGACATGAACAGACACTTCTCCAAAGAAGACATACAAATGGCTAACAGACACAAGAAAAAATGTTCATCACCATTAACCATCAGGGAAATACATATCAAAACCACATTGAGATACCACCTTACAGTAATAAAATTAGGATTCCCGGAATAATTCACTTCTATTGCCTGAATTTAAAAGTAATTTTATACTTTATTTCATTTCATATGGACCAAAATAGAAATGAGTCAGATCTTACTGACAAACTACCTACTACGCCAGTCACTAGTTGTAAATAGATCTGCTTATACCAGAACTTGCAGAAAACAGCAGTTGCCTCAGTGACCCTGAATTTAACCCCTCATTCACCAAACCTTAACCTTACCTTAACAAGGCAAGAAACAACAAATTTTGGAGAGGTTATGGAGAAAGGGGAACCCTCTTACAGTGTTGGTGGGAATGCAAGTTGGTATAGCCACTCTGGAAAACAGTGTGGAGGTTCCTCAAAAAGTTAAAAAATAGAGTTATCCTATGACCCAGGAATTGCATTACTGGGTATTTACCCCAAAGATACAGATGTAGTGAAAATAAGAGCCATATGCACCCTAATGTTCATAGCAGCAATGTCCATGATATCCAAACTGTGGAAGGAGCCAAGATGTCTTTCAACAGACAAATGGATAAAGAAGATGTGGTCCATATATACAATGGAATATTACTCAGGGATCAGAAAGGATGAATATCCAACATTTATGTCAACATGAATGGAACTGGAGGAGATTATGCTAAGTGAAATAAGTCAAACAGAGAAAGACAATTATCATATGGTTTCACTTATTTGTGGAACATAAGGAATAGCATGGAGGACATTAGGAGAAGGAAGGGAAAAATGAAGGGGGGGAGGAAATTAGATGGGGAGACAAACCATGAAAGACTATGGACTTCAGGAATCAAACCGAGGGTTTTGTTCCGGGGAGGTAGCGGAATGGGTTAGCCTGGTGATGGGTATTAAGGGGGGCATGTATTGCATAGAGCACTGGGTGTTATATACAAACAATGAATCATGGAACACTACATCAAAAACTAATGATGTACTGTATGGTGACTAACATAACATAATAAAAAATTTTTTAAAAATAAAAATAAATAGAAAAAATAATTATTACTAAAATAAGGATAAGGAATTTAGTGATTGTAACTTCTAATGCTATAATTTTAAATAGCTGGAAAGTATCTTAGATTATTTACATTTCTTATATTTTTACAAGTATTAAAAATGGAGGCTTAGCAAGAATACGAGGCTTATATCTCACAAATATAATGACTTAGCAATATTTAAACTAAATTACTTCCATTCTGGATAAGCAGTGGCAGAGGTATGATGATACTCTTGAGACAAATGCCCCTGCCAATGTACTTTATTTTCCATATCTTTAATGGAACCAGGCTAGAAATACATTGGATAGATAAAGGGTGGGGGGCATGTGGATAGAGAGCTCTCCCCCAGCAACCCATCCAAATCCCATGCCCCATTTTATGACTAACATCTTCTCTACAGTGGTCCACAGGTCTGTTTTATGGCAACTCCAACTCTCAGATAAAGAGCATTCCGAATAACTCTAAAAAGTTCCACAGATGAGATATAATATTTTGCCCAATACTTTAAGGTTAGGTAATGTAGATCTTTTTATATAGAACTGAGCTGGAAATAAATTAGGTTTGGTGAATGAGGGGTTAAATTCAGGGTCACTGAGGCAACTGCTGTTTTCTGCAAGTTCTGGTATAAGCAGATCTATTTACAACTTGTGACTGGCGTAGTAGGTAGTTTGTCAGTAAGATCTGACTCATTTCTATTTTGGTCCATATGAAATGAAATAAAGTATAAAATTACTTTTAAATTCAGGCAATAGAAGTGAATTATTCCGGGAATCCTAATTTTATTACTGTAAATATTAAATACTGTAAATTTACTATAAATGTAAATATTAAATACTATAAAATTTATTACTGTAAATAAATATATATATGCATATATGCATATTCTGAACATTAAACTATATAAAACTGTAAATTTTTTAAGATGTCAGAAAGTGCTAGAAATACATTTATTCCCTTGGGACTTCCTTTGATTTTTCTTTATCCTCTAACCATTTTGATCATTACAGGAGAGCAACTATATAAACACTCAGAATTCTTCTGGTATTTATTTTTTTCTGAAGGAATCTGCTCTCTATTGGCTTGAATAAGCTTATTGGTTTTTGTATGTTTGGTTATTTCTTTCTAGCAATAGTTCCTAATCTATTATTTAGCCTAACCTATCACTTGCTTGTAACCAGTCAACCACAGATGTTTCCTGGGCAGCTCAGAGCAAACTTCTATGCCTAATGTTCTGAAAAAATATGAGATATTATCCCTAACTTCTGAGTGGCTAACAGTCAAGTCAGGAAGACATGGCACTCACACAAAGAACAGTATGTGATGGTTTGGAATGGACATGTTGATATGTACACCCATATTTTTTAGGAGGTAGTAAAAGGGATTACAAAAGAGACCAGGAAGGAACAGTTAAAAAATTAAGAGAAAAACTTCAATAGTATCACATTGGGTAAGCCAAGAAAGAATGGGCTTTGCAGCATTAGTATAGAGATATCAAGGAAACCAGAGGCTAAGAAAGCGAAATTTGTTTTGCGGAATCATACTCTTGAAGAAAGCAACTTAGTGGGTCTGTCAAAATATAAGCCAGACTTTTAAGGTAAAAAATTATCTTTTTTTTCAGACTGGATGAGATGGCTTAATTCAGTATGTCTTGGCAATGAGTTGGAAACCTAAGAGAGAAGGAAACATTGAAGATGCTACAGAGCTTATGGTAGGTAACTGCTAGGAATTTGAGGCAGGAGACCCAGAAAGGGAGGGACTGACTGTTTCTGAGTCCACAGAGCAGGAAGCAAGTATAGGGAGCAGCAGCTATCTCTAATGTACAGAGACAGACAGGAGATAAGAGTCATTCCTGGTTAAACTGGGGGCACAGCCAAACTCCGAAAGTGAGAGAAAAATGAGATACCTTTAGAAACTGAGGAGTAGGGTAATTTTGGAATAGCCATTGTATGGGAATAAAAGGAATTTCTAAATTCCAGGGTGAGTCTGAGTAGTTCAATGAACATTTATTAAGTCCCTCCTATGTACGTGGCATGCAACCTAGTGCTGGAGTTAAAGAGACAAATAAGACATGGTTCAGCCATTGCCTTCCTGCAAGAAATTTAGAGTCTACAGAGGACAATTATTGCAGTAAAAGTCAGAACATAAATATTCACAGGATGCTATGTAACCAGAGATAAGGAAACTACACCAGTTAAGGCAGGTATAGAGAGGTGGAGGTGAGAAAAAGAGTAAAGTTGGACAGGAAAGGTACTAAAAGATGATTTCTGGGCTGGGTTCTGAAGAATAGATAACTTCTACCAATGAGTAGGAGATGGTATGGTGGGGAAAAGCAAAAGATGTCCTCTCTAGATGGAAGGGAATGCACAAGAGTACATTCAGATAAGGTCCCTGAGGATGTGTGTACTCCCAGAGCATGGAATATGAAACAGAAAACCTCAGTGGTCACACACAGAAGATTTGTAGGTATCAGGTCAGTTTGAACATTTTCCTATAGATAATTTGCAAACACTGAAAGGCTGTAGGCAGGGGCAAAGGGGGGAAGAGAAGCCTGGCATATTCAGAACAGAGTTTACATAGTTTATTCTGGCAGCCATGTAGGAGAATGTTGGGATTTGGCAAGAGGCAAGGATGATGAAAAGCAGGAGAAAAACCGAAAAATGCTGAAGAGACAACATGGGCAAAAACTGTTGGATTAAGGTGGGAAGTCAAGTAAAGAGAGGCTATAAAAGTTACTTCCAGGTTTCTGAGTGGCTGGAGTAATAATTAACTGAAATAGTGAGTACAAAAGGAATAGGTTACTGGTGAAAATGGTGAGTGTAACTTTGGACATATTGAATTCCAAGTAATACAGGAAATCTACTTGGAAAGATCCACTAAGGGGTTAAGTACATGAATCTGAAACATCAGAACATTATCTACCAGCAACAGTTTGTAATGGACTCAGCTGGATGGCTTTTTCTAGCAAAGCCTTGGAGGAGAGGGAAGAAAGCTAGGTTTGGAGATCAGAACATTTTTGGCAGAGGAGGGCACTCATGACAGCAGAGTGCTGGAAAGGGCTATGGACTTCAGGCAAGGTAGGGAGTCAAGGACAGATGTGGGCTAACAAACGGTGTGAAGAGAGAAACCAGGTTAGGGTAGATTCCTGTAGCTAGTGGGTGAAAGAAAGGACAGAACTGACAGGGGAGGAAGATGAGCTCTGAGAGAGAAAGGTCTGACTCTGAGTTCTCAACAGTGGAGAATTCCAAGTGAAAACCTGGTGTCACTGCAGGTTTTTGAATGGATAAAGAAAAGTGTAGGAAGGTGTCAAAATATGAGGTGGGAATGAAGACTAAAGCTGCCAAGACTGATTGGTAGGAGAGCAAGGGAGGAAGACAAAGTAATCTAACACAGAAATCACAGAATGAGGATTTTGAAACAGAGAGAATGGAGTGATTTGTGTGTGGAGAGCAATAGCCATCTGCTACCCTGTAGAGTAGAAAAATATCGATGCTTCCATAAAAGAGGAGTACTGGAGACATGACATTATCAGAAATGTTATCCACGACTGAATCCCGTATCCTCCCCCAATTGCTTTCTCTTCCCATACCTCCCATTCTTACCACTCCCATTATCATTTTCCTGGTCCAACTATTTTAAGGAATATCATTAATATTTTTGCCTTTATTCAACTTCCACTTTTAAAGAATTATAAAGTACTTCAACTATTTACTCATAATGGGCATAACCTTTCATCTACACTGCCATGAAATCTTATTTTTGTTTGGACTCTTTCTTTTATTTCATTCCTATAACCACGACCCAAGACCAGGTTCTCATCACCTCTCCATTGCAAAAATGAAATTTATAGGCTCTCTCTATACCCAGTCTATTTCCTTTTCCAGATCTGTCCCATATTCATTCAGAAGCAATTTCCCCCAAACATTGCTTTCATCATATCATGGCCTGCTCAAGAATGGGACTGTGACTCCTTGTTGGTAACTCTCCTAGATCTACTCACTCCTCTTGCCTGGATTCCAAGCCCTCTGAGATCTGTCTTAGGTTCTTCATTCTGGTTTTAGCAGGTGCCCTATGATCTGCCTAGACTGGTCTTCTCACAGTTCTACATCCATTTATATTTTTGCTCAAATATTCATGTTTTCCTCCTAGAAAGCTATCCCTCTTGTATGCAAATTCAATTATGCCAGTCTTTCAATGTCTACTCTATGGAATTTTCTGAAATGAAGGCAACCCCTATTGATCTCTTGGTTAATCAGTATTTGTGTGGTATCTTCTCCAATAGTTTAGTCTATACCACTTCTCCAATCTAGGCTTAAGTTCCTTGAATATGAGAACTCATGTCTTGGTTTTCTGAATCCTTCCAAAAACTATTTCTTATAATAAATAAATAAATAAATAAATAAATAAAATATTCTTAAAATAGAATGATATCTTATAGTTCTTGTCATCAATAAAGAATTTTCTAGTTAGGCTAGTCCAAAATATTGTTTCTTAAAAATTAAAGCTTTTAGATATATAAAACTTTTGAAACAGAGTCTCAATCTGGGTCTAGATACAAAAATTTTAAACATGACAAAATTTTATCCTTAAAAAAAAAAAAAGTCTTGGATCTGGGTAATTACTATCCATGAAATATCATTGTTTTGGGGCCACCTGAATGTTATCTCTCATTCTAAGAGAAAATTAATTTTTTTTTAAAGATTTTATTTATTTATTTGACAGAGAGATCCCAAGTAGGCAGAGAGGCAGGCAGAGAGAGAGGGGGAAGCAGGCCCCCCGCTGTGCAGAGAGCCCGATGCGGGGCTCGATCCCAGGACCCTGGGATCATGACCTGAGCCGAAGGCAGCAGCTTAACCCACTGAGCCACCCAGGTGCCCCAGAAAATTAAGTTTTGAAGCAACAGGATAAATATCCTTGAAATTGTTTTTCAAAGCAGTGTTCTTTGAACCATTTACCAGAAACACTTAACCCAGTTATTCAGCTCCTACAACCACTCTACCATTTGGCCAACTCAGAAGTAGTACAATGCTGGGGCACCTGGGTGGCTCAGTCGGTTGAATGTTTGGCTCAGGTCATGATACCAGGGTTTGGGGATCAAGTCCTGCGTCGGGCTCTCTGGTCAGAGGGGAGCCTGCTTCTCCCTCTCCCTCTGCCATTTCCCCTGCTTGTGAACAGTCTCTCTCTCTCTCAAATAAATAAAAAAATCTTTTAAAAAATGGCACAATGCCACGTTCTATGTACCTAGAGCCTCCACGAGATAAAAGAAAATTTCATATTGTACTGCTACCTCTTTAGGGATCCTTTTCTTCTTAAAGAAAAAAAAAAGCTTTATTATGGGAATTTTTAAATCCATACAAAAGCTGAGCAAACATGTAATCAATTTCCCAGTATAGATCATCCAGTTTCAATAATGATCGGTCTAAGGCCACTATTTTCCAAACCATGCTATCTGCTATCCACACGCACATACCAATGGGTTATTTTGAAGCAAATGCCTGGTGTTGCATTATCTATAAACATTTTAGTATGTCTCCCTCTCTTTTTTTAAAAGATTAATTTATTTATTTGACAGTGATCACAAGTAGGCAGAGAGGCAGGCAGAGAGATGGGCGGAAGCAGGCTCCCCACTGAGCAGAGAGCCCGATGCGGGGCTCAATCCCAGGACCCTGGGATCATGACCTGAGCTGAAAGCAGAAGCTTTAACCCACGGAGCCACCCAGGTGCCCCTTAGTATGTCTCTTAAAGATGAGGACCCATTTTAGGAAACAGAACCACAATACCATCATCCCACCTAGAAAACTAATAACAATGCCTCCATATCACCAAACACCTGGTGAGGGTTCAAGATTCCCTGATAATCTCATAATATGTTTTTTCCCCCCAATGCATTTGTATGAATCTGGACCCAAAGACACTAGATATGTTAAGCCAAAGCCCAGAAAGCACCATAAATCTCTAAACTAAAAATTTCTCTTGGTAGTTAAACTAATTTAGGAAAAAACAAAATCAGTCTGTGATCAGTAAGTACACATATCCATCCTGAGGTTTACGATTTCAGGAGTAGCAGCATTTGATTTGTTTGCACGGCACTTTGATGGCAGAGCACAAATGCAATAGAAGGAATGGACAGGTTGTCACAGGCACCAAGAGCCCTGCTTCTAGTCACCTCTGTGACCCATGTCTGTGCGTGACGTGGAAATGACGTTCCAATGCACGTTTTCCTTCCGTTCCTAAAAGGATTTGAGGTGGCTAACTTGAAGCATTATTATTTTGCTACTAGCATTATGAGAAATACTTACCGGTTTCCTATTCATTTTGTATTTTACTGACAGTGTGACCTCTTATTTAATACTCATATAGTGACATGTCAACAGAGCCTTTTGTATTTACATGACATTTCCAAACTAAAATAAAGACTGACTCTAAAAGCACTGGGCACATGAGTTCACACTATTGAGAAACTAATGCTATAAATGTTTTCTATTTCTACATTTCTCTGGCCCAGAGAGTAAATTTTCAACAATATTTGAACACCACTGAAAACTTCTGAGAAAACTTCCTGTGTTTCCTTTTCTCCTAATGATTTTCTCTGCTATTGCAAAAGTCAAACAGTTTGCACACGAGGAGAAAGGACACGCCCTCCTCACCCACAAACAAGACAAAATGTCACTTACCACTCATTTCCAGAAAGTATCTTGCATTCATTAGCATTCGACCTTGAGGTTTCAGCTCTAACTGATTGAGAGAAAAAAAGGAAATATCAGTGAGAATGCAAAACAAGCTGTACGTTGAATGACACAGTAACTGGTGAGTGTGGTGGCTGCAGGAGATTTCCAGTGTAGAACCCAAGACCGCCTCCTCCTCACTTTTTACTCATAGCGGTTACCATCCAAATAGTGCGCCATCTGTGCATTCAACCTTTTTTTTTTTTTTTTTTTTTTTTTATTAAAACACCTCAGCAGCTCATTAATTTTACTTGGAGATCAAACTTTCCATGAGGAAGAAACAAAATTCTAAAACAGTTTCCGTTTGATATTCTTGCCCTGTGCTGGCCCTCATCGGCACGGTTGTGACTAGGGCAGGTTCAGATCTTCATCATGACAAAAGGATCCGGGGCACTGGGACCAGTTAACAGTAGGTCTTCTGGAAGACAAGATGGATCCTGCTTTGAAGGTGCCTACCCACATGCCTCTAGGTTAACCAGGGTACGAACTGGGAGCTGTGTTTTTCTTTGGTAAGGAAAGTAAGGAAACTGTCTTTGGGAAAGTGCTAGATAATCTACCATGGGAAATTCTGATTAGATTTGTCTAAAAATGGACAAAAATACACATTTCAGTATCATTACATAGAAGAGACCAGAGCAGAGTAGCACTGAAGGGAGGATTCAGGTTATCATGTGATGTGACAAAGGGGAAAATGACAAATCCATCTCTCCAAATCCCTCCCTTCTGCAACCCTCAGTTTGTTTCCCAGAGTCCAGAGTCTCTCAAGGTTTGTCTCCCTCTTTGATTTCTTTCCATTCTCTTTTCCCCACTTTCCTCTGTGGATATTTTTTTAGACAGAGAAATTATTTCTAAGAAAGTGGATTTCAATAGAGCAAGGGGAAATCAAAGTCCAAAGCACCCTGTTGGCCCTTAGACACTATAAATGAAAGTAAACTAGGAAACATTCTTGGGAAAGAAAAGCTACAAAATGTAAAAAGGTTGCTTAAGTAAAATGAGAATCTGAAGGCCACCAAGTGCTTATGGCTTTAATAACTGTAGAATACAATCAATCAATCAAAACTTCAAAGGAATAAAATCAGGAGACACCTAAGCAAGAAATCAAACACAACTTTAAGAGCTATAAATAGAAAACCAACCTGCTTGTCAGGGAAGCCTAGGCAAATAACTTAAAAATTAGTTATCCGTTTGTTAAGGGAGAAGGAAATCCAACAGCATGCTACTTTTCTGTTTGTTTTTTTTTTGTTTGTTTGTTCATTTTAAAGATTTTTATTTTTAGGTGATCTCTACACCCAGTGTGGGCTTGAACTCCCAACCCCGGCATCCAGAGTTACACACTCCATGGACTGAGCCAGCCAGGCACCCCAAAGAGTGTGCTACTTTTAAAAATTAGGGATTTGGTGACTTTTTTTAAATAATGAGGGGGCGCCTGTGTGGCTCAGTGGGTTAAAGCCTCTGCCTTCAGCTCAGGTCATGATCCCAGGGTCCTGGGATCGAGCCCCGCATCGGGCTCTCTGCTCAGCGGGGAGCCTGCTTCCCCCTCTCTCTCTGCCTGCCTCTCTGCCTACTTGTGATCTCTGTCTGTCAAATAAATAAAATCTTTAAAAAAATGAGGCAGAAAGCAGAAGATAAATGGGGATGAGTGAAAAGTAGATAACATTTGGTCTAATTAATCTCTTCTCCTAGCTGAGCTAGGTGTTGGCCCCCCTTCAGGCCCTGAGCTGACTGGCGTCTCACGCTCCCTCCCTCGTGTGTAGACCCTTCCACATTAAGCCTGCACCTGTGATGATATTTAGTTACTCAGCCTCTTCTACCTGCCTAAGCAGCACCCCCAAACCGAGATCTATCTGCAGGATCATTTCTCCAACCAGACATAGAAGTGCTCCACAGATACTGCTGGCCTACATTTACTAAACATATCCGAGCATGGGGACTTAAAAGACAAAAAATCTTGGTATATGTTTATCTTCAAAGATTACTTTAGTGTCACCAGCAAAGATGTGGATAAATATATACTCTCCTAGAAAGTACTTTTTTTTTTTTGAGGTCAAAAATAGAAAACTGACACAGAATTCTAGTTGTTAGGTTTCTGTCATTCCCATTTTGAAACCAGCAACTTCAAAATCTTCTGAGTGGAGTTCTTAGAAATTTGAGTTATAGGAAACGAGAAGTGAAAAGGTAAGATTCTCTCCTTTTGCATAAATGATAGAGCATTTGAGAACATTTTCTGAGTTTCAGATCATTTAAAAACAGTTTTTACTAGTGTTTGTGGTTGCTTTGTTTTTTCATTGTGTGAACCCCAGAAATCTTCATGAGAATTTTTATGCTTTCATATTTCACTCTTTCCTTTAACGTTTCTAAACATTCACTACCCAAACAGTTATAACCTAAGTTTTCAAAAACTTAGTGCAGCAACATGGATTGTGTGTGATGTACACACACAATGTGTTTAGTACAAAGTGAACTAAATGAATAGTTATGACTAAAAAAAATTGACAAGGATTGGCAAAGTATGGAGAGGGAAGACCAAACCTCACATGGATCTTGCTGGTCTTTTCCCTTATCTATCACCTTATCCAAGACATCTTATCAAGAGATCACATAGATAGATACCTCAACAAATAGTCCACAGCTAGGTTTCCCAAATTAAGGGGAATTTGCGATATTTCTGAGCTTATCTTACACTTATAGATCAATAATGACTCTTCATAGCCTAAGAGACCTTCTTCACCTTACACAGGAGTCTAGACATTTGAATATGTTCGTATGTTTGACAGTCCACAAGAACAGTCATTGTCATTATCAAGTCATCAGTGAGTAAGTGGTAGGGAATCTGTTTACCTAAGACGAGTGTGTCATAATTCCAGGATGACACAGAAACTCTGCTCTGTCTTCAGCAAGCATGATGCTTACCACTTAGTGGTGGGAACACTTTAAAAGGAGCTCACAGCCTGGATATTTACCCATATCTCTGCCTTCCCGTTGTTCTTCCTGCATCGCTCCGCCAGAGAGGAGAGCTCGACGGTAGTTTCAGATATCAGATCCATGTTCTTGCCCTTCACAATGATCTGCATTACTCTTCCCTTGTTGATGTGGGCATCGAAAGTGCTGTCCCAGGGCGGGTACATAGTTGGCTTTTTCTGGATATACATTTGCCCATTCTCTAGGAACAGAAAGAAATATTCTCATTACTCCTTTAGCCAACTCTGGGAAATAATTCAACTTCATAGTGGCACCTGCTCCCTCTGTCCTCTAGGATATATAATTCCATTGGGAAGTCAAAAGTAACACATTAAACAATTAGAGACAATATAGGACAAAATGAGAAAGTCCCAAGGTCTGTATGAGTGATACACTATATCAGTATCTGAGTGATCACCTTGATACACAAGGTGATACACTGAAACTTAAAAGTCAATCTGGTAATTTAAGCAGCAAATAGATGATAATGTCTTGGACTGCCGACGTTCTTTTCCTATTGAACAGTCAGTTTCTTTACTTTGAGCAAATAGAAAGACAATCGGGGGCCAAGCCTACTATATTCGGGAGGTTAGAATGACCTAGGTCCCATCCTCTACATGTCATACACTTTTAAGCCTTCTGGGACTTTCCTCTAATGATCTACAAAGGGTGGACACACAACTAATTAATGTCACTGTCATCTAGTTAAAAAGAGTTGATAGAAAACTACTGTGTGTTCATCTGACAGACTCTATGGCATAATTTAAGGCTTACAGTAAGTGCTCCTTAAAAAGACCTTTAAAATTTTTCCATTTGACATAAATGCACTGTGAGGTAAAAACCTTTAAAGCATAATGAGCCATTATTTCTTTTCTCTAATTCTCAAGGGAGGATACATTTTACACGCAATGCGCACCCTATGCAAAAACTAACACATAACTCAGAGAGGCAGTGGTCTCAGTCCATGGGATCAGGGAAGTAGGCTGTGGACCTACAGATGAGAAAAGGCAGACAGGAGAGAGATCTGGAGGTGGCTGATGACAAGAACTGTGGTCAGGGTGATAAAGGGTAGGAAAACCTCTCCAGAACCACCAAGAGATTGGAAAAGAGTCTGTTAGTGTGATTAAGTGATAGGGGCATATGTTTCATCCCCACTGGATTTTCTGTAGTGTTTATTCTTTAATCATTTCAGGAACAGCAAACTGCAGCTGTATTTGAGAGTTGGTTTCTTTTGATAAGCACACTAAGTGGCAGATTTAGCAATTCAGAGATGTTGGGAAAGCAAAAAGGAAAAATCCATTTAAGCAAGGAAACAATGCAGTTCAGAGTCCTGATGGCCAATTCTCTCTGATGCATGATGGCAAAGCAGAACACAAGCCTATCATTTGCTAAATTGTCCTTTGGGATGTGTACGAGCACTTGAATAAACAGAAACTTCTAATTTTCCATAAACCTGGCTATGAAAGGGACAAACTCTGGCAAGGTCCAAAGTGGAAGAGGAAGGGGAAGGTTTTGATGGCTTGCTTGAAAAGATTTTACTGGAGATTGGACTTTTAAAAAAAATACCCATGGCAATTCTAATGGCCACAGTAACACTCTATTTCCACAGACGGGAAGCCCCTCTTTCTTGTAACTCCTCAGCTGTAACCTTTCTCCCCGCGCCTGCAAGGGACAGAGAGATCTGTGGTGAGGCTCTTCTCACCTTCTTCTCATTCATGAGGTTTGTAATTGCCTAAAAAGAGGACCAGAACTCGGGATCCTAATGACTTTCAGTGAGTTTTACCATTTCCAGAGCTTCCCAGACTCCCAGACTGACAACACTCTGCCCTGTTGGTCCCTGTTCAGTTGACTCATCATGGAAAATGCAATCTAAGACTTCCAAGATGGATACGCTTTTAAATATTGGGGCAGCCACTGTGGAAAATAGTAGGGAGGCTTCTCAGAACTTAAAAATAGAACTACCATATGACCCGGTACTTCCACTGCTGGGTATTTACCCAAAGAGAACAAAAACATGAATTTGAAGAAAAACATGTGCCTCTATGTTTATTGCAACATAATCTATAATAGCCAAGATATGGAAACAACCTAAGTGTTCAACGAAACACAAATGTATAAGATGTATACCTAATGGGAGAGAATATATGGCCCTAAGAAGGATGAGATCGTGCCACCTGCAACAACAGAGATGGTCTAGAGAGTATTAGGGTAAGTAAAATAAGGCAAATTAAAAAAAGAAAAATATGCCATGATTTCTTACTCATATGTAAGATCTAAGAAAACCAAATTAATAAATACACAAAAAGCAGAATGAGACCTATAAATATGGAGAACAAACTGATGGTTTCTAGAGGGGTGCAGTGGGGAATGGGAAAAATGGGTGAAGGAGAGTGGGGGGTCCAGGCTTCCAGTTCTGGAGTGAATAAGTCATAGGGATGAAAGTTACTGCACAGGGAATATAGCCAACGGTACTGTAGCAGTGCTGACTTGTGACAGATGGTAGGTCTACTCGTGGTGGGCATAGTGTAACGTGTAAATCACACCTGAAAAGAATAGAACACTGTGTGTCAACTATAATCAAATTAAGAAATCTAAAAAAAAAAAACAAAAACAAAAACATAAATTCTATTGAAGTAATACTTGAACTTTGATGTGCAGAGTGGTTCCTTTTCAGAACAAAACCAAAACAGAATCAAAAACCAAAACCTCCGAACTCCACAGGCTAACCTTTTGGAAAAACGAAGTCTTCCTTTCTGACAAGGTCCCTTGATCCACATGGCTGATCAGAGCAAGTTCAAAGGCAAGGCCAAAAGAAGAAGAAGAAATTTTAAAAAGGCTCTTGGGAGGCAAATGTCAGTGAGGCCCTGTGCTTATAGAGAATGGGATCCAGGAGACCCATTAAGTTGAAAGCGGCTTTGAAAAACTCAAGACATTTTACACTTCAAAGGTTTCTGTGACATTTGAAAGGTTTTAGATTGGGAGCAAGTGCCATTCTCACTTTTAATGAAACGGGAGAGAAATCCAGGCAGAAGGGAAATCAGGATGATTCAGACCTTCTCTTCAGCTTTGATGCTCTCACACTGGCTATAGGGGTGGAATCGATCATAAAGCACAAATCTTGCAAGGGAGGAAAAAACTAGCATGGTAGGATCTGGAAACCCAAGATTCTGAGCTGGAAACACCTCACTGGAGGTTCTCAACTGCTGAACTGGGTTCCTCCTCCACCCATAACTGCCACTCCATAAGAGGCATTTTAAGGACTACCCTATACGAAATAACACACACCTCTCTGTCCCCAAGCCTTTGCTCTCCACTTTGCCCTGCTTGGGTTTGCTGCCCGGCACTTACCATTATTCCAAATATTCCAGTTTGCCCCATGCCTCTCTTACTCTGCTAGAACAGAAGCTCTAAGGAAAAGGCGCTTTTACTCTCCCACTCCGTAAACACTTTCTGTGTAAGGCAAATGGAATGGCTCCTATAGTTACTACGAACCTGCACTGGTGTTAATCACATGTCTCTACAATGTGTCTACTAAAACAAGAAAGGTATGTAGGGAAATAGAGAAAAGTGGTGAAACGGGGAAAGAGGTGGGATGTAAACTTCCGTGGAGAGGTTTTAGGCAGAACAGGATTACTTTAATTGAATGATCTAAACCCACAAAATGAATCTTGGGATCTGTCACACTTTCCCCCTTACCATGAACTGCCTGTAAATATTTACATTTGATAAAACATGACAATTCTTTCAGTAATCCAGGGTTTTGTAAAGATATAAGTTTTCTGAAATCTGGATTCTAATGGCTAATTACATATTCTTTTAACATTTATCTAAGCTTAGCCCAAAGAAGAAATAAGCTATCTTTAGGCTTAATTGCAAGATTATGAAGACTGACCCTATCTGTAATCATTGGAAACAACCAGCGTTAACATTATGGGTCCCCTGTTCCACTTGAGTTTACCAGTAGTCTATTAGCCCCTTTACCCCCTCGAATCTTGTCCTCAACCCATTTCTCCTTTCCTTTGTTCCTTTTGCTTATGTAGAAAAATGGCACAGGGAAATGGAACATGAGGTAGGAAAACTGGGTCTCCTTCCGAGTCTGTCACTAGCTCCTACGCCCTTGAGGAAGTACTTGGCTTGGCTGGGCATCAGTTTCCTGAACTGTAAAATTAGACTGAACCAGATGACTCTAAGTTCCTGGAAGGACTTGCCTCATAGTTCACAGCAGGACGTTCCTCCTCCCCCACCTCGAACACCCGCTCGAGCAGCTTACCTGATTCTACATATTCTTTGACAAGCACAGCACAGTAAGGGTTAACAGCCTCTCCTTGACATGCCTGGCAGGACCCACAGTCAAAGTTGGACAAACCAATTCGAAGAAATGGTGACATGATTGCTCCCTGCAAAATGACAAAAGACAAATGCCATACAATAAGTTATTTTGGTGTCCCGTTCCCACGTACCCAGTGCTTTATCACCAGCAGCCCAGAAGCTCAAATGGTTCAGCTATCCATCTGAACAAATGCTTTTACTTCCCCTTCGACAAAGGACATTCCTGGGCTCACCCCAAACCACAGACTGACTTGCTACGGAAAGAGGTTTTCCGGACGTCTGCCTTATTCGACCCCATCAGTTAGAATTATAATTCCACTCTTAATGTAATGGAGTTACATCTAATAGTTGCAGAGAGAGGCAAACAATTTCTGATATTTTATTTCTTCTACTATTCAAGTAAGTACCCAAGAAACAAACCACAATAACAAGAAAATGAGTTTAGAAAGGGTGAGTCTATTTTAGTCACAACAGTTAAATATGACACCACAAAATTCTTATACGGGCTATTTATGTACATGACGCACTTGGCTCTGGGCATTTAGCAACTGGACTCTGTTTACTTCAGACATTTCAGAAAGGTCTACCTTCTTCAGAGTCCTGTGAATGTGTATATATGTATGCACATACGCACACACATCTACCTATATATAGAATGAGTCTTTGAACTCTATAAACCACTTAAAAAACCCTAAGTCATTGCCCACCATAAAGTCATGCTTTATCATCTAAAGATAAACAAAGTATACCAATAATCACGCATACCTGGAGATACAGGTGAACACCATCATAACGCTGGCTAACAAGTTCTAGGGTTCTAGTCTGATGTTTCATCTGCCATTCCCTCCTTGTCCTTGTTTGGCCACTTACCTCAACCAACCACCACTCTCCCCCACCCCCAAGTCTCTCCCTCCCTCCCTCTCTTCCTTCCTTCCTTCCTCTTTCTTTTTTTTTAACCTACTTTTCCATGAGATCCTATTGATCTGAAACCATCCTCTGGTACTCAGTGAAAAAGTTACTTCTTTGCTTCTCCTCTCTTCTTGAACTGTTTTCTCCTCCCTAATTTTCTTTCAGAATCTTAAGTAAGCTGAAGGTAAGAAGAACAAAGCAGGAGCTGTCCTCTCGACCTTCGTGTGAAGAAAGTCAGCTCCTCAGAATAGTAAGAGCCTGCATGGGAGCACCAACGGCCTAACTGGAAATCTGGGGCCCATCATCCCAAATCTGGCAGAGCCATTAAAGACCGCTTGTTCTCTGAAATGCTGGTGGTCTTTGGGCATTTTTTGAACATACGGAGTGAGTTTAGGGGCTCCTGGTAACCGCTCTTAACTTTGTGAATTCTAAGGAATTCTCAATTTCCCACAGCTTAGCAGGTTTAATTAAAGGAGGCGCTGGTAGAATCATCGTATTAATCAGGTGATCTTAGTCTCTGAAACTCATTCTGTATGAGTCAAATGTTGGAACAGCTGCTAGATGACTTCTAGATGTGTCTTTAGGGGCCCCCTTCATGCTCCGAGTTTAGGATTCTTGGACAGGAGCTGAGCTAACGATTAAGAGCTCTCTGGAGAAACCTGCCTTGAGAACCCCCTTTCCTGGGTCACGTAGGTCTTCTGGATAAATCTATAATTCTGCACTGATCAGGAAAGTTTGCCAAGAACTATCCT
The DNA here is from genome assembly GCF_010015895.1 of Lontra canadensis. NCBI lineage: Eukaryota > Metazoa > Chordata > Mammalia > Carnivora > Mustelidae > Lontra > Lontra canadensis. Next base: position 5,100,083 of record NW_022631070.1, on the reverse strand, counting down.
CATCTACAAGAGTGTTTACCACGTGTGGACACTCTGAAGATTTCCTCAACATGAGTAAAGGTGAGTAATTAATTTGGATTTGAATCCGGAGGGATCAGAGACTCATGAAGCCCGAGTCACAACCACGGTGACCTTTAGTGACAGCTGTGTCACTCTGCTATTTCCAGGCTGGGTTCAGAATTAGCAGCAGGAGCAGCTCAACATGCACCTGGGAAAGTCTGTCTGGGGAGCAGAGCGAAACCTCTGGGGTGACCAGGGTTTCTGGTACAGTGTGAGAGTCGGAGAGGAAGCCTCTCTCCCCCAGCACGTCTTGATTAGACATTAGCTGACTTCCTATCCCTCTAGCAGTCCAGATTGGCTTCCCTAGCCCCTCACGGATAAGCATTCTGCCGGCTTACCCAATGCAAGCACCTGTTCAATAGCCAAGCCACTGCTTCTCTTTAAACAGGTCCAGTCACTGAGACGGTATCTGACATTTTGACATCTAGAAGACAGAATTGGCATCTGTGTGCTGAACCTAACACGTTGTTTGCTCAGGGGTGTGTTTTTAAGACAAAAGGAAGCATTTTACTACTGAGCTAGTCAGAACTTTTTCCCCTCCTGTAACAGCAACGTGATCATTATGAAAAATAAAGAAAATACACAAAATTGGTAAAAAGTCTCCTCATAGTTCCACCAGCAAATCACTATTATTATTTTGGATTTGTTCTACATGCTAAGCTCATACTGTGTTTATGGGATTATATCTGGCTTTTTATTTTTAATGTTTTACCATAAAAACTGTCCAAGTTGCTGTGTCATCTTTGTAAGCATCCTTTTAATTCTTGCATGGCATTCTAGTGAGGGGCAGCTCCATGATCTGGTTTACCAATGTCTTATAGTTACATATTTATATGGCTTCCAGATCTCCCATGATAGAAATAAAGCTGTGATAAGGACTTTTTTATAATAAAAAAAATTTAGGAATAATGCATCAGACTAGATCACTAGTCAATATTACCAGATCAAGTAGTAGTATTATTTGTAAGTCTTACACATGTAAAGAAAACAATAAAACCTAAAGGCAAAGACTTAGCAGGGAAAATATCTATGGTAAGTACAACGGACAGTAACTAAACATCATTCTGACATAATAAGTGTATGTAAGTCTGTAAAAGCAAACCAAACAAAAACGGCTTATGACCCAAGTAATTAAGTGGCAATGACACAAACTACATGAAATACTACAAACAAAACAAAGCAAACCCAACAAAACAAAACAAACCATAATTATAACTAGGTATATGGGAAAATGTTCGGCCTTGTGAGCAATTTAAGAAATCCAAAATAAAACAAGATATGGGACACCTGGGTGACTCAGTTGGTTAAACGCCTAACTCGTGCTTTTGGCTCAGATCGTGATCTCAGGGTCATGGGGCTGAGCACCATACCCGGCTCTGCACTCAGTGGAAACTCTGCTTGAGACTCTCTCCTGCTCCCTCTACCCATCCCCTTCCTGCACTCTCTTTCTCTCTCACAAATAAATAAATCTTTAAAAAAAACAAGATACTATATAATTGCATTTATATAACACTCTTGAAAAGACAAAGCTCCTTGGAGAAAACAATGGTTAGCAGTGGTTTGGACAGGGGAACAGGAGACAGGGCATTATAAAGATACAGCATGAACAAGCTTTGGAGAGAAGATGAAGCTGTACTATAGCCTGGTTATGGTAGTGATCACAGAAATCTAGATTTAAATTCACAGAGTTATACAGCAAGAACAACCATCAATTTTGCCATATGATCATTTAAAGACCAAAATTTTAAGATATGCTATTGGCATTTCAAGGCATGGACTATAAATTCAGTGGTTATATAGATAAAATGCACATTAGGTACAGATGAATGAATATACATTAGGAAACTAGAAATTCATATAATAAAATAGTAAAATCTAAAGTAATCAAGAGTAGCTTCAATTTACCAAAGGGAAAATGTCAGAGCCTTAAGAAAAACAAATAGCTTTTACTCTGCTATTTAAGCTGTCTGGAAAATTTTTGCATTTTGGAGCAAACAGCAGAGAAAAAATAATATTAGAATTTGATAATGCATTTTCTTTGGGGATCCATTAATACTCAACTCTTGATTTAAACTATAATAATAAAATAAGTTAAAATACTTATAAAATACAACACAATAATATTTTTTACTCATGAAATTAGCAAATATTTTTGAAATGCTCTTACCTACACTGGCAAGGACAACACGAATCATACACTTTGATATAATGCTGTTGTGAGCGGCAGTTTCCACAATCTTGTGGAACACACGCATACCTGCATGTACAGTATGTGTATGTGTATATATGTATGTAGAGAGAGCCTAGAAGATCTGTAATAAGCATATAAAGGTGAAATTAACACGGAAGATTTTTGTGGGCTGGTCTTTTGTGCTCAGAGCTTGAGGTTAAGGGAGAAGGGGGATTTCCCTGGGGGCTCAGATAGAAAGGGGAATTGCCTTGTATAATACTACATGTACTGGAATAACATCTGTCAGAGATGCCTTCCCTCGTCTCTCTGTGGAATGCAGATTTCATAAGCGTCCTCTCTGCTGGCCATTCATGGTGGTCTCCCCCTTTACAACAGACAGTGTGTGTACAGGACGGACTGGCCAGGCTGTTCTGGACAGTGCAGCAGTCAGGTCGCTCTACAGACCTCTCTTCTGAATGACACAATCACACATTCCATTCCCTCCTGGACGGCTCCTGAGGACCCTCAACCTGCCAGGTCCAGGCAGAACTCTGTCCAGCCTTTCAAATCTGCCCCTTCTATTTTACCAGCTCAGCGGCGGGTACCACGGCTCTCAGCTCAGCACGCAGAGGTCGCATCTCCCCTCCCGCTCCAGAGCCCATTTGTTTTGTTCCTTCCTACTCCCCTCCCCTTACCTGGATTCCACGTCTCGCAGCAGCTGACCTGTCCCTCTACCCAGTCTTGGCAAGTCTCACTCCCAGGCACGTCTCCATGCTGCAGCCCAAAGGATCCTACTTAGGACTGTGCAGAACTATTACAGTTTCTCCAATGTGTCAAGCTGTTTCACAGCTCTGGGCTTTTAGTAACGCTGTTCCCTCCCCCTGGAATGCCTTCCTATTTCACTCCATCCTCTCTCGCCCCCCCCACCCCCACTTCCTCACCTTTCAAATTCCTGCTCAGTCCCTACCTTCTCTTTGAAGCCTTTCTTCCCTCTACCTCCATCACACTCCCTCCAGCACACCCTGCTGGAACCCATTCAGCCCTCCAGGTCCCCCACAGCTTCCTGGGCATGGCTGAGACAGCACTTGCCATGTTCATTTGCCATGGCTTGCTCTTTCCCATTTCTGAGTGGGGCAGGTCCTATAACTCAAATTCTCTTTGTCTCCCTATTTCCAGCCTCCAAAACTGGGGGACATAGAAGAGCCCCACCAGGATTTCTCCTGCGTAATTCTTAAGGTATTACTGACACTCAGAAGAGGGATATCACTCAAACCATAGAAGTCGCACTGGTTTCATCTGCAAAGTATCTAGCAAAACCCCTCCAGAGTGAGTGCAAGTGGGTGCCTCACTTACGAGACCCAAACTGTGATAAACGGTTTTCTCTATTAACACGTTGCTTTGGACATTTAAGTCGGCTTCGTGGAACTGTGGAGGAGATCCAGAGCTGGTCCCACACAGCCAGATTTCCCTAAAATATTTTATTAGATCTATTGGTTCATATTTGTCTTCCCAAATAGGTCTGTGATCTCTGAGAGCAGGGATCAAGCCTCAATCATCCACACATCTCCAGGGCTGATCCCTCTGTCTGACATGTAATAGATGCTCAATGCAATTTTGCTAAGTAACTTAATTTTCAAAAGGAAGGCTTTTGAAATAATCTCTTAATCTTTATGCATTCCTTTTACCTGCAAGGGTATAGTCTGGTCCAACTAGGCAGCAGGCAGTAGTAGAGGAAGTCACTACAAGGGAAACGTCCCAGGCATTGTTACAAAGAACCAATGCCATTATGAGCTCAAATGCAGGAATTATTTAGCCTCCCTAAGCCTGTCCTTTCATTTGGAAAGTGGTAATAGTGCCATTACTTGTCTCAAAGGGCTATGCGGACAGAATGGGCAAATACAGGGAGGTGCTTAGAATGGGACTGGCACAGGGTAAACTCAAAAATGTTAGTTATTATTATTACTGCAACTCTGATATATTTTCCAATGGACTTTACTGACTTTATTAGTTTGTACCAAAAAAGGGCAGGAAGAGAGTACAAATAGTCTTTTAGGAGCCTATCTGGGCTGAATCATGTGGCCTCCCTCTGTGCTCTGCCACTGAGCTCCCATAAAACCCCACATGTATCTCTCCAAGAGCACTTACTACCGTCTGATAGAGTCATCTCGATGCCGGAACTTATCATAATGGACTGTGTGTCTGCCCATCCAATCTTCTGTGCTTTCGCGATCTCAGCTGCGAAATATCATCATAATACACACTTTAAATTTGCAGAGAATCTTTACTCTTATGACTCAATGTTTTCACCTTTAAGTGTGATCTCCTTTGTCTTTAGCAAGTGGCTATGACACAGGGAGATGGCCAAGTATAATGGCTCAGAAGCGTGCTTAAGGTCATACACTCTTAAGTGCTGAGCTGAGAATACTGGTCTTGACTCCCTGGGTGCTGACTCACCTACTTGCCCAGGGTGACTCACCTATCACCATTCAAATCTGCCAAATGCTTTCACAGCAATGTTAAGCATTGCCACCACATAACAAAACCTGAGGAAGAGAAGTTGCAAAGAAATAGAAAGCAACAGGAGATCTATATGCTCTCATCAGCTAAAAAAATACCAAGACTTCTCTTTCTCTGCAGCAAGTGAAGTAAGAATGAGCGTACTTCTTTATTTCAAAACAAAAGAGTGAACAGCATTCGTATTGCTATAATTTAGCAGGAGATGTCTCAGAGACAAAGGGGGAGTCTCAGAGAAATATCAAAGCCTCAGACTTAGAGAAGAGGGAACACCAATCAACAGTCAACCCAGGAATGAGAGACAAAAAGCATTCAATGGCGTCCAAGTGGGTCAGCTCAGCCGAAGTTTGGGAAATTAAACATCAGGCAAATGTGGGCAAATTAAGTAACATCTGTAGCTTTTACAGGTCTTTACAGATAGGTTTCTTGGGTAAAAGTGACTGTTAGAGAAAATAACCTATAAATTAAGAATAACTTGCCTTGCAATGGGCAGAGAAGAAAGATGGCAAATAGTGAATGATCAAACAAAAAGTGTTTTAGCCTGCTGCTAAGACTTCTACAAAGTAGTATAATAAAAGTAACCCGATTAAATATTAGCTTCTTGCCTGCAAATATGGGCTCAAAAGAGAATTAAAAAAGCATGGAAAATAGCATATTATAATATTTTAATATTATATATTTTTAATATTTTAAATTAAATTTATTTTTAATATTATGTATTATAATATTTTAATATTATATATTTAATATTTTAAAATAACCCCTACAGCATGTGTTGTAATGACCAAAGAATGTAAGCCCAACATTCAACCAATTGTTAGAAATAGTAATAAGGAAGGGGATTTGTTGACAGAACTCGTACTGCACTTCTACCTGAAAACACTAACAAGACATCCCCCACCAACTGTTAGAGACTGAGCTATGTCCCCCACAAATTCACACATTGAGACTCTGGGCCCCCATGTGACTGTATTTGGAGTTAGGGTGTTTAAGGAGGTAACTAGGGTTCAATGAGGTCGTAAGGGTGGGACCCTAATCCGATAGGGTCCTTATAAGAAGACCTTATAAGTCCTCGCAAGAAGAAGAGACAACAGAAGTCTTCTGGTGTCTTACTTCATTCTCTCTCTCCATGATGTGAGGACACGGTGGGAAGGTGCTGTCAACCTGTGGGAAGAGAACTGTCACCGAAACCAACTCTGAGGGTATCTTGACCTTAGACATCCAGCCTCCCGAACTATGAGAGCCTCTCAGTTTGCAGTATTCTGTAATGTCAGCCCCAGCAGAATATAACGACTATCACCAAAAATAACGTAGAAATAGAAAGAAATATTGAAACGTAGAAAACGAAACACCCAGTTAACATTGCTACTATTCTGACACTAATTTAAATGCGCGACATAAACAGATAGTCCAATGAAGCATAGCTCTGATCAAATTATACCAATACTCAAGAAAACTGTCCCGTCCTTGCTGAATTAAATCATGGCTTCTTAACCTGTTATCTCAGAGCCTCCACCCATTGGCTCCCACGGGCCCTCCCCACACAGCGCGCTTCTCAACACATCTCAGCTTCTCTGCTTGCTAACCATCGTCTCGGTGGCTATGTGCCTCAGTGCCTCTGTTTGGAGTGCTCTGTCCTCCCCACCCATGCACAACTGCCATCCCCCAATCCTTCTCATGTTGGGGGGACCTCACTCACAGACTGCCTCATTTAGAAATTTTTCCCTGTTCCCCACAGAAAGAGGAATGATTTATCTGATGGGTAAGTTTTAGAAGAACAAACCGCACCTGCCAAGCCCAGACCTTCCTTTCTTTTGGAGGGAATCTGCTGACTCCTAGCATGCTTCTCCACTCTTCTCTGCCGTAAGCAGGGTAGGGCCCACCCCCTCAGCCCTGGGAGGCCAGCCATCGTCCAGCAGTGCCTGTGACACATGGACAAAGACCAGCCCATTTGCCTGAACACTTTAGCCATATCCACCAAACCAGCCTCGAGTTGAATTTTTTTTCCATCTCTCTGACTTCTGATCTATCTCTCCATTTGTCCCAAACACCAACAAAACCACGAAGGGGTTACTTATGGACCCCCTACAATGCATGTGTAAATTCACATGTATGTAAAGAGCTCTACATAGTTTCCATCACTCAGTCTCCTCTGCAAGGAGGTGGGTAGAATTAGCTCCAGTCTATAGATAAGAAGCCTGAGGCTTGCTGGGGTAAGTAGCTTGGGGAGGGTCACAGAGTGAGTCAAGAGCAGAGCCTGGATTCCAGGCTTCATTGCTAAGCATCTCCACCCAAACTAGTTCATTATTCCGTGTTAGAAAATGCCTTTTAAGGTTAGCTCAGGAAGGAAGTGAAAGCATGGAGATTTCCCCACAGAGTGATCGACCAGCCCCTAATTAGAAAGGACTATCACAACAACCCACAAGGGCTTTTCCAGCAGCCTCCATGCTGCCTACCTGCTTAATTACTTCAGGTACTAATGTGACGTTTCTCTTTGTCGGTACCTGTGGTTTAATGATCTTTCTACCCCACAGCTGTGAAAAAGTGGGGGCTATAATGGGCATTGAGGTTTCCTGGAATAACATAAGCTGTCACCTGGAAGTGAGGTCAACACTGCTGAGCTGGGTGCCATCCCCGGGATGTCGCCAGTGTGTGCTCCCACACCTGCCTGCTCTGGCCATTCATGAGGTTGGAGGTGGAGGGTTGGGATGAGCGAGGATTTACATGGCCAGGATCTGGAACTAACACATAAAGTTGCGAGGCACTGGGTCTCCTTGGCACCATTTTCTGACCACGGTTAGAGTAATCACGTCCTGAGCCCAAAGACGCTGCCTCGTAAAGGAAGCAAATTTAATGTACACTCTGTCCCTGGGTCAATATTTACTCTTAAAAGATAATCTTTACCACACACACACATACACAGACACGCACAAAGTAACTACGAAGTGAATAGGTTCAATTAGCTTGACCGTACTGATATTTCCGCAATGTGTAGACACCTCCAGTCCCCGAGTTGTATACCTTAAGTGTATCCGCATTGAAATTGTCAGTTGTATCTCAATCACATTGGGGAGACAGACAATTTTCTCTTTTTGTCAACCCAGGAACTCTCAGGAGAGGGGGGATACCCTGTAATCTTCCTAATGCACAAGAGTCAAGAGTTTTCTGCTGGGAGTTAGGTCATCAGTGAGGAAAAGCACACAACCTCCTCCAGCGGTGTGAAATAAGAGCCAGGGCCCAGGGAACTCTGGTCAGTGAGCACCGTGACTGAGAAGGTGACGCTGAAGTCCCAGACACACAGTCCACTTTCCTCTGGCCTTCGCACGGCCGGAGACTGGGAGGATGGAGACACCCGGATGAGCTCACGGGTGTGTCAATGACACTGTTGTGGAAGAAAATGCAGCTTTTACAACTGCACAGTCTGAGACAAATGACCTCATTTCTCTGTGTCTACATTTCCCCATCTGTAACACAGGGAAAATAACAGCTCTACCTCGTAGGGTTGTCATGGGAATAAAATGAATTAACTTAAGGGAAATGCTTATAGTCGAGTTTGGTGAATTCCCTCAGGACTTTCCCAGCAGAGTATCCTTAGAAATTCTCCCTGATGAAAATTAGCTGCCAATGATGGTAACTTGCTCAATGGACTATATTATACTCCTAAACTACGGGCTGAGGAAAGAAGCAATGTGCACGTCCATTTTGGGTCATTAATAAGCATCTGCTGAACCTACTTGCTATATAAGCAGCACTGTGCCGGATACAAGAAGGGGGTTTTGAGAACCTGCACTCTACTTTCTTGTCCTTCTCTCCTGTCAGTAAAGTGATGTGGCCAGCTAATATGGACTTTGCGTTAGAGACTGAAAAGACAAGAAATGACAACTTAGGCTCTCACTTCTGGGTACACCGCTGTCAAAATACCCCGCCCTCCCAGTGCTGCTCTGATACCACACCCCACTTCCTCCTGGGTGATGCTTTTCAAAGAAAATACAGTATTTGGTAGTATCACCACAGCAAACGGAAATAGCGGTGTTCAGTCCACAAATGAACTCAGAGTTTTGTACAGAATAACACGCAGGGAATCCTCTGTGTGTGTGAGCCATGGCAGGCAATGCTGCTCTGGGTAACTGCCCATCTCACGAAGAGGGCTGCCGAGAAGGGGATGGGATGGACCAGGGATGGGGACCAGGAGTAGAAAAGAAAGAGGCAGAGCAAGGTCAGATGATCTTGGGTAGATCGGAGTGCGTGTGGAGTTACCCACATCTTGTCGCACAGAGAAATGTCCCCAAATTAGAAATGAGTGGGTTGTAAAAGCATGTTTGTAATTACAGCTGAGAATCCATGGAAACTGAAATTTAGGTTCCTACACTAGCCCATTGACTGACCTTAATTAATCTGTTCATTCAGAATGAAGTCAAAATTAACATAACATTGACCAGCATTTGTCACTGTTCTAGGTTATGACATCCTCTACTTGTTTTTCTTCCTGCGATATGTCAAATTTATTGTAGGCTTAGTGGCCCATTTGGGGTCCATTTTCTCATTTTAAAAACCACAGATCACTCTGACTCTCAGGGAACACGAGTTGTACCGCATGAGAAGAGAACGGACATATTGTCGGCCACAACTCCAGTGGTCACACACCTCAATGGCAGGATGGGAACCCACTAGCTCAGAGGTTCTCACTGAGCATCAACACGGATGGAGGAACTCTAGAAATGCAAATGCCCCAGCCCCACCCAGTCCCACTTGAATCAGAAACTCTGTGGGCAGGGCTCAGCAATCCGGAGGCTTCCACTTCCAAGGTGGGCACTGAGATTGGACAAAGAGCCCACTAGCAACAGCTCCACAAGGCCAGGCCCGTGTCCTCCTCATTTTGACTTGCTCAGTATCCAGCACAGTGCTGGGCACTTGGTTGGTTCTCCAAGCTGGTTCTCCACCAGGGTGATCTGCCTTCAGGGAATGCTTGGCAATGTCTAGAGACCTCTTTGGTTGTCACAAACACCTTGGAGGGATGCAACTCACATCAGGTGGGCTGGGGCCAGAGATGTAGCTGAACTAAACATCCTGTAATGCACCAGGCAGCCACCACACAAAAGCATTAACCGTGCTAAGTTTGAGCATTCCTGTTCTAACTATATGCATGAACTGTGGTGAAGTCTGAGGGTTTCCCTTACCCATCCATCACCGTCTCTCATCACTTCCCCACAGTTAATGAATTCTAGCCCCACAGAAAGAAGGGAGTGCACAGGCCTGGGGCAACGGGTCTCTCTTTTCCATACTGCCTTCCCATTTGGGGACCACAAGTAGCGCAGTAACTGACAAACAACACTCTCACAATTTATCTTTTGACAAATCAATTAGGAATGAATAAATCAGTGAACAAATTAGTTGATCTGTTTTTTTTGTTTTTTTTTTTTTTTTTCTTCTTGAAAGCTGAAAGGGCGCTTAGTCATCAAGAGGTCTGTCCTCTCTCATAACAGATGAGAGGATTAAGGCTCAGAGAAATTAAGGCAAGAGATCAAAGTGGCCAGTCTAATTAGGGAAAGAAGTGTTGCTACGGCTCAGGTCCCCTAGATTCTTCTGCATTTATCTCTCCGCTGTTCCTGTGTTCTACTGTTGTGGATGCCGTTCAATGAGGAGTATGATCTGGAAAAACGGTTGGGTCTATAGTCACATAGTCTATGCACAGAGTATTAGCACTGCTTGCACAGAAAGACTGTGTAACCCGCCTCATGCGAGACCCGTGGTCCATGCTGATTTTTCTGTGATGTGGACAGTTTCGTGGATTTCAGCAGCTGTAGATACAGTAAACCAGGCCCTCAGCCCATGACTGCTCACTGCGCACATCCCAAAGGGGGTTTTCTGTATTCATCATATACACACAAAATGTGAGAGATTAAAAACGTCGCTGCTTTGAAGGGGAAAAAAAAATGGTAAAAAGAAAAAGAAGCATTTGATTATGGGCTCTATCTCCTGCAAGTGCCAAGCTTGACTTTACCTCGTGAATTTTTCGTGCGCCCTTAAGACAATTTTGTGATCAGAGCCATTGTTTGAAATGTACTTCAGCCTGTTGTTGTAAAACAACAGTCTCCTAAAAGGACAGCACAGCACTTCATGACTGCAATTTCATTGTTCTCCAGAGTAGAAGGTAGGTGGAGTGAATGAATATCTTCATTTTAACAAGGAATCCATTACAGATGAGTGGCAAAGAACAAGTGATACGCATAGAGTACTTGACAGTTTACAAATAGCTCTTCAAAAATGAAGGTAATAAGGAGGTTGCTAGTGCTAATAGGTACTGGAAATTGCTCTTGTTTTTCAAAACTGGTTCTTCATCAGAGTTGAGAAGCATTTTTTTTTTTAAATTGTGTTATGATAGTCACCCTTTGTATCACAATACTTGCTAAATTGCAATCTACTTTAATTTTCTATTTATCTTTTTATATTCACCCACTACTTGAATATAAGCTCTTTGATTTCAGAAGTAATGCCTAGTTTTTCTTTCTTCTTCTTCTTCTTCTTTTTTTTTTTTTTAGATTTCATTTCTTACAACAGTTTTAGGGTGGTGGGGTTATGGACATTGGGGAGGATATGTGCTATGGTGAGTGCTGTGAAGTGTGTAAACCTGGCGATTCACAGACCTGTACCCCTGGGGCTAATACTACATTATATGTTTATAACAAAATAAAAAAAATTTAAAAAAAGAACAGTTTTAGATCTATAGCAAAATTCAGAAGGTACAGAGATTTCCCACACACGCCCTGGCTCCCCACAACCTTCCCCCACTATCATCATCCCCCAGCAGATGGTACAGTAGTGACAGGCTTTGAACCTGCACTGCACATACCACCATCGCCCCATGCCCATAGCTCACTTCAGGGCTCATTCTCAGTGTTACACATTCGTTGCCTTTGGACAAATGTGTCATGACAGGTATCCGTCACTATAGTATCGCACAGAAGAGTTTTACTGTCTCAAAAATCCTGTGATCAGTCTATATACATCCCCCCTTCCTCCCCAGCCCTAATTGATACTAAAATTTAAAAAATAAAGATATAATAATAGAAATTATGTGGTGCTGGTAGCATAAGAGTTGGGCAGATTGTCAGAATAAGACAGTCTGTCCTGAAACAGACCAAATATTTACAAAAGTTTCGTGTATAATGAAGATGGCATTTGAAGCCAGTGGGGAAAGGAAGGATTGCTTCATACATGGGGCTGTGGGCCATTTGCTAAAACCTATATTAAAGCTAACATCAAAATAAAATTGATAGGTTGATGATATCAATGTAGATAAAACTTCTCTACCACTAGAAGTACTAGATATGTAAATTAATAATTATATCCTTTGGAATTAGGGGAGACTTCTCAAATATACTACAGACTAGATCCAGAAAGGAATATATTCCTATACGATGTTACCTAAAAATGTATGTTACCTAAAACCTATATTAAAGTGAACATCAAACTAAAATTGATAGGTTGAGGGTATTAATGTAGAGATAAAATCTCTCCAACTACTAGAAGAACTAGATATGTAGATTAACAATTATATCCTTTGGAATTAGAGTATGATATATCCTAATTCTCAAACATGATACCACAGACCAGCTCCAGAAAGGAATAAATTTCTATACTATGTTACCTAAAAATGTATACTTTGTTATACTTAAAGTCTAAAACAACAAAGCAGGAGACACAATTGTAATGTATGCAGCAAAATATTTGACAAATATGTGAAAAGCTATTAAACATCAATGAAAAGAGGAAAGTCTAATAATGAAATACTATTTACCTACTTAAAAAAACTAACAAAGTTTGAGAGCAGACATCTCACAAAATAAATATTATGAAGGGTGAATAAAATATGAAAAAGGTCAACTTCACTAGAAATAGAAGAAATGTAAATTGGCCAGCTTCATGATCCCTTCTTTATAATTCCAAAATCTAAAATGCTGAGAAAATAGAAAAGAAATCATTCTGTAGTATGAAGTAATTTTGTAGCAAACCTGAGATGGGCTATTTATGATCGATTTTTTACACTAAATGTAACTGTTAATGTCCTTCCCCCAACATACAGGTTATTGGGAATATTTTGCAATATACATGTTTAAGTTTACTACCTTTATAAAGTATAAATTTGGAAACAGAGCTGGTCATAATGGTTTGGAGAAGGGACATGTCCAATCTTTATGGAAGAAAATATATATCAAATGACTTTAAGGCAAGTATATGAAGGTATACATACAAGAATGCCCACTGAGGCACTGCTTAATAATGACATACCCAGAACCATCCTTAATGTCCAAAAATATAATATTTTGGAATATATTATAGCAAATAACTACAATGGAATATTTTACAACCAGTAGATTGTTATTCACCATAATAAAGATATTTACAGGATAGAGTTAAGCTAAAAAAGGGATGTACTAAACATGTACCCCTGAAACAAATAATATATGTTAAGAAATGGTATGTACTAACCTCAGCATATAGATCACTATACATATGTTTAATAGGAACTCATTTCAAAAGATATAAATTTACATGCATAAATCTATTTTTTTAATTGTGTCACCATATCACCCATCATTAATTTTTGATGTAGGGTTCCATGATTCATTGTTAGTGTGTAACACCCAGTGCCCCATGTGATCTGTGCCCTCCTTAATACCCATCACCAGGCTCACCCATCACACGCCACCCCCTCCCTTCTAAAACCCTCAGTTTGTTTCCTGAAAATCTTAGTGGGAAAAAAATCTGAACCAAAATGTCATCACTGGGTGGACTGGATTTTAGGTGATTTTAAGTAGTTACTTTTGAGGAGCTGACAATTCTGATTTTGTAAAATGATCTTGTATAACCAAAAGGGAAAACTGCTTTTCACATATTGATTCCTCTTTCATTCCTAACAATTACATAAAGTAGGATGGATGGTTCCCATTGCAGAGAAGGGAGAAGCGGATGCCTGCGGAAGTAAGGACTTTCTTCAAGATTACAGAACTTGTATGATGGGGCCTGCCTGTGTCCTCTGATTCCATATCTTGTCCCTTTCCATGGCAAGGCCTCTGCTGACTTGGCCCCGGATATCACCTGGCATGCATTCAGATCCCCAGCCTTGGTAACATTTGGCAATTCAAGAAGTCATTCTTTTGTTTCATACCCACCTGATTAGGGGGCACCCTATGGATGATGTGTCATGGGGAAGCACTAAGACAACGAAGTCATAGCTCTTGATTTCAAGGCTATTCCAATTCTTATAATAGGGATTCCTAATTTAGGAAAGAGTAGTGGTCTCTAAGTCCATTAATAAGTAACTTGTTTAGGTCAGAGAATAGACTTTTTCCCCCATAGCAGTGTTACCCATGCTGAAGCCACATGTGCACATTTTCTATAGTACTAAATGATACCCTGAAACCACCTACAATGAATTTCCAATAGACTTACTAGGCAATGCATCCCAACCTCCCATTTAGAGTTTGAGAACACAATCTAAGACAGCTTGGGGAAGTCTGGTGAGAAGTTCTTTGTTTACTGAGCAGTGGGATCAGGTCCTTCCCTAGCTCCAGGACACCTGAGGGGTCCCATGGCCAAGGGCGGTGCGAGTTAAGGTATGGGGAAGGACTCTGGGGAGGTAGCAGAAGTTGGGAGATGAGCCGGGCAGGTGATGCTGAGCATGGATTAGAGAGGTACAGCAGGAAAAGAGGACAGGGGCTGGGAGTGGGAGTGGAGACAGGGCAGTGGAGAGTGATGCTGGGGAAGGTGAACTAAGAAAAAGGAGGATGAGGACAAGAAGAAGAACGTGTGCAAATGGTGGTCTCCAAAAAGGGGCATTTGAAGGTCAGGGCAGGCACAGAGATAGAGAGCTGTCCCCTGATTTATTCCCTTCAATTCCCTTGGATCTGGATGTGGCCAATGACGGGTAAGTCTTGCTGATGCTCATCCTCCAGGTTGGGCCCACCTGCCTCCTGCCACTGGCTAGAATATGGAGGTGGTGGCACTGAGTCACTTTGGCAATGTGTTTGGCCACCTGAGTCTGGATTCTCAGATGGGAGGGAAGTCAGCTATCAAGCTTACACCACTGTCATTTTGGAGTTCTGGAACATCAGCCAAACATAGAGACTAATGAATACTGCACTTCCCAAGACTTTAGTAAGAAGTAAGAATAGAACGGAAAGCATTTTCTGAACAATAATTATCCTGATAAGAAAACCGAATTTTATTCTTCTACTCTACAAAGTCCTCTTCCCCTCTCTGCTCCTTCCTCTTCTCTGCCTTCAGAATGACCAGCCAATTCTCCCTGTCCTGCTCCCAGGAAAGAGGATGTGACAATGGTAGTCAAATGGGGCATCTGGCATCAGTGTCATATTCCCATCCCCGCAATGAACAGCATAAAACAAACCCGAACTATCTTCTGGGCACAGATATTTTCCCGAGGTTTAAACATTTGAAATTCAAATTTGCCTAGGGAAGACCTTTGGGAGAGAAAGCAGAAGGAAACACATTGTAGACTTAGTACCTCTGTCATGCTCTTGGGCTGCAAGAAGCAAAAGCCTGAGCTCTAGGACACAGCCTTTTCCTCCTTGAAACAAAACAAAACCTACAGTATCTTGAAAATACCCCTGCCCCTAATTCTCAATGTCTCTCTTCCCCAGGGCTCAGAGAGGAGTGAGCACTGGTCAGGTGTCCACTGCAGTAGGCTGGTCATGCTTACAGGACAGACAGATGGGCCCTTAACCATGTGGGGTGAGGGAGCATGGATAGATGGACATGGAGAAGGGCTGAGCACTCTTGGCTCTTCACTGGGGGATTTGTGAATGGCTCTAGGGAAGTGGGGGATTCTTCTTCTCTCTTACTTTTGTTTTTAAAACCAACATTTCATCTTGTTCTAAAAAGAATTGAAAGCAATATGCTATTTCATTAATCTGTACCTCAGTTTACCTCTCCAGGAAATGAACAAGAATCAGGGATAGCAAAATCTGACATTTACTCAAAATGATTTCACATACATTTCCCCCATTTGAATACTGTGGTCTTCTAACACATTCAAGTTGGTGCTCTTATCCATTTTTACAGACAGGAAAATAGGCTCGGGAGGTGAGGACATATGTTCAAGCTCGCACAGCTAATCGTGGTGGAGTGGGGGACTGGAACTCAAGTGCCACAGAGGCTGACCTGAGGGCCCTCTGCTGTAAACCTTCTCTCCCCTTTACGGTGTCTTTTCCAAAAGACACATAGTTTTTTGATTTCCTGTAAGCTCAGTTCTGTTCTATAAGTAATTATTTTTAATTACATCTGACTGAGAGAGTTATGTTGACATCTTTGTTGAGAAACCTCTGGGTTCCCACCGCGTTCTCCGCAGCTGGTCTTCACAGCGAAGACATGATGATTAAAAGGTATTATTCATCTAATGCTTCTCTAAGGTCCTCAAGGGATACCTTCATCTGAGTTGATCCCAGTAATGAAGCCACACTTCCTGTCTTTGCAAAGTTGGTCAGGGAAGCAGGAACAATTCTGCCTTTTCTGGTTCCGCATCCATGGTGACACCCTACCCACGCTTCCTCCTTTGGGGCCTCTGTAATTCCTTGCTTCCTCCAGGGGGATGGGATGGCTTAAAACACAGTGACAGAAACAGAACATCTGGCCTTCATGCAAACAGGCAGGCAGAGAGGGAGGAGAGAGATTTTCTCCCTGGATCTTCTCTCCCCAGAAGGACTGTGCACATCACCTCCAGCAGGAGCAAGACTGGGACCATGGCTTCTGCCAGCATCCCCCAGAATAATGCCCTCTTATCTTGCTGGGCTGATTAGACTCTGTAGCTTGTCTAGGGGTCCTGTCCACTGTCATCCGACTTCTGGGGCCACAGGACCAGGACCCAGGGATGGCTGACTTTGGGAGGAGCAGGACATGGGTAGGCAAGTCTGGCGCAACCTGTCTACACCATTTTCAGCTATGTCTTTGCTGGGCCTGCAGTAAGCTAAGAAAGCCAGGCTGGTTTCTGACTGGAGAAGATGGCATTCTAACGGGAATGACTCTTAGCAGAGAGACGAGAAGCATCTTACAGAAGCTGTTTCATTGGGAAACGTTCAATGCTTGGTTTCAAATCTGCAGTTGGCATGACTAGGTTTGAGGATGAGGAATGGTTCTTTAAAACCAAGACTCCTCCCCAGAGTCCCCAAGACTCTGGTTCTTTCTGCTTTCAGAGAACCAAGGCAGTACGAAAACTGAGAATTTCCTTGCTTTGCGGTGATGCCATAACGCTGTCACCAAGGTGACGTGTGTCTCTCTCTGCTGCTTAGAGGGAGGTTGGAGTTGGAACAAGAACGAACCTCCAATGTCCGATTCTAGGCTCCCTGTCAACCTTTAACTGAACTGTTTCCAAACAATCTGTAAAGGAAGTACTTTTAATTTACCTTTAGTAATTGAAAGTGACACGGTAAGCATCAGGTTACGGTTCTTCACATGAGAGAAGAAATATTAGTGCATTTGATAATTAGAGTCTCTGCTTTCCTCTCTGTTGATCCTAAAACTTTGTTTTACCATAATTCTGGGACTCATTGGTGAAAGGCAGTGACATGTTAGAACTTGGAGAACTTTGTCTAAAGTTACATATACTGACCTTGTGGACATTCTGAGTTCAGCATTTGGAATCACAGATTGCATAAAAATTCTTTCCAGAAAATACTGTGACTCCTTAGATGTGCAGTTAGCCATGATAGTCCTATCACACACACACACACACACACACACACACACACAGTTTTAATTTGGTTGGAGATTCTCTCGTGTCTCTCCTGAGACCAACAGGGCCATTTCCATATATTGAGCAATAGGATTATAAGACATTCTGGATGGAACTAGAGGGTATCATGCTTAGTGAAATAAGTAAATCGGAGAAGGACAACTATCATATGATCTCCCTGATATGAGGGAGAGGAGATGCAACATGGGGGGTTTAGGAGGTAGGAGAAGAATAAATGAAACAAGATGGGATTGGGAGGGAGACAAACCATAAGTGACTCTTAATCTCACAAAACAAACTGAGGGTTGATGCGGGGAGGGGGGTTGGGGGAGTGGGGTGATGGACATTGGGGAGGGTATGTGCTATGGTGAGTGCTGTGAAGTGTGTAAACCTGGCAATTCACAGACCTGTACCCCTGGGGATAAAAATACATTATATGTTTATAAAAAATAAAATTAAAAAAAAAAAAAGACATTCTGGATACGTGTCTCACTGAAATAAAAATGCACCCTTGCCAGCCTAGCATTTCACCAGTCTGGTAAACCTACAAAAAATGGAAATTAGGTGAGTTTGGCATGAAATTTATTAAATCTGTGAATTCTGCTGATTATCACTTTTTTATCTTTTTTTTTTTTTTTAACAACTAAACAGAAAACTTTCTGCCTTGTTAAAAGCCTATTTCTCCCTTTTAAGCGAAGATCAGAAGATTGCTAGTTAGGACTCTTTTCAATTATCTTGCTTATATTGATGTGACATATTAAAGTCACCCCCAAGCCTTCTCTTTCCCATACAAAGTAATATCTATTCTTTATGCTTTTCTCCAAAAAGTATTCATATTCAAATTTCAAATGATTTTTTTCCCCTACTCACTGGGTAACATCTGATTTCCATATGAACTTATTAAAATGCTGAGCCCAAGGGCATTTCTGCAATATGAAGTTCAAGGTCTAGGAAAGCAAACACAATCACCACGTTCCTTGATTCTCTGCTAGAGGCAGGAACCTGGGCTTTGCAAAGGGACCGAGGTCCCAACTGTGGCCAGTTCTTGTGTTCCCACCAAGAAAAAGAGGCCAGTACAAAGCTCAGTGAGGAACTGGCAAGTCTGGGAAAATCACTTCATCTCTGCAGGTCTCAGCTTCTTGGCCTATAAGACCCGGGAGTAGAGATTAATCTCTGCAGTCTATTTGTGCCACAGCCCCCTACGGTGAGGGGGTTGCTAGTTGTGCTCGTCGTTCTGCTATTCTAACATACTTGCAGATGGGAGCCTGCCATCCTGGAGAAACATCCTTGCATTCAGATGTTATAGGAATAACACAGAAATGATCTGTGCCATAACATTCACACAATAAATATTCATCAAGCATGGATGATAGGCATTTCCTCCTTGCAACACTTACATTTTAGTGGGAGCAACAAAACATGGATACAGCAGCCCGACAGAAGCCAGGGACATGTGAGTAACTTTGTGTCTATAATTTTAGTCCTAACAGTTCTAAGACAGGAGGGATTCAGAAGGTCTCAGAGCTAGAAGGAATCCCCCCTGCCAAGCCATCCTTTCCCTAAGTTAGAGTCCCTTGTGCAGGGCTCTACAAAAAGTCCAGGGGTAGGAAGTGAACTCTTCTTCCGGAGAGAGCATAGCTCTTTAACTGCCTGGCAGGGAGGCACCCAGAGCCTGCCTCTGTCCTTTGAAGCCAGTCCTGCATTTCTGTCTGCTCAGTAATTGGTGCACACACACCCTGCGGTGTTTACTTTTAAAAAAAAGAAAAGAAGAAAAAGTCACACAGGTGGAACCCAGGCATCAGAAAACACGGTCAGCACGGCGCATGCTTCCTGACATTTTCTGCTGAGCCCTCTCGGGTCTCTTCGCAGCTCGGAAGGAAGGAGAAAACGGAGTGGGGATGAGTGGAGTTGGGAAAAAGGCAGAGGAAGAAGTGAGAACTAGGTCTGTTTGACTAAACTCACTAGTTCCTTCTCAGAATTCTAGAGTTTATACTTCATTTCCAAGCCAGCAGCAACTTCTGTCACCCTTATCTATTAGAAACCAACTGCTATTTTGTGGTTACATGAGAAAAGCAAACATACACCTCCAGATGCTTGAGACTGTCGTGAAGGATGACAGACACTCACTCGAGCAGAGCCCAGTTTCTGACGAGGCTGGTTTTTTGCTCTATGCCCGGTGGGGCTACTCTTCAGGGAAACCCAGGCTGGTGCTGGAATGAACACCCGCGTGGGGAAATCTGGGCACAGGCCGTGCTGTTGCCCCCCGTGCCCCTCCTGGCATTCACTGGTCAGGTGCGTCCTTCCTGGCTGAGATGACAGTGATCTTGTTGGACTTACACTCTGTGTAGGCAGTTGTCAGGACTGGGAACCAGCACGTCAACCCTCCTCATTATGGGAAAAGGAAAAGTCATCTCTGAACCCATGTTAAGAGGGTTACGTGTTTTTCAGGTGGTTTGCATATACCTTCAAGGCCGGTTACCGTGCTTCCCTCGGGTAAGTAAAACAGATTTTAGCACTCGCTACGATAAACAGAAAACCTCATTAATTCAGTCTACCCCTCATCCATGATTAATTTGGAATATGTGTCAAATTTCACAAGGAAGTGTTAGATGGAGAGTTATCTCTGGAGAACATATCTTGGTAAACGTTTGGGAAGTGCTAACACTATTTTGAGTCTAAAGTGGGTATGTTTAAGTGTGTAAGTTACAGATATTTACAATGGAAATAGCAAGTTAGAAATAACATGATTGGCTACACTGATTGAGTACCTATTGTGTACTTAACATTCATCTGAAAAAAAAAAAATGCCAGAAGCAGCTCTGCAAAGTGGAAATCATCATCCCTACTTCACAGATGAAGAAATTAGGTGCAGAGGTTAAACATCTCACATAAGGATTTACTGCTAAAAAGGGAAAGAGCCACGATTTAACACAGAAGGCCCACTCCACTCTCCAGGCCAGCCAGTTTCTATGTTTAAAGGTGGCGGCCTCCAACAACCTATTTTTAACGACTTAAATTACTTTACCTCCCCCCGAAATTGATAAACTAGAATTAAAACAAAGGAACTGTTTATTGTGATTTAATTAATTCATTTCATTAATGCAGACTTAGTTTTCTTACTGTGCGTCTGTCATACAGAAGACTCACAATATACATCTGGAGAGAAAGACAAGACAGCAAACATATGAGTACCATGTTAATTTTTACTTTATCATTATGTGCAGGGTGGGTCTAGAGATCTGAGCCCCTCTGCATCCCCACCTGCCCTGCCAATGACCAGGGATCTACACTGCCTTAGCTGCCTCCAAAGCCATCGCTGCTTCATTGCTAAGATACTCTATCCTTTGGGAGCCCCTGGGTGACCCTTAAGTATGGGATCCCGGGAAGAAAAGACAAGATGGAATATTTGTACAATATTATGTTTTGTCCTTTCTTTGTTTCTAGACAAACGGCCAACTCTGTATGACCTACACATTATTTTGGTCTCCAGTTTTAGTGCAGAAGTATACCTCATTTCATTAAACTTCATTTTATTGTACTTTTGGATATTGCTTCTCTTTTGCAATCCTGCTTCAAGCAAGTCTATCAGCACATTTTCCAACAGCTTTTGCTCACTTCATGTCTCTGTGTCACATCTTGGTAATCCTTGCAATAGTTCGGACTTCTTCATTATTGTTGTATTTGTTATGGCGATGCGTGATCAGCCATTTTTGGTGTTACTATTGCAATTGTTTTGGGGTGCTATAAACCGCACCCATAAGATGGTGAATTTAATCAATGTGTGTCCTGACTGCTCCACCAACTGGCGGTTCGCCACTCTCTCTCCTTCTCCCTATTCCCTGAGACATAACAATATTGAAATTGAGCCAGTTGATGACCCTACAAGGGGATTTAAGTGTTTAAGTGAAAGGAAGAGTCACACATCTCTCTCTAAATCAAAAACTAGACAAGATTAAACTTAGTGAGTCAGGCCTCTTGTGACAGTTAGCCAAGTTATGAATGCAAAGGAAAAATTCCAGAAAGAAATTAGAAGTGTTATTCTACTGAACATAAATGATAAGAAAGCAAGAGAGCCTTACTGCTGATACAGAGAAAGTCTGAGAGGTCGGATGGAAGATCAAACCAGACAAAGCCACATCCAGAGCAAGGCCCTAACTCTCGTCAAGTCTACGAAGGCTCAGAGAGGTAAGGAAGCTGCAGAAGAAAAGTGGGAAACTAGCAGAAAGTGGTTCATGAAGTTTAAGGAAAGAAGTCATCTCTGTAACATAAAAGAGCAAGGTGAAGCAGGAAGTGATCCAGAATCTGTCTTAGATAATTAATGAAAGTGGCTACAAGAAACAATAGAGTGTCAATGCAGATGAACCAGCCTTGTGTTGGAAGAACATGCCATCTGCAACTCTCATAGCTAGAGAGAAGGTAATGCGTGGCTTCCAAGATTCAAGGGACAGGCTGACTCTCTTCTTAGGGGCTGATCCAGTGGCACACTGCCGAGGAGGTGGAAACAGCCAGAGAGCCAGAATTAGAAGTGGAGCCTGAGGATGGGACTGACTGCTGCGATCTCATGATTAAACCTGAATGGATGAGAGTTGCTTCTCATTGATGAGCAAAGAAAGTGGATTCTTGAGATGGAATCCCCTCCTCCTGATGTTGCTGTGAAGACGGTGGAAATGATGACAAGAGATTTAGAGTATCACATAAACTTGACAAAGCAGCAGCAAGGTTTGAGAGGACTGATTCCAGTTGTCCAAAGAAATTCTCCAGTGGATAAAATGCTACCAAATGACATCACATGCTACAGAGAAATCATTCATGAAAAGAAGGGCTAATTAATGTGGCAAACTCAATTGTGTTATTTTGACAAATTGCTACAGCCACCCCCACTTTCAGCAACCACCACCCCGATCGGTCAGCGGCCATCAACACAGAGGCAAGACCCTCCACCAGCAAAAAGATTACAACTCGCTGGAAGCTCAGATGATGGTTAGCATTGCTTAGCAATCAAGTATTTTAAAATGAAGTATATACATTGATTTTTTTTTAGACATAATGCTATTGTACACTTAGTAGACCACCGTATAGTGTAAACGTAAGTTTTACATCCACTTAGAAACCAAAAATTTCATTTGACTTCCCTTATTGTGATAATTGCTTTATTGTGATATTTACAGTAGTCTAGAGCCAAACCCATAATAGCTCCGAGGTATGCTTGTGGCACAAATATAGGGTCCCTTTATTTTCCATCAGTTAAGGGCTTGGTCTTCCTGAGACATGTAGTGTATCATTCCTGAAACATTCAGAAGCCTACTCTTTAACAAAGATGACACATTTACTTTCAACAAACTGGAAAGCTATATTATTTTAGGTGCCTAATATTCACAAACTCTACCAGCCCAATTTTTCTTAAGACAAAATAAAGTAGACTTTGACATTGATTTCTACATAAACTCACACACTTACTGCTATCTCAGTCTAGATAGGTAAGATTCATTTAACAGAATATAGGATTTCAAAAAACTTGACTCTTCTCCCTGAGCATACCCCTACTATGAATTAAGGCTGGAGTCATTCATTCATATTGAAGAAAAAAGAAATTCTCAAGGCAAAATATTTCCGTATCAAATAAATATTTTGAGGGAGCTCTAGGAAGAGGGGTTTGGGGTAAACCATGTTTTAAGAAACAAAAGAGAATGTGAAGTAAATTCTTTCACAGTAACTTTAACAATGGTGAAAATCAATCTGAAAGAAGTTACACTGCTTGTCATAGAGTCTGTTTTTAGTTTAATTCCTGCCACTTGACATCCGTTCTGGAAAGTTCCTGGAAGGCTTTGTATTTCTACCAGAATCAACATCACTCAAGGTTCTCCATCAGATTTGACTCTTTAGTGACCCAGCTATACTGTCAACCCTTAAGTATCCATTTGTCATTCTAATGGGAAGACCACAGAACATACTGGTAACAACAAGGGAGTGATACTATAATTAACTCCACAGTGATTAACTCTAATTGACTTAGGTGAAAAGATTAATTAAGATAACTGAAAACTTATGCCTTGATGCTCTCAGCCTATCCTCACCATCTGAATTTACGAGATAACCCATTCAAACCCTCTTTCTTACCTAAGCTATTAGAGAACCAAATCCCATGGTGTATCCCATCAACTTTGTCTACCTGAGTGATGGAAGTCTGCTATTATTCTCTCTGATATTGATTTATAGGTAGGGGTGAGGAGGAGGAGCAGAAAGGAGTGAAACAGACAATCACTTTTATAATGCTGGGACCCTGGCATAGGATCTCTAATTTATTAAATCAGGGGATTCTCTAATTTGGTTGCACAGGATCATTTCTGTGCTCTCACTGTTGTGTGACATAAGGAACTAGGGAAATGAGAAAGACATATTTCTTGCACCTGGTCCTCATGAAATTTATAGAATAGAAAGGGAACAAAGGAAACTCGATCAGCATCTTAAGTCAAAGCACTGTGTTGGGCACTGTCTGCCATTGCTCATGGTCTTGTTAAGTCTTCACAGCAAACTTTAAAAAATGGGCTTTAAAACCCCCTGATCCCATTTTAGAGAAGAGGCAACTAAAGTCCAAAAAAGTTTCAAATAGAATATTCTCAGCCTCCAAAAAGAACAAAATTCTAATGCATGGTACAATGTGGATGAACCTTGAGGACATTTTCGTAAGTGAAAGAATCCAGACATAAAGGACAAATATTACGATTTCACTTATATGAGGTAAAGGGAATAGCCAAATTCATAGAGACAGAAAGTAAAATAGAGGTTACCAGACACCGGGGGGGGAGGGGGGTTTGGAGTTAGTGTTTAGTGGGAACAGAAACTTTGGGAAGTTGAGAACTTCTGGAGACGGATGGTGGCTGTGGGTTGCACAAGGTGAATGTACTTAATGCCACTTAACTATACACTTTAAAATGGTTAAGATGGTAAACGTGATGCCACACATATTTTACTACAATTTTAAAAAAGGTTATATTGTCACAGCTTGTAAGTAGAATAGTAAGGAATTGAGATGAGAGACATCTAACATCAAATACCAAGCATGACTCTTATAGTGTTGTGCAAGCCCTGGTACTTAGCATTTTTGCTACCTGCAGTCTGCTGTTGTGTGCCAATTAATAGTAAGCCCCTTAGGGCGCCTGGGTGGCTCAGTTGGTTGGGCAAATCCCTTTGGCTCAGGTCATGATCCTGGAGTCCCGGGATCAAGTCCCACTCGGGCTCCCTGCTCCATGGGGAGTCTGCTTCTCCCTCTGACCCTCCCCCGTCTTGTGCTTTCTCTCATTCTCTCTCTCTCTCAAATAAATAAATAAAATCTTAAAAAAAATGGTAAGCCCCTTAAAACAAAAGGGCCATAAGTAGGGGAGTTTCAGGGGGAGCAGGGTAAAGGAATAAAGACAACCTTACCCGCTCTCCACCCAGGCTTGGGGTAGAATTGCCTCTTTGGATAGTGCAAGACAGGGCTGTTGAGAAGAAATCTGGGGTTTGGTGCAAGGAATATATGTAAAGCATAGGGAAAACAGAGCCAGAGTTCTGAGAAGATATTATACTTAATTTTGCCACATTCAGCTCAGCTCCAGCTTTAAAATCCCACTGATCCATCTGTCCACTCATCCGATAATTCATGCATTCACCAGTCTTACTGTGTGCTGGCTACGTGCGAAGATCAGTGGCAGGCAAACATAAGCAACAGTAATGTTACTGGTACTCGTCTTCCAGGGCTTAAATTCTAGTTGGGGTGATCAAAGACCAAACAGAAAATGGATGAGATGAGTAATGGGCGATAGGTTGTATACGAAATAAGTGTGCTCAGTCCTCAAGGCAGCAGGGATCCAAACGACTTAGAATGGCTCCTGATTCTATCAAGGAGAATGTGGAGCCTGGGCATCCTCCAGAGGGACCCATCAGAATTCCTTCAGGTAGGACTTAGGTAGGTGAGAGGAAATAGAGGGTATTCTGGAAGGGCAGAACGCTCAGTATGAACGAAAGTAAAAGACTAGAAGCAGGGAGTCCGAGCAAGAAATAGAGTTAGATAATTCAGATTTAGTTAATTAACTATTTTTAACAATAACTGCAGTGAGAGCAAGGAACCCAAAAATTCCTGGGTCAGATGAAGCCTTGCTAGAACTATCCATTTATTGTGGTAAAAAACAACATAAAAGGTACCATCCTAACCATTTTTAATTCAGTGGAGTTACGGATATTCACATCATTGGACAACGGATCTCTAGAACTTTCCAGCATGCACAACTGAGACTCGGAAAACCATGGAACAACAATTGCCCATTTTACCTCCCCACAGTCCCTGGGGACCACCATTCTAGTTTCTGTTTCCATGACTCTTACTTTTGACCCCTCATGTAAGCAGAATCTGGAGACGGATGGTGGCTGTGGGGTGGCCAGAAAC
The DNA here is from genome assembly GCF_010015895.1 of Lontra canadensis. Taxonomy (NCBI): domain Eukaryota; kingdom Metazoa; phylum Chordata; class Mammalia; order Carnivora; family Mustelidae; genus Lontra; species Lontra canadensis. The sequence goes on along the minus strand of NW_022631070.1, from coordinate 5,074,169 downwards.
TATTTTTCTGTCTTGTAAATGGCTGATTTCCCTTAGATCATGTCCTCAAGTCTCCTCCATGTTTAGAATATGTCAGAATTTTCTTTCTTTTTAAGACCAAACAGTGTTTCTTTTTTTTTTTTTTAAGATTTTATTTATTTGACAGAGAGAGATCACAAGTAGGCAGAGAGGCAGGCAGAGAGAGGGGAAAGCAGGCTCCCTGCCGAGCAGAGAGCCCGATGCGGGACTCGATCCCAGAACCCTGAGATCCTGACCTGAGCTGAAGGCAGAGGCTTAACCCACTGAGCCACCCAGGCGCCCCCGAATAGTGTTGGATTGTACGTACGTCATCCAGCAATGGTCATTTGGGTTGTCTCCACACACGGGCTGTCGTCAATAATGCTGCTACGAACAGAGGTGTGCAAATATCCCTTGAGCTGTTGCTTTCAGTTTTTTTGGCTCTACGCCCACAAGTGGGACTGCTGGATCATGCTGCAATTCTACTTTTGATTTTTTGAGTAATTACTAAATTGTTTTCCATAGAAGGTATACCACTTTACATTCCCTATTGGACAAGGGTCCCAATTTCGCTGCATCCTCACTGAAACTTCTTTTTGAGAGTAGCCATCTAATAGAGGTGAGGTAGTACCTCACCGTGATCTTAATTTGCATTTTTCTAACTGTTAGTGATGTTGAGCTGCTTCTTAGCCATCTGTGTAATATCTGCAGAGAAATGTCCGTTCAAGTCCTTTGCCTATTTTTTAATGGGGCTTTTGCTTTTTGTTTTGTTTTGTTTGTTTAGGATTTTATTTACTCATTTGAGAGAGAGCAAAAGCACAAGCAGGGGGAGCAGGAGGCAGAGGGAGAAGCAGCAGCAGACTCTCTGCCAAGCAGGGAGCCCGACTCCGGGCTCGGTCCCAGGACCCTGGGACCATGACCTAAGCTGAAGGCAGACACTTAACCAACTGGGCCACCCAGGCAACCTCTTTTTGCAAATCTTTTTAATATCTCACTTCATAGAAGACAGCAGGCTTTTCATATCTACTCATGCATCCAGTCTGTTGCTATCAAAACATAGAGTCTCTGGAAAATTCCACTGGATAGAATAAAAATGAAAAGGTAAAAAGGCCTTAGTAGTTCTATAAAATCAGTTTTGAGATGAGACGTCCCTGAAAAAGTCTTGCATATCTCTGGGGTTCTCCCAGAAACACACTTTGAGAATCACTGCTCTCTATGAAATTTCTCTATGAAATACACCCATGAAGATCTTATATTTGTTCTTCTGTTGAAGTTTGATGGGTTTTGCTTCATTTTGTTTTTGCTTGGGTTCATTGTTTGTTTGTTTGCTATAATAACAATACCATTACGAGCATCCTTGTAGATCTTTCCTTTGGCACATGTCTGAGAATTTCTATAGAATATGTGCGAAGTAATCAAACTACAGGTTGTGTAATTGTAGTTATTGCCAAATTACTCTCGAAAATTTTAAATCTGTAAATGCGTCACTAGCTTCCAAACACCTAAAACTTCAATCATGATTATCTGTAGAAGGCAGGAAATGTGATTATAATTTTTAAGACCAAAATATAACTAATAGTATGGAATTGTATTTTGTGTGGAGAAAGGTCTCTGAAACACAAAGGTGCCAGTTAGCAACGGAAACAGAAAAAAAGAAGAAAAAACAGCCACAAAGACAAACTCTGGCAGAGCCCCTTCAAGTACTTTTGAGGAAGAAACAGACTTCTCTCTCTCTCCATCCTTTTAATGTCCAATTCAACTGTCTGTTGAATTCAGCTGTGTGACCTTAACCCAGGGACTTCACCTCTCTGGGCTTAACGTCCTCATCTGTAAAGCAGTAATGTTTCATGATTCTGTGGACGAAAACACAGCACCTTCAAGAAGATTATAGATTCTGGGGTGTCTGGGTGGCTCAGTGGGTTAAGCCTCTGCCTTCAGCTCAGGTCATGATCCCAGGGTCCTGGGATCGAGCCCCGCATCGGGCTCTCTGTTCAGCAGGGAGCCTGCTTCCTCCTCTCTCTCTGTCTGCCCCTCTGCCTACTTGTGATCTCTGTCTGTCAGATAAATAAATAAAATCTTTAAAAAAAAAGATTATAGATTCTTTGGGACACATGACTGATGCACATAAGCAGCAAAATCCAGTGGGTGCCCAAGCCCACCCACAAAGATTCTAAAGGAATGGTTTCTGACGAGAGGAAACCCCAGAGCACTAGTTTCAGGAGAGAAATAGGGCTCAAAGTGGGGCAGCAGAGATGCACTGGAATGGGATGAGGGGAGATAAGGTTGGGAGAAGGGAAACAATATGAAAACAATTCCCCTTTCTGACAGCGTGGTCAGCACTGTTTAGAGGATGGTAGTCAGCCTCAAGGCTCCGGAAGGTACCATGGCTGCTCACATTCCCTTTCCCTTCTCTTTTCTTTATTCAAGTAGGCTCCATGCCCAGCGTGAAGCCCAGTGCAAGTTTTGAACTCATGACCCTGAGGTCAAGACCCGATCGGTGACCAAGAGTCACATGTTTAACCAACTGAATCACCGGGTACCCCTGGCTGTCAACGTTTCTGCGTAGAACCCTAAATTTAGAAGGCACCTGGTGAGGTCTCACCCCCTGGGCACTGCTGTAGGAAGAGGCACCTATCACTCACCTCCACTAAGGGAATTTTGTCGACTCTTTCTGGGGTTGGTCACAGAAAATGAAAGTGGAAGTTGGCAGTATCAGACATTTCTTCCCGGAAGTCTCCTATCAGAAGTTACTTTCACTGGGAATAAAAAACGATTTCCATGAAGAATAGCGGAGTCTAGTGCTAGAGCGACTCATCCACATCTCCTCGTGGACAGTAAGGATGTGTTCACATAACCTATAACTGACATTAAAGCAGAGCGGTTATCTGTTTGCGTATCTTAGTAGTAGAATCTCTCATCTTTCTAAGTGATGCATATACAAGCTATTTTTAGGAGCTTCTATTTCAGACAACAGAGATGCAGATGAAGAGAGCAATCCTCTGAAACAGACTGCTAAACAGGAAAATATTTACCAAACTGCAATTCTTTGCTACCATTTGGATGAGGGAAAAAGGCACCCGTTGTTGTGTACAGATATTGTAAGCAGACATCAAAGGAGAATTTAAGGGGTTTCAAATTAAATTTGAATTTCTTTAAGGGTAATGCATTTTACCAAGTTTATAATATTATAGTTATGTTTCTTTAAAGATTTTATTTATTTATTTGACAGAGAGAGAGAGAGACCAGAAGTAGGCAGAGAGGCAGGCAGAGAGGGAGGGAGAAGCAGGCTCCCTGCTGAGCAGAAAGCCCGATGCGGGGCCGATCCCAGGACCCTAAGAAGGGGGAAGGCAGAGGCTTAACCCATTGAGCCACCCTGGTGCCCCTATAGTTATGTTTTGTAAGTGGATACCATAGGGCGGATTAAAGAGGATAGGAGATGGTTTAAGAATGACCTCTTCATTACAGAACATCACATACAGAACACAGAACAGGAATAACCTCCTGGTTATTCCCTTTTTTCTTAGTTTGTACATCATGCCTTTAAAAGCAATAAATATGAGCTACCTAGAACAGGCAATCCATACAGACAGAAAATGGAATGGCAGTTTCCAGGGGTTGGGGGGAGCTGGTCATGGGGAGTTATTGCTTAGTGGGTCCTGAGTTTCTGTTTGGGATGGTGAGAAAATTCTGGAAATTGATCACAGCAGTGGTGAATCTAATACCATTGCACTGTGTGCTTAAAAAATAGTTAAAAAGGTAAATTTTATGCTATGTGTATTTTTACTATAAGAAACAACAAATAACACTTTAGTATTTACAAAGCATTTGATTTATTACTGAATTTGCCAACAATCTGAACTTTATCTCATTCCTGGGCTGCTTCCTTCCCCATTTCCTAGCTGGCCATCCCACACTTGTTCTCCTTGCGTCTCCAAAAACATAATTCTCTCTTCTCTCAGTGGATGGGCTAGTCCATTTTGATGAGAAAATGGAAGCCACAAGACACAGATTTGTTCAGCTTCTGTCACTCTGGTTCAACCTCTCTTTATTTCTACCTCTTCTCTCCGGAGTGTCCCAAGTATGACCGTGCCCCTGGCCACATCCCTGGAACTATTATTCCCTTTTACCCCTTGTCATTCTTGTGATTTCGGCCTCTGTCCCACTCCCCCCTGCAAACGTGCTCACACTTCCTGTCCCCTGACAACTTCTGACGTTGCTTCTCCTGCAGACGTGGCACTGACTCTTTCCTTCGCCAACAAGATCTGCAGACCATTTTCATTTCCTCACCTTCCCTTGGCTTCTCCACATTCTGCCCCTTGGCTTCCACCACCCACCACCGTGCCAGTCCTGCTCTCTCCAAGGCAGTGATGATGCCCCCTCCAGATCACTGGTTCATTCTCACTCTTCTTCCTCACTCCCCTACATTACGCTGCCAACTCCCCTGCTTCCCTCCGGCTGTCCCTTCCATCACTTTGGTCACCCTTAGTCTACTCTCTTGGTTCAGTTTGCTTTGCCTAAATATTATGGAAAACATCCAGATTTGGACTTGACCTTTTTTTAAGGGTCCTAACAGACCCTAAGTGTGTGTGTGTGAGAGAGAGAGAGAGAGAGAGAGAAAGAAATATCTGTGGACCATTGTGAAACCATAATGATGGCTTCAATGGTCTTCTACGTAATGATAACTTCAAAAGGTATGTTTTTCTTGATACATACTTGCTTGTCTTTCAGTCCTATGTTTTCAACTGTGTATTGGACCTCTCCAAGTGGTGTCCCACTAGCTTCTCATGTACAATCAAGATAAATATGAATTCTACCATTTCCCCAATGCCTATGCCTCTCCTCTCTCCTCTGTCTTGATCAAGGCAATTACCATTTATTGAGTCTCCTAAGCTACACACATTGGACTCAACTCTGAGTACTCCTTCACTCTCATTTCCATCCCACTATGCAATAAGTCCTATGAATTTTATCTGGTTATTTATTTCGTACTTGATCCCTACTCTTTAGTATTTTAGTTTGAGAACTTCAGATAGTTTCTTTAAATACAGTGGATTCCTAATTAATACCAACCCTCTGCCTATTCCTCTTCCGCAGTAGCTATAAGAGATGCCTTTCAAAACCTCTTCCATGTTGAAAAACATAGAACATCTTTTCTGCTTCAAGCATTAGTTCCAGGCTCAAAAGCTGCATGATCTCTTCATTAGAATCAAACATCAAAACTTTAAGGGTTCAATGATGGCTAAAACTATAGGTTTAAAAAGCATTTTGGTTTCTTTAAATGTGTTCCTCTAAATAGTTTTGAATGTGCTTTTAGAAAACCTTAAGCAAAACAAATCTTCCCTCACACAACTAAAAGATGAAAACAGACACAGAATGCTAATTTAAAAAAAAAAAGGCTTAGTAAACACATAGAGGAGATATATGCAGAAACCCACAACTGATTTAATTTGCAAAACCACAGCTTTAGCTCAACTAAAGTAAAGATGACTTAGATAAAACACAACCAGAAAACTGAGATGAAAGATAGGGGGTTAAGAAGTTAAAGTTGATGGTTCAGCAAGTAGACATCATGGGCGTAGTATGAAGGTCTGGGAAATTGCTTTGGAAGCTGGTGGACTGACTCGATGGACATAATGTTCTTAGTGGAACATTAGTCCTGCTTGCTGGACTAGTTTCATCTACTGAATCACGTCCCTTTCACTTGAGAAGACACGGTCACCTTGATACAGAAGAAGAGGCAAGATTTTTAGGTTGAAGTTGATTTTTTCTGGTTGGCATGGGAGATCGCTGGTATTTGTGAAGGTTGTTTTAGAGCCAGAGTTAAACAGTGGGAGTCAAGAATCCTTCAGGATAATCTTGATCCTACCACCAACCAGCTGTGACACCTTGGAATGTCCTGCCTGGAACCTCTAAACCCCACTCTCCTAGCCTTGAACATGAGGATTCTGAGAAGAATAACTCATATTTGTACATGCTAAAATTCCATATTTTACTATTTTTAATCTAAGTATTATTAAGACTTGGGGGAGAGTCTCAGAGATGGTTTTTACCCTTGGGATTTAAGAAAAAGGGGCAATAAGAGACCCTGTTTAAAAACTGAGGATGGCCATTCTCTTCCCAGTGAAATATTTAGAGTACCGAAATCATTCTCAAGCACAGCAAGGCTTGTCCCTTCAGATGTGGCATATGTGGAAGTTACAAAGAGGACAGGAAGTAAAAACGTTGGGGCTGGGGCTACACAAGTGGGAATTAATTAGGCAAACTTAGAGTTTCCTTCTGCTCATGTGCTTACCTGCTGAAATTGTAGCAACAGGCAGTGCAAAGTAAAGTTGTTGGGGTTTTTTTGTTTGTTTTTGTTTTTTTTGTGTGTGTGTATTTTTTTTTTTTTAAGAAAAGGTGTAGCTCCAGGGCGCCTGGGTGGCTCAGTGGGTTAAGCCTCTGCCTTCAGCTCAGGTCATGAACTGGCGTCCTGGGATTGAGCCCCACATGGGGCTGTCTGCTCAGTGGGGAGCCTACGTCCCCCCTCTCTCTCTGCCTGTCTCTCTGCCTACTTGTGATCTCTGTCTGATAAATAAATAAAATCTTAAAAAAAAAAAAGAAATAAAAGGTGTATGTCCTTAGCTCCTCATTACTAACAGGAATCCTAAAGTCCGATTCCTAACAGACCCTAAATAAGAGAGAGAGAGAGTAATATTAATGGACCACTTACTGCATCCCAGGCATGTACCAACAAAGGAACACAGCAATGGAGAAGAAGCCACGGCCCCAGGAAGAAGGCAGAAGATGAGAATTATACATTATCTGGGACTGGGGAAGGACAGATTACACCTTTCCTAGGTCATCTCAGGACTTATCTGCACCCTTTTTTTAAAACCATAATTTTGTGGCAGTGAGTCCCTCTCACATTTTTCCTTTCCCTCACTGTCCATAAAGACAAGGCATGTGGCATTCTAAGAGCAGGCCACATTCCAAAAACTTGCTTATTTCGATCTTTACCTTCTTCACTATTATTTCATAGCACTGTCATCATCTGAATCATCTCATTTACATTGTCTTTCTCTTCCAAAAGGAAGTAAGCTTCACACGGCCAGGATCTTGGCCCCCTTTTTCCCCTGTGCTCCCAACACCTAGATCAGTCACTGACCAATAATCAATTATGTGCCTGGTCAATTTATATCCGTTGACTGAATAAATTCCAGCCTTCCTTCTCATGAAGAGTCCCATCCTCTCTAAGTTAACGAGCAAGTCCCTCTAACATCGGAGGGAAACCTCGCCAGGACTGGCATTTCTAAGAGGACCTATGCCTTTAACATCTAGTTGGCAGAATTCCAGGTACTGGAATAAAGTGAAGTGAGAACTTTCTGGCAGTGCAACAGGAGGTATTTTGAGATCAGGGAGGAGGTGGCATTCCAAAGGTGGTCACCCTTGGATTTGCTGGGAAGTACACTTCAAGGGGGAAAAAAAAAAACACTCTGTTCTGCTCACAACTTCTTCCCTTCCTCTGTGGCTGAATCCATAAGTCCTTTAAAAGTCCTGGCTGCAAGCTGGCACATCAGGGGTCCACGAAGGATAGAAGGATAAGGTTAAAATAGAAGGCATACAAAATGTAGATACTTCGTTTCTGTCTCTGAGATCATGAATCATGATGTCCTGTGCCTTGGTTGTTATTATAAGTTTCCTATTTATATATTTTGAGGGCTATTATTTAAATTCAATGAATTGCTCAACATCTGAAAATTGTCCATTGGCTCAAATATGAAGCATCTATTGTGTTTCTGATTTTATTTTGCAACCCAACAAAAAAATGATAAAGTACAGATTTCTTGGGATTTTAAAAATTAATCTCTGGAAAATACTGACAAGAGTAATATTTTCTTAAATAGAGGTATCTCTGAACTTTTCAGAATCTTGGGCTTCAGGAATTTGTCAAATAATAATAAATACTAGACCTAAAAGGATCAAAACCTTAATGTGAACCTTATTAGTGATTCATAGATGTGAAAACTTACTGGCTAAAAAGCAAATTACACAGTCACATCAAGCATATGCTAGAAACAATTTAAATGTATCTCACAGTATAACAATACATCATTCTTCCAATTTCCAGAATGATCCCATAAGACTGAAGTTCAGACTTCAAAGTGATTACCAAGGAATGTTAATATGGCTGCATTTCTCACTCACTTTTAATTAAACATTCTTCTCACAGTTCTTTCCAAGTTATAGCTGTGTGTAGACATGTACATGTGTGTGTCCACATATGATAGAATTTGCCATTTTTAAATGTGCCCCAAAAGTAATTGAGATATAAAGAGAAGAGGAACTCTCAAAACTCACTTCTCAAAATTAACACCGATGTCAGGTAGCATTTTTAAAAAAATGAATCTGTAGCTAGAGTATATTGCCAAACTCAGGTTTAGCCAAGTAGAATAAGAACAGAGACCATAGCATCAAGCTGCCTGTGATGGCATTCTAGGTCTGCCACTTAGGAGTTCTGTGACCTTGAACCACCTAATTTACCCATGACCTCACCTGTAAAATGAGGACAATGAGAGGACCTACCCCAGGTGAACTAATGGATGTAAGTTGAGCAGAGCAGCTGCTGGTATACGCAAAAATATTTCCACACGATGATTACTTTCTTTATATTTGTTCAGTCAGAAGAAGACTATGGGTTCTTTCAAGGTAAGTCTCCCTTGGTCGGGCTTAGGGGTCACCTCACCTCTCCCCAGTCACACCAGGTCCTCTTTGTCAAAGCCAAGCACATCACCATCTGTGTCATGTTCATGGGACCCAGTCAACTGAGCTCAGGGATGAAGGCATCCGCCCAAGAGACAGTCCCACACACTTTTCCAGAAGCAGGCTCTTCCCTTCTCTCTGCTCAACTTCTCCTCTGACCTCTTGGGATGGTTGGTCACTTGCCGAGAGTCACACATTGCTTAGATTGGGGTGTCCCATTTTCAGGTCCCGGGCACCCTGGAGGGGCACTCTTTGCACATCTCTGCAGAGGCCACAGGGCTGGTCTGACAGAAGGCCCTCTGTTCACTGCTTTGTGCTTAGCCATGACATGTCTGGCTGTCCCCCACATCCAATGGAATTTTCTCTTCCACTGACTGTGATTGTATCTCATCTAGCACATTCTCTGTCTGCACTTTGGTGGCACTGGACCCGCCACTCAGGCTCTATCACAAGCTCACCTTCATCATCACACCCCCCTTCCTCCTGTTTGGGATTCTCGGACTACCCAGAAGGCACTCCTCAGCTCTGCCATTGCACTGGGATGGTGACATCAGTAAATGGTACCAAGCACTCATGGAGGGACCTATTCGCAAGGGGAAGGGCTGGATGGTGGACTAAGAGACAGATGCCTGTGGGGTTGGGGTTGGGGTCGGGGAGGGGGTTGGGGTGGGGGCAGTGCCATCACTGCAGGACCCCAGGCACATGGGGGATGTGTGAGTGTTGGGGGACGGGATTCTGATGGGAAGCAGGGTGTGGCAGCACATGGTTGCATGTGGAGCACTGCTACCCCAGAGACAGCTGAAGAACAGGGCATGTAAGCCTTCGAGTGGAGAGGTCAGAGAAACAGGTAGGGACAGGGTGGAAAGGGCCTGGCAAGCCATGCCAAGGGTCTGAATTGCATTCTAAGGGTGGTGTGGAGTAACCATGGACTTGTCAAGTGGAAATTTGCCTTCAGATGGTGTGTTTGTCAGCTCCTCTATCAGCACAGTGTGTGTGGTGTTCATGGGAAGAGCCACATGAAGGCTACAACTCGGAAGACCAGCATGAGGTCCCCCTCATGAAATGGTTTCCCTGACAGCCTAATGTCTTGGGCTAGACAACGTCTCCCAAGACAGCTGTGACCGTAATGCCCCCTCCACAGCTCTTCTGCAATGCTGCTTGGCCTCACCCCAGAGGGGTACAGCCTACTGCCCCTGCTCATGACCTTGGCTGGCCTTGACTTGCTGACCAGGCAAATGGGTCAGGAGTGATGCTCTGTGAATTCTCAGTTTGCCCGCTAAGACATCTCAGCTTTGGCCTTTGTGCACTCAGAATACTCACTCTTAGGCTCTAATCACCACGAAAAGAAGCTCAAAGTAGCTACACAGAGCAAGGGAGGGAGTGGGTGGTCCCTGCCTTCTAGCCATACCTGCTAGGAGCCAAACATGATTGAGCACATTTCCTGTCTGGACCACAATCTCGTGAGAGACCCCAGGTAACGCCCCGAGGAACAGAGCCAGCCCACATGCCTAATCCACAGCATCATGAACAAATGAAATGATATTGTTTTAAGTCACTAAGTTTTGGGGGAAGTTCATCCCACAGGGACTGATATCCAAAGCAACCTTCTGAGCCAAATAAATACATGTCAGATAAATAAGAAACTGCAACTTTGACAACTTCAGGGCAAGAGCTCTGGTCCACTATCAATATGTGTGAACTTGTCCTTCACTATTGATGATTTATTACCAAATCTCATTTCAAGCCTATGTCACACTCAACTGATGAGGGCTCAAGCTTTTTAAAAGGTGGGTCTTAGAAAATGTGGTCCTCTGATTCTGCCTTGCAAAAAGCTAAGAAAATGTGGTGTGTGCATTACAATTCCCCGGAGTGCCATCTAAATTTTCCTGTTGGTAGTTTTCAGACAAATATCCAAACAAACACATGTTCCACGCATTGGACCCACAGGATGTTTGATGATTCTTCATAATTTGCTTTCAGAGCTGTATGGTGCAGTGTCTTGAGATAGTCCAGTACTTGAATAAATAGTGTGATATCTCTCTAGGTCTAGATATTTAGACCCAAAGGACTAGATTATCTCTCCAAAAGAAAATATCGGCGATATTTTTCCAGGAGAAAATCGATTTTATATATTTAAATAAACACATATCCTCTCTGTGCTGCATACTTGTAGTCTGTTCTCTGAAGGGGCTTGTCCTTCTTCCCCTCCTTTCTATTGAAATAATAAAATTCAAATATGATGTCATGCGTAGACATTTCCCGTTGCCAGCTCTGCCCATGAGAAACTGTTAATGGATGCCTTTTAGTTCATTAATTTCTAAAATTATATGCTAATTTATACTTAACAATATAGGAATTTTTTTGTGTGCCAAATACATCACATTTATTTCAACAGGAGACAAAAAACCTCTTCCTACTGCTCATGTGGCTTACTCTCCTAAAGCACGTTAGCTCCGATCTCAAGTGTACTATAAACATTAACAAATCTCAATGCTTAGGAACTAGGAAGGATCTCAGTAGTAACATCCTTCTCTTTATTGGAACAGAGGAAGGAAGGTTCAAGAATCTTGGGCTGTGCCTTTAGCAAATACTTACGCTGCCTCTGCTTCAGAATTTGGGATTATGCAAGTTCTTTCTCACTGAATTATTTCATCAACATTAAAAGGATTTTTACAAAAATCTAGGATTGGCTCAGTTATATCTAAGGGGTAGAGTGATTCACGTTCCTTTTTTTTTTTTTTTTAATATTTTACTTATTTGACACAGAGAGCAAGCTGGAGAGCAGAAGCAGAGGGAACACAGAAGAAAAGGGAAGAAGCAGATTGCCCACTGAGCAGGGAGCCCAACAGGGGGCTTGATCCCAGGACCTGGAATCTTGACCTGAGCTGAAGGCAGAGGCTTAACTGACTGAGCCACCCAGGCACCCCTTAAGTTCCTCTTCTGAAAGAGTTTATTTATGTTTACTATGAATATTATCCCTTCTAAATAGCCTTAATGTGTATAAAAAGTCCGTGTTGGGGCGTCTGGGTGGCTCAGTGGGTTAAGCCGCTGCCTTCGGCTCAGTGGGTTAAGCCGCTGCCTTCAGCTCAGGTCATGATCTCAGGGTCCTGGGATCGAGCCCCACATCGGGCTCTCTGCTCAGCAGGGAGCCTGCTTCCCTCTCTCTCTCTCTGCCTGCCTCTCTGCCTACCTGTGATCTCTCTCTCTCTGTCAAATAAATAAACAAAAATCTTTAAAAAATCCGTGTCAATTTATTCTTGTTTTTGAATAACTAACACAGAACCAATTTTTAAAAAATTCCCATTCTTAGAGGATAGAAGATTCTATCTGGCTGCTATTCCTCATCGTTTTATCTTCCAGAAACAAAATCCGCTGAGGAAGTCAGGTTGTTCCTTTTGGAGAACCAGGACTTTAAGGAAACTTGGCTGTTCAACATTTGAGGAAATTTGGCATGTTAATCTTCACTAAGACCGAAGGAAAGATGTTTTCTAGTTACAAAGTCAGAACTGTCGCTGGACAGCTTTGGAGCTCAGGTGACTAAGGTTCCACATATGGGTGACGGGTTACACATTCCTCTCTTGGTGACATTCACTCACCACATAGCCTAGTCACCAACGCTTACAAACGGGCTAGCTGTGGCCTGGGAACCTTGACACTCACCCAATACTGTACCACCCCAGGTGCCCGGTGACATCTGATTGGAATATGTGGATATCAAAGGAACCCAGGAAACAGCCACAAAATATTAGGATCAGGGGGAATCCGAGAGACATCCTAGAGACCCATCATTCAATTCACGTATCTTTTGATCCATATCGCAAAACTGGATTGACAACTCTGTTTTCACAGTCATGTCTAAGATCTTCCTATCTGCCTTCACAGGGGGATGGCCGTGAAAGACTGGTGGGTGTCTGGAAAAGCAGGACAAAGGCAGGGGACAAAGGGCAATGCCACAAGACCCAACAGCTCCTCTCCAGTCTCTTCCACTGAACGGGAGACTCTAATTCAGATTCTTAATACCCTGTGTGCTGACTACCATATGTCCCCATTTAGCAAGGAACCTGGAGAACGATGAGCAGAGAAGGCACCAGAGAACTAGTGAGGGGAGGGAAGCAGATGCAGATGCCCAGCTAGGGACTGGCTACCAGAAGTCAGCACAGCAAATCGCCATAATGTACTTAGCTCTATGAACCACTTTTCAGTTAGGTCCCTACACCTCACCTTGCAAATATGGACAAAAATTGTGGAGGTTAGGGCCCTGAAAAATGTGATCTTGATAGAATGCTTCATGCTGACAGCTGGAAGAAAATAAAATATATTCCCTTCCTCAGCTCCAGATGCAGCCTGAGCTCTGTGCTCTGAGCTAAAGAAAGAGAAATGGAAGACCTGTCACATGCCCTTAGGTAGGCTTACTCAGGAATTAAAATATCATTACTGATCTATGGTTATGAGCTGGATAGAAACTGCAAGTCCTCAGAGACACAAGAAAGTACAAGAGAGAGGGTAAATGCATTACACACTACACAGCAAAGTCATAACACAAAAAGACACTTTTTGTAGTTGCCCAAAGAGACTACGATTGAGAAGAGTTCTTCACGAGCAGAAGAAAGAATACACTTAGAGTTTGGGAGGCTACCTTACTTTCTTATTTCCCCAAGGAAAGCAGGATACTCTGGGTGGTGAAGCCCTTATGGGGCTGGAATGCAGAGAAGTCTAAGTCTTTCACAGTGAGTAGTGTCGTCTCCCTTAGTCCACAGACAAAGGTGAGCTTACTATTTGGTTACCCTTAGCTGACTTTATGTCAGTACTCCACAGGAGGGAAATGTCACAATGGAACTCACAGTGTATTTTCCCTGAAACACAATGCCATTCATGTAACAAAGCATACTTTGAAATCTGCCTCTGAAATCCCACAGAGGTTACACGGGCTTTTTTTGTTATAAGCCAGAGTCCTAAACTCCAGTTTTAACATTGTTTTAGCTTTGGCTTACATATTGGTAGGAACCTCTGCATGTGCCCATTAAGTTTTATTAGTGTTGAGATTTATTTTTTATCTTCTTTTGAAAGATTACGGTATTTTTTGCCTTGGTTTCAATATTTTTTGGTTATTCTACCAGTAAATGAGTCCCCCTAAATAACTTATCATTTTTTTTTAAAGATTTTATTTCTTTATTTGACAGAGAGAGAGAGAGACAGTGAGAGAGGGAACACAAGCAGGGGAAGTGAGAGAGGGAGGAGGCCTCCTGCCGAGCAGAGAGTCTGATGTGGGGCTCGATCCCAGAACCCCGGGATCATGACCTGAGCTGAAGGCAGCCACTTAATGACTGAGCCACCCAGGTGCCCCTCTTCTGTATTTTTAAAACATTTTTCTTTAACTGCTTTCAATGATTTTATCTTTGGCACACTTTTATCATCCAAATTCTTGGATTTAGGCTTTTACTTTTTACCTTTCTTGCTATTACCTGCTTTAATGAATTTTTTAAGATGATTATGATTATTTCTGAAGATTTCTTAAAATCTTTTATTATTTCATTAAAAAATTTTTACCTTTTTTATCCTTTAATATTTTCTTTTTATTAAAATAATTTGAGTTATTGGTATATCTACGTTTAAAGTTTACCTATTGCCTCACCCTTTTGCTTGTAGGATATTTCAGAATATTTTAATATTGCCTTTTATTTCCTGATCATTCTTGACTTAGTCTTTTTTTCCCTTTTATTGTTGCCATTATAGTGGTCATTAAAGTGAGAAACTGGAAGGAAATTGGAGGGGGAATGATGGAGAGAGGAAAAAAAATCACACTGTAAGGAGGGGAGATGGGAGATTTTTTTATCTTGCAGCAAATTGTCTTTTAGCATCTTTGAATGTTCCCATCACCTCCAAGTCTTACTTTCTAGAATTTATCCAGACAAATCCATAGACCCACAAGACTGGCCAAGATGATAATGATGCTCTTGTGCACATATTAAAACTCTCTGGATTAGGATTCCTTTCTCCTATCACTTAGCATGTAGTCTCTTAGACATGACAGGTTCTAAAATTTATGGCTCATTTATTTATCCCACAAATATTTATTAAGCACTTATTATACATCACATATGTTAACAGATGCTAGGGATTCAACAGAGAATAAATGGAAATGTGGCATCTGCCCTCATCGAGCTTGTAATCTGTTCGGGAAATCTAAAAATAAACAAACAATGGCAATACTGTGTAAGTGCTGTGGTCACCAACATTCATTATTTGCTTACTAAGTGCTACATATGGTGCTAAGCACTTTATATGAATGATCTCACCTGTCTTTTAAGAACATGTAGAAGGAAACAAAACCCAAATTTACAAGATGAGGATAAGCATTCTGAGGAAAAGGTATCTAAGACAGGGGCTGAAGATGTATAGGAATTTGCAAAAGGAAGGAGGGGTTTAGGGGTTGAGCAAAAAGGTCATGAGGCAATGACCACGCACGTGACCCCTAAGGAACACAAAGAGGCTTGGACTTGGGAGAATGTGATGAGTGTGCTGCTTGAGAGGACAGGGGAGTGCAGATCAACTAGAACCCTCCAGTTCATGTTGCAAAGTCTGGGTTTCCTTCCAAGTGCATTGGGCAGCGGAGTTTAAAGCCAGGAGTGACATGCTCAGATCTGGGTCCTAGAAGGGCTCTTCCAGCTGCAACAGGAAGAACCTGTCTATAATAACAGAGGCCAGGTAGAAAGTTCCAGAAGTAATACAGAAGAGAAATGGTGTTGATCTGTAAATAGACTGGGGAAAGGGAGGTGGGAAAGGGTGGATGGAATAGAGATTCAGGGGGTGGAATTGATAGAATGTGATTTGGGGTGAGCTATGGAGGCGAGGAGTCAAGTAAAAACATCCAGATTTCTGCTTGTGTGAGAAGAAGTGATGCCAATGCCAGGTACAGAAAAGAGTGGGAGGGAAATATTTGCAGCAAGAGAAAGGGGAAGGTGATGTATTCAGTTTGGGGCATTTGATATTGAATGTGGACATCAACTAGTGGCAGAAGAAGATCAGCAGAACTTTGGATAGGTAACTTTGGGGTAGTGGTCAGCGAGGAGATGGTTCCTAAGATGAGTGAGAGATGAGGTTGTCATGGGGAGAGAGAATTGATGCTCACCAGCCTCCCAGGAGCAGAGCGGAGAGGAGGAGATTTCAAAGAAGAGAAGAAGGAAGAACAACGAGAAAGGGGATGGAAGGGAAACACTGCTTCAAGAATGCAGGAGAGTTCAGTACATGGTCTGCTGCAGAGAAGTCAAGTAAGATAGGAAGAGACTTCAGCAAGGGTGAGCACTGGAGTGTGAGCCACAGTTTCCTAAGAGTTAGGAGAGGCAAAGCCAGATGCCTGTGGCCAGGACAGAGTAGCAGGCAGACAGGACAATTTAAGGAGTTTGGTTGTGAGGAGGAAAGAGAGAAGAAAGTACCTAGAGGAAGGGCAGTCTTTTCCTTCAAAGAAGAAAGGGTTTTAAGCATGTTTGATGCAGTGAAAATGGAGCCACTGATGAGGGAGGGAAGGAAAACACAGATGAGAGAGGAGAGAATCAGGAGAATGAGATGCCCAAGAATGAGGAAGAAATGGATCCCAGAGCACCAATGGATGAGGAACATTAGCCAGGAGGTGATTTTTTTTTTTTCCATTGTAAAAAGGAGGTGAGGATGGGAAGGGAGACCCAGATGAAGTTAGATTATAGCCTTGTGATCACGAAGGCAGGCTGATCTCATCAGGAAAACTTCCATTTTTCTCAGCGAAGCAGGAAGCAAGGCAACGTGCTGGGAGTAAGGGGATGGGGTGTCAGAGGAAGGTCCGACGTGCTGTAGAAAGCAAGTGGAGTTGACCGGGGAAAGCCTGAGAGCCTGGCTGAAGGTGGAAATCATGGAATCAGAACATCATGAATTTGCATAGTTGCACAATTTTGTCCATTAAAACTCATCAATCTCTGTATACACGCTGGAGAAAGTGGACAGTTGGATTCAGTCATAGCCCCAGGGGTCCCAGCTTCAGAAAGGAAAGCACACTATCTCAATGGCACCGCTCATTGTTCCTCGTCTTCCAGCTCTGGGGCAAAACTTTGTCAGGGTGGGGGGGGTGCGGGGGAGTGGGGAAGGAGTAGCTGTTTTCACTTTTGTCAACTTCAGGATGAATGATCCTTGGTCCATAGAATCAACACTATTCCCTCCTAACTGATCTAGTCCTTTAAGAAGCTGATGGGATATAGCTCAAAGTTTACATTCTTCCTAACAATGTGGAATATGGTTACAACACCTGCTCCAAGAAAGTATCTCCCACAAACAGCCAACAATGAACAAACTTGGAGAATACAACCCACATTTGATGCAGAGGCATAGAAAGAATATTAAATTAGGGGCCAAGAGATCGGGGCTCGCTGCTAGTAATTTGTTGTGTGACCCCTGATGGAGTGTCTTAACCTCTACCAGATCCAGTGTTCCCTCTGACCCGTCTGACGCACAGGCTTTGGGAGTAAAGGATCCCATGTATCCGGGCACTTGCCACAGCACACACTCAACCCATGTCACTTTCTTTTCTATTTTTCCTTCTTCCCTCCAGCCCAGAGTTTATGTGATTCTATGACTTAACAGGAATGTCATAAGTCTATAATTTTCCAATGTTTAGGTACAAAACAGATTGAATATGCCCGAAATTCCGCGACATAAAACTTCATGAAATAATTACTCTTGCTACACAAAGTGGGGTCTAGTGTTTTCTGTTCCAATCTATTTCATTTTTAAAGATATGTTCATCATAAATCAATCAATTAATTTCATTATCCAATAATGGATTGTGTCTTGCAGTTTAAAAAACATGGCATAAGAGCCCTGTTTTGCTATCACTGAAATCAGTCCATACATGGACCACGGAATGGAAAAGGTTGAAGACTATTGTTCCAAAAATGGAAAACACATGACTAAACGAACTTCTCCCAAACTGCAAGAAAGACATTTCAGCTTATGGTCATAAAACTCTTGGCTTCTTGATCATCTGGGCTGTGACAAGTCATCTTATCTGACCATAAACTCATAGCACTTGGTTTGCTCAGGAATCACCAGTGTCCTGAGAGCTTCTACTCACTAGGCACTTTTTTTAGTCCTCGCTCAGGGTGAATGGCTCAGAGGGCTGGAGATGAGCAGGAGGAAAAGAGATCCAGGGACAGTTAAGGGTATGCTCTTCATATTTTTAACTAAAGAGTGGTAGTGGGTGCCACAAACACATTTTGAGGGGAGTTCCTGGGCTTACCCTGCTCTCTTGCTCTCACCTGCTGTGCTCAGACCAGACTGTATTCCTTTCCTTGGCTAAGATGTCATGCTCACACGCTGTCAGGCCATTCTCTACAAAGGCCATTCCCAACTTCTGGAACACTCTCACTGAGCTGACAGCCATCTACCTGAGCCATCACTTCTCCTGAGATATCTTCTCAGCTACCCCAAATCGAGGTACTCCCAAGTACATCCCCAGGATGGCAAGTCCACACTCACTCTGCACTGAGGGCTTACTACGTGCCAGGCCCTGCTACAGCACCTAGAGATACAGCAATGGATGAAACACTAGCTCCCATTCTAGAGAAGGAAATAGACAAGAAATAAACAGATACGTAATGTAGTTACACACAGTAACATTATAAACTGACATGTAGCAATATAGATACATGATGAAATTATCAGACTTCATTATCATTTCCCCTTGACTGTGTGCATTTCCCCTATGGATTATACAGGACAGTGTGTGCTTCTGAGGCTCATAACAAAAGCCTGGTGAATTAAAGTACAGCCCTCAACCTTTTGGCTCTCCCCATTGTCCTGAGAATTTGTCTGGTTTTGCTTGAATGCCAGAGGTAATTTAACTTTTAATCCGCAAAGGGTCTGTTCTACGTATTTAGAGTTTCTAGCACAAACATCATGCTTACTTTATTCTTGACAATTTATTTCTAAACCATGAGCTCCTTCATGGAGGTAGGGGCAACCCTACTTGGAGGGACCTTTTATCTTTCAGGCGCCCTCCTGCCTATGGGTTCCCTATTCCTTCAGGGGATGCGTGAATAGTAGCTCTTCCAATGATTCGGACTAGAGAAAAGTATACAAGCACAGGAGAGGAAGGAAAAACCAATAAATTGAGGAGTAGCATCAGTCCACAGACCCCTCAACCAATTTTGTAAAAGAATTCATCAGTTATCACCTTACAACACATTAGGATGACCACTATCAAAACAAACAAAAATCAGAAAATATCAAGTGTTGGAGAAGATGTGGAGAACCCGAAACCTTCATGCACTGTCAGTGGGGATATGAAATGGCGCAGCCACTGCGGAAAACAGTATGATGTTTCCTCAGAAAATTAAACATAGAATTACCATTTAATCCAGTCAAAAGAATTTAAAACAGAGACTTAAAGAGATATTATACACCCACGTTCAAAGCATTTTTATATGTAAACCAAAATGTGGAAGCAACCCGAGTGTCCCTGAACAGAAGAATGGATAAACAAAACAGGATATATACACACAATGGAATATTACTCAGCCTTTAAAAGGAAGGAAATTCTGACATATGCTACAACAACAATGAATCTGAAGAACATGATGGCAAGTGAAATAAGCAAGATATGACTCCGTTCTATAAGGGGCCTAGAGTAGTCAAATTCACAGAGACAGAAAATAGGAGGAAGGTTGCCAGGAGCTGGAAGGAGGGGGACAGGGAATGTTAATGGGGACAGAGTTTCAGTTTTGCAGGATGAAAGAGTTCTGTGGACAGACAGTGGTGATGTTTGCCCAACAGTATGAGTACAATTAATGCCCATGAACTGTACATTCCAAAATGATTAAGATGGTGAATTTTACGTTATGTGTACAATTCTACCGCAATTAAAAAAACAAAAAAACAAACACTTGAACTGGTAGGTTGTTCTGCTTGGTATCAGAATCAGACAAACCTGACTCCAGCACATGCCAGCTGTGAGAGCCAGGCAAGTGACATGACTTCCTGGAGTCTCAGCTTCTTCACTCATAAAATGAAATGATGACAACGTCTAATTTATAAAAGCTCTGCGAAGATTAAATGAGATAGTAATGTTTGTCAAATACAAAATTCTGAGTTTCATAACTGGCATATTTTGTTGGCTTTATTATCATTAATCACCAATATGACTAGTTAACTCAAAAACTAACATCAAGCTGTAGAAATATGTCCCACCAAAGTGAGTACATTACAAATCTGCTAATTTAATCCCAGGAACAGAAATCTATGATTCTAGGCTGGTAAACTAGTCCTAATTTCTGAAGTCTCTGATTCTCATTTTGTCCTAAGAATATTTTTAGATGACACAGCAATGTGAATTTGTATATTAATACTTGATGTATTAAAACAATGAAGATGTTTCCCTTATGCAAGAAAACACCTTTTGATACAAAAGTCGGGTCATCACCCTTTCTGATGGAGGCATAATATTCCATTGTATATATGGACCATATCTTCTTTACCCATATTTCTGAGCATAAGGAATAACATTAGGAGAACATTAGGAAAAGAAAAGGAAAAGTAAAGTGGGGGAAATTGGAGGGGGAGATGAACCACGAGAAACTGTGGACTCTGAGAAACAAACTGAAGGTTTTTGAGGGGAGGGGGTTGGAGGGTTGGGTGAGCCTGGTGGTGGGTATCAAGGAGGGCACGGATTGCATGCAGCACGGGGTGTGGTGCATAAACAATAAATCTTGGAACACTGAAAAAATTAAATTAAAAAAAAAAAGAAAACACCTTTTTGGTTCACCTTTCTGCCTCAATGTTTTTCTGAGTTTCTCAAGATTTCTTCCTTAACAAGCAGGATATGTATGAAAAGGCAAAATGAGATCCACTGCTACTTGAAAAAGAAACATTTGAAAATTTAATATAATGAACAGAAACAGAAAGAAGTTAAATGCTATGTATGTCACCATAATCTACTTTCTTTACTTTCAATTACAGATTTGATTTGGGGCAACAAAATTATATCAATATAGCATCACATGATACATCTGTGTTCTCTGGGATTTTTCATCATATAACAATTTCTTTGTTTTAAACAATTTAGAAAAAGTACTTCTAAAGAAGAAAAGGTTGAACCCTATACAAAGAAAATCAGCTGAGATGAAATACAACCTTATTAACAGTCACAGGCATTTACTCTATCAGCAATATTCTCAGGAGGAAACAATATAATCAGTAAGTCTAAAACATGAAATACCTTAAAAACAGGAAGTACTAATTCTCCTTCCTATTTTAAGGAAGCCAAATGTCCTATCATTAAATCCTGCATTAGGAGGGGATTTGCGGATTTTACTCTTGGGTGCCAGTTACAGAGTTGCACTATAAGCCCACACTCTCAAAAAATCCTGGACCCAGTCCACAGAGAATTTCAGATAAAACATCAAGTTCATTATACAGAAGAATCATGTCTTTCCCATCTCTTCAGAGAATACAGTACAACGGAATGAGGGACCTTTATAAAAATGACAAAAGATGGGGCACCTGTGTGGCTCAGTGGGTTAAAGCCTCTGCCTTCCACTCAGGTCATGATCCCAGGGTCCTGGGATAGAGCATCACATTGGGCTCTCTGCTCAGTAGGGAGACTGCTCCCCGCTCCCTCCCCGTCTACTTGTGATCTCTGTCCATCAAATAAATAAATAAAATCTTAAAATAGAAAATAAAATAAAAATGACAAAGACAAAAGCGCTATGCAAGGGGCCCTCCAGTACCTGCTCTGAACAAGCAAAACTGAGGGTTAGTGTTGAAAGGGAGCTTTGAGATGATAAGAGGGACCAAGGTGTAACGAATTGGACAATATCCCTGCATATTTGAAAGAGAAATGGCAGAAACAAAAGAAATTACAGTCCAATAACTGACCCACATGCATTCAAAGCAGACTCGATCAGGGAGTATCTGTCCGGGGAAGGGGGACCCGGTAGGAGATCTGACAAAGAAGCTTGCCCAAGCACTACTTGTCGTTCTGAGCCACCATAGCACAAGACGGTGGCGGAAGTGAACATGACAGAGTGGAGGGTGGTGACAAGAGTGTTCCCTGGAACTTTACATTTTAAAAGTTTACAAGAAAAATCACAGGAGGTTGAAAACAAAGACTGGTAATGCTGAACAGGTGACTCTCAAAATCAGAGATAACCATTTAAGAGACAGAAAAAACAACAACCCCAAACCAAACAAAACAATTTAGTCTTAATTACTAACTGGGAGGAGTTTCACAGCTGAGGCTTTGAAGGTTTGAGAAGGTCGTCCTATGCCCAGGCTTTAAATACACATACATTCAATCAGCAGAAGAAAGGCACTAACAAGATCTATCTGCGGCAGACACCTGCCTCAAACAATGGCCCTGATCTCAGAGGGATTTCAAACAGCTGTGCATAAACTTCAAAAGTAATTTGCAACCAAATTAGTAAACGTCACCCTCTTTCCCACTAGACACAGCATTTTCTAAAGAGATTAAGCACCCACAGTAAGCCTTCCATTTTACCAGTTACCCAAGACGAGTTAGGAAACAAATGAAGATGGTGATTGGCAAGGTTGGGGTGGGGCAGACCCAGGAGCGGAGGAGCAGGGCTCCTGTGCCCGAACGTCCCTGCCAGGGAGGGGTGGCGGCGGTCACCGCTTCCACAGAGGTGCAAGGGGAGCGTGGGGCGAAGTAGTGAAGGGGCTGCCAGACTCGTTCTGGGGTGCGCACCCGTCGCTGGCAGGACCTTCGCCTCCCGAGGGGGCTGCACCCTCGCTAGGGACGGACGGACGGAGGAGAGCAGTGAGTTCTCAGTTCTCCCCCCACATCACCACCCCGACCTCGTCAGCTTGTGCCATGAGCGCAAAACGTTTTCTTGGCGCCACTTGGGGCAGGACAACCCCAAAGGTCAAGGCGGAAAGAACCGTTTCCAGCGGGGCCAGCCTGGGGCTCCTCTTCATTCATGGCTATAGGCAGTGCCCAAGCCTTTGGTGTCAGTCCCTTTCACACTGATAACTGGGGCTCTTAAAATTTAAATGAAATAAAGATATTTACCTCTAGTTTCTTAACATGTGGCCCTGAATGCTGATATACGAACGGGTTCACTTGAGGTTACGGGGCTGAGCGACAGACTCTTTTTCCTCCCCTCGGTCTATCACAGAGCCGCCTCACCCTACTCCAGGCCCTTGAAAAGCAACTTGCGTTTGCTTAGAAGTGAGTCTTGGCAGCCTCGTCCGCTGCTCTCACAAACCCAAGAAAACAAGCGAACTGTCTCCTGTGGACTGGTCACCACCTGCATCACCGTCCTCTCCTCCAGATGTTTGCCAAGGACATAAAACTTGCCACTTTCTTCCCTCCCTCCCTCCCACCCCAGTCAGTTCAGGTAAGGGGTGCGGGGGACCGAGAGGGAAGAGAAGGCGCCCCCAGCCCCGGGGCGTCCACACGGCCAGGGGCCGCAGCATCCCGCGCCCCCCGCACGCAAGAAACCACAGGAAGCGAGTGGCCCCAAGCTCGCTGCGCTCTAGTCCCTCTGCGGCTTGGCAGTCAGCCCGCGCCCCCCGCCCCGGAACGCCTCAGAGCGGGCGCCGGACGGGCCTCCCCCCCTCGCCGGGCCGCGCTCCCGGCCCCGCGCAGACGCCCCCCTGCCCTCCCGCGGCCGGCGACGCGCGCCCAGGCACCTACCTGCAGGCGGGGCGGCCGGGGTCCCTGCGCGCTGCTGCTCGGCGGCCGCGCGGGCTCTGGCGGGGCTCCGCGCCGGCCAGGGGGCGCTCGTCACCCCGCCGCCCGAGCGCCCGAGCGGGCTCCGCGGACGCACGCCCAGGAGCCCGCGCCCCGCGCCGCGTCCCCTCCCACCGCGGCCGCGCTCCTCCCCCGCGCTACCCGCGCGGCGGCAGCTCGGCCCCGGGGACGACCCTCCGCGTGCCCCCGCCCCGGGGAGGCGGAAGGTCGCCGGAAGGGGCGCCGCGCAGCAGCCGCGGGCCGGGCGCGCGGGGGCTCTGCGCCTTCCCAAACTGAAAATCGAAAACGATCCTTCCGAAGGGGAAGGATCAAGGTCGTTCGGTAAAAAGAACTTCGTCGCTTTTGTCTGTTTTTACTCTAGAAAGGGCTCGTCAACGTTGGTCTGAAGTTTTCAAGGGACCTACGCCAGGAGGTTTGGCGTAGGTCTTTTCTAGGTTGTGCCCTAACGTAGGATTTTTTTTTTTTTCGATTTTGCACACTGAGGGTCTTACGTATAATTTGCAAAGTTGCATTGCTTGAAATCTGACAGCCCTTGAAACTGCAGCGTAACGTCCTCACAGTGCACTTGTCATTTGAAGACTTGTACACCTTGTTGGGGAGACTAATGGTAATCAGGATGAGGATAATCGGGGTGGTTTTTCCTATACTCCTTAGAGTTAGTTTTTCATTCAGAAACTTCATGTCTGGTTACTAATATTATTATGGAGCTATTCTCTTTCCGTTAGGATACTGCATGATTAAAATGCGCTGGGTTCAAGGCATTTGCTGCTATCATGTGCTAAGACCAGAGGAGTCTGCGAAATGATTTTTTTTAAAGATTTTATTTATTTATTTGACAGGCAGAGATCACAAGTAGGCAGAGAGGCAGGCAGAGAGAGGAAGGGAAGCAGGCTCCCCGCTGAGCAGAGAGCCCGATGCGGGGCTCGATCCCAGGACCCTGGGATCATGACCTGAGCCGAAGGCAGCGGCTTAACCCACTGAGCCACCCAGGCGCCCCGAAATGATTTCTTTTTTTGAGAGAGGAAGATTTAAAAGGTTTCAAAGAGCAAAACCTTGGCTTAGGCTTCTGATCTCGCATGTGTAGAGTGTCCGCTGAAAAGGTCCTCTGCCTACAGCTAGTTCTAGACTTTTAATCTACAGATGAAAAAATGCAGACCCAGAAGGTTTGGGTGACTTGAGCGATTCACGCTGCTGCTTTGCGGCAGGCCTCTGTTGGGAAGCCGCGTATGGTCTCTTACCCCTCATCGATATGAATTCAGCAAGAGAAACACACACCTTTTAAGGATAAAACTATAATCCCTGAAAACTAGCCCCTCTCCTACACTTGTTAACATCTAACAGCATTGAACTGGCCCTCAGGCAGAATCACCCAGCACAGAGGCTGCCATCTCTTGGAAGATTCTAGCCAGGAGGTGTAAGAATGGATGGAACCTCAGATGTGCCACTCACGATGACATCATGAAAGCCCTGCACATAGTAGGCACTCATTGTATACTTGCTATTGAAATTTGGTGGCAAAAGGTAGGTATGACTGGGCACAAGGTGACAGAGCTGGCAGAATTAGTCCCACTGAGAAGTTCAAAATTCCTTCCTCCTGGTTCTTCTCCTGCCATCCTTAAACGGAGCCCATCACATCAAGAAGAGATGGCAGCTGCGGATGCTGCCGTGCCCGGAACATAGTGAACCCACTCATTCCCCACTACTGGGATTTTCATTGACCATTCACATAAGGGGTTCCGTACCTATAGGAGTTCAAGGGAAATTGATATGTCCTGTTAATGTAGTCTATAGTCAGTGACTTTAAAAAGGTTCCAAATAATGATGATCATGTCCTGAGGACCTCTATACCAAGCAATATGATGAACACTTTGATGCCCTGTTTATTTAGTCCTTGTAACAGTTATGGGGTAGATGTTATATCATCACTATCATCTCTATATTAGGGATAAGAATAATGAAACTTACAATAATAATAATAGAGCCTGCCTCAAACCCCACAGTTAGTAAAGTACTGGAACCAGGATTCAAACTCAGGCCCGTGTGAAGCATTCCCCCAAACACTGTTGGATATTGTCTCCCTTCTACAGCCATTCCCTCTGTTTTCTGCTTGGCTCTCCTTGGGACAGCTGGTCCCTGGGGACCCATGCCCCTCTCCTATTCTATAGCAATTGGAAACCCATTAATCTAAAGACTGAATCTTTTAAAACAATATTCATCAGAAGTCTAGGAAGAGGTTTTTGCCTGTTGTGGGTGTTTATTTGTCTTGAATCCCACCTGAAAGAAAAAAATCCAGATCTGTTCTTGTTACATGCTAGGTGTTAGGGATACCGATAGATCTTTTTGATCCCGGTGTCCTGGGAGGGGGGGAGCAGTCTCCTCCTTTCCCAGGCTACAAGGTATTTCTGTTTTATATTAGACTTTGTCTCATTGTTTTATAAACACGTCTGCTGCTCAGAAGCTCTCCACACCTTTGTTTCCTGGAAGAGGAAATGGCATTTCCTGGAGGGGACTACATGTGGGTGGGGAGGTTCCACTCATTGCATTAAACACACTCAAACTTTTGGTTGTGTACTTCTTTTCCCCCTCAGTTTCTGCCCTAAAGTTTCCTGGAATGATGCTGAATTCATACTGTGGTACAGCCATTTCAGTCCCCCTTAACTGGAACAGACATGATCCCTGCTTTGGATCCAGAGCTAAGAAATAAACGACTTCAAGAATCTTATCTCTGGAGAGATGACAATCCATCTTTCTCCAACCGGGAATTTGCAAGAAGGAGCCTGAGACATCATCACCTTCCTTTTATTTTGGACCTAGCTGACGATTATCTTCTGTCTCCAGAAGAGACCACGTCCTGCATCTGTGAGGTTCATCTTCGATAAAGGATTTAGGATAGAAATTAAAGAGATGATGTTCTTATTATGAGCCTCAAATCGGAGAAGATGGTATTTGGGGAGAAGTGGGACGTGACAGACAGTTTGAACAAAGGATTATTTAACAAGGACACTTCTGTCTCTGCAGTAAGTCACCACTCAGAGGGAAACCAGTTTGGACAATTTCATGAGGAGTTGGCTCTCCCCCTGTCACTTTCCGAAAGGCCTGGCAAAGATTGTTTTTAAAGGAGTCAGCCTGAATCCCCAGAAGAACGGCATGGAATTAGAAGACAATGATCTGCCATTACCAAGACCAGAGAAACATGTGGAGTCTAGTATAAATTTATTCAGAAAATGTAAAAATTATTCTAGGAGCTATAGGTGAAAGTGACAGACATGCAGATGAAAAACAGGTATTTTAAATTCACAGCTGGGACAAGGGAAAGGGAGATTTTTTTTTTTTCCTATTCAGTCTAACTTTATGCATTCAAATGGGAAAAAGGATAATTAGAAGGTAGAAATTGTTATTGCAAGAAGAGAGCTCTAAACATTGAAACCAAACTCACTCTCCTTTAGGGACTAAATAAACCTTGATTTCTATTGGTAAGAAGATTGATACCAATTCTTCCAAATCAGGAGGGGGAATGATGAATACTGATTTTTATCTTGAGTTAAAAGAGGAACAAGGTTCATAATGTGATGTTTTTGAAAGTCCCATCATTGTTATGTATGCTTAGTAAAGTTAAGCTAGTTTTAAAATCTTAGACAAGGTATGGGAGGTAGGTATAATATCTCCATTTACAAAAAGGATGATGAGTGACCTCATAGTAACTAATATTTATTGTGCATTTATAACATGTGCCAGGGCAAGGTGTGCAGCACTATTTATTTCATTTGATTGTTACAGTGACTCCCCCGAGATGGGGAATATCCTCTTCATTTTATAGATGTAAGAGCTGAGCCTTAGGGATCAATCAGGTGACTTGCCAGGCTCACTGAGCCGGTAAGTAATGGTGTATGTTTGACTCCTAGTCTTTTGAGCCCCAAATGTATGACTTTTATCATTATATACACAGAAACAAGAGCTGAAACTATAGTCTGATTCTTGAAACAGTAAAGGAAATGTGTATGGTTACAGATGTCCTAGTTAACATGGTATTTTAAAAGGAATTAACATATGTATACATGGCCAATTTATAAATTATAATGTATCAAAATGCCCACTTAACAAGGCAGCCATAGAAAATAAAGCAAGAATTCAATCTTTAATGTTGTAGAACATTTAGAGGTCATTTTTTTCTTGAACATCAACTATTCTTACATTACAGAAGAATGAAATTGAGCATGATAGTATTTCTTCTTCACCACCCCCAAACCGTTTTTGTTTTTGTTTTTGTTTTTGTTTTTAAGGTAGGGGAGTTATAAAAACTCTATATTACTGTCTTGTTTTAGTTGTGGCTTCTGAAATACTATAGCACTGATTTTTTTTTTTAAAGTCATCACTGATAACAGAGACTCTAATTGCAACATAAGTATCTGAATCATGTAGCAAATAGTAACATTTTCAATGTTGTTATAGCAGAGATACAAGTTAACACAATAAACTTCTGGTGTGTTTGTGAGGTCTAAGGGCAGAATCAGGGAGGAAGGAAAGGTACAGTATTTCTAAGGATCCACAGATACAATTCTGGATTTGGTGAGTCCAAGGATATCAGCATAATGAGGACGGCCCAAATGCATATAAAATTTTGTCTGAAACTAAAGAGTTATTGATTAGATAGAATGCTCTACAGAGACCCCCTTTTTAGTGATTCTCTACCACTGAAAAGCAAAGCAACCTGAAAGTCCAAAAGCCTGAACATTTGATGAGAAATTCTCCACAGGGTGGACCAATAAATCTGAGAATTAATCTGTGAATCCCAGAGGAAGAAATCAAGATGAACCCTGTCATATTTATGAATTTGGTTATTACAATTCTATAATTTGTCATAATGCAGTTGCCTAGGATTTTAAAAATCTATCAGTGAAGGCACATTACTTTAGATTAAACCACTTTATTCTCTCAATCCTTTTTTTTTTTTTAGAAGCAAATACCACACCTGCCCTTCACTACTCTCTTCTTCATCCACACCCTCAAATACACACCACTGATGGTTTTATTTTGATATTAACACACACACACACATACAATTTATGTTGTACTAAATGAGATAGTCAGGTTTATTCCAGCTTTAAAATTCTGAAAATAAATGCCAATTAAAAGAAAGTTCTGATTGTCAGTGATGGGGAATGTGATATAATTTTCTCCTAGTACTCATTCTATTTAAATATATTCACTAGAATAAAAAATTCAAATACTGTCAAGGAAGTCATACACTGATAGCACAGGAAACACCGAAAATCATTACTTTCTTCTTTGTGCATAACTGTCCTCCCTACATCAGAGTCTCAACTGTTCACTTTCAAGTATAAATTTTATGAAACAGAAATTTAAGTAATTTTTTTTTTCTCACTGGTCAGAACAGTGGCCTAATGAGATTAAATTGACCATATTTAGCTGTTGTGTGAGTCAGTTCAAAGTGCTATGTTGCACCGTCACACATCATCCCCCAGCCCAGCCATCTCACCCCTGAAATGTTTGGTTTTAACCCCAAATGGCAACCCTCAAGACTGGTTATTTTTTTACACTTATATTGGCTCATAAGTTGTAAGTAGATCCAAAGCTGACATTTTCTTCTTCTTTTTCTTTTTCTGCTTGTTACTCGACAGAGTCAGCAAATAAAAGAAGTAAAGCACTGCATTTGGGATTTAACATATCTTTGGAGAGTGGAGGTTTTGTCTCTGTTTTACACATGAAACACACGAACTCACATACACACACAGATTGTTCAGTATTTGAATAAATGTACTCTGACGATTAAAGAAAAACCTGTGATCTCTAAGTAATCATATCAGTAGCTTCTCTTTATTTGTACATTTATGCAACATTTAAAATGATGAAAAATGATGTTTTCACACCTCCTATTTGAACTTGATGGAGATATGCTCAGAACCAAAGCTAAGTGTATAGAATCATTATGCTGTGCACCCCAAGCTGAGGTGGCATTCATTGTATGTCCACTATATTCCAATAATAATTTTTCTTGAAAAAATCAAAGACACATAGTATCTCAGATTAGAAGATATGCTTATTTTTCTAAATAGATGACAGATGTCATACATTATTTCAAAATTTCAAAATTTCAAAAATTCTGTCCTCCAAGTGTTTGTTTTAAAATTAGTAAAAGGGGAGGTAGTCTTATCACATTCTGCAGACTTCTTAGGAGAATTGAGTAGACAAGATCTTTAAAGTACTTTGATCCCCAGAAAACCTTAAGAAGAGAATGCTGCACTTTGAATGCTCAACTACCATTTGTAGAGCATTTGTACCATGGTATTTTACATAAATCACCTTGTTACACTGTTATAACAATCCCATAATATGGGTGTTGTTATTCATACTTTACAGATGAGAGCATCGAGGTTCGGGGAGGATAAGTAACTTACCCAGTATCACACAGCAAGAGTGGTCGAGCCAAAATCAGAACCCAGGTGGGCTCATTTGGATCCACTAAGCTGTGTCTGGAGAATTCTGGCCATCATCTACAAAGGCTAAAAATGGGGGTCATAATCTATAAGATGATTTTGAAAAATACTATTTGTTATTTTTCCTAGGATAAAAGTTACACATTTACTTGTATGCACACACACATACACACACACATCTAGATATTAGAGAAAGGCAAGAACAAAAAAAAAAAAAATGACTGCTCATAACTCCCCAATCCAAGACAATGAACATTTTGTTGTATTTCCTTACTATCTTATAACTATGTGAAATTTGGGGAATTATTTTATTTTAAAAATAAATTTTATTTGTTGTCTGATCATAAAGTAATGGATATTCATCAGAGGTCATTTGAAAAACATAAATGTGTGTATAAAAGAAACTTTAATTCCTTCATAAACTCAAAATATAAAGATAACTATTATCTGTTGGTCTCTTATTCTTGTTGTTGACTGAGGACACAAGTCTTGAGACAAAAGCTAAAACTACCTGTATCATGTGTGTCACTTACAGTCCATGAAATCTTTTTAGTTATTTGATTTTTTATTGATTTGTTGATGTTTTATTTGTCAAGGAATTGCAAATATGATTTTTAGACAGATGATTGTAATTCTTCCATTGCTCTAAATAAGACTGGCTACTTTACTTTTTACTAAATGACACAAATTATTCCCCCCTACACAAAATACCTTCAAGAATGAGCAATGTCACTGTTTGAATCTGCCCTTATAATTCTACAGAGTGGTTTATTTTTTTTTCTTCAAATGTGACTTGCTTTAAGCCGTGTCCCCTTCACAGTGAAAGAAAACCAACTCCCTGTTTACTAATTGGTTCATGCACTTTTAGCTAGAGGAGAAAGCTTTTGGTCAGGCCAAAGAAACTGATTCTGACGGCCAGATTAAGTAAATAAGTTTAGGTGTTACGTAAATCTGGGAGGGCTGCAGAAATGTGGATTAATTTTAATCCCACTAAGAAAGTTTGTCTCTAGGCAAAAGACAAGAAAGCTGTTGCTTGAGAACTTTCATGTCTTGTGACTTGACCTGCCAAGGGCACTTAAAAAGACTTAAAACCTTCAGAACTTAAAAAGGCTTCTGGGTGAAACACAGCAAGGTGCAGAAAATTCTAGTTGCTAGATGTTATTACCCAGCTTCTACTTTTCCTGGGAACCTAGTAAAACCTCACTCAAGAAACCAAACAAGAAATCAACTGGAACTGTTTATACATAGGTTCTTGAGGTTATCGTGGCCTTCTGCATGTACCACAGAGTGCCAAAGAACTTCAAAGAATTAAAAAACAAACTATTGTATGTGTATTTGTTTTTCCAAGCCTCTCTCTATTTACTTACATTTTGAGAATTTGAGAATTTGAAAATTAGCCTCTCTATTCCTTGCAATTTCATTTGGACAGAATGGAGACCTCTTCCATGGTTCTACACTTAAATTCTTCCTTTTATTTCTTAGCTAAAAAAGAAAATTCCAAAAATTCCTCCATCTATTTTGTGACTCCCTGGACATAGTGAGTCCATTATGTACATTCTGGGGAGGTTGTGCAGAAAGTGGAATTCTCATGCAAATTAGCACTACTTTGGGAAACTGCTTGGCAATGTCTACTGAAGCTGAGTATATGCCTATCGCATGGTCCAGGCATTCCAGGAACACACAACCCACAGAAAGATGTACACATATGCACGAAGAGATGGGTATAACATATTCGTTTCGGCACTGTTTGTAATCACCTCACGCTGGAGGTGGCTCAAGCATCCATCAACTGGAAAATGCATCATTAAACTGTGACATGTCAATCAACAGGCAGGAAACAGAGATGAAAATTCACACACTAGTGCACCAGCATGAGCAAATCTTGTAATCATAGCACAGAACGAAGGAAGTCTGGGTTAAAAGATACCGTATGATTTCATCTACATAAAGTTAAAAAATGGGCAACATGAATTCAGGCCATGAGAGGTCAGGATAACAGTTATTACCTTTGGGGAGGTGGTGATGTAGTGTCTGGGAAGGGGGGTTAAGATGGTTTATGCTGTGTTGGTGATATTTTGATCACTTGGTACAAGAAGTGGGTTACGTAGATAGGTTCACTTTGTAAAAATCCATCTGGCTACATATTTGTGGCTTCTGGGCTTTCCTGGGTGTATCAACCCCAATGAAATGTTATTTGAAAGAGACTAGAAATAACAAGTGTTGGCAAGATGTGGACAAAGGGAAAGAACCCTCATGCACTGTTGGTGGAATGTAAATTAGTGCAGCCATTATGGAAAACAGAATGGAGGCTCCTCTAACAATTATATAAGGAACGACCGTATCATTCAGCAATTCAATTTCTAGGTGTCTACACAAAGAAAACAAAAACACTATTTCAAGAAGGTATATACACCCATGTTTACTGCATCATTATTTTTTTAAATTTTTATTTATTTTTTAAATTCCTTTTCAGTGTTCCAGAATTCATTGTTTATGCACCACACCCAGTGCTCCATGCAATATATGCCCTTCTTAATACCCACCACCAGGCTTATTTATAATAGCCAAGTTATGGATGTAACCTAAGTGTCCATCAGTGGATAAATGGATAAAGAAAATGTCACCACATATATACGTTTAAATGGAATATTATTCAGCCATTAAAAAAAAAAGAATGAAATCTTGCCATTTGCAACAACATAGACCTCAAAGGCATTACGCTCGGTGAAATAAGTCAGACAGAAAGACAAATTACCATACGACCTCTCTTAAACACAGAATCTAAAACAAATAAAAGAACAACTAAGCTCATAGATATAGAGAACAGATCTGTGGTTACCAGAGGTGGGAGATGGGGGTAGGAGAAGTGGGTAGACTGGTTTTTTTTGTTTTCTGTTTGTTTGTTTTAGTTTAAATAGATTGAATCTTTTTAAAAAGGTTATTTGAAAATGGAATGCAATATTATCATATTCATAAAGCCCTTTCTGTATAGGCAGAAATAGTGTTCTTGTTCCAGGTAAGGGAGAGCTGATTAATTCAGTGAGAGTCACAGTGAGTGCAGATCTCTCCCTCTCTCTGTCTCTCTGTCTCATTGTGATTCTCTGTCTCTTTCTCCCCCTTTCTCTGTCTTTGTCTCCCTGCTTCTGTCTCTCTATTTCTTGCTGTTTCTCTGTTTCTGTTTCTGTCTATCTTCCTCTCTCTTTGTGTTTTTTAGAAAGCCAACAAATTAAGTTTAATGACAGTGTGACCCCAAATTAGTAATACTTCGAATCCTTTTTTTCTTGCTTAATGAGTGAAGGAGTTAGTTAAGATGGTGTTTCCAGTCCTTTTGACCCCCCCCCCCCCCCCGCCTTGCTTTAATCCTAAACTCCTGCTCCTCCCCCGCTCTTGTTTTCACAGTGATGTCTCTCCCTCTCTCTATCTCTATCTCTCTGAAGTCCTAGGGCACATCCTGCTAGTGGCACCCCATTGACAACCCCTCTGTATGGGTTTATGCTGCCTCCCTGGATCCTTCCACCATGCCCCATGCGGAGCAGGCTATACCAAATATCTGCTCTTTTAAAGGCAAAAACCCAGTAAAGAAAAGTTTGTTCCTCATGTTAATTAGTGGGTAAATGCCTCAAAAATTAAAAAAAAAAAAAAAGGACAAAATATTTTTCAACTTTGGGTGAGAGGCAGTTCATGCCAGTTTCTTAATCTGACCCAATCAAGAACATAAAGTGTAAATGGGAGTAACTATGTCCACTCAACATGAAGGTAGCATGTCTGTGAGATTCAAGGATCATGAAGTAACTGCCGTGAAATATAAACAAAGACCATAAGGAATCATCTGGAAAAGTTTTACTTGAATCAATGAGAGATGAGGTTTACATGATAGAAAACAGGATTGATAAAGAACATTAAAAAGGAAGTTGGAAGTTTGGATGATGAGAATTTGTCTGCTTGTCTTCTGAATTGTTCAACTATACTTCATTGTACTTCTTTACTTCAGGAGCTGAAAATATTTGTTCCCAAAGGGAAGTTGCTACCCTGCAGAAAGACAAACCGCTCTTAGCTTGATATAAATGCCTCTTGAGAACACTCACTTTCCTTTATTCTTGTTCTTCAAACATTTCTTTGCTCATGAAGAAGCAATCTGATCTGTGTTTAGTCTCCCGGGTGATGGGAGAGATGCTGGTGACTCGTGAGACAGACCCTTCTTTAGAGAGAGTGCGCGTTTTCTCATCAGGCATGGATCATGCAGGCAAAATTGAGTTTCTAAAACTGCCAAACCCAGGGTCAGAGGCTGGAATAGGAATCTTTCAAGGAGCAGCCACCCTGAGGGGCCAGTTGGGCATAGGAAAAGGGGGCATCGTAGGAGCAAGGGAGCTGGATGGAGGAAGGTCCTTGCTGTCCAAGCTGAAAGTGACTGCGGGCTCTGCGTGACCTTCTCCCTTCGCCTCCCCATCACAAAAGCCTGTGAGCAACATGATGTCCGGTGCAGGGGTGGGTGTCTCTTCATAATGGGGTCCTGCTTGTACCTCTGGTGTTGGTGAGGAACTCAGAGAAAGAGAGGGAATTTTCAAGCTCTGCCTTCAGAAAAGTGTAAATGTGAACTTGGTTTCTGACTCTCAGCCTTAAAGAAGCACCATCACCCATTTCTCCACCTTTAACAGCAACTAAATCTTGATCATAAAAGGCTCCCTGTGGCATTTAAAGTTCTTACTCGCCTAGTAGGTGCTCAGTACATTTTACAGCACTGCTTCGCTTCCATTTATCTACCTCACAGGTAAGAATTCGTTTAAATAAGACGTGGAAATTTATAAGTAAGCATGCCATGTGCACCTCTCCCCCTCTTCTTCTCCTTCTTCTCCTCCTCCTTCTCCTTCTTCTTCTTCTTCTTCTTCTTCTTCTTAAGATTTTATTTATTCATTTGACAGAGAGACATACAGTGAGAGAGGGAACACAAGCAGAGGGAGAGGGAGATGCAGGCTTCCCGGAGAGCAGGGAGCCTGATGTGGGGGTTGATCCCAGGACCCCGAGATAATGACCTGAGCCAAAGGCAGACGCTAAACCCAAGGAGTCACCCAGGCACCCCCCACCCACCTTTTAATGTTCTCTGCTATATTAAGATACAGTAAGCGTGGTCCGATGGAAAGTGCATGGACTTTGGAGCAGAAGAAATCTAGATTCATGACTGGGCTCCACTATTTTTTTTTTTAAGAATTTTTTATTTATTTGTCAGAAAGAGAGAGCAAGAGGGTGAGCACAAGCAGGGAGAACAGCAGGCAGAGGAAGAAGCAGGCTCCCTGCTGAGCGAGGAGCCTGACGTGGGACTTGATCCCAGGACCCTGGGATCACGACCTGAGCCAAAAGCAGACGCTTAACCAACTGAGCCACCCAGGCGCCCCTGGGCTTCAGTATTGACCATCCATGTCTGTATGGGGGAGACCCATCTCTCTGGGGCTCTGTTTCCTCCATTGTGATGGACTATAAAATGTTCATTGCAATTTTAAAAATCTAAAAGTATAAACTAACTTGACTCTGAAAATATTTGTACTTCTTATTTTTTTACTCCAGATAATTACACTGATATCAGTTAGATAATTGGTTTGTATGTGTGGAGATTGCCTAAAAGTTACATTTTCAACTTAACTAGAATTTTTTGCAACAGAGGAAGCCATAAGTAAGACGTTTCCATTTCCAGTGACAACTATCTGGTATTTTAAAGTCTTGAATTTCATTGTTCACCCTACTGTTTTCACTAAAACACATGTGGTTTTCAAACACAGGAAAGAAAACATGGTAACCTGTGGTTATAATTTCCACTAGAAGATAGAAAAAAGTGTAGCTCAGAAAGAGTGTTTGTGGGGAGTTCCTTTAAACATGAAAGTCCAGGCTTGAAGCATTTTTTTTTTTCTTTTCTTGAGAACACTGTTAATTGTTGCAAGTTTCAAAAGTTGTTGAAAATAGGGCCCAAATGCCTCTACGTCCCAGTTCCAATGGACCTGTGGCCACACAGCGATGAGAGCATCAGGACCTTGGACCTTTGCAATCGTAGAGCATGTTTTTAAGCATCCACTTGTTTCTTCTTTCAATTAAAAAATTTTGGGATATCTGGAGAAAATGTCTTTCCAGGTGATTCTTTGCTTTTCCCAGGCAGCCCTAAGTGTCCTTAGCAGATCCTATCTTGAAGTAAATGGACCCATTGGAAATAGCTTTTCTGCCTGCATTTGACCTTCGCAGTTACTCTCACAGACTGGCTCTGTCTTCTGCTGTGATCAGTTGACTTTATAGCAAAATTAATTAATTTTTCAATAAGTATTTAAGGAACACCAAGTTTATGATGGGTTTTACAGTGAATCCTCAGGAAATGCAAAACAAACAAACAAACAAAGAAAAAAAAACCCAAACAAACAAAACAAAAATCCTTTGCATTTTCTGAAATGTAAGCATCAAAACCTATTAGAGATGTGGAGTAAGTTTTATGTAAATTTTTATGTAAATTCTATTTTCAGAAGACACTATTATCTGAAGTTTGGAAGTCCTCTGTCTAGGTGGTTGGCTCACCTCCTAGTGGGGGAGAGACCACAGGACTAGATCAAAAGCATTGGTTCAAGAAGCCATCTGCTAAAGCTGCCAGGGGAAAATGTGTAAGGATAGGACTAAATACACAGTGATTTAACTTTGTCTTGCTCTCCCAATTGTGAGTTGCCTTACCGACTAAGTAAAGCTCTTCAGTGTGTCAAGAGGAAGAAATACAGGTGATTTTCCCATGTGGGCTCAGTTTTAGAGGGAACAGCGATGTAGGTATAACAAGAAAGTCAGAGTGACTGTTCGAAGTCTGTGGAGCTCTTATCTGCCACAGAGTGAGATGTTATCAGCATGAAGGTGTTTACACACAAGCACAGATGT
Organism: Lontra canadensis; assembly: GCF_010015895.1. Classification (NCBI taxonomy): domain Eukaryota; kingdom Metazoa; phylum Chordata; class Mammalia; order Carnivora; family Mustelidae; genus Lontra; species Lontra canadensis. Next base: position 5,037,350 of record NW_022631070.1, on the reverse strand, counting down.
GTGGGGTAAATATGTCTCAGGGTCAATGCAGGATTGCGCTGGGGAGGTCCTCCTAAGTGGTGCTCCGGCTTCCGTCCTGTTCCACTGGCAGCCTGCCCTCAGCCAGCGGCCAGAGTGGTCCTGCCCATGCCCCAGGCAGGCACGCCACTCCCCTGCCCCAGCCCGCCAGGGACTCACTTCTCGCTGAAGCTGTGGCCCAGCCTCACACCTCAGCCACCTCCCTGGTGCACCCACTACATTCACTTCCCCACACATTCAGCCCTCCCCAACCCCTGAAAGGTTGTGAGATCAAGCCCCGTAGCAGGCTCTGTGCTTAGCGGGGAGTCTGCGGGAGATACCCCCCCTTCCTCGCCTCTGCCCCTCCCCCTGTCTGCTCTCTCTCCCTCTCTCTCAAATAAATAAATATTAAAAAAATTAAAAAAGAAAACGAATCAGATCATCTCCATAAAGATCAGTGATAAGTCAATAAATAAGTAGATTTATTCATTAATAATTAATCAATAGTCCTGAGTCAAGGAATGACTATTTTCAAATAGAGTGCTGTGTTTGTTGGCTATGGCCGCTATAACAAATTATCATACACTGAACGGTTTAAAATAAAACAAATTTGTGATATCACAGTTTGTAGACCAGAAGTCGGGATGGACTCAGCTGGTTTCTCTGAAATCACAGTGTTGGGAGGTTCTGGAAGAACTGACTCCTGGGCTCTTCAGGCTGGTGGGCAGCAGAGTCCCATCTCTCACGGCTGTAGGTCTGAAACCTCATTTTCTTCCTGGTTGTCAGATAGGAACTCCCCCAAAGTTTTCCTCTAGTTCTCACAGGAGGGCCCACATAGAAGATCAGCAATGTCCTTGCCTTCTTGCTTGGACTCTCCCTGACTCCCCTTCTGCCACATCTCTGGCCTCTAGCCAGAGACAACTCTCTGCCTTTAATGGCTCATTAGGTCAGACTAGGTTTGCCCAGATAATTCAGGGTATCTCTATTGTAAGATCTGTGATTTTAGTTCTCTCTGAGAATCAGGGGATGGGCAACTTTGGGAAATGCCATTCTGTCTTCTATAGGTGGGCATTCTTTTTTTTTTTTTTTTAAGATTTTATTTATTTAAGAGAGAAAGTACATGTGTGAGAGAGAATGAGTCGGGGGAGGGGCAGAGGGAGAAACAAGGTCCCGCAGAGCAGGGAGGCCCCCTGTGGGACTCGATCCCAGGCCCCTGGGATCATGACCTGAGCTGGAGGCAGATGCCCAACTGACTGAGCCACCCAGGTGCCCTACAGGTGCTTGTTCTTAAAGATAGTTTCAGAAAAGTATTATGTCCTAAAATTAAAGGTTTTTGTTCCCAGAAAAGTAACTGCCGGGGCACCTGGGGGGCTCAGTCGGTTAAGCGCTGGTCCCTTGGTTTCAGCTCAGGTCATGATCTCTGTGTTCAGCACGGAGCCTGCTTGTCCCTCTTCCTCTGTTCCTCCCTGCACTCAGGCTCTCTTTCTGTAATAAATAATAAATAAATAATTTTTTTTTTTTTTAAGAAAAGTAACTGCCAATGAAAAATCCTAGATCTAGGCTTCTTCTCAGTTTTGGTCAAGTTACAGGTCTGGGTTGAAAGGGAGAGACAGAAGGACAAAGGAGTAGCTCCCTTAGATTGGACACTGTGTTGTCCCAGAGTCCCTTTGACTGTGTTCATGGTTTTGATAGAATCAAATCTGTCAAGAAAGACCAGCCCCGGAGATACCAATTTATGTTAAAGCAGCATATAGGAAGCCGATTTATAAAACCAGAAAGTCAACTGATAACTTTTTTTTTTTTTAAGATTTTATTTATTTGACACACAGCGAGAGATTACCCGTAGGCAGAGAGGCAGGCAGAGGGAGAGGGAGAAGCAGGCTCCTCGCCAAGCAAAGAGCCCAACGCGGGGCTCGATCCCAGGACCCTGAGATCATCACCTGTGCCGAAGGCAGAGGCTTAACCCACTGAGCCCCCCCAGGAGCCCCAGCTGACAACTTCTGTAGTGCCCTCATTCATAAATATCTATTAAAGCCTTTTTGACTCAGGGATTATTTCAAGTACCCCTTCCATTCTGGGAGGGGAAGGGACTGAAACCAAGTAAACAACTAAGGCAACAAGCTCACTTCAGAGCGCCACTCTGTGTGGTGTGGGAACGTGTGGCGTTGAAATCACACCCGAAGGAGGAATCCGCCTCAGAGGTTAGGATGTCTCAGGGGGAGGCACTGAGCGGTAGATCTTTTCGAGGCAGAGGGAGCAGCTAACTCTGACCAAGGTACAAAGCCCCTGGCTTCCAGTCTTAAAAAGGCACAGTAATGACAGAACCGTCTTCTGTCAGAAATTGCCTAAAAGCAACAAGGCAAACAGCAACAACAACATGACTTCACAACGACACCAAACCACAGCACGCGGAGAAGCAGCACTGTCAAAGGCTTGCTGTCAGCAGACAGGATGCCTGCCAGTGGGGGCTTCCGCTGGGAGAAGCCACGTTTAAATGGATCATACCCAGGACAGGATGGTAAGGATGACTCCTCCCAGCCTGTACTTTGGTGCTGCTCCCGCATAGAACAGGTCCGGGAACAACGCCTTCCACCTGACGCTGAGTGGAAGAAGCCAGACACAGAGGAAGAGAGCCTACTGCATGTCTCCATTTATGTGAACTTCTAGAGCAGGCAGAACCTATCTGAGTGATAGAAGGTAGATGAGTGGTTTCCTGGGGACAGGGGCTGGGGATGGAAAGTGAGACCGTGGAGACGCAAGAGATGGAAGAGACAGATGGAAATGCTCTATGCCTCTACTGGGTGTACTTGATAGACATTCGGCAAAAGACCTTGATCGTATAATTAAAATGTATGAATTTTATTGCAGGTAAATTGTTCCTTAATACATGTGTTTAAAGTAATAAAACTACTAAAATAACTTACATCATATACCTATTATTGAATAGGAAAAAAAAAAGGTGGGAGATATTATTCCAACCAATTGCATGAAACAAGTGCTCCTTTTTATTTTTTTGAATTTTTACTGCAGTAAGAAAATTTGACATGATAGCTATCCTCGTAATTAATTTCGAAGTGCCTCATGCAGTATTGTTAACTATAGGCAAAATGTGGTACATCAGACTTCTAGAACAGATTCATCTTGCGTTACTGAGACTTTAACCTGTCGAACAGCAGCTCCCTGTTTTCCCCTGAGTCCCTGGCACCCACCATTCTACTCTATGTTTCTATGAATCGGGTTCCTATTTTGCATTCCTTGTGTAAGTGGAATCATGGTACAGCATTCGTCCTTCTCTGGCCAGTTTATTTCACTTAGCGTGATGTCTGCCAGGTTCGTGCACGTTGTCACACTTGGCACACTTTCTCAAGACTGAATCATATTCCATTGTATGTATACACCACATTTTCTTTATGAATTCCTCTGTCACATTTGAGAAGAACATACAGAAATTCGCAGTCCAATCTTACTCATAAATACAGGTGCAAGTTATGAGCAAAACAATTCCAGGAATATTTAAGACCTATAATCCATCATGCCTAGTTGCAATATTAGTTTAACAGTAGACAATCAACATCAGTCACCACAATAACTGATTGAAAGAGAAAAATCACCCTTGTTTTAAGAAATGCAGAAAAACAATTGATATAATTTGACATCCTTCCATGTTGAAACTCTTAGCTTAGTTACAGAAGAGTACTTCTTTGACAAAAAACACCTAAAAAAACCTTAGAGTCAATTTAATGTTCAAACAGTGAAAACTTCACCATGTGATATCAAGATAAAGGCAAAAGTATTTGCTTTCACCACATTTTAACATTATCCTAGAAGTTCTAATCAGCAGAGTGAGATAAGAAGTAAACACATGAAGCTTGGAGAGGGGAAAAAAAAGGCATCATTAGAGATGAGATGATTGTGTACTTAGAGAACTAAAAAGAATCTGTAAATAAATTATAAGGTTGAGTATTTCAAAGATTATATGCACAAAGTTAACATGCAAAATCAGATATTAATATAGCAATAAATAAATTTGAGCTAAAAAATTATCATTAAAATAATAGAGTAGATGGGGCAGAGACTGACAACTACTTGAGTTTTCTTGAGGTATAGCTGACAAATAAAATTGTAATATAGAGTATACAGCATGATTTGCTATCTGTATACATTGTGAAATGACTCCCACAATCAACTTAAGTAACATACTCATCACCTTGCATAATTACATTTTTGTTTTGTTTTGTTTTGTTTTTTTTCTTTTGGCTGAGAAGGCTTAAAATGTAGTCTGTGAGCAAATTAAGAGTGTACAATACAGTGTGATTAACTGTAGTCACTATGCTGGGCATTACATCCCAGAACTTACTCATCTTACAACTGGAAGCTTATGCCCGGTGACCTACCTCTTCCCCTACCTCCTAGCCCCTGACCCCTGGCAGCCAGTTTTCTACTCTCTGTCTCCAGGAGTTTGAGGGTTTTGTTTTGTTTTGTTTTGTTTTAAGATTTTATTTATTTATTTGACAGAGAGCGAGAGATCACAAGTAGGCAGAGAGGCAGGCAGAGAGAGGGAGAAGCAAGCTCTCCACTGAGCAGAGAACCCGATGTGGGGCTCGATCCCAGGACCCTGAGATCAAGACCTGAGCTGAAGACCTCTAGAGGCTTAACCCACTGAGCCACCCAGGCAGCCCGAGTTTGAGGGTTTTATTTATTTTTTTAGATTCCCACATATGCGAGATCATATAGTCTTTGTCTTTCTCTGTGACTGATTTATTTCCCTTATCATAAGTGCCCTCCAGGTTCACCCATGTTGTCCCAAATGGCAGGGCTTCCTTCATTTCTAAAGCTGAATCATACTCCATTTTGTATATATACCACCTGTTCTTTATCCACTCACGGTTGACAAACACGTAAGTTGTTCCCATATCTTATCTCTTGTGAATAATGCCAGTTTAAAGATATTTACTTCAGCGCTTTCCTAATCCCACTAGAGTGTGAGATGGAAACGTTTATCAGTACAAGCAGTGCTATCTGCCGCTCACCGTTGAGGCTGACAGGACGGCTTGCTGAAGTCCCTGATCTGTACTGACAGGCGACTTTTGGCCTTTGCCCAAGCATCAGCTAGCAGAGCAGGAGCAAGCATGTTCAAGAGCTGGTTTTTTCATCTTGAAATCCTTGCTTTTGAAAAATCGAATTTGTAGTTAGCAAGAAGTAAGGAGGGTGTTTCTATTAGAAGAAGGGTGACCATCTCTGTCACTGTGACGAGTGACTCCTTTACTACATTCTTATGTCCATTCTCCTGTTCTGTCTCATTGTCAGCTTTTTTTTTTCACTCAGTAAGCGCGAACTGAGCACGTATTGTGGGACTGAGGCATAGTTTCTGTCTTGGAGACTCACATTCTCGTGGGAGGGGCTGGAGAAGTGGATTAGTTTGCTAGGGATGCGTCACAAAGTACCACAGATAGGGGGCTTAAACAATAGAATTTTTTTCCCCTCACAGTTCTGGAGGCTGGAAGCATGAAAACAAGGTGTTGGTAGGGTTGGTTCTTTCTTTGGCTTGTAGACCATGTTTCCCATGTCCTTATATAGTTTTCCCCCCATGTGTGCCTGTGTTCTAATCTCCTCTTCTTTTTTATTTTTTAAAGATTTTATTTATTTATTAGAGACAGAGACTGAGGGCGGTGGAGGCAGAGGGGGAAGTAGGCTCCCCAAGGAGCAGGGAGCCCGATGTGGAAACTCAATCCCAGGACCCTGGGACCATGACCTGAACAGAAGGGGGACGCTTAACTATCCGAGCCACCCAGGTGCCCTAATCTCTTCTTGTAAGGACGTCAGCCATATTGGATTAGAGCCCACCCATATGGACTCACTTAACTTTAATCACTTTCATAAAGTCCCTATCTCCAAAAACAATCAGGTCCTGTTGGGACTTCAATGTATAAATTTTGGAAGGAGGGAGGACACAAGCATTAAGCCCGTAACAAAAGGTAAATGATGACTAACTGTTCTGTGACATGCCTCTGGGAGGCAGGGTATCTAGAAAGCCTTCTGAGAGAAGATACTGTTGTGAACAAGATCTGGAAGAATGAGCAGACATTCTCCAAGGAAAGAAATAAGCATGAGTCTAGGAAGAGGGAATAGCATGGGTAAAGATGAGAAGCTGTGAGTTTATAATGGTTTGGAAGACATGGAGCTGTCCTCTCTGAGGGGAGTAGCAGATGGGTAGCAGGAAGTAGAGGACATTCAGACCTAGGTGGTTACAGCAGCAGCCACTATAGTTGGCATTATATTTGGAGAAGAAAATTGCAAACTCAGTGGGACAGCCTGAGTAATTTGATTGCATCAACTCCCACAGCCCATCCTCTATAAAGGAGTTCTCTGTAGAGTCATTTACTTTGCTTATTTGGTTGTTAAATTACCGCCTGTTCCTGCTGATGGGTTTGAAGAGAAATTCACAGATGTTGCTGATATTTTCAACCTAGCCATGTTGGTTTTGAACAGTGACTGGTTTTGCCTTTTGTGAAGAAAATGCTTGTGCAGCATCCTTGGAAGAAGACACAAGGTCAATATATTCTTGTTGGATACCTGAAGCAACTGATCAAAATCACATTTTGCTATGTACTTTTGCTTTCCTTTCTATCTGATGGAGAAATGTCAACTGTGGGCAAACACGGTACATTTTTTTTTTTCCATTTTCAGACAAAAGTAGTTCTTGAAACTAAGACTATGATGTTTCTAATGTCCTTTTTTGTTGTTATTTTTCTGCAGGTTAAAAAATAGGTTAAGAGCAACCTCATAATGTCACTCTTAAGTATTTTTCCAGCTTGCACAAGGTTTTTCATTCCATAGAAACGCCACCACAGAACTATCAAAGACATCAGGTTTATTATGAATATGATGGAATTTGCTAATTTCTGGAGTTTTTAGCCATTGTATTATCTTTGCCTAAGGAAATCTAAGTATTAAAAAGCTTTTTTTTCAATGGTTAGTTGTAGAAAATTCACCAGCTGAATTTCTGATGTAATAAAATCATAATGATCACTTACTTAAAGCTTAAATAATGGAATCTTGAAGAATTAAACTCAAAGCAGAATGGAAAGAGCAATAAAAGAATTACTTCACATTTCAAGATTGCTAGAGAGAATTTTTGAATGTTTGAGAAGATAGAAAGTGAACATCCTAAGGGATCTGAGTAGAAACATGTGAAACAAAAAAATTCTTTCAGTCTGTTATCTGCTTTTCAAGTCAGAGGGAAAGCAGTGAATCCAAATCCATGGAAGCTGACTTGGCCATCCCTTATGGACAAGTAAGTTAGGATTTCCTACAGAAATGTAAAAACCTAATGGAAACATTTAAGTTCTAACCAAATGTAAAAATTTCTTGGAGACATTCAAGTTTTACTCAAATGCTGAGACCAGAACTAGGAAAATCACTGATGCATGGTCATGGATTTTTAATTTTTTTTATGAAATGGAAAATAAAACTTAAAAAATTTTAAGCTTCATTTAATTGGTCACTTACTATGGGGATTTAAAACACCTTCTAAGTCTTGGAATCTAGAGATGATTTTTGTAAAGAACAGTGACTTTGTTCAGAAAAAATCAGCCTGGCTGATTCGGTTGGTAAAGCATGTGACACTTGATCTCAGTGTTGTAAGTTCAAGCCCCACACTGAGTGTAGAGATTACTTAAAGTCCTTCGAAGAAAAAACACTGGTATCCAGACTAGAAGCTGCAGGCTTAAACAGTAAGTTCTTGGCTTTTGCTTCTCTGGTGTTCAAGCATTATTTAAAGTTCCCACACTAACTTTTCACTCTCCCCAAGTCATGGGGGGAGCAGTTGTGCGCTTTAAGAGCAGACTGTGGTCTTCTTTGTGCTTTCCAATATGACCTGAGATATTTTCTCACTGCTTCTGATCCAAAATATCAGGCATTGTTGATAAGCATTTGAGTCAATAAATAGTAAGACCCTCTGCTTGTAGATTCTAACTCTGATCTTCATCTTTCTCTATAGTCTAGCCCCACTCTATCTCCCCAAACTTATCTCCTTCTGTTTCCATAAGGGTCCTCTCCTAAACTTGCTGACTAATTATTCCCAGGCTACACTTTGTCCAAGCCAGTGCTCAGCCTGGAAATTTCAGTCTCCTCCTTTGTCTGTGCAATCTTGCTCAGTACATCCAGTCAACTTCCACCTCTTCCCTGCAGAATCACCCTGAAGGTGATGAGACTTTCTTCATGTCATTTATTTAGCTTTTGTTTTATTTTTTTTTTAATGTAGCCTTTAAAATATGCAATTTCGTGGTATTATTTTAACTTTTCTCCTTGGGCCTTCTCTTTATCATTGACATGTTAGTCCTCAAGCAGGTGTTGTTGCTTTTCTCTGCTTGATCTTCCCCAACACTTCCATCATATTTTGAAAAAGTACACACCCAGAAAAAACACCCAGATAAGGTTATTGATATTGTTGATGGATGATGAGAATGAATAATTTGTCTCAGTTTTTTAAAGGTAATGAGCCAAAGATCAAGCTTGACGTTAAAACACTTTGTTGGTTCTTACCTAACGAAACTACTTCAGCTGACCAACCCTCAGGGCAGAGTCAGCTGCTCTGTTTTTATTAGAATTTAAGGCATTATTAGAATTATTAGAATTTAAATCATTATAAAGGATGGAAGAGACTCTGCATGGCAACTATGTAGCTTAGAGTTGTAACTCCTCATGAATCCTTCCCTCATGGCTGACCCCAATAATTTAGTGTGGCATTTTTTCCTAGCTTGGATTTTCCAAAAAAACAGAACTAGAAATAAGAACTTCTATGGCAATAATTTACTTTGAGAAGAGCTTTCAGAGGCTAGGATTGGGGAGTTGAGGGGGTGAAAGAGGGAATCCATGCAAGCATTATTGAGCTGGTTCCTGCCGTGGGCAACTAACACTCAACCCTAAGGGCTGTCCGAGGAACAGTATAGAATGTTCTTTAGAGTTGCCTTTCCAAGACAGAAATGGAGTACTTGGTCATTGGCTCCCAGCTCAAGGCCAAGGGTTGCCCCAACAGTTTGCCCTCTGGTAGAAAGGCTAGTCTATTTCCTACAAACACCCCAGACAACAGGAACACAGATGTCCCTGGACAGAAGACAAAAGATGCATAATGTAGGTGAACTGAGGTGCTGTCATACCTCACCTGTGTACAGGTGGTTTGGTAGGTCAAAGTTCCATGCAAAAGATAGGAGACGAGGCAACAATGATGTTTGACCTGTGTTCTTTCCTATTAAATTTATATAGGACCTCAGAATCTTAATGCAGGGTTCCAGAAAGATTTAATGAGTTCATGGAGTTGGCCCATGAATTAACCACGTTGCTCTCTCCAGAATAGATTATCAAAAACAGTGTGGAAGCAAATTTTTGCATGTGTCTATGTGAAAGTTACTAAACATGGTTGACTAATATGGTACTTAAAAACTTGTGGGTTTCCTACATGAGTTCTCATGGGAGTCAACATGTATTCTGGAAAGATACCAAGTATTTTGCTCTCCTTATAGGACCAGGCAATGAAGCCAGGCCAAAGAAGTTGTTCTTCCTATGGAGATAGATGTTATTGGCGGCTGAACGTATCGGTGCCTCCAACACTACCGAGAAACCCTCTGGTATGTGTTCAGGGAGGCAAGAAATGGTAACATCTGATGCTTTTGAATAGTTTATGAGAATCAATAAAATATTGAAGTCAGTTTGCCTAGTCAGTTACAATTTATTTCAACCCCTCTTGATCTCGGGAAATGTTTTCCCCAATTACCATACACCACAAGCATATGTGACTAATTTCTTGATTATTAAGATAAATTATCCAGTTGATAAATATTATCTGTGAAAGATATAAGAGAAGAGAGAAGCAGATGAATAACAAAATTGATTATTCAGAATAACATCTGTTCACCAAGAAATCATTAAGATGCACAATTGTACTTTGAATTATCACTGACAAGGTGTTTCACAAAGAATTCCTCTCTGGAACTGTGTCTTAGGTAACAAACACAAGAAGATGTGCTAGCAGATTACAAATTAATCAATAGTATAGCACTGAGGAAGGAAGCCTTTAATTGGAGACAAGGCTATACATTCAGCCTGGGAAAAAAATCTTATGTCAATCGCCCAGTGTTTAAGACCCAGAACCTGGTGGTTTGTAGCTAGACCTGCATAGCTGAGAGAAAATTTGGATACTATTTCTTTATCCAATTATCCATATTGGATTTTTAGAAATACCCAAGTTGAGGCGCCTGGGTGGCTAAGTGGGTTAAGCCACTGCCTTCTGCTCAGGTCCTGATCTCAGAGTCCTGGGATTGAGCCCCGCATCGGGCTCTCTGCTCAGCAGGCAGCCTACTTCCCCCTCCTCTCTCTACGTGCCTCTCTGCCTACTTGTGATCTCTGTCAAACAAATAAACAAAATCTTAAATATATAAATAAATAACTAAAAATTTAAAAAAAAGAAATACCCAAGTTTACTTCTAGAGCACATTGATTTCTAGACTGAGTCATTGGGGTGGGAGGGGGGAAATGCGGATATTTTCTAAGATTTGGGTTTGGGGGCTTAGAGGTATCTTTTTTTTAAAGGTATACAAATCTCCAATATACATCTAAATAAATGACAAACTAGTCTTCCTTGGTGTGAATGCACAGAGGGAGAAGTGATTTGGCTGCATAGACCATAGGAGATGTTAAAACATCTGCACCCCTGTTAACAGCAATGACTAAAATAATAGCCCTTCTCGTGCTCTATTGTAAAATTCTGAGGTGATTTGGTGATTTCGGCTTAAATAAACAATACAAAGCTTAAAAAATCCTTATGGAAAAATGGAAAGAGGTATAGAGAAAAAAGAACAGTCTTAGTCACTGGAGAATCTGTGCCAACACGGCCTGTTGTGGGCTCTCAGGAACCATTGCTCTTATATAAATCAAAAGGCTCCGTATGTTCCGTTTGTCAGACGCATGCTTGTTCTCCAGTTTCTTCACACGTGTGCTCTCCAATTTAAATGTTTTATTATTTGGTTTAATATTAAATGGTTTTTCTTCACCAGTTCTCTTAGGGATTCATGGTACAATTCTGGGAGTTAAAGGTAGATGTAGATGAAAGTCAAATTTGTTAATTTGCAAATGCTAATTAATTCAGCATAACTAAGCATTATCATGTGAAGATTGATGGAAACTTCATAAACCAGACATTTTTCACACAGCTGTGATGAGTGAGTTTCCAGTAGCAGAGGAAAACACAATTTGCATATGCAAACCAGGACAGCTTGAACAATGTCTTAATTGTTGTTATTTAAATGAGGCGTGATTAATTAGCATTCATGTGGCATGCTAGCTTTTACTTAGTTAATTGTATAGATACAAACTTCAAAATAAAAACAGTGCATATTTGGCTCGCCCATTTGCCAAAATTGAACATAAACTGAGAAATCTTAAATCAAGTAGCTGGTCGGAGGGAATTCCCCTGTGGTAGGCACTCTCTCTCGCTCGCAGCGGCTCCCACTGCCTATCTTGAATACAGGAGCGACATCTTGTTTGCCTCTCATTCGGCAATAGAATTGGAGGACTTAGGAAAATGAGATAAAAGTAACTACGGAGGAAAATCTAAAACACAGAGAGGTAACAATGGAACACGATTCAGAGTCTGAATTTCTGAACTGAGGAACATATACGCACTGAGGCCGAATTCCCTTCCTAAATTGCAAGGCAGCTGGTCCTGCCTCCTTCTCAGTGCTGGTTCTGTCTCCCAGACCCCTGTCCTGAAGAGATTCCGGGTGTGTCCCTAAGCCACCAATGCAGCCATCTGGCTCCGGTGACTGGCGCCGCAGTTTTCCAAATAGATCCTTGAGGACACTTCATTTAGGAGCCCTCCAGGGAAATGAGCCAACACGGTGGATGGCTTTCTTCCTAGAGGAAATGCTGCGATGCTGTAGATTACGTCTCCTAGAACAACCCCCCCCCCCACCCCGGCTGCTAGAGCCTTTTGGTTTGGTTTGGTTTTTTGTTTGGCGGGGGTGGTACTGGCTATGACTTAGATCTGCTGAGCAGAAACATTTGCTTGGGATTTGAATGTGAGATGGGCAATGAACCTCCTCCTGGGTTTGCATAGGTCCTAGCCCAGCCAGTGTGGCTCTGGAACCAGTAGGTGCAGAGTCAGCTTTTGTCCCTCCGTCAGCAGCTTCTTCGTGCCTGACCGCAGCAGAAGCGGCAACTCTCCTGGTTGCCAGGGATGCCCTGTGATTTAAAACTTGTTCTTAGAAGCTCAGCTCAGAATTTGTTTCCGCAGTTTCTCTGATGATTCTAGAATGCGTTTAATAGTCTGTGATAAGTCTTTTCTTACTTAAACCAGCTAGCGTAAGATCTATTCTCTGCAACTGAACTTTTACCCCAATAGTAAGTAGTATCAGTCTTCCCAAAAAAAAGAGGTGGGGGAGGATCTGGGGATTATAATCTTATCTGGTTGGATTGAAAGCAATAAAGATACCATACCTTCAGAATACGAGCTCCTTGTTTTTTACTATGCCAGAAAGCTTAATGAAAACAAAATATGCTAACACAAGGCTTAAATTCCATGTTTAATAAATAGAAAGCCAAGAAACTTCTGTGAATGCCCTTAAAAAACATTTCTCACATTTTGTAGCCACAGGCTGATGCATCTAAGAATCAGGGACTCAGTCTACCTTTGTGAGCTGCTGAAGTACAGCAGAGGCTGTGTATTTCCAAAGTCACACCGTCTTTTTTGTGAAAAGAGAACCATGTTAGGAAAGAGAAGATAGGAAGGAGGGTGTCAGATGTAAACCTGAACAGAGCTTCATTACCAGCAGAAGCGGAGCCTCTGTTCCTGTCACTTCACGAAAAGATCTCACCTGAAGTGATGACTGAACAAGGGGGCACTTGTTCCCTCAATGCCCCCAGGTCCCTGGCTTCTCCATTCCTGACAACACCGCAGTCAGGATCCCCGCAAAGTTTCAGTGGGTAAGCACAGAGTCCCACCCGAAAAGAGAAGACTCACACACCTAACAAATTGCAAGATTTTGCTAATTAATATCAACAGAAACCAGGGAAGGATGGGAGCGGGGTTCTAAAGGTCATAGAAGAAAAGAACATAATTGTAGATTAGGCTGAACTTATCGTATAAGGGACATTTACTGAGATTCTGCATTCTGTGGGTTAAGCTCGAATAATTGAGAATGGTTCTCAACAGTGGAGTGTTGATTGAAACATTGACTTGGGAAATTGTGGGCCAACTGAAGGATTTGGTGGTGCCAGAAATGTCTTGGCTCAGTGCACACAAAGGAATCAAAAGGGGAGATAGAAATGCTGGAGTGGATTTATCATGTCGAACTCATTCACCCCTTGTATTAATTACCTATTGGTAGTATAACAGAGTGCCACAAATTTAGTGGTGGGAGCAGCACAAATGCATTAGGTTATGGTTCTAGAAGTTAGAAGTCCTAAAATCAAGATGTTGGCAGGGCTGTGTTCTTTCTGGATGCTCTGGGGAAATTCTGTCTTCCCTTTGTTTTTCCAGCTTCTAGACACCATTGCATTCCTTGACCTGTGTCTCCTCTTTCATCTTCAAAGCAAACAATGGAGTATCTTCAAATCTTTCTGCTTCTCCCCCACACCCGACACACATACTTGTGCTTTTAGCACCATGTCTCCTGCTTCTTCAACTCTGAGCCTCCTGTTTCCCTTGTATAAGGACCCTTGTGATCACACTGGGTCCACCTGCTAATCCCGGGTAATTTCCCATTTCAATTTCCTTGTAACTTAGTCCCATCTGCAAAGTTCCTTTGCAGAGAGGAGCACTGGGTCCTTCTGTTGAACTTTGTACAGAAGGCCCAGTGCTCCTCTCTGCACAAAGTTCAACAATTTCACCACATTTCACGCAATAACCACATCCATGTTTCTCTCAGACCAGTGCAGCTTAGAGGAATCATTTATACTCCATGAGGAAACCAGGAGGCTTAGGAGGTGAAACTTCTTGCCCAAGATCATGCAAGTTCTTACCAAGAACTGGGACAAGAGGCTGGGTTCCTAACTTCCAGCCTAGAGTTCTTCTGGCAATAAGATACTATCAGATTATAGAATGACTCAAGGTGTGAACAAAGCTCACGAAATAAGACCAGCCTCATCTGCATGTTGTACAACATACCACAGATACCCCCAGCCCCCTGACACAACCAGACACCCCAGGATGAAAAAAGGTAGAGCCCTGTGCATGGTGTGTCCTCTTCGTCTCCACCCCCGTCTCCCATAACACATGCAGGGCATCTTGAACTGGTATCTCTGCCACATTTGACAGTCTCCCAAGGGAGCTGATACTATCAAAAGGCATGCCATTACATATCATGAATGAAGAAGAGCTACAGTGGTCCATGAGGATAGATCTTACAATGTTGCATCGAGAAGACACAGTAAGTTTAAGGAAAATCAAAGATGAAAACATACATACAACATCATATAACATGTAAAGTTTAAAATATATAAAGCAATGTTATATACTTTTAAGAATATGTGCATGTATAGTTTAAGTACAAAGAAAGGTGAAGGGATGACCGAGCCCAGATTGAAGACAGTGGTTTCCTTGGGCGGGAGTTAGATTGGGGGAGGATGGAGGCATGAAGGAAAGAGGGAGGTGGTAACAGTGCCTTGAATTCATGGCTGCAAATCCGATTAAGAGTTTGGCTCTTTGAGGTCAGTTTTATGCAGAGTTCCAAGAGCCATTTCAGTGCTGGGATCAGTAAGGGTTGGGAGAGGGGTGGAAAATCCTGGCCTTGGCTCAGCTATGTCTAGATAAACTGGAAACTTGCCCTGGCAGTTTTTTTCCTCTATTGTGCAAGGCAGGGCCAAGTGATGTCATTGGGGCATGCAGATGTCTCTGTCCTCTTCTTTGACAAGTGCCAAGAAAAATGATCTCTGCAGTCAAGTGATGCTCCTTCCCCCAACCCAGATCTAGCAGTCTGCTGTTTCTATACCTGTGGCCACGGGCCAGATTCCTGAGAACCCCAGAACTCCTTTTATTTAGAGAAATGATGTCCTGCTGCTTTCAGCTTCAAAAGGGAGTGCTGGCTTATCTCCAGGTTATTAGAAAGCCTGGTTTGCTCCTGGCTTCTGTTACTAGGGGGCACACACACACATACGAAGCAAATTAAGTCATTCTTTCCTGCCTTCTTTTATCCAGTTACATATTCGTTCATTTAAGGAGAAGTATTTACTGAACATCTATTCAGAGACTCAGAAGCAGAGAGGAAAGACACAGGTCCTGCCCTACTGGTAAGTATAGACACCAGAGTTGGTAAACTTGGGAACAGATGTCTATGGCACAACATTCTGCGCCATAGAGATAAGAAGAGTGGGAGACAGGAGTCCACAGAATGGAATGAGCACCTCACACAGGTGGAGGAGGGCCACTGGGGAAAGGCTAAAGAAAGGGGGCCCAGTAGATAGTATTTAGGAATAAGTGGGAGTGAGCCAGATAGAAAAGGGGCAGCAGCAATTTCTGAGAGAGCAGGAGGTGGAAAGCCAACGGGCCACAGGAGAGTGTGATGTAGTCTGGGAATGGTGGAGCGAGGTCAGGGCAGCAGTGAGGAGAGCGGATGGGTTCTAATCGAGATGGTGCTATCCTGGCCTTCCTGAGAAAGTGCGCACACAACCAAAGCTCCTGTATGTGGAGTACCTATTACTGCCAGGCATTGCACATGGATTTTTATACAACTTCACGTTTAAGCTCTCTAAAACCCCACTTGACAGATAAGAAAGCCTTCTAGCCAAGATCTGACCCTGATTTACCTGCCTTCTTTCCACTCTCTGCCCTTGACGGCATTGCCATGCGAGACTGTAAGATCCATCCTGCCTGCTGCACAGGTTACTGTGGTAATCAAAGGACACAAAGTAGGTTAAACACTTAGAGAACTAGCAAATGCTTTATATGTGTTATATATATATATATATATATATATATATATATATATATATATTTTTTTTTTTTTTTTTTAAACCACACAAACCTTTAAGAGGGAACCTGGGATTGGTTATAACATACTAAAAATTCAAACTGTGCTTTAAACTGTGTGAGACCAGGGACCTGAGGCTACAGAGAAAGGAGGGAGTTGGTTTACGTTATTTCACACACCCTTTAATATCATCCCCAAAGCACAGGCTGCCCCTGCCCTCATTTATGTTGCACAAGACCATCTTTGGAGGATCTGTTGGTTTGTGACCTTCATTTTGGGGAATTTGAGCCATCATTAATTCCCACCCATGTTTATTGTGGAGTAGTACTGAAGCTTCTGGTAGTGGAGGGCGGGGATGGAAGTCTCAGGAAGGGGGAAGAGTGCTGGGTCATAGCACTTTCTAGATTCAAACTAATAGAAGAAATTTCCAGTGAATGACATTTCCAATTTCATTCCTAATGAAACCTAGGGTTGGGAAGGACAAATGTATGGCTTTACATTCAGCATAATATAGAATTACACTAAAAGAAAGGCTGGTTTTATCATTTGCAGTGTCTAGTACAAAATAAAAATGCAGTACCCCTTGCTCAAAAGTTATTTGCATTTCAAGATGGCAACAGGAGAATGTGAGATCAAGTGTGTTGCTCTTATGAGCTGGGGTCCCATACAACTGTGCTGGCTGTACACCCACAAAGTCAGCCCCAACTACAAGTAATGAATTCCCGACATTATCTGCTGAAGGGTGTTGATGGAGACTAGTCCTTTTAGTGAAAATACTTTGTTTTGGGGTCCTTGAGAACAGGCAAGTAAAAAAAAAAAAAAAAACAACAAAAAGAAAAGGGACAAAATGTAGGTCAATTTGAAAAACCCCCATTTCCTTATGCCTCTCTTTTACTCTTAGCTCCCAAACTTTCCCTTCCCTCATCTAGAGATAGGGTTGGTAGATGTGTTACACCTCCTTGTTAATGTAGTCAGTTCACTGACACATGGCTTTTATTGGAACATTTTCTACTGGCTCAACTACTTCTGTGCTAGTACACCAGAAACTAACTCTTTCCTGGTTCTCAGGGGTAATCAGGTTGCTCTGGACGCTGTGTTTGGCTTTCTGAGTGTCCATAATGAGAACATATCTTGCCTATTTCCACGTCTTCCAGATACCCATTTTCTGTTTTTTTTTTTTTTCCCCCAGATAATTTTGGCTCTGTTTCTTAAATATTTTCTTAATGCAACTCTGGTTTTGGTGCTATGTTTGACATGAAGGCAAGAAAATTATTCTCCTCACTGGGCTTCTCCCCTCTGCCCCCGCCCCCGCAAACTCACAATTACTGACCCAACACTTACTCAATCTGAAATTGATTCTTTTGTGGATGAACTCGACCCCTCCTGATAGAATGAGGCGGTTCCATACAGCATCCCTTCCATCCATATTTATTCAGCATTATTAAATGGTGGGAGTTGCACTAGGTCATATATATGAAGTGATGAACAAAGTTAAGTACGAAGCTTGTGTTCTGTTGACAGAGACAGACATAAAACAAATAGTCACACAAATAAACATACAGTGAAAATTATAATGAGTGCAACGAAGGAAAAGAAAAAAGTGCTGGGAACAAAGGTCAGTTGCTATTTTGTGTGGATAAAGAAGCCCACTCAGTGCAAGAGATAATTTAGCTAAGACTTTAAAGATGAAAAGGAAGGAGCCAGAGCAAAAACAAAACAAAACAAAACAAAACAAAAAACAAGCCAAAAGGGGCACCTGGGTGGCTCAGTGGGTTAAAGCCTCTGCCTTCGGCTCAGGTCATGATCCCAGGGTCCTGGGATCGAGGCTCACGTCGGGCTCTCTGCTTTGCAGGGAGCCTGCTTCCCCCTCTCTCTCTGCCTGCCTCTCTGCCTACTTGTGATCTCTGTCTGTCAAATAAAAAAAAAAAGTAAAAAAAAAGAATTTATTATGTAGATTTGAGGATCTGAAAGAAAGTTAAAATGACCAAAGTCTTTTGAATTAGGGACCAAGTTTAGAGGCTCAGGTAAGGTTCAGAGCACATAGGTAGGAGCAATGGGAGGTCTGGATCTGAATGAATAGTGGAGTGTCCTGGTTATTAAATTATTATTTCTTAACTTTAAAGCCACACTTCTTCATTCACTTTTTTGATGCTGAGACAGAGATTCTTCAAATCCACATGACTTTGTCAGCTCCCAACTTGTGCTCTGCCAAAAGGAGACATTAAAGTGTTACTAGAAAGCTGGAGGGGTAAGAGGGGGCCTGCTCCTTCCTGTTCCTGTCAACATTGCTCTAGTCAGCATTCTACACCTTGGCTGTAACAGTGAATTTCAGTTTGTTTTATGTCTGTCTCCTAATACTCCCAGATTCAACTTCATTATGATCCCCACCCTCACCTCCAGGTACCAGCAACAGCCAGTAGTGATCCCTCCTTAGAAATCTGAATGCCTGCTCCATGGAATACCTCTCCCAAGCTTCTCATCACCCCAAACTTTTAATAATTCCAACCTTATCCCTGTGTCTCCACAGCCATAAGGCTATAGTTGTACCCTGCATTTACTATCATTGTGATAGCTCAGTACTTCTTTTGCCTTTTCATATTCTCTAATATCTGACTAGAATTCTTTATATTAAATTCTTTCTGTTAAAAGAACTAGTGAGGTGTCTTTTGATTATATCCTAACTGATGTAGATGAAGCTAAGAGAGGGAGACAAGAATGATTTTCAGGTTTCTAGTTTAAGTTGGGCAGAAAATGCCATTTATTATGATGGGATGAGTTGGATCAGAAATTTTTGGTGTGTGACAGGAGCAAAAGTTTAGTTTCAGACACATAAAGTGTGAAATACCTATGCGATATCTAAGTAGTGTTAAACAAGTTTGTTAGACAAATTTAAATACTAGAGGATGCTGGCAGAAACAGATGAACCCACATAGGATATAGAAAGTTTGGAGAAAAACAGGGAAAGTTTTGTGATCTGGAAGCCAAGAGGATAATGTGTTACAAGAAGATGTGTGGTATTGCCATAAGAACAGGTACATAGGTCAAAAGAATAGAACTAGGAACCTAGAAGCAAACCTTCACACTTATGGTCAATTGATTTTTAACGAAGTTACCAAAACAGTTCAATAAAGAAAGAATAGTCTTTTCCACAAATGGTGCTAGGAAAACTGGATATCTACATGCGAAAGAATGTAGTTGGACCCCTACCTCACATTATACACAACAATTAATTCAAAATGCATGTAAGTGCGAGAGTTAAACTATTAAACTCCTAGAAGAAAACGAAGGGATAAATCTTTGTGACTTGAATTAGGCAATGATTTCTCAAATATGACCCCAAAAGCACAGGCAACAGAAGGAAAAGAAATAAATTGAATTTCATCACAACTCACAAAACGGGAGAAAATATTTGCAAATCATATATCAAATAAGGAACTTGTATTTAGTATATATAAATAACACATAATTCAATAATAAAAATATCAGTAAATAATTTTTAAGCTGGACAAAGGATTCAAATAGACATTTCTCTGAAGTAGATATAAAAATGACCTATAAGCACATGAATAGTGCTTATTAGTCATCAGGGAAATGCCAGTCAAAACCACAATGACGTATCACTTCACATCCACTAGGATGGCAATAATCAAAAAGGTGGACAAGAACCAGTGTTGGTAAAAAGGGGAAAATTAGAACCTTTATTGATTGCTGGTGGGAACGTAAATTGGCATAGCCACTTTGGAAAACAGTCTTGTGGTTCCTCAAAAGGTTAAACATAGAGCTACCATTTGCCCTCATAATTCTACTCCTTGGCGTGTACCCAAGAGAAAAGAAGAAAAAAGAAAATATGATATATCCACACAGTGGAACATTATTAGACAATCAAGAAGAATGAAGTACTGGGGCACCTGGGGGGCTCAGTGGGTTAAGCCTCTGCCTTTGGCTCATGTCATGGTCTCAGGGTCCTGGGATTGAGCCCTGCATCGGGCTGTCTGCTCAGCGGGGAGCCTGATTCCCCCCACCCCTCCCCCCGCTTGCTGCTCTGCTTTCTTGTGATCTCTCTCTCTCTGTGTCAAATGAATAAATAAAATCTTAAAAAAAAAAGAATGAAGTACTGATTCAGTCTATAACATGGATAACTTTGAAAACATGCTCTGTGAAAAGATAATAAATTGTATAATTCTATTTAAATGATACGTCCAGAATAGAAAATTCTGTAGAGATAGAAGGTAGATTATTCGATGCCTTGGGCTGGGAGGGGAGTTGGAGAGATTAGAAAGTGATGGCCACAGTAGAGTACAGTGTTTCTTTCTGGGATGATAAAAGTGTTGTAAAAATTATTGTGGTGATGGTTGTACAACTCTGAGAATATCCTAAAAACCATTGCATTGTATGCTTTAAATGAACTATTTGTGTGGCGTATAAATTGTATCTCAATAAACCCATTACAAAAATAAATATTCTTGTAGCAAAAAATAAATAAAAGATGGGAGGGTGAATTACACAAAATGCTGTTAAGAGGAGGTGTAGAATCAGCATATCTGGTAACTAGAAGACAGTGGTCACTTGGACAAAAGCAGGCAGAGTGAAGTGACACAAATGTGTATTAGTCTGAGGAGAGCTAACAGGTGAGGAAGTGGAAAGAGTTTGTGGGAAGCACTAGTTCAAGTGGTTTTACTGTGAAAGAGGTCATAGGGCTGGATAACATCTGGAGGTATTTTTCACTTTGTTTTTAAGTTGAGAGATATTACAGTACATTTTCATGTTGATGGAAATGACCCAGTTGAAAGACAGGCTGGTGTAAGAGAAATGGGACCACGCAGATGAAAGTCTTGAAGGGGAAAAGACTAGATGGGATGCAGACCAAGCAAAGAGGTTGTCACGGATAAAAGGAAGGACACCTCTTTCATGATGGCAGAAGGGAATACATGAAGGTTGAGGCTAACTGAAAATAGGTTTATATTTAGTTTTGCTGAGAGGGGTATGAAGCAGGTCGTGAAGTATGATGGAAGTCGCTGGAAACTGAGAGCGTTCGGGAGAAGACATAAGAGGGAGGCTCAATGTGTGATTTGAAAACAGAAGGAAAAGTATGAAACTGTCCTTGGGAAAGATGGCAGAGCAAGCCTACCAGAGATGCCCCCTACAGTTAGCAGGCCAATGGGAGTTACCAGACATCGGAAACATCCCTGACACAACTGGGTCACGTGAACTGTTTCAGAAACCCTCAGATGCCCAAGGACAATCATAGGAAAGTGGACACTCACCAATCGTCTGTTATTTACTTCTAATACGCTTTAGCATAAACGGTAAGATATAAATGTGTGTGTTCATTTACACTACACAAAGACTAGGGATCTTGTGAGACAACAAGAGGTCATGAATGAAACAGTAAACACCATTTTTGGAACTTCACAAACCCCATGATGCTAGTGTTACTAGTGACCCAGCTGACTTGTCAGAATTTTGGTAGAGGTTCTCTTGCCCTGCTGGATGGCGGTGAACAGTGGGACTGTGTGCATTTGCGGAAGGCTGTTAATGACGGGTGAGTGTCGTCTTGCATGTATGGAGAGCCCTAGACAAGATAGCGCTCTCTCCCTTTCAGAATTACACAGCCTTCCCCGACCCTCCCACACTCCTGGCTAATCCACGGAGCAGACAAGTTGAACCCAGAGTGGCAATAGAAAATTGGAGGGAATTTTCACTTTAAAGAAGGTATTTTCATAGTTTCTACTTCTGCCTTCCACCACCACCCCTGCCATTTTGCTGCTATAAACCTTTTGAAGCAGCACCTTGTAGGTTAGAAGGGAATTTTATTGTGACCTTTTCATATTTTTTTTTGCAATTTTTGTTCAGTTATTCATTATACATCCTGCATAATAATTCATAGGGATTTATGTTTCCAAACACGTCTGAGGGGTCATGTGGTGATTTTTGAAAATGACATGTGAGATGTAAGAGATTTCTAGATCTAGACTTACAGACAGTTCTGATAAAGCGATGGAGTGACAAAGAACCTGTCTTCTGAGTCATTTCGTTGCATCGAAGGGCACACAAGAAGCCTACAGGTTCGTACGTACAGTGGAAACTGCTCATCAGTGGATGGCATAGCTCATCCAAATTGTTCTACCCCATTTCACATTCTCCATGGCAAACAACTTAATGAAAGCTACAGTGACTCTGGCAAAATGGAAAAGATACCTTATAAGAAGCCTGACAAGGACAGATGTTGACTATTTTAAATCGTCATTGGAATTTTGAAACTGTGTAGCGTATTTTTTAAAGACTCTCTTTCAGAAAGATGGCTCAGGAAGCAACTTTTTTAGTAGCAAAACTTATTGCCCCAAAAAAGTAAAAAGATCAAACCTTTGGTGAGAACCTAATAATCCCCAGCACATAAAATTATACTGATTTAAATGCTAGGACAATTTACAGCACAAAAAATAGGAAAGGTTCTGCTCTCTCTCTCCTACATTCTGCTGTATGATGAGTTGACGTATTGGTGAGAAGCCACTTGATGCGGGAAAGGTTTTGTGTAATAAACTGATAAAAACAGCTTCTTCATCTAGCTTGATACCAATTGTGTCATTTGTAAGGTTTGTAAATAATGACAAAATCCAAGAAATATTGTCAGCTACAACAAGCTGCTCAAACAAGCCAAGGCCAAGACGTATTTTCATTTTTGTTTTCATGTCTTGAAGCAAAGCATCGGTTTTGGAGGAATCGTGTTGGCATCTGTACTGGTAAGGCCTTTTCCATGGTTGGCTCTGTGAGAAATTCCCTCTTTTGTAAAAAGAGAGAGGAAATCCTGACATTGTCACAACACTGTGATTGGTTCATAAAGAGATGCTTGGATCAAAAACTCTTGGAGAGGAAATGGAAAAACTTTTGGATGCCACAAATATGGTTAGCTTCATTAGACAAAGGTTAGCTCAATTGAAAATTTTTAAAAAATTGTATGAAAACCCCAATGAAGAGACATAATCTCCCACAAAAAGAAATTTCACTGGTGCGCTTGAGGGAAAATTTCAAGAACATAGAAGACCACATTTCGCAGAGCGCTTCCAAGATGGAAGATGGCTGCTGACCCTCGCCAAATTAGCAGATGTTTTTCATCACACCAATCAGTTAAACAAGTCTTTGCAAAAAACATTTTCATGCCAAATGTCAAGATTTTTGGACTTAGAAGGAAATGGCATTTTTGGAAAAAATCATATTGCAAAGAAAATCTTCAGATGTTTGCATTGTTAGTTGAGCCTAAGGCTACCAACAGATGTCTATCCTTATTGAAAAAAAGAACCAGAAGAACCAGAAGAAACTTGAATTATATTTTCCCTCTCTTTAAATGCAAGTGCATGACCAGCTGAGGGAGCCTTTCTCTCAATCTTTTGCTCAGCCTGACAACACAGTTTTGGGAGAAGAGGAAAAAGTCTGGGAGCTATAGAGATATATAATTTTACACTCTTGATGTCTCCCTCAACAAGAGCTGGATTTCTGCATAAAAAGAGTGTCCCGCCAGTTAAGAGGAAACAACAGACATTTGGCTGCTGATTTCGAATGTTCTCAAACGTGGAGCAGGAGCAAAAATTATCCAATTTCAGTTGAAAATGAAATCTGTGTGTGTTTGTCTCAAGTTTGACGCAGAATTGAATTTTGATGCGACACCGTGCAAGCAGTTTTGAATTTAAGAGGTAAATTTCATCCTTTATTTTCAGTTTCAAAAATAACACTTTTTAAATGCATATGTAGGTTTCTCAAAAAGATGAAGAAATCAACACATATAATTTTGTAGTTGCTAAGCCCATATTTGAGCTTGATTATATCACTTTGTAAGAAATGCTTGTCAAAGGGTTATGTTAAAATCATTTCTTAAGCTATATTTTTATTCATTTTGCTTTGGCTTATGATTTTAGAAGCTTTGCTATTTATTATTTATTGTTTTATTGTTTGCCTATACATTTTCACACTATAAATAACATTAAAGTAAATTTATAATCTTTCTTTAAATTTTCTCTATTGAGCCAGATTTTAAAAAATTAAATTCCATTTTGGTTTAAACTAGTTATTTAACAGAAAGGTATTATATTTGCTTTATGAGTGTTTAAAATTTCTAAAAGGAAAGGAAGAGTTAAATTTTAAGAAAGGTAAAGTAAGCTTAACTGTTCTACCTTTTATCCAACAATGATTGAAGTTATTTTTAATTTTGTTTATTTTTTTTTAAGATTTTATTTATTTATTTGTCAGAGAGAGCGAGCGATGGTGCACAAGCAGGCAGAGTGACAGGTGGAGGCAGAGAGATAAGCAGGCTCCCCACTGAACAGGGAGCCCGACGCAGGGCTCCATCCCAGAACCCTGGAATCATGACCTGAGCCAAAGGCAGACATTTAACCGACAGCCACCCAGGCATCCCAAGTTACTTTTAATTTTAAACAAGAGAAAAATGTCCATGTTCATATACCATATGCCACATATATCATGCCTCTTGGACATTTTGTATCTGAAAATCATTTAAAATTTCCTCCAGATTAAAAATATTGAGAGTCTGCTGGAGGAGCAGTCAGTTGTCATCTTAGGATTTGCCTTTCAAGGATGCTAGACAGGCCACACTCTTAGGCATTCACTGCAAGAAATGTAGCACTTTCTGTTCCTGATCGACACCAGGATTTTTTTCTTTATTAGCACATGAATGTTAAGTTTTATTTGCAAAGTTAGAGGCTTGTGAATTAACATAATTGTTGGAAATGGGCTCTCAGTGGTGAAATCAGTGGTATTCAAGATATGTGAGTTGCCTAAAATATTTTGAAGGCATAGGAGCAAAATATATCCTTATATGGACTCTGGTCTAGTCATTGGTTAAAGAGTTTTTGATCGTCTAACAGCAAACGTAAGGGTTGTGCCGTGTTGTGTCTGTGTCAAGTTAGTTTCATGCCAGAGGTAGACAGACCTCTAAAAGGCCAGAACGCTGAGCCTACAGAACTTCTGTCACCTGCTTGCTAATACATAATTGTACACAAGAAGTCTATGTTTGTGGCAACATTTAATCTGTGCCTCGATTTTATTATAACCAATCAGTGGATTTGTGAGGAAATAGCCAGCTTTCACCTACTTCAAACTGTCTGTACTACTGTTACCAAAAATAACCAAGGATTTTGCATGGCTAAGTAAAAGTGGGCATGGCTCTCCATTTGCAACAACTGGGTTCATCAATGGGTGGTGTTTTGCAAGATAAGTGGCATTCAGGAAGAAAAGGGCAAGAGATTTGAAGGGTTAGCAATGGCAGTGCCTGTCAGTTGTCATCACTTTTTAAGATTTATAGAATATGAATTGATTTATATACTATGAATTGAGTAAGGAGGGTGTAGAGCCAAGAGGGTAAGGAAATACAGTGGAGGACGCTTGGGTGGCTCAGATGGTTAAGCATCTGCCTTCGGCTCAGGTCATGATGTCCATGAGGCTGCATTGGGCTCCCTGCTCAGCGGGGAGTCTGCTTCTCCCTCTCCCTCTGCCTCTCCCCCTGCTTTGGTGCTCTCGCTCTCTTTCAAATGAATAAATAAAATCTCAAAAAAAAAAAAAGAAAGAAAGAAATAGTGGAGTCCAATGACTGGTAAGGAGAGAGAGTTGTTGCCATGTTCTTTTTAATGATTTTCTCCTTCACATCCAGAAAAACAAACAAACAAACAAACAAAAGATTTCAGCAGTGTAACCCCAAATCAAACCTTGAGAACATCCCAAATAAAGAGACCAGAACTTTGACATAATTCTTTGTTATTCATCATGCTAAGTAGTTTCTTAAGTCTGCAAATGTGGATTCTCTAAAGAGAAGTTAAGGCTAACTTCTTTCCTTCCCAGTTCCTTTTCTTGTATGCACACATGGGAAGTACTAAATGAACACACAGACACTTAGCAGCACTTTTACAAAATAAAGTTTGGAATTGAAATTTCTTGCAAAAATTAATCCTAGAAGGTTTTCCATGGAAGCAAATTCTGAGTTAACCACTATTTTATTTTACATTAAAATCAGAAGTTCACACAGCTTATTGTCCACATTAATGTGACTTTTATTCCAATCTGTTCATCAACACAATTTTGTTCTAGGAAGCTCTCACTCAGGAAAATGTAAGAGGCAAGTAACCTTATCACTCAGTTCAAGGATTCCCTGAAAGACCCATCAGCTCTCCTCAGAGAAGAGCAAATGATAATTTATACCCCGAGTCTATTTGAACCTCTTGTCTAGAAATCTTTGTACCACTATTGTCACCAATCTTGAACTATTATGTCTTGGTCTCTACCCTCTTCTACTTCAGCCCCACACTGGAAAGGCCTTATATCAGATTTCAAATCTTAGAAATGCCCTAAATCCCTCTTCTGAGATGCTAATAGTATGTAATAAGAATAAATATAATTATAAACACATTTGTATTAATATTCAATTTTTTATACCAGATTATCATATTCCTCTTCATAAAACTGTAAGCTAACTTTTGTGGAATTTTAGTAAGTATCGTGGCTGAGCACTTCGTAAGCACTGAGTTCTCACAACAATGTGATGTGATAGGAGTAATTATTATACCCATTTTACAGAGTGGGAAAATGAGGCTTGAAAGGATCACATATTTCCCTAAGATTACACAACTAGGAAGGAGAAGAGCCAGGAACTGAGCCCTGATGATTTCTCCTCAGAGCCTACCTTTTAAACCACTAAGTCTCCCTTTCAATCCTTTTACTTTTCTGTTTTATTTTTTAAAGATTTTTAATACTCACTACACCCAAAGTGGGACTTGAACTTGTAACACTGAGCTAAAGAGTCATATAGTCTACCTACTGAGCCAGCCAGGAAGCCCTCCTGCCATCCTTTTAGACATAAATGGTTATCAAGCATGTGGCATATGTTCTGTGGACTTTTCTTTTTACCCTTCTCCTGATCTGTACCAGGAGAAGAAGACCTAATACAATACCTAGTCTCCCGACGCAGACGAAATGGTTGTGGCTCTGAAGCAGAACAAGGATCCAATGTTGTTCCTGAGAAGTAATCCCCAAGAGCTATAAATCGTCCAGTCACCTTTTAGAGCGTGCAATGACTGGGAGGAAAAGAGAGATACTGACATTTAAAGTAATCTAGTCTATCAATAACACATAAACTCGCTTTGATTTAAAGCAATTTACAAAGGGATTTGTACACCTCATTTCAACTGTTTCACCAAGGTCTTGACTCATTGCTGCAGGTTGTATAATTAGTCACATTAATCCAGCAAATGATGGCAAAATGCTTAGTAATGATGTCGAACTGGGGCATTTCCAGAGAACCTTTGTTGTTTAATTAGGAGATAATGGATGAGAGAATAGAGAGCACAGGGGTATAAAAGGCACTTGCCTGTGAATGTGCTTATGCCCAGTTCAATACAATGGCTTTTTAAGCTAACTATTCAAATAAATTGACACCATTATGGTACATGAATTTAAAAGGGGTTATTACTCACCAACTAATTTTATTTTAATGTATACTTCAGAGCAACCAATTACTACTGGGGAAAATAAAAGGTGCCCAGTGAACAAGTGTACTCAGGACAAAAGATGATATCTGTGGTCACTACTAGGCTTCCACGTACCTACCATCTTCCCACTTGGAGTAATAGGTTTGGAAATTTCCCTCTTATATATGAAACACCAAATCATTAAATTGTAAAATGATTCTGTGTTTCTCATTTCTTGTTGAAGTTCTGTTGAAAACAAATGAAGAATTTGTCCCCTGGTTGTGTTTGTACCGTTTGTTTTCAAAAGGTCATATTAAAATTTATACTTCAGTTTAGTTTCAAACAATAGGAAAGCAAACCCAGACTGTCCTGAACAAAAAGGGAGACTTATTGGCTAAGGGAAGAGCAGGCTGCACTGTTTGATCAGAGCTCTGGTTGTAGTCTTTTTTTTTTTTTTGGCACTGCTCTTGTTTTTTTTTTTTTTTAATTAATTAATTAATTTATTTGACAGAGAGAGAGATCACAAGTAGGCAGAGAGGCAGGCAGAGAAAGGCAGGGAAAGCAGGCTCCCTGCTGAGCAGAGAGCCCGATGTGGGGCTCCATCCCAGGACCCTGGGATCATGACCTGAGTGAAGGCAGAGGCTTAACCCACTGAGCCACCCAGGCGCCCCTCTGGTTGTAGTCTTGAATGTTTCTTTCCACTCTGCCCTCCTCTGTATCCCAGTTCATCTTCGGGCTGATGTCTCTCACTGCAGGGAGAGGGCTAACAATCATAGCTGTACAGCAGTCCTGAAAAGACAGTGGGTGACTTCTCACTGCCACCCAGCATAAGCAGAGAGTGTGTCCCCACCTGGCCCACACCTTTGAATCCATGTGGCTAGGGGAATGGTGTATGCTGACTGGCTAAGACTGGGACACTGAAACAAGAGGGAAGGAACTCTCCTGACTGGTTCAGACCCATCAACCTTCCCATCACCCCCAATCCCCATTAGCTGAGAATGGGGTCAGACACACTCAAATCGTATGGATGCTACACATAGAGGAAGATAGGATGGATGTTGTGAGGACAATTTCAATGTCTGCTACCGTCTACACCAGTAACCTAGTTACCATGTTGGCAATAAATACCGTATTTGTGTTAGTCACGTGGGGACACTGAAGTCCAGGGCTGCTTGGTCAATCTTACTATTGACAGAGACCCTCTTTTTGACCAAACTCAGGCTCTTCGGAGCTCTCTTCTTGACTAGGCTAATAAGGACTACAGACCCTCAGCATAAAAGATTTTGTCCAAACACCCACACTAGGAGACTCAAACATAACAGAGCATAGTTTCTTATGGCTCAGGTTCCTCAGGAGGACCCTAGTCTTCCTTACGTTCCTACTGTGAAAGCTCAAGATTCGCTGTTTGCTCCAATCCACTCCATCCCCACTCCCCCCGAACCCCACATTCTCCCTTTAAAACGCTCAGTCAGTCACTTCTGTACAGATGGAAGATGAAGTTGGCTTATGCTAGACTCTCTCCCTATTGCTGTTTTAACCAGTGCCCAGGCATTGCTTATCTTGGGTACCAGGTCCTTGAAAAATGCCTTCCAAATCCCTATTCCTTCCCTGTCCTCCCTTTATTGCCATTTCTCTGGGTTTATACAACACAGATTGTATAGTAATACTCATTACTTTGAACTTCAAAGAACTGCTAAAGCCCTTGATGTATCAATACCTTGGAAAAGTAACTGTCTACAGGTCAGAGATGTACTTTGAATTAGTTGTTTTTATAAGCAATGGCATTTTGGTTATGAATAAATATACAACGTATGACTTTATAATTTAAAAATGCTCCATAAGGCTTTCACATCCCTTATCCCTGATTTGTGGATTTACTTTTAGATGACAAAATCCTACTGAAATATGTCTCCTGAAGTTTGTCCCGAGATGGGACAACATCTTTTTTTCTGGAGAAGAGGGCAGATTAAATGCTTTTCCCTGTAATGGCTTTAGGAAATTGTAAAATTCAGGATATTAAGGAATCCCAAAGCAGATAATTTAGGAAATGCTCATGTGAATTAGTTCATTTTTTCTGTCAATGCTCTTCAGCCAAGGACCACCAAAAACACTAGTAGTGAAACAAGTTGAACTTATTACTTATTGCAATGAGCAAGAACACACACCATGAGGAAAAACGGGGTATCCCCATAAGAAGTATTGAAAAGAACCACTTTTAGAATTAGGGTGAACTGGAAGAGGGTCTAAGGAAATGGAGGTTTTCTCTGGTTTGGATAATGTCTAAGACTGAGCATCTCAATAAATCTTACATGAAGGAAGGAACACTAATACGAAAATAAAGCTGTAAGGTCCCTTATTTTATGCAAGAGGGAGGAGTGTCTGGTATTTGTGGGTGGCATAGGGACCTTGCTTTGTCCGTGCTTAGACAGAATTACGAAGTTGCTTCATCTCATTTTACCATGGTCTCAGAGTTATCTTGTTTGAGGTTGGTGTTCTATGAGGTTGTTTATGTCTAATAGGAGAATGAGATGACATCCCCGTGAGTGCCAGCCGTCTTCTGAAGGTCCGTGGTTGCTCTTTTTCCTTTCTCAATTCACTCAACATTGTTAACTGTTTGCTGTGTGCTGGGACATCATCACAAATTAGAAACAGTTTCTGTTTCTAAGGAATTTATAACTTTGTGGAGAAAAAAAAAACAGGTAAGAAATAGATGAGTGGCATTTATTCATCAACAAGTAAGGATTGTACACTTGCCATGTATCTGGTTGTTTTGGATGTGGAATAAATTAGTGAGGAAAAACAGCAGAGATTATTGCTCTGTTAGAGCCCTCATTCCACCAGGAGGGGACAATGAATAATAAACAATCTAAAGAAGTACATTATCAATTGTTCCAAAGGTAATTATGGAAAATAGGAAAAGTAGACAGAGTTAGGTAATGAGAAGTATG
Organism: Lontra canadensis; assembly: GCF_010015895.1. NCBI lineage: Eukaryota > Metazoa > Chordata > Mammalia > Carnivora > Mustelidae > Lontra > Lontra canadensis. The sequence continues at coordinate 5,006,975 of NW_022631070.1, read as the reverse complement.
AGAGGGCGAGGTGGACTGTGTGTCATACGGGTGACAAGGAGGAGTTGGTGTGATAGACTCATGCTGGGATCACTGAGGGAGAGGAATAAATAATAATTCAGGCTTAATTTGGGGATATTTTACCCATTTTTCTTTGATAATGTATGAACGAAGGAAAAGTAATATCTGGGTTGTTTTCTTTTATACTAGAAGTCAAGTTGATATGTTGAATCAATATGGCTTTACAGAAATATTACCTATATTTTTAATGTAAAGAGAGAATAATTCTGAGTATGTTTTCTCATCTATCTACATTTTACAAGATTTCAAAATTGCAAAGCAAAATTTTAAACTTTGTACTGCAGAAAAGGAGGAAAATACTTAATTGGTTCATATTTGTTTATTTACTGATACTTACGTTGACCAATTTTTTTCAGGTATGGGTGTTGGACTATGAAGTGAATGGGACACTTCTACTGTTACCACACTCATTTTGTTCTCTGTCAGCTTTAATGCCCTGGGCTCCTTCTCTTCTCCAAGATTCTCATTTCTGCCAGTTCTTTTAAAATAGTGGCATGTAGTGTTTCCTTTCAATTTATCTACTGTCTCTCAGTAATGATGTTTCTCCTATCAGGACTTCTCTGAGGCGGAGAATGAACCAATTTTATACTTTCATGAGGAATATAGTGGACCATGGAAGGGAAGTATGGGGAGCTAGTTTCTCCATTTAAATGTGTAGCAAAGAAAGAGGTAACTGGAGGACTGAAGAAGTAACTGGAGGACCATCTTTCTCATGTCCAGAAGAGAAGCTCTCCTACCCATTCATTGACATGATATTAGCTTAATCCTTTGTTTCCCTGCTTTTCATCTCAGTTGTTAAAGAGCTTTCCTAAGAATAACAACCACTTGCTTTTTAAATGTTAGTTGGTACCTCCTATGTCTTTGAGATACTGCATATTTTTCAGATTTCATCACAAAGAGACGTAGTCCTGGAGAAACAGTAAAACAGTACTGGGTGAAGTCTATCTCCTATTTTCCTAGCTTCAATAACCTTTCCTTAAGAAACAGAGAATCTCAGCACAGGAAGGGACATTAAAGGCCTTTTGGGCTACCCTTCCCATCTACACCCAAGACCCCAACTGGTCATGAAATTCTATGCTGAAATGCAGCCAAAGAAAGGAAAGTAATTTCTGCACGAGGTAGCCCATTCCATCTTTCCAATCTTGCCACAACTTTGATTGTGTATGTGTGTGTGTGGCTTCTACCCACTTATTATAGCTCTAGCAATAAGGCCATGAAGAACAATGCATTGACTCTTTGGGCAACAACCTTTTAAATAATTGAAGACTCTTCTGATGTGTTTATTTCTCTGAGCAGGGAGCCCAGCATGGGCCTTGATTCCAGGACCCTGGGACCATGACCTGAGCTAAAGGCAGATGCTTAACCAACTGAGCCACCCAGGCACCCTAAAACCAAATTGTTTTTAATGTGAAGATGATACTTCTATGAAGTAGATTCCTTTGAGCTCATCATGCCCATGTACCTTGATGCCTTGTGATAACCCAATTCTTCTACCACTTTTCCTGTATATAAAATGAGGAATGCAAAAAGAAATCTGTCTCATCGTGTTATTATGAGAATTTCATGAAATCATATATGTTAAGAACAGTTCTTGACACAAAATAAAGTTACAATGGCACCTCTTATTATCAGTATAATTTTTATTGCTGGTGCTAAGTCCAAACTGGTATGTAATAGCCACTTACAGATTTGAATGAAATACAACAAGGATTGAATAAAAAGTCTAGAAATGTAACTTCTAATAGTATGGGCCAGGGCAAAACAGGTCTTCCCCAGTTCTCTTGACCTGAAAGAGACATTTAAAAAAACAATTACTGGAAATTACTATGAAAGAACTAGATTCAAAACAACCAAGGTCTTTTAGTTTCATTTTAGCTACACATCAGAAAGCCATGTGGGGTGTGTGTGTGTGTGTGTGTGTGTGTGTCTGTGTGTGTGTTTTCTTCAGTGTGCCTTTATACACATCTTCTGGATAAGAAAGAAAACTAACAACTGAGCTGACAGTACAACTTTGAGTATTTTTGTACTAGTCAAAGTTTGTCTAATATGGTGGCTCTACTGATACATCTGGACACAAAGACCCAGCCTAAGGTGGGTATTCAGTCAATATATCCCATTGCTCCACAGTAAAAACCTGAGCATAGGAACTGATATTACTTTATGATTCAAAATAACATAATTCAAAAAGACAAATGCATTCAAGGAGATGACCTCTATTTTGATAAGATCCTTAAAATAACAACATTTTTGTTCATTTCATTGTGTTCTTTGACTTACAGTATAATTAAAGTCAAGTTTTACTTCTAGTAGGAAGTAATACATTTTCAGGACCCAAAGTGAAACTATCAATCTAGTCTTTGCTGTGGCATAGACAGAAAGAAGTGTTCATAGAGTTTCACTACACCAAAACTCTGTGAGCAGTTCATTAACCTTCAGGTTGTGGCCATTTATTACATCCAAAGACAAAGAAAATCAAAACTTAATCCATCTTGAGGCAGCCAAGGTAATGAAGATAGGTCAATAATATTTTCTTCATTCTGAACATAACATTTCAGCTCTTTGATAGAAGTAGTGTGGCTGACTGAGTGAAATGAAGCAAGGAATGTCCTTTATATGTTATTAGGACTCTCCCCTGGCTTTGCTTGCATGAGATAACCTGCTGAAGTGAAGGTGTTGGCAAGGTCTGGGACACTCAGCCAAGGTGCAGAGTTCTCTTCCCAGCTCACTGGTTGTTGGAGAAATTCCTTCCCTTACAATCATATGAGAGGTCCCACTCTCCTGCTAGTTATTACCAGGGACTAGTCTCGGCTCCTGAAGGCCACCCACAGTTCCCTGTTTTGTGTGGTCCCATAGGTAGATCACAAGATGGCTACTGGTTTTCTTTCTTCCAGGCCAAGAGGAGCATACCTACTACTGCTTCCCTTCTCTATAAGGGCCTACCTGATTAGATGAGACCCACCCACAACAGTATCTCTTTTGCTGAACTCCAAGTCACCTGACTTTCAGGGGATCATGGGGGCACACCATCTTATTCTCCAGATCAAGGCTACAATTAAGGAAAAGGATTTATACAAAGTGTGCATGCTATGGGGTGGGAATCTTGGGCACCATGTCAGAATTCTGCCTACCATACTCCACTCCTTCACTCTCAATCATTTAGGTTCCTCCCAAATGCAAAATACATCCATCCCTCAAGGTTCCCAAGAGTTTCATCCCACTACAGTATCCATTCAAAGTCCAAAATCTCATCTAAATTTTATCAGCCCATATACAGAATCGAAACCAGTGCCAGGTGGGAATAAGGCAGCTAGGTGTAATCTATTGAGTACAGAAGGACCCAATTTTTCTTCATCTGTGCAGATGTGAAACTGAAGATGTAAATTATTTGCTCCCAACATGTCATGGTGCGACAGCCATAGGATAACACTTACAGTATTACGGTTCCAAAAAATGGGAAAATGGAAGATAGAACTTACCTCCCTGTTAAATGCTGTTCTGAACTACAGCTGAGAAAGTGGGAATTTCCTGAAAAGATTTCAAGGCCTGGGAATAATACCTTCCAGCTCCCAGGTGTGCGCTCTGGGCTTTTGGTTTTATCTTCTGCTTCCTCCCTCCTTTTGCATGAAGGTGGCTGTTTACACTTGGGCAGTTTTAGTAGCCCACTTCTCGTGGAGAATTTTGGGAGTCCCCCTATTTTCTTTGTCCCTTTTAGCCCAAGCTGGCAGTGTTTCTGCTGAAACAATTTTCTTACATTGGTGGGTTTTTAGCAAATTTTACTGATTTCACTCCATTTGATAGAATCCACACGTACAAATGTTTTCAAGATAATCATTTCACAATCTTAGGTGTCGGGTGAGCTGGTTGAAGTATAAAACCTACAGCTTCCCTAGAGGCCCTCTCAGTTGACTAGAGCCCACCTCTACTCCCTATAACTGAATACCCTCACCTTTTAGTCTTCCCATGGTTTGTTTGCTCATCAGTTGATGGACTTCAGGCTGTTTCTAGCTTGGGGCCATTATGAATAAAGCTTCTATCAATACTTGTTTATGATTCTTGGTGTGGGCACATGTTTTCATTTCTTTCCAGTAAATACTTAGGGGTGTGATTGCTGGGTAATAGGGGGAAAAGATTACACGAAGCTGCTAAATTTTTTCCAAAGTGATTGCACAATTTTACACTCCTACCACCAGTACATGCAATTTCTAATTGCTTGGTATTTTAAATTTTACCATTTTAGTGGGTGTGCAATAATATCTCTCTGTCATTTTAATCTGCATTTCCCCAATAACAATATATTGGGAATTTTTCATATGCATATTGCCTATTAATACAAATTCCTTTGTGAAATGTCTATTCAAGATGATTTGCTCATGTTTTTAACAAACCACCTTTTTACTATGGAATTGGAGGGATTTTAAAAAAATATATGTTCTGTAACAGGCTCTGTTTTCACATACAGGTGTGCCAAATATTTTCTCCCAGTCTGTGGCTTGTTCCCTTCATTTCCTTCCTTCCTTCCTTCCTTCCTTCCTTCCTTCCTTCCTTCCTTCCTTCCTTCCTTCCAAGATTTATTTGTTAGAGAGACAGAGACAGAGAGAGCAGGGGAGAAGGGCAAAGAGAGAGGGGGAGAAAATCTTAAGCAGGGTCCCCACTGAGTGGGAATCCATCTACCACCCTGAGATCATGACCTGAGCTCAAACCAAGACTCAGACACTTAACTGACTGTGCCACCCAGGAGTCTTCCTCATCTTCATTTTCTTAAGTGTTTGTGATGAGAATTTTTTATTTTGAGGAAAAATATCAATCAAAACCTTTTTATAGTTAGTAATTTCTGAATCCTCTCTAATAAAGTTTTGTTTACCCCCCAAGTCATGAAGATATTCTCTTATGATTCTTCTAGAAGTTTTATAGTTTTATCTAGAAGTTTTTATAGTTAGGTCTCTAATCTACCTTAGATTAATTTTTGCATGCAGTGTGAGGTCCGCATCGAGGTACCAGGTGGTCACCCAATTGCTCCATCACCATTCACATAAGGACTTACTATTCTATGGGTCCTGAGGCTACTGAGGGTAGCACACTCAGTTAGAAATGTCTGCAGCACCCAGCTGGACACACATCACTCATACAAAGGTCCCCATACGTTTTTTCTACTGTGGCCATTATTTATGGTTGGTCCATCTCTTATAATCTTTATCATGATCAAAGGACACACTTTAGCAAGTTATCGTTAGGATATTTTGAGGAAGAAGATTAATTACTAACAAGTCCTGGAGGGTAGAGGACATACCTGAGAGCCCACATGGCCAGTTCTGGGGGGTAGAGAGAAGACAAGAGTGTGAACCTGGGGTTATGCCTTTATTATGGTCCAAAGGTGTCTAGGGTTTTGTGGTCCATTCTTTATTGGTTAATTTAAGGCATGAGTGTGGGAGTTAGGAAGCAGGAGGGGAGAAGTGGGATCACTCACACAGTTGATTATCTAGATCACCCAGGACTTTTTTAAAAGAAGGAGTTTCATGGGAGGAGCAATCTGGTTCCTCACCTGGTTGTTTTGCTACTTACAGCTGGCAATACGTTTATTCAAGCTGGATGTCTTTTGAAATGGATGCCTTAGCAACCAAAAGCTTAATGTCAGGTACTTATAGATAGCACACATTTTCCCACATAATTGCTTTGGTGTCTCAGTTGAAAACCAGTTAATAGATCACATAAGTTTGTGTCTCTGTCTGGACTCCCAATTCTGTTCCATTGATCTGTTATTCTATATTTATGTCAATGCTACACTACCTTGTCTGTTGTAGCTCTATAAAAATCTCAGAATAAGGAAGGGAACTTCTCCAACTTCATTTTTTTAAAGTTTGTTTTAACTACTATAGGTCCTTTGAATTTCCATGTACATATCTGCTTGTCAGTGGCTGCCAAAAAATTGCAATTTTGATAAGGCTTCATGGGATCTATAAATGAATTTGGAGTAAATTAACATCTTGATGATGTGTTCTGATCCATGAACATAGTATATTTCTCCCTTTATGTATACTTCCTTTAATTTTTCTCAGCAGTGTTTTATAGTTTTTGATATACAATTGTTACATGTCTGTTCTTAAATTCATCTCTAAATAGTTTATATTTTTTACACTAATGTAAGCAGGAAGATTTTGAAAATTTAATTTCTGATGGTATAAGGAAACACAACTAATTTTTATTGGCCATCTGTCCTATAACCTTGACAAATTCACTTAATAGTTACAGTCACTGCATTAAACATTCCTTAAGTGTTTTAAAAATCGATTTTAATTTTTAGAGTAGTCTTAGGTTCACAAGAAAATTGAGCTGTGAAAAAAGTATGCCCCCCTGCCTCTACACATGTACACATCAACATCCCCCACCAGATGGTACATTCATTCCAACTAATGGAACTGCCCTGCTGTTCTCTTCTCTACATTCTCACCAGCACTTGTTATTTCTTGTCTTTTTAATAACAACCATTCTAACACATGAGAGCTGATATGTCCTTGTGCTTTTGATTTGTATGTCCCTGGTGATTAGTGGTACTGAGCATTTCTTCGTGTGCCATTTGTATGTCTCTTTGGAAAAACATCTACTCTGTTTCTCTGCCCATTTTTAATTGTATTATTATTACTAGTAGTGTTTTGCTATTGACTTATATGAGTTCCTTATGTATATTAAATATTTATTGCTTACCAAATATGTCATTTGCATACACTTTCTCCCATTTTATAGAATGTCTTTTCATTTTGTTGATTGTTCCTTTTGCTGCACAGCCTTTTAATTTGATATAGTCCCACTTGTTTAATTCTGCCTCTGTTGCTTGTGCTTTCAGTATCATAGTCAAGAAATGATTGCCAAGACACTTCTGTCAAGGAGTTTTTCCCTATATTTTCTTCCAGAAGAATTATGGTTTCAGGTCTTACATTAAATTATCTATTTCATATTGAGTTAATTTTTGTGTATGTTGTAAGATAGGGGTACAGTTTCATTACTTTGCCTGTGGATATCCAGTTTTAAGGAGACTATTTTTTTCCTCCACTGAGTAGTTGACTGTACATTCATGTGTTTGTGCTCTCAATTGTGTCCTATTGGCCTGCATCTGTTTTTATGGCCGTACCATACTGTTTTGATTACTCCAGCTTTGTAATATAGTTTGAAATCAGGAAGTATAATGTCTCCAGCTTTGTTTCTTTTTCAAGATTGCCATAAATATTCAAGGCTTTTTATGGTTCCATATGAATTTAGGGTTGATTTTTTTTTCTATTTCTGTGAAAAAATGCAATTGGAATATTGAAAGGAATTGCATTTAATATGAAAATCACTTTCAATATTATGGACATTTTAACAATAGTCTTCCAATGCATGAACACAAGATATCGTCCCATTTATTTTTTTATCTTCTTCAATTTCTTTCATTAATGTCTTATAGTTTTCAGGGCACAGATCTTTCACATCCTTGGTTAAATTTATTCCTAAGTATTTTATTATTTTTGATGCTATTGTAAATGGGATGGTTTCTTTTTGTAACACTTTCTGATAGTTCATTATTAAAGTATAGAAATGCGACTGATTTTTGTCAATTTTATATCCTGTAACCTTACTGTGTTTGCTTATTAGTTCTAATATGTTTTTGGTGGAGTCGTTAGGGTTTTCTGTATATAAGATTGTGTGTCATCTGCAAGCAGAGACATTTTTAGTTCTTCCTTTCCAATTTGGATGAATTTTATTCTTTTTTCCTTTTGCCTTATCAGTCTGATTAGGACCTTCAGTACTATGTTGAATAAGAGTGGTGAGAGTGGGGACGCCTGGGTGGCTCAGTTGGTTAAGCCTCTGCCTTCGGCTCGGGTCATGATCCTGGGGTCCTGGGTTCGAGTCCCATATCAGGCTCCTTGCTCGGCAGGGAGCCTGCTTCTCTCGCTGCCTCTGCCTGCCTCTCTGCCGGCTTGTGTGTACTCTCTCTCTCTATCTCTGACAAATAAATAAAATCAAAAAAGAGTGGTGAGAGTGGACATCCTTGTCTTTTGTTCCTGATCCTAGAGGATGATGTTAGGTATAAGTTTGTCATATTTGACCTTTACTATGTTGAGGTACATTCCCTCTATATTCAGTTTGCTGAGTTTTTATCATGAATGGATGTTGAATTTTGTCAAATGCTTTTTCTGCATCTCTCGAGATGATCATATGGTTTTTATCTTCCATTCTATGAATGTGATGTATCCCATTTATTGCTTTGCATATTTGAACCACTCTTGCATCCTGTGAAGGACTCCCACTTGATCATGGTGAGTGATCATTCTGATGTGCTGTGGAATTGGTTTGCTGTTATTCAGCTAAGAATTTTCACATCTATATTCATCAGGGATATTGGACAGTAGTGTTCTTTACTTGTAGTATTCTCTTCTGGCTTCCGTAGTGTTCCCTTCTCTCAAGTTTTTTGAAGAGTTTGAGAAAGATTGGCATTAATTATTCTTTAAATATTTGGTAGATTTTACCTGTGAAACCATCTGGTCCTGGGCTGTGCTTTTCTTGTTTGGGGAGTTTTAGGTTCCTTACCAGTATTTGATCTGTTCAGATTATCTATTTCTTCATGATTCCATTTTAGAAAGTTGTATGTTTCTAGGAACTTATCCATTTGTTCTAGGTTATCCAATTTGTTGGCATATGATTGTTCATAGTTGTCTCTTAATTTAAATTCTAAAATCAGATATCTTTTTATTCTCCTTTTCTCTGGTCTATATAATTTACTTCAAATTAATTCCTGTTTTTGAAATTTGATAATCGTAGACATTTGAATGAATAAAGTACAGTTTTTAAGAAAGATGACATGAGTATGACTTTTGATGTATGCTATAGCCTTACATAATGCCTTGTATCTTCCAAGCATTTTTTTTAGAGGTGGGAGTCTAGTTTATAGCAGAAGCAGATAACCTGATCTTTACCTGTTGTCAGATTTTGAATTTTGTTATCAAGGACTCCTTCTTGGCTTATAATTAATGTTTGGCAACATTCTTTGTTTTGGATCACATTTTCTTTCACTTCTCACCCCTAACCACCAACACGCTTATCCTCACAGCATCTCTTAGTCTGTGCTGGTCCTCACCCTGCCCCTGTTCCCCTCATCCTCTAACTTCCACAGGATGTGCTGCTCAGGCTGTCTCTATCAACTGGCTTTCTGTCAGGTGCAGCTAACTGATGAGAGACTGGAGGACTGGGGAGGGGACAAGACAGATCATTGCTTTCCTACCCCACAGTCTTAGATGGCATGTCTGGTAACAACTGCACCTTCTCAAGACTCAAGCTCCTACCAAACAGACCTGAAGTGATTATAGTTTCCATTAGGTGGTGTTGGTCCCAGGTCTCAGGTGTCACTGCTTCTCCCTTTCATCCCCGGCCTAAGGGCAGTACTGGTTTTCTGGTTGTTGCTAATTTCTGGGTCATCTGCTGCCTCCTCCATTTGGCTTTTCTGCTCTCTTACCACCAAAGTAACCACTTCCCTGCAGGAAATTCCCTTTGTTGTAAGACTTGGGGAAATTTTTGTTCTTTTGGTCAAAAACTAATGGGTACTGATGAATCACTGAATTCTATCTCTGAAACTACTAATACATTGCATGTTAATTAATTGAATTTACATTAAAAATAATAATGAAAAAAACCCCTAATGGGTACAATCACTTACTCTGATTGTCTAAAAGGGTATCTATTATCACAATTGTGATTCTCAGTGGGTCAACGACCAAAAGAAATATTCAAGATTTTCCTTCAGTTCTTACAAAACATAAAATGGAACTCCATAAACACATTTTTACATATAATAAAAGCTACTTACTCGTAATTTAGGAGGTGGATTATGAAAGGTCAGGAACATTTAGTATAGATATCGCAAAACGCACTTAATAGCATTACTAAAAAATATTTCTAAGTATTGTAGATGTTAATTCATAGTGGTTTGCTTATATATGTTGGATTTATCAATATAGTTATTTATGATATGGGATGAGATCACTATGATCAGCTTGTGAACTTCAAATCTGACTATGTATTAAGTTGAAAATTAAACTAAATTAAAATTTTTTTAAGCCTTTGAAAAGTGCAGTTTCCTGGAATCTAATCCAGGCTCACTGGGTTCTCGTTGGAGAAGAGGGACCAGGAATTTGTGCTTTTAACAACATTCCCAGGTGATTCTTCTCATTTTCATTATTGGTGCTTGGGAAGACAGAATACAAGCAGAAGAAAGAGCACAAATCTCATTTTTAAATGTCCCAGTTGATTGACTATTTGATTGTTGCTCTTTACCTCTGAAAAACTTTCAGGGGCTGGAACACTGGCCCTCGTATTTAAAGTATCCAAATCCAGTTAAGACACTGATGGTACAAAAAGAAGGGGGAGGCCTCCAGTTATTATTATTATTTTTTTTGAGGCTATTATCTTCTGAGGTTGACGACAAAAACAGTTAGTCATTCTGAGGTGTGACTGTTTCTGTCTGATGGGCAGGAAAGGGGGAAAATTTTACTCACATTAATGAAGAAGTTCTGGAAAGACCTTATATTTCCAGAAAGTAAGTCAATCTAGTAACACCACTAGTCCTCATTGTACTTGTTTTGCATTACCTGCAACTTAAATTCTGTCTGGGTGAGAAAAAAGGGTCACAATACAATCGTTTCTGAATATGAATCTATTTTCAAAGTTTCCGTAAGCTCCTCCTTGGGGTTCTTCGTATATGCTCACTGTGGGAGAGATTGCAAGCTGCCCTTCATTAGCCACCCTCCCCATATGCCTTAGTATCAGAGGCACAGAACATGTCTACGGTTCCCAGTCTTGCTCTCAGCTGGGTGCAGCTGTGTGATTTAGCTCTGGCCAGAGGCTATGTGTGCAAGTGATGTCTGTCATGTCTGGGTTCATAAGGGGAAGGTCCATGCCTCCAACCCTCTTTCTCCTCTCCTCCTTTCAGGGGTTGGAATGCAGGTGTGGTGTTGGGGATAGTGGGGACTAGGGTGAAAGAGAAACTGAGAAGGAAGAATCAGAGATTTGGGAGTCTTCTCAGAGCCCAGCCACTGTGCCAGTTAGGCTTTTGCAAGGAAGAGAGATCTTCTCTTTCTATCCGATCTGTAACATCTATCGCATCTGTAACATCTATCACATGTGTAACATCTATCACATACGAGCCAGTGTTATTGGACCTTTTCTTTCCTTGCTTACACATCTTTGAAACAAATTACATTGTGCTTTGGGTTAACCCTGATAGCCAGAGAAAAAGTTACCCTGGAATTTTGTTGAAGACAGTCAGGAGGAGGAAAGATGTAGGGAAGAGTCTCTCTTCTCTTTGGCTATCTGGGCAGAAGAGGAGAGAGGCACTCGATTGTTGTAAGATCCAACACCCTTGACACTGGTTCTCACTTCCCTTACTTCATCAGAGCTGTGGAGTCTGCTGTATCACAGGATGAAAAAGCAGTTCTCCTTCTCAAAAAGAAACCCAACTGAGAGCACCTCTCCACAACTTAAAAGAGAGAAAATGCTAGATGTTTAGTTAATACGTGAATAACAGATTGCAGTGGTGTATACCTAAATCATCTGAACTTCCAGGATTTTAATGAAATAACTGATGTTACCATTATCACTCTGGAAATTGTGTGTAAATCAAAATACATTCATGAAGGTATGCCCAGTCTGTGAATATCTTCTGTCATATGTACACGTGAGGAAAAATAAGGAAAACCCTAATCCAAAACAGAGAATGTAGATTAAATTTAACCTTCAAGGCATCTTAGGAGCTCAGGAAGTATCTGAAGGTACGTACTTTCAGAAAGAAAAAAAAAATTCATCCGTTCATGTCATCGACCTGAATCAATTAACGTCTTCCTAATTCCTTAAGAACTCAGGATGACTGGATAGACGCTACCATTTAATAGATACAATGACCATAGTTTCTTTAAAATAAAGTTACCTCCAGGAATGTCTCAGACCTGCATGTGGGATACAGTTCAAGAGAACAATACCTAATCAGAGGTAATTATTTTCCCATAGATATACACCCACAGGCACAGTTAGAACTGACCTCCATAGTCAGTCTGATCCTTTTTTTGGTCCCTTAACATTAGATGAACAACACAGATTTGAACTGTACAAGTCCACTTACACACAGACTCTTTTCAGTAAATATATTGCAAATTTTTCTTGACATCTGTGACAATTTGGAAACACTTGCAGACAAACCATGTAGCCTAGAAATACCAAAAAAGAAAAGAAAAAGAAGAAAAGATAGTTAGCCATTCTTCTAAAGATAGAGGATATCATACATAACATTAAAAAAAAAATGTGTTCCTCAAAGGCAGAATCAAACCTTTAAGTACAAAGAACAAACTAGTGGTTGCCAGAGGGACGAGAGGGGGAGGGCGGGCAAAATGGGTGAGGGGGAGGAGAAGATACAGATGTCCAGTTATGGAAAGAATCTGTCATGGGAATATAAGGAACATACTCAAAGGCAGTATGAGAATCTCTGGTGATGGAGGGTCTCTTGTGGAGCACAGCCTAACATAGAGACTTGCTGAATCACTATGTTGTATACTTGAAACTAACGTAACATTGTGTGTCAACTATACTCAAGAAACAACTTGGCAAAAAAATAAAAAACATGTGGTCCTTGACTGTTTATGCCATTAGTGAGGCTTCAGCCAACCAGAGGTTAACTTAACAGCAGTTAAGTTTTGGGGGGGCGTACAAAGTTATACTTGGCTTTTGGGCTACACGAGGGTCAGCACCCCTAAACCCCATTTGTTCAAGGGTCAGCTATATATTGTGAACATTATGGAAGTCTTGTGAAATTCTTCAAGACCTCTCCTTTTAATGGTTGTACCCTATTCCATTGAAAGGCAAGACACCATTTGTTCAAGTCCTCTCTTATCATTGAGTATTTGATATTTCTGTCTGCATTATTCCGTATCACGCTGCAGGGGACAGAGTCTGGGGAACGTTACCATCACCGGGCTCACTCATGCAGGTTCGAAATGCAGCAGTAGTGAGGATGATAGCAAAGAATTTCACAGAGCTGAGAGCGGCTGCAGCGGCTGTGGTAGAAAATACACCCTAACTAGCACTTTCTATCTCAAGTTTTATGAGCTTGTCTGCTTTTTATTTGCAGCAGAATTATAATTCTTCATTTCTTCTGGAACCGAGAAGCCCCACTGGGGGTGCATCTGATGAGTTCCTGGCAGGAAATTTGATGACCAATAGCTGTACTTCATTGTGCCAAGGATAGCTGTAGATGTTTGACACAGATTAGTACCTCCAACAGTCTGTGAGATGCTGATGATTATTCCCATTTTACAGAGAAGAAAGCCAAGGTTCAGAGGGTAAGTCACTGCCTAATGTCATAACTGGTAAGTCACACCAGCGACTGTCTTGAGTCTGAACCCCTGTTCGTGGCCTCCATGCTCTCCTGCTGGTGCTGGTGCTGGATCTGGGTGGGTGCTCACATGTCGAGTTACTGGTAGACTGAGTTTAAGAGGACCTCCAGCCTCCCAAGAAGGCAACCAGGGAAACAAGTCTGTGTTGGCTGATGTACTACTGGTCACCCTGAAGGAGAGCTATGACTATGCTAGTTCAGGGACAAATGGTGGTGGCTGGCCTGTATTCTGGTTCTTCAGTGTGTCTCAAATTTGGCTGCATATTAGAGTCACTTGGGGAGCTTTAAAAGAATCCCACTATATGGTCTACACAGAGGGACCCTGGTTCAATGAGTTTACAAACTCTTCAGATGATTCCAAGGTTGAGAACAATACTCTAGGGTCTTCTGAGGCTTGGAACTTTAATGGTTGATAAAAATACCAATGTGTCCCATACAAAAATGCTTTTAATTATGTAAATTAATTTTGCAACCTTAACAAGAGTCTTGGGAGGAGATAGCAGTTGCTAAAGATGTGCTATGGGGAAGAACCCTGAAGTTGACTTATCTGTTCTGAAGTCAGAGGGGCATGAATCCAGCTGCACAGCAATGTTGGAGGTAGAGAGGAGAAAGGTCTCTCTGGGACTCATGGATTTCTCCTTTCAGCCTAGAATCTCCCTTAGCAATGAAATCCACAGTCTCCCCTATTTGAGATCTGATAAGTCATGAAATCACTGCCACCTAGTGTTACTGATTTTCTTTCTTTTTCCTTCCCTTCTTTACCTCTATTCTTTCCCCTCTCTTTTCTTTCTCCTTTTCTCTCTTCCCTTCCTATCGCCTATTTTCCTTCCTTTCTTCTCTGAAAGTGAACTGATGTTTTAGCAAGGCTGGGAAAGTTAGCTCTGGCTCAGAGAGAGGGACAGCATAAGCTCATCATCTCAGTTCTGTCGTCAGGCTCCTGCTGGTGAGAATTTCATCTTCCCTGAGTGCACATATACACTGCTATCTATCATTCCTCCATCACGTAGGGCTTCCTTCCTGTTTGAGTAAGGTAGCCCATGAGGAATTTCAGGATATTTTATGTCATCCATTAATTTTTCAAGAAGAAATATGGTGCTTAGCATGTGTTTCCAGAATTTGCCTGATTTTGTTTAGTGTTGGCATTTCCTTTACCTATTGTTAATCCAACCAGAACAACCTTGCAGGGAGACATTTACATAAAATGTATAGCTTTCTGGAGAATGATTAACTTCTGGCTAAAGAGGGAGGGTTATTTGTGGGGTTTTGACTTACTCTGTTCTTGCTTCATTCCCCACTTCAAGTCTACCAGCTGCTCCCATCAGCCCCACCTCCAGTCCCTAATAAATCATTTCTTTTCATCTCAGCCATAAGCATCTTTTGCATGGCCAACAAAATAGTGACTTACCTGTTCTCTTTGCATCTACTCATGTGTCCTGACAAATTCTTCCTTGCACAATAGCCAGAAATAGCATTACAAGTTGAAATCTAGTCATGTTACTTCCATATTAAAACCCACTGACATCTTCCCTTATCATAACTGAGAAGACTCTGTGTGATCTGAGCCCTGCTTCTACTCTGATCTCATCTCCCATCACGAAGCCACATTGGTCTCCTCAGGGTCTTTGCACCTGCTGTCATCTGCCTGGAAAACTCTACCCCTGAATCACACAGCTGCTATCATGTCAATCTCAGTACCTCAGAGTAGATTTGATTTTCCCAAATCCCTCTCTTTTATGTTTTACCTCTTTTATTTTCTTCAAAATACTTATCATCATCTGAAATTCAGATTTAAAAGGGATTGACTTCTCCATCTCCCCATGGAGAGGAGAAGGGAGATGGGGGAAATTGGAGGGGAAGACAAACCATGAGAGAGACTGTGGACTCTGAAAAACAATCTGAGGGTTTTGGAGGGGCAGGGGAGGAGAGGTTGGGTGAACTGGTGGTGGGTATTAAGGAGGGCACGTATTGCATGGAGCACTGGGTGTGGTGCATAAACAATGAATTCTGGAACACTGAAAAGAAATTAAAAACATAAATAAATAAAAATAGAAAATAAATAAATAAATAAATAAATAAATAAATAAAATGGATTGACCTCTCTTTGCAAACTCTGGAAACCAAATCTTTTATAATGGGCAGTAGGCATGTCTGCCCTTTGCTCTGGAAGAAAGTGCTATTTCTGTCTTGCAAGACTACCCACTATTAGAAAATACTTGAGGGACACCTGGGTGGCTCAGTGGGTTAAAGCCTCTGCCTTCGGCTCAGGTCATGATCCCAGGGTCCTGGGATTGAGCCCCGCATTGGGCTCTCTGCTCAGCAGAGAGCCTGCTTCCCTCTCTCTCTCTCTCTCTCTCTGACTGCCTCTCTGCCTACTTGTGATCTCTGTCTGTCAAATAAATAAATAAATAATCTTAAAAAAAAAAAAAAGAAAATAGTTGAAAACATGGCCTGCCCAAGGGGGTCAGTGCCCTTCTTCCAAAATGCACAGAAACATAAGACCTCATGGAAATTATCTCCCAACCATGCATTGAATAAAAAGATCTTCGAGAATCCATGACTAGTATATCAAACCTTAGCTATCAATTCCCTGACAGCCTGAGAAACCGATTTGGAAATATGAGTATTTGTACAAAATCATCCTGGCAATGTCTTATGTTGACATGAACCCAGACATCAGCCCAGAGCCACACTTGAGTCCTCAATAAACCATAGTTACAAAAATGGAGACTTAAGATGAATGAATGAAGAATTTTGACTTTTAAAAATAACATATAACTTTTTATGTGCCTTGGTTTTTACTTCTTTTAAACATAGAACTGGAGCCAAGTGATTTTTTTAAAAAGATTTTATTTATTTATTTTTGGTGGGAGGGGCAGAAGGAAAGAGAGAACCTCAAGCAGACTCCCTGCTGAGTGCAGAGACCGACGTGGGGATTGATCCCAGGACCCTGATATCGACCTGAGCTGTAATCAGGAGTTGGATGCTCAACTGACTGAACTACCCAGGTGCCCCAAACTAAGTGATTTTAACGATCTCTTCCTTTACGATTTTTTTAAAAAAATTCTGGATCTCCAGAAGAAGAATTAGCTTGTATATTAAGCATGGCTCTTAGGCTATTAGAATTGTAACAACGAAATTTTAATGTCAGGAGTTTTGTTGGTTTCTCTCAAGTATTTTTAAACAATGACAACCTGCATTCCTGCAGTAGTTTAAATGTAGTTCAAATGAAATGCACAGTACTTGTGTATTGATGAATGGTTCTCTATGTCTCTATAATCTCTATAAAGACTAAGACATTTGCTCTAACCTAAAGATCAGTTTTTTAAAAAAAGTAAGTAGGTCTGGATTTTGACCTACTTCTTTCCTCCTTTTTTAGTGCATTTACTAAAAAAAAATAAAAAATAAAAAAAAATAAAAAAAAAAAAGGTGGAGGAAGAAGAGCAGCCCCAGCCACGTGTCAGTTACTGAGAGAAGGTGTGTTTGCTTGAGTTAAGGTACACTGTAGCAAAAGTGAAGCCAATGGTGACGGGCTTTACAGAGCTCCAGGCTCTCCCAGGCACTGTGGTCTTGTACTTACTTCTGGTTAGCCATAGAGTCTCTGATAATTAGCTTTATGAGAGAACCCCAAGGAAGGAGCTCAAATACCTCCAAATGGATGGCAAGGTGAAGAGGGAGGGGTGTGAGGGCAAGTCTGTGTGGAAAGTGGGGACCAAGTGTTTCTGGGTGACTCTGTGTGCTGTGCCTCATGGAACCTTCAGGGCTGCATGCTTCAGCCTGCCAATCCTCCTTCGAAAAGTCATTTGGCTTTCATTTTCATCCATCAGCAAAGATTTCACTTGAGGAAAAGTGCACTGGTTCAGCAGAACACTTTCCTCCTTGGCTTTCCCTGCATCACGGAGACTTTGCGGCTCACCACCTGCAGTCTGAGAGCGATGACATGTTCTTGCAGCAATTAGAGTGGTTTGTGAACGATGACCAGCTTCTTCTTCTACTTAGAAGTGAATTTTCTTCTGTTATGAACTATAGTAACAAGAATTAGAAGAGTGATCATTTGTTCCTGGCATCGGTGTGAGCATAATATTAATTATTGCTGTAATAACTAACATTTATGTATAACTACTATGTCCATGGCATTGACCTAAGCAGATTAAGTGTATTAATTTAAGTGTTTAATCTTCACATTAATCCTCTAAGGGGGCACTACTATTATCCCTGTATTACAGACAACAAAACTAAGCACTGAGAGGTTAAGCCATTTTGTGAAACGGAAAACAAGTCCACACTGGTACTGATTCTGCAGGCGAAAGCCTAATTTCTGTTCCATTTCAGGAAAAGCTTCCAAACGTGGCAAAGATGGAACAGGTTTACAAATGATCCAATGAGAGGCAATTGCAGTAAAGGAACCTGCAGATTTTATTATATGTCATTGGGATCCTAAGGCATATCTGGGTACACTACCTAATTTGCAAAAATGCCACAGATATCTCCATTTTATATCATTGTCTCCAGCTGAAAAGAAACCAATGCCATCTGTTTGGTTTGTACATTGAACTTCCGCTAACAAGGAGAACCTTGCAAGTGTTCCACGTGACACGGTGGTTAAAGTTTAGACTGTCATTACGTGACTTAGGAAAGATGGCTTATCTTTAGTGACTTCTTTTTATTGTCTATAAAATAGGGATGATAGCAGGACCTACTTCCATTATTTCCTTCTACCCTGTAAAGTGGATGATCCGGTGGCTCTAGGGTATTCACACAAGTGTGAAATATCACCATTATGTCATTTCAGAACAGGCTCATCATCCCCCAAAGAAACCCCGTACCTGTTAGCAGTCATTCCATATGCCCCCGCTTGGCCCCATCTCGGGGCAGCCACTGTACTTCTGTCTCTATGAAGTTGCCTCTTCTGGGCATTTTGTATGAATGGAATCATGCAACGTGACATCGTATGTCTGGCTTTTTCACCTGGCTTGATGAATTTCAGTTTCATTCATGCATTAACATCGATCAGTATTTTTTTTTATTATGACTGAATCACATTCCATTGTGTAGCCACAAAGAATTTTGTTTATATGTTCATCAACTGGTGGACATTTGGGTTGTTTCTACTGCTTGGCTATTATTAATACTTCTGTGAACGTTGCGTACAATTTGTTATGTGGATGTATGTTTTCCGTTCTCTTGGACATCCACGGGGTGGGGTGGTTGTGGTGGTGGTGAAATTGTGGATTCTACTCTAGGTTTAAGGTTTCAGAAACTGCAAGAGTGTTTCCCAGAGCAGATGCACCATTTGACATTCCCACCAGTAACAACTAAGAGTTCACATGTCCGTGCCTCTTTGTCAACGCTTGTGATTTTCTTTTTGATTATTGTTATCCTAGTGAGTGTGAAGTGGTGTGTCAGTGTGGTTCTGCTTTGCATTTTCCTAGTGACTAATTATGAGAACACATTTTCATGCGCTCTTTGGAAATGTGTATATATCTTTTTTTGAGAAACGTCTATTCAGACCCTGTACCTACTTTTAAATTATCTCTTTAGAGGTAGTCTCTTATATTTATTGTTTTTGCTTATCTTAATGATAATATGCCTATATTTTCATGTTTGCTTTTAAATCTCACCTTCTGCTATAAAATTCAAAACATTTATTATTTTGCTCTTATTATCAAGTTGGTAGGTTGTCTTCAAGATAACAAGTGATCATAATTTAGAAGAAAAATATAAATAAGGACACAGTGTTTGTGAGTAGACAATTAAGGAATATTTTGGTTAAGTAAGAAGTAATAAGGCAGCTAATATTTTCCTTTTTGTAATGCTTAAAGGCATCTGTCCTAATCATTATTTTTAGATGATATAAATATTGTGAATATGTAATGTGTTATTCAGTATTCTAAACTATGCTTTTATAATAAAAAATTCTTTGAAAAGGGTGATCAATTTCAATTTCATTCAAATATTTCATACAATTCAAAATATATTTTATCTAGATGATAAGATGCCCAATCAACCTAATGACAGCTTGTGAGAAAAACTTACAGTCTTGATACTTGTAAATATTTTGTTAAAAGAGGGGAGAAAGGTGTTTGTACAATATAAAGGCATGTTTAAATCTGAAATTATTTTACTTTTACTCTACCAAGTAATAAGAAAAATTCATTAGTGATATTTTGAGATATTGACTTTAAAGAAAAAAGAGACTGAGAAAATTAGCAGTAATAACTCCTTGCCCATGAGCTTATACACCCAAGTGCATCACACGCGCACACACACACACACACACACACTCTTCACAGCTAGCCACTTACTGTTATTTATTTACTTATTTATTTATTTTTAAGATTTTATTTATTCATTTATTTGACAGAGACACAGCAAGAGAAGGAACACAAGCAGGGGGAGTGGGAGAGGGAGAAGCAGGCTTCCCGCTGAGCAGGGAGCCTGATGTGGGACTCAATCCCAGGACCCTGGGATCATGACCTGAGCCGAAGGCAGATGCTTAACAACTGAGCCACCCAGGCGCCCCCTCTTACTGTTTTAAATAACATACTCTGGTTCACAGGCAGACCTGACCTGTGCAAAGATGGATCACTTCCAGGCTGGGTTCATACTTCTCTTCCTTGGGGTGTTTGGTTTGAGACAGAGTCAGCTTGGTGTCTGTCTTGTAGCCAAAGCTATAAAATACAAAGCTCAAGAGATGTTGTTAGCGATGTTTCCTGTCTTGTGTTTCTGCAGAATGAGAAAGAATGACAAATCAGACATACAGATATAAGCAGAGAGGATAGACAGAGAAAGAGGTCAGTGCTCATTCGGGCTCCTGGTTCTTATGCTTCCTGAGGTCCGATTGCATCCTAATTCTCAGGTTCCTGAAGACCTGTCAATGTTTTCATAATAATTTATTTTCTTCTTGAGCCAATTTGAGCATTCATTTTTGTAAGATAGAATTTGGGGAGGGAGTGTTAGTATGTATTTGGATATATTTTAATAGATCTGAAGTGTGAGTCCAGTTTGGAAGAGCTGGAGACCCATCTGAAAAAAAATGAAATGTCAGCTCATTTAGTAGGCAGTGAATTTGGACTGCTCATAGGAAGTTACGCTATCTTTGATCAGCCCAATGAACAGGACAGCACATCAGAGGCGATTGTCAGAACCTGATTTTGGAAAAGAACCATGGACAGAAGACACACAAAGGCAGTTAAAATGGCTCTGATGTGGTTTAGGAATTTTCTTCTGTGTGGCATTTTCAAATAAGAGCCCGTAAAGTAGACACCTGACATTTAGGAGGGAAAATTTGTAAGAGATGTGTCTAGAAACCCTTCAAATACTCCATTCCTGAAACACTGCTCTAAAACACTCTTCTTAGTCCCTTTGCCAATGTGACAGGGTTGATAATTTCTACTCCCTGGATTGACTCTACGGGCAAAATGAAATTGTGTTGTGAGACGGACCCGGATGGGGCCAAGGTGGTGGGACCGCGGGGGCTCCCAGCGTCACCTGTCCTCACATCAAGATTCTGCAAAAGGTCATTTAAGATTTCCTTCATGTATGGCTTACAAGTCGCTGAAGCATGAGTGTTTCCTCATGATGTCACATCTGCACTGTGATTCTAGAATTTGGAAAGGCTCCAGATATTTCTAGACGTGGGACACTGATACACTTCAGCTGTGTGGTGCCTCTCTCTAAGTGCACCACTTCCCATGTACAGGCTCTAAGTCCCCCAGATCGGATGCACCTAGCACATATTTTTCTCTGAGAGTAAGACGTTAGGTGTGTTGGAGAGGGGCCATATTCACATCATGGCGCCAGAGAATCACCAGGGAATTGCCGTGAAATCCACTGAATGGGACCAGGGTGGTGATGTGCACGAATTGGGAAGATCTACTTCTATTTTCTACTTGATATTTGTATTCATCAATATGAAATTGGATATCCCCTTTATATTTACATTTTCAGAGTCAGGGATGGAGAAATCATCTTCTGGAGCTCCCTTTCATAATTATGGTCCTACGTCACTCCTTCATATTGAATGCATAACCCTCCAAACTATCCAGAAATGTGTTAAGATAGGTGCATAACCCTGAAAATTACAGTATGATTTTATGTCTATTTTGCTGAAACTATTGTATTAGGGTTTGTTTTTTTTTTTCTTCTAAGAGTTCTAAGGTTAAGGGTATTCCAAGAGTATACGTATTCTGTACTTCCAACAAAACCAAATTTCTAATTTGGTGCTTTAATCCAGCCACCACTATGAAGGATCCAGTTTTGGTAAAAGAAAGTCAGCCTCAATGCCAGAGGATTGCCACTCCCTCCTGGTCCTACGCAGACTTTTAAATCCTGAGTTTTTTTTTTTTCCTATTCTCCTCTTTTCTGCATTAGACTCAACCGCTAATAAGTACAAGGGAAACCACTCAAGGGATTCTCGATCTCCATTCTTTGGGCCATTGATTATGAACTCATCAGAGTCGAGGAATTTCACGTGTAATGCAGTCTCCCAGGAGCATTGTCTTTCAGTACTTTCTGCGATGACAAGTGTTCTGTACGTGTGCTCTCCACTGTGGTAACCAGGAGCCCCCGTAGCTGATCATGAGGCTAAGGCAACCAGGGACCGAATGTTTAGTTTTCTTTAGTTTTAATTGGTTTAAATGTAAGTAGCTATTTGTGGCTAGTGACTACCGTATTAGTCAGTACAGTTGAGTCACTAATAACTTCTCTCTGTAAATGCCTCTGAACTGCTAGAGTGTTGCTGCTTCCATCAAATTTACCAGTTGCCCTACGAGGGCAAAGGGACACTGAACCGCACTTTGCAGAAGCACCTTTTGTTCTGTCCATTGTATTACTTCACAGCTCATCTTCAGAGATGAGGTCTTGGTCGTACATGCACCTTAGAGTCCATTTCTGCTTCATGGCACAGCTTTGCCCTGGCATGATTCAAATAACAAGGGCAGATAGGACCTTTGCTGATGCAGGGATCTGTAGAGAGCTACTGGCACTGGTTTGGGAGAAGAGTTTAGTGAACGCAAAAATACAGAGAAAAGGGAGAGTGGGAATTGTGAGGATGGACGTCTTGACTTCACTACCATCTCACTGAGTTTCATAGCAGAAGTGAGAGATAGTTAATGATCATTTCAGCACTAGTGCCCAAAGGGGACTGGAACTGAGGAGATCCTTGAACACGCCTGCCGATAGCATCAATAACTGCTCCCTAAAACCATTCTGGAGAAACCTATGGTCTATGAAGGAGCAGTTGCCAAGTCTCCAGCCTCTCCTCCCAGCTAGACTGTTACCATAAGACCCCTTTACCTGAAAATTCTAGAGCATTCTGGAGTAAACCTGATCTGCATAAAAAGTGGATTTTAAATCAGCTAATATCGAAGAGTCCTTATTTGCTCTAGAAAAATGATTTATACTAAAGGCTTTCTTTAAAAAGAAAGCCCTTTAAAAGCATGTAAGGATGCAATAAACAGCATGACTTCTCAGAAACGTCACAATGTGAACAGGAAGGATACATCTGTATTTTATACACCAGTGACAAATGTCCTAAAATAGACCTAAAGCCTACCACGGCCGTCGCATTCCTTCCGCTTCCTGCAGAGAAGTGCTCATCACTTGGTACATTACTTAATACTGAAAATTGTTTTGAGATAGTGGTGTGGAAGACGAGAGACAAAGAAGGATTATTGCATTGTGTTGTATTGATTTAATCTTATTCTACCACACACTGAAATTGTTGCTTTTAAAGAAATAGATACATTTACTAAGAGTTTCAAGGGATTTGAGGTATGCTTTGTGAGCAGATCAAATTTTCAAATTCAGACTTTTCCTTCACTTGGATGGAGAAGAAATGGAGCAATTTATAGCATGAATAAAAGGGGAGATAAAGAAGGTAGAAGGCAGCATGCAGCTCTTGGAATTGTCATTCCCAGTCTCTGACACGAGAGGGAAGCAGGAATTAACTCAAAATTCTTCCCTATTTGTTATCCAAGCTATCCATCGATAGACAATCTTTATATAGTAAAATGGACAAACATTCAAATGAAATGTTTAAAACTCCCATTATGAAATATTTCCTTTTTATTTTCCTAGTGGAAAGAGAACCCACAGCATCTGTTTTTGCTGCCTTGGGAGGTTACAGAAAGCAATGCACAAAGGACCTGAGAGAGTAGGACTGGAAGTCAAACAAAGGGTCAAAGCAGGGCTCAAGTTCATACCAGCAGGCTGACCTTGGACAACTCCCTTAGCCTCACTGAAACCTAGTTTCTTCATCTGTACAAGTAGAATAATCATATCTTCCTATTTCCCAGAGTTGCTGTAAGAATTCCGTGAGATAATGTGTGCAGGGGACACAGAGTCCCAAGCAAAATCCCAATAAATGGTAGAAGTTATGATTTCTTTTCGAAAATTCTTGACATAAGCCTGGAGTGGTTTGCCACTCTTATGAGAAGTAAATACAAGCATTTCTCTAGAAAGTATTTTTTTGTATTGTGTGCAGGACTCAGTTGCTACTTTCTGTGTGTGTGTATGTGTGTGTGTGTGTGTGGGTGGACGTTTCCTGTGTCTGGGGGAATTAACTTTCAACTCTCACTTTATGATGCCCCTGTCATCTGTCCTCTGGCCTTGCCTTCTTGACTCCTGGTAAACCAAAAGAACTCTTTCATTTTCAGCTATTGGTGTTTACGTATTATCTGAGTAGGGGAGTTCGGGGCAAATATTTCTTAAAAATATAAACAGTGATTTGCACCCCAAGGAGGGATTTGGGAAAATCTGGAGTTGGTGACTTGGAGTTACTTGGTGTAAAAGGAAGACAATTGAAGTATTGATAGCTTACCTAAGTAGCAGATATATTTCACAATTAAACAAACTGACCAAACCATAAAGTTTTTACTGCAACTTTTAAATATGAAAAACTTCATGCTAAAATAAAAGTTACTCAGGTTTATTAAAATTATTCATGATAGTTTTCCCTTTTTAGAAAATTCTCTGATATATAAATATATAATGTTAACATATGTAATAGATATTAATATAGTGATATAATATAATATAATATGATATAATAAATATAAAAAAATCAAAAGTGCAAAGAAATCTCCAGAGGAAAGGTTTCAAATATTAAGAATAGGAATTGTTTAAAAGTAAGTATAGTACAGTGTTACTCCCCCCCAAAAGTTAACTGTTTAAGGGGAGCAGAATTTGCCCCCTACTGTGTCTCTTTGGTGTGGGGATTATTTTAAACTGGTTATTGTTAAGAAACAGTAGACACAGAGGAAGCTCTGAAAACTGAGCAGAAGTTACCCTTTTGTAAGAGACATTTACATTTATAAGGGAAAATCTCCATTTGTAAGAGTGTCTCACTGGCAGTACCAGCTGTGGGGTGGGAGGGTGGGTAGGTGGGGGTTGGGGGAATGACTCCTAATCTCTAGAAACTCTTTCCAGTGGAGAAGATGGTAACTGACAGCTGCATAACAGCCTCACCCTGTTTTCCCCGAGCCTTTCCTGGCCCCCTCCCATAAGTGACTCCCCCACCCCCAACATCTCTGAGCTGGAGATGGTGTTGAAGGTGACGGTTTCAGCCATGTCAAGAAGTTACTCAGTTTTCTTGGGTCTCTCCAATGTCTAAAGGAGGTACACACGTTATTAAACTTTTGTTTGTTTTTCTCCTGTTAATCTGCCTTATATCAATTTAATTATTAGACCAGCCAGAACCAAGAAGAGAAGAGAAAACTTTTCTGCCTCTACACTGTGAATCATTGCTTTCTTAATCATCAGAACAGATTCTGGAGAGAGCCTGTACTCTGCAAGAGTTGACTATGTATGCCTATAAAGAAGTGCTTATTACTTTATATAATTGCAAAGAACATACACTGAATTTTTTTCTATAAACTACCACATCTCCTTACATTCACCAAGAATTAGTGAGCTTTTACTCAACTGTATTTGTCCTATTCAGTCATAAATCATGTCGTTTCTCCCCTTCAAAATGTGGTGATATTCTTTTTTTTTTGGTTCTACCAGAGTGAACCAAGCCACTGGTTCCCAATTTTTACCACCTCTTCTAGATAGTATACAACAGTCTCCTGATTCATACACCAAGTTACACTCTCTTTCTTCCCCCAAATTTCCTCCATGTTTTGTCAAATTAATTCTGATACGGTCGGAAGTGGTGGGGTTCAGAGCTGATAGCCCAGAAAGAATTCTTCAGATGTCTTTGGAGCAAAATGGTGGTTTTATTAAAGCATGGAGACAGGACCTCTGGGGTTGTGAGGAGTGGGTGATTATTATACTTTCAAGCTGGGAGGGGGTTAGGGGCAGCACAAGCCTCCAAGGTATTTTGGAAACAAGGTTTCCAGGACCTTGAGGGGGTTAGCTATTGTTAGGTAATGTCATTTATGACTGTCTGGTAAAAACTCTTGTCATGAGACCCTTCAGATGTATATCAGTCGGTCATATGCTTGGAGGGAGATTGCTGATATATCCTGGGGGGTAGAGATAAAAGAAGTTTCCAAAGGAATTTTTATATGTTAAAGTAGACTCACAGGATCCTGGGAGCTTGGGCTAAGATTTCCTCTTGCCTTAGCAAAGTATTAACATGGAGGCAGCTGAGTTCCTGGAGGAAGGTCACTCTGCCTGTTTCAAGGACTTGTCAACAGACTGTAAGTAGTAAGGAAATACAACTTGTTCTTTTGCTTTGTTTCCCACATCAGTTCTTCAGCTCATTTTCATTGTATCTTTCCGTTTTTAACATCTTCATAACCTATCTTATTTTAATATTACTGCTCTTAAGCAAGATATAGTGTCTAGCTAGAACATTTATGACCTTTGTCTCTAATCTTACAATACTCCTTTAAAGGAATATACCCATTTTAGACATGAAAAAATGGTCAGGGAGGTTAAATAACAACAGGTGAGTGATATGTTAAAACCAGGATTTACTTCGAAGCCCATTTTATTTCTAGGTATGCTACATCCCATGGTAGCTTAAATGGAGGTCATACTTACACCTGTCTTTCAAGACCTTCTGAAGATGCCTCAGTGCTTACTACCATTTCCACTCTTTCTTCTTTAAGAAAGATCTTTCTCTGTCCTTTCAGACTATTATCTATTGCTCATTAAATGAAGCATGCTTATTCCCTGCTCAGATGGGTCAGCTTATAATAAATGATCATTTGGTTTTCCTGAAGAATGCTTCCTTCCTTGTCCATGTTCATTACGGTAGAATATCTTCATAATTTTCATAAGCCAGCTGTCTTACTTTTCAAATTTAAAATGGTATAAACACTTCAAATAAGATGGAGTAGACATACTTCTCCCTAGTCCTCCTGCTAAGTACAGCTAAAACTCCTGAACGTTATGTACAAAACAAACATAAAAACACTGTTTAAGGTGGAGAGAAGGCAGACCACTTCTGGAGCCCGCAGGACACCAACAAGGTTGTAAATGCTCTCTATTTTCCTTTCGCTTCATGTATCCCAGACTGGACCCTGGACAAGCCAGCAATTTGGAAGCCTTAATGTGCATAGACAAAAAACTCCAGGAAAAATTTGCTCTCTAGTCAAAGGACCAGGTAAAGCGCAGCCTACCAAGACAGAAAAGTTTTAGACAACCACCACCATAACTAGGCCAAGCACCACAGGGAAAACTGTGGTCCAATCTCCATACCTATATGCAAAAGTTGAGTAAGGAGTTAGTTTTTCATCCTGGCCAGGCTGTTAAGCAGGCCCTCTGTAGTCCCTCCTGGAGTAGAGAGAGAAAAGGCCAAGTGGGGAATGGAGACGTCCTTAGCAGAGACCACCCAGAGAGTTTGAACTTCCATCCACAGGGGGAATGACGGACCCACCCCTTCCTCACTGGTGGTATTGCAGGAGGCTTACTGGAGAGTCAGGATTGATGTGGGGTGATGAACCTCCTCTTTCAACATGCACACCCACACACACACCATGGTGTGGAGGCCACGTAGCAAGAGTTACCCCTATTTCTCCTGCCCAAATGGAGTCATTAGAGGCTTCATGGGGAGCCTGAACTCCCACCCTTGCCCTGAAGTTATAAGATGGCCCCTCCCCCACTGCATCAACAAAGGCTGTGATGAGCCTGAATTTCTACTCCTATGCAGCAGTAATGAGGTGGTTCCTTCTTTCACCTGCTGGCACAAGGTCAGAGGAGGTCTGCTAAAAAGAGATTTAAAGAAGATCCAGATTCTCATAATATAATACTGTAAATGTCCAGGATATAATTGAAAATCACTTGCCATACCAAGAGCCAAGAAAATCTCAATTCAAATGAGAAAAGACAATCATCAGATACCAACCCCAAAGTGACAAGGGTACTGGAGTTATCTGACAAGGATTTTATGGTCATTATCATAAAAATACTTCAAAAGCACTTATAAACACACTTGAAATGAATTAAAAAATAGAAAGTCTCAGCAACAGTATAGAAAGTAAAAGCCAACTGGAAATTTTCAGTATAAAAAAACAGTAACTGAAATAATAAAAAAAAAAAAACCTCACTAGATGGGACAACAGTAGTATAGAGAGGACAGAGAAAAAAAATCAGAGAATTGGAAGACAGAACAATTACAATCATTCAATCTGAAAAATAGAGAAAAAAACGACTTAAAAAAAAAAAAAAAAGAACAGAGGGAACCTTGTGGCCATATAAAAGATCTAACACTCTTGTCATCAAAGTCCCAGAAGGAAAGGAGAAAGAGAGTGGGCAGAAAAACTATATAAAGAAATAATTGCTGAAAAATTTCCAACTTTGGCAAAAGACATAAACCTACAGATTAAAGAAGCATGTGACCCCAGACTGGATAGACCAAGGAAATCCATATCAAGACATTATAACTGAACTTCTGAGAACTAAAAACAAAGTGAAAATCTTGAAAGCAGTGAGAGAGAAACAACACTTACATGTAGGGAAAAATAATTCAAATAACAGCAAATTTCTCACTGAAACCATGGAGGTCAGAAGGAAGAATGCATAATTAGTAAGCACAGCAATGCTGCAGGACAAAAGAGCAATGTACAAAAATCAAGGGTCTTCCTTGTTCAAAAACACAATTTAAAGGACAATTTAAAATTAATCTAAAATGAAATGCTTGGACATAATCTAACAAAATATGTGAAGACTGTGTATACTGAAAATTCCAAAACCCTGAAGACAGACATTAAGGATCTAAACAAATGGAGAGACGCATGGTGTTCATGGATTGGAAGGCTCAATGTAGTGTAGATGTCAAGTCCATGTCCATTTAATCCAGTGCAGTCCGTGTAGGTTTAATGTAATTCCTATCAAAATCCCAGCAAAATCTTTGTAGATGTAGTCAAGGTGATTCTTAAAATTACATTGAAAGGTAAAGGGACTAGAATAACTAAAACAATTTTGACAAAGAAGAATGAAGCAGGAGGAATCACTCTACTCAAGGTTCAGCCTTGTTATATAGCTACAATAAACATGACTGTGTAATAGAGAACAGAAGCAGAAGTAAATCCATACAGGTATAAAAGGGTAAAAGTAACTCAATGGAGAAAAGACAGTCTTTTCAGAATGGTGCTGGAACAATTGAGTATTCATGGCAGGGGGAGCCTTGACCTAAATCTTACTCCTTATACAAGAATTAAGACAAAATGGATTATAAATTTAAATGTAAAATGCAAAACTAGAGACTTCTAGAGAAAAATCTCTCAGACCTAGGGTCAAGTGAAGAGTTTTTAGACACAACACACCAAAAACATGATCCATAAAAGAATAAAATTGGAAAATTGGACTTTAACAGAATTAAAATCCTTAGCTCTGGAAATTCTTCTGGCGAGAGATTAAAAAGATGAGCCACAGACTGAGAGAAAAGTTTTCCACATTCTCATATCCAACAGAGGTTTCATATCTAGAACTCTTAAAAGTCGATAGTAAAAACAACCCAAGCAATCCAACTGGAAATTGGGTAAAAGATGCAAAGTGACATTTCATTGGAAAGGAGATAAAGATGGCAAATATGAATATGAAAGGAATTTCAACATCATTAGCAATTAGGGGAATGCAAATTAAAGCCATGATGAGACATCACTACAAACCTAACAGAAGAGCTAAAAGAAAAGAAAGAATTCATGACAACAGAAAGAACTGGGAAGAAGCAGAGAAACGAGATCCATCCTATAGCCACCTGGGAAATAGTTTGGAAGATAAGCATGTACTTACCAAAACCCCACACTTACACTCCTGGGCATTGATTCCAGAAAGGAGAAAATTCACATCTGTACAAAAACCTGTACACGATTATTCATAGCACCTTTACTTTTAGAAGCCAAAAACTAGAAAAAACCTGAATGCCCTTTGATAGGTGAATCACTAAATAAACTGTGGTACATCCATACCAAAGGTACTATTCAACAATAAAAAGAAATTAACTATTGATGCACACAACAGCTTGGCTGGGTCTCAAGGGCATTGTGCCGAATTAAAAAAAAAAAAAGCAATCTTAAAGGTCACATCCTATGTGATTTCACTTATATACTTATATAACACTCTCAAAATGACGAAAGTGTGAGGATGGAGACCAAATTTGTAGTTTCTGGGGATTAGGGATGGTGAGGATAAGGGGATGTG
Source organism: Lontra canadensis (assembly GCF_010015895.1). Lineage (NCBI taxonomy): Eukaryota > Metazoa > Chordata > Mammalia > Carnivora > Mustelidae > Lontra > Lontra canadensis. Next base: position 4,976,917 of record NW_022631070.1, on the reverse strand, counting down.
TCCTACTACAAAGAGGAATGTTGTGGTAGGGCATCTGGGTGGTGGAGTCAGTTGGGCATCCAACCCTTGGTTTCATACAGGTTGTGATCTGGATGTCATGAGATTGAGCCCTGCACTGGGCTCCTTGCTCAGCATAGAGTCTGCTTGAAATTCTCTCTCTCCCTCTGCCCTTATGCACCCCCATGCTCATGCATGTGCTCTCTCATTCTCTCTCAAATAAATAAATACATCTTTAAAAAAAGAGAGGAGCATTGTGGTAATGGAATAGTTTAGTCTCTTGACTGTGGTGGTTACATAAATCTGTACATGTGGTAAAAAGCTTAGAATCATACACCCACCTTTGCTCCAATGTCAGTTTCCTTCCATTGATGTTGTACAATAACTATGTAAAATGTCACCATTGAGGGAAACCAGATAGAGTACAGATGACCTTCCTGTACTATCTCTGCAACTTCCTAGGAATCTGAAGTTATTTCAAAATTTAAAAAAAATTTTAATGATATAAATACCTTTAATTTGGAAAGATGGGGAAGGAAGACCCAAGGAATGGCACCACCTACCAGAAGCTTATTACTCCATCCTAGTCTCTGGGGTGCTGAGACCCATCTGATGCAGTGTCCCACTAAGCCTCATCCTTTGCCCGGGTCTCTCTCCATCTAGAGTAGAACTGGGCTTACCTCCCAGAAGTTCAAATCTGCCATACAGTTAAGAAAAAAAAAAGGTCATGGTGGAAAGGGATGTAGACCTTTCTCAGTTACTCTATTCCTTGGGAAGCAGAGTCATGTCCTCTGTCAAGGTGTCAAAGTCACGGGACAGTGAGAATCTACACTTCTAACAGGTGTGAAATCAGTCTGGTTCCAGAGGGCAAGTGGAGTGGAATGAAGCTTTGGGCGGTTCTCTTCCCTGGCCTGAGGACAGTGTCCTTGGGATCTTCTCTGGCACTTGGTCCCAGAGACAGTAGAAACTGGAGCCTCCTGGAATATTCCAGCAACAAGGAGTGGCTGTTCCTTGGGGTGCCTTAAAATGATTCCCATTGCCTTTTGGGTAAATGGATGAGGAGGGAGGGAAACGGGCCCGGCAAGACAGGTCCAGGGAGACTGGTCTAGCTGTAGACTGAGAAGACTGCTCAGGCCCACCTTGGGCAGGTTTGTATCAGAAAGATCCAGCCTAAAATGTGGGAGATACAGGGTGGGTGACATGGTGTCAGCTGAAAGGCTTGTCCTGTTAGGATTATAACCCTTGCATAGATGAGAGTTTGGAATCTAGTCAAGTGGGCTGCCCCCAGAACACTGCTTTGCCCCAAGCGTGCATGGGATCGCTAGCTAGGGGAATGGAAGCCTGAGCCCGCTGCTATGGACTGAGTTAAAATAGCGAGGAGGGAGGTATGCCCCACGGGCACTTTGAGGTTCTCTTAGACCCACTAGTTCTTAAACAGATGAACAGCAAGATGTGGATTCCCCTCCCCTTCTTGCCGCTGTTGGGGTTGGCCTGGGAAACTGTGGGCAGATCCATTGGGAAGTAGCTGGAGGAAGCTAAGCTAGGAAAAGATGAAAGAGGCCGACCCTTATGCCATGGTGATTACTCCCACCACAAAGATTGGTTCGCCCAATTCGTTTTCTTGCGGGATAATCAAAGAAGCTCTTATTTTTTCCTTGTGAACGTACACAGAATTCTATTCCTTTCATTAGTGGTCAAAAGGGAAAATGAACAGAAAATCCATCTTCACAGTTTCCATCAAGGATGTAAAGGGGTTCCCTGGCCTCAGATCTCACGGGAAGGGTAGGCAATTTAATTTTGCGTGATCAGTGCTTTTCACTCAACGATGAACTCAAGGTACAGGTTGCACAAGGTGTGGGATCCGAAGTTAAACTCCCAATGTCACCACCGTGGTGTGTGAGAATGAAGTCAAAGATGGGGTGATTTGCATGATGCATTGACCTTTGCAGATTGGCTCATTCATAAGTGCCCTGAGTCCTGTCATAGTTTTAAGGGCAACAGACATGACCCATGGCTTCTCGATGTGCTTACCCACTGTTTCTCTATACATAATTTGAGTCCTCTTTGTTAAGGAAAATCCTGACTGCAGTCATGTGAATTATAAGCCACACTTGGCTCATTCACCGCAGTGTCTGTGGAGTTAGGAACTTTCCAGCCAGTTTTGATCTTTTCTCTGGAAATGAGATACAGAAGAATTAATCAATCATTTCCCTGGAGATACCCAAAATGCTGGAAGGAAGACTGTTTTCAGAATCTAGATCTTCAGAGCCCTTGGCCACTCTCAGGGGGAGAAACCCAGATTTGGGTGCCCATTTTTGCCTCTATAAAATATGGGAGCTCTTGCCTCTCTTAACTCGTTTAAGGCATGGCTAATGCAGACACATCAGGACTGGGCAGGAAATACACAACAGGGTGTCAGAGTAGGAGAATTCAAATACCATCAGGTCAGCTTGGTACAAATACCTATAAAACTTGGTTCCTGGGACACCCAGAAAGGAGATGATGGAGATGCCATGTCTCGTGGGAATCTCAAATCCCTTTTAGCGCCGATCCCTGGACTTCAGGGTATCTTAGACCAAATGTAAAGTTCTATGGCTTCAGTCTCTAGAAACTTAACACTTCCCTTTTTGCTTGTTTGGTTTGTTTTTTCTTTAGCTCCCCTCTTCCACCCCAGTTTTCAGGCATGTCTATTAACTAGCAGCTAGGACTGGTTTTGCCAGTCCTAGAAATTCTTCCTCTTTAACCCTTTTCTAGTCTCCCCTTCCCTGCCCCCACCATTCACTGGACTTTGAACCCCTGGAGTTCCCATCCCTGAAGATGTAGAACACACGAAAACATCCATCTATCAAGTGAATGAGAACAGAATGTTTTGCCAGAGGTAGCCATATGAAACCGGTGGTGGTTGTCATTATATCCCTACCCTGGGAGCCCATTTGCCTTATTATGAGCTTTCTACTAAAACTTACAGTACAACTCAGCCATCAAAAAAAAATGAGATCTTATCATTTGCAATGAAGTGGATGGAACTAGAGGGTGTTATTGTCAGAAAGACAATTATATGATCTCCCTGATATGTGGAATTAAGAAACAAAACAGAGGATCATAAGAGAAGAGAGGAAAAAAATAAAACAAGACGAAATCAGAAAGGGAGACAAACCATAAGAGACTCCTAAGCTCAGGAAATAAACTGAGGGTTGCTGGATGGGAGGGGTTGGTGAAAGGATGGGGAAATTGGGTGATGGACATTAAGGAGGGGAGGTGATGTAATGGGCACTGAGTATTCTATGCTGTTGATGAATTACAGAACTCTACATCTGAAACTAATAATATACTATGTTAATTGAATTTAAATAAAAATTAAGAAAAAATAAAACAGTACATTTTTGTTCTTTTAAAAATAATTTGCTTTCCTTGGGGTGCCTGGGTAGCTCAGTTGGTTAAATGTCTACCTTTAGCTCAGGTCACGATCCTGGGATCCTGGGAATCCAGCCCCTCATTGGGATCCTTGCTCAGTGGGAGTCTGCTTCTCCCTCTCCCTCTGTGCTCTCTCTCTCTTAAGTAAGTAAATAAAATCTTTTTTTAAAAATATTTTTATTTATATATTTGATACAGAGAGAGAGATCACAAGTAAGCAGAGCAGCTGGCAGAGAGAGAGGGGGAAGCAGGCTCCCCGCCGAGCAGAGAGGCTGACTCGGGGCTCTATCCTAGGACCCCGAGATCATTACCTGAGCCAAAAGGCAGAGGCTCAACTCACTGAGCCATCCAGGCACCCCTAAATAAATAAAATCTTTAAAAAATAATAACAAAATAATTTGCTTTCCACTGGACCACTCTCTGCATTTCTACTTCGAGTATGTGCTGCTGTCTAGTCCCCAGTTCATGGGCAGAGCAAAAGACAATGGGTTATCAGAGTCTGAGAAAAAAATCAAGCCCTCACTGGCTTGGGTTACCACCATCAATTATCTTGGTTCTCACACAGTCATTATTCAGTTTCTCTCTCCCTCATAGGAGTGGTTTTATAGTCTCAGGACACTTCAAATACAAGAAACATTAGCAGTCAAAATTACCATCAAAGGGAGAAAACGAAGTCGCTTTTCCTTCACTCAGTTGGACTCAACATTGTCACCCAGTGTAGAAAATATGCTGTCCCTGCAGTTCTTGCTAATTACCTTTTACTGCTGCTGCCTCCTGCTCTAAAGAGGAAACAGGAACTATTCTGGAAATGGTAATTGGATAGTAGGTTATTTCCAACTGAGGCCAGAGGTAATCATTAGTTGTAGCAACTAGTGGTTCAATAAAAACTCTGTAACTATGCACTGGGAAGCTATCTCTTTTAGTGAACACAATTATTTTTTATTCAATCCCCATTCTCTAAATATCGTGTCATTAGAAATAAAAGCACATTTCTGGAAGAAAAAAGATTTTTTTCCCCCCTTCGGTCCCACCTTGCTTCGTTAACATAAGCCCTATGGAGGCAAAGTGGAATTTGAGGTCCAAGGTGACAATGGGGGTCAAATCTCAAATGGCCTCCTGCCTGAGCCCCGCATCATTTAAAGGTTTGTTGCAAAAACAGCAGACATTTGGAGAGAACAGATGCACTTACAACTCCCTCCTCTTCTGGGCAGACCCTCGAAACTCACAATTATCGTAGCTTAGATGCCTCCGGGAAAGGCAGGAAGGGTTTCGTGTTGCAGAAGGAAACACAGCACAGAATTAGAAGGATGGCAGGATGGGGCGCTGCTGACCTTCAAAGCAGGTTTAAGACATAAACCAAGCAAAAACCTGTAAACATTTAGCAGGAAATGTTACCAATTTTTAGAAGGGAAATAGAATAAAGTCATTAAATGGTCATTTGCTTGGGGACAGTTATGACCTTCAGAACACAGCTCCATCAACCCAGCCGTCCCTGGGTAAGTCCCTACAGGGTGCCTCCATGTGCCCAGACCAGCTCGAGGTCGATATTATCCTATTGTGGGTATTCTGTATTTTGTTTCTGGCTTTAAAAAGTGACTTTAAAAACAAAAGCAGAACAAGCAGCCTGCCTTTCTTCTTCCTACTCCTTATTCCTGAACAGTGGCCCCTTCCCTTTCTGCTCCTGTCTACCTTTACAGTTTCTGGCACATATGTACTATGCTGGATGCCAGTTGTAGGTCAACAGATGTTGTCATGAAAAACAAGGACAAATTAGAAAATTTCACTGCTTTGCAATGCTTATTAGCACAAACCTGCAGCGATATGCTCTATATTTTTTTAGTAGAGGGGACCTTGTCTTGGGGACTTAATTCTTACCAAGAAATGGGTTGCTCTGTGTAGATCTGTTTAATTAGTTAAGAATTGTGCTTTTGTGACTTAAAAAAAAAAAAAGAGGCTGAGACTCTGGGATATGATTCCTGAGTTGACTGTCAAAACATTAAGAATTTAAAGAGTAGTAAGATCAGAGTCATCTGGAACATAGTCCAATCTCTTCCGATGTAGAGATCCTTCCAGCAGTATCCGGTATCCCTGAGTCTGGGAGTAGAAGGCATGTTAGAGACATAACAGTATAACCCCTTAGAATGTACAGCTAGTGTAGAAATTCTCTTTAGAACATTCTGGTTAGATGGTTGCTTAGCAACAGCTTATTAAACTTTCCAGGATGGAAGCATGGACAAGGTATACCATGACGTTTGGGAAAATCTCAATATTCAGAAACAAATTAATTTTAGGGATCTGATTTCTAGCCTTTGACGAATCCACATACTGGGTTCTGAAGTCACAGAGAGCAAAGCTGACACTCCTTTCGCAAGCCAGTCTCTTGGAGGGCGGAAGTCTCCTGGTACAGCTCCTGAGAGCTCCCTCTACTTTGAGATCAAGGACCTTCACTCGTTTATCCACCGTCGCTCTATCGTCCTGGCCACCATGCTGTCTCCAGGGGTAAGCCACAGACCAGTAGGGCTCTTCTGAAGGAAGCTCACTGGGTGTGACCTCATTTTCAAAATGTATCCTTTCCATGGGATAAAAATGTACACCAAATTGCTACATTGCATTGACAACATCCTTCTCACAGACAGTTACGCTTCTGCTAAGAACATTTCCAGGGAAGAAGTGGTTTACAATGAATTCGCACGTCTTCGTTGGCTGTGGCTGTGCTGCTTTCTGATTCTCATTTTCCTTCAAACCCACTCCTTCCTTGCTAGATGGCTGTTTGGTTTCCTTGGAGGGAGGGACAGGTTTGTAAAGTGGTACTCTGGTGGTTCAACACTCCAGTGATTGAAGACTCGGTATTAAAGAAGAGACAAGATAAAAGGCAGAGATTTTATGGACAGAAACACATTTTAAAAGCCTGCTGCAAGGCATTTGAGACAAACATAGTAAAACACCACAAGTATTAGGTAAACCAATAGTAGTCCTTAAAGACACGTTGAAGCAGGAAAAATTGAGATTTTTCCCAGATAATCCAAACTAGGAACATCCTGTTTTACAGCTTCTTTTTAAATTCAATTTTATGACAATTGTAGACAAAAAATATGTGCGTCGACGAATTACCCTACAGGAAAACATAACTAAATGTTGACAATGATTAAGATAGGAGTCATTTTTTTTCTAATTATATTTGTATTTTTTTGAACTTTCTCTTTTGAATATTTCTTATTTTTGTAATGGGAAAAAATATTTACTTTGGAAAGCATAATGGCCTTTTTATGGACTTCTCTCCAGCCTAGTATATGTGATAAAGTCTTATGTAATATACACAAGTGTATGGGAAATCCGTGGGTACTAACAAAAAAGGCTTTCAGAGGAAACATGTTTCTGAAAATTTTTTTTAACTCTGCAGTTTTGAAAATATTTCCAGCCTTCCCTTTGCTAAGCAGGAAAATTCTTTGAAACCTGACTAATGATCTCAAAAACAGTTCAGACAGATTTATAGGAAAAAATATTTGGATCCTATCTTAAAATAGTTTCTTTGTAAATAAAGACCCTGAAACATTTTTAACTCTAGACTCAAATAATTTCAAAAGCGTTTTAGATTCGTTTGCTCTGTAAAAGGGTGACTAGAGTTTTTAGAAAAAAGCTTGGTCCCAAACTTGATGCGATTGTCCCATCTGACACTGAATTTCCAAAGGCGAGATAGCTTCTGTGAAAGACGCGTGATTTTCAATTTGAAGCTGATGTTCCGGAGAGCAGTACCACTCCACTTGCCGGGTCTGCAAAGATAATAGCTTGCTGAGCCAACACTGGCCTCACCCACAGTCACCAACGCCCCCACCGTGAGCCTCATCCCATCACCATAACCCTCATCTGTTCTCCTTGAATTGGAACGAAGGGAATAGATTTCCGGGTCTGGGAAAGCATTTGTTACTTTCTTTATCTGCATCCTGAGGGGTTTGAACTAAATCCTTTCCAAGACCCCTACCAGATATAAAATTCTGAGCTTCTTACTTTGCAACATGTAATTCTGGAACTGCTCACAGACACACGTGCCCAGGAACTTCCAGCAAAACGCCAGAACGGAAGGTCAGAGTGTGTGAGATCACGCAGTTCTTAATCTTTGGCATTGGTAATGCATATCATCACCCGAATAACTGTTCTGTTTCTTTAATTTTGTCTTATACGGACAGTTCTTGTGCCTGCTGATTTCTGAGGCATCTTTAGCTTCACTCTCTTTTTTATCCTTGCATTTCTTTCTCTTTGATTCGTTTGGAGTTTGTACTTTTTAATCCTATTTCTTTCCTCTTCTCTGTCCTCTTTTTTTATTTTTTATTTTTTTTAAGATTTTATTTATTAATTTGACAGAGAGAGAGAGATCACAAGTAGGCAGAGAGGCAGGCGGCCGGGGGGAGGGGAGGAGGCTCCCCACTGAGCAGAGAACCCAATGTGGGGCTCGATCCCAGGACCCTGAGATCATGATGAGCCGAAGGCAGAGGCTTTAATCCACTGAGCCACCCAGCGCCCCTTCTCTCTTCTCTTGTTTGCTCTCTGCTAGAGATTTTTTGAAATAAACACCTAGAGAATACTGGCATTCTTGGGTTTAAATAAAGAGCATTAATTTTCACAGCACTAAATGAAAATGTCCTAACTGGCAAATCTGTGCTGTCTCCTGTTAGTGCAATGAACGTGCCATCCTGACTGTCCTGGGTTACCTTGCTGTCTTCCCTCTTACTCTTCGAGGATGTCCCTTGTACCATCACCTTTCCCTGAAACCTCCTTTCATGCGCAGACCTGGCGCTCTGTATGAGTTCCATGCTACTTAAGACCTGATATTTACACTACCAAAATGTTGCTTGGAGAAAAGTTTCCTGGATTCCTAAATTATTTTGTTATTTATACAGTCAAACCAAAATAATGCAAAGGAAAGGAGCAAGGACAGTCCTGCATTTGGAAAATGGAAGTCACCGTCCCCTCTCTCCCCAGCCCCACACATCTTGAGTCTGGAGGATGACTGGGCCATTTGAATGGGTTTGTATAGAGGTTTAGAAATGTGGAGGTGGCTGAGGGTGGGGGATAATCCAAAATGTCTTCTGAGTGACTTTGGAGAAAAGAACTTGAACTAAAAAGAAAATTGTGCTGAGCTAAATGTTCAATGGCTAATTCTGTCAGTCTAATGGAACAGGCCATCAGAAGACAATAAAAAACAAAGAGACAAACAAACAGAAAAAGTCTGGAGAATGACTCACTTGTAATTTTGTAGTTCAATATTAAATACAGAGTAGCAATACATAGACTGATGTATTAGGATACGGAACAAGAAATCTTGAAATTCAGAAAAAAAGTCATAAATACTTGCCTAGAATAATCTAGAAATCAGGTCTCCAAACTTCTTTTCTCATAAAAGCTTCATCACCGAAAGGAATTTCTAAATTCGGAATTTTTAGGATTTTTTTTTTCAGAAATACCCTTGGTAGAAGTACTGATAGATCGATGAGGAGGGCAATAGTGAAAGTTTGATGTGGCTCAGTGGGTTAAAGCCTCTGCCTTTGGCTCGGGTCATGGTCTCGGGGTCTTGGGATCGAGCTGAGCGTCGGGCTCTCTGCTCAGCAGGGGGCCTGCTTCCTTCTCTCTCTCTCTGCCTGCCTCTCTGCCTACTTGTGGTCTCTGGTCTATCAAATAAATAAAATCTTAAAAAAATATATTTTTCAACTGGGAATTTCTTTTAAAGAACAAAGAATCTTAGAACACTGGAAAAAATAAAATTAAGATGTTAAATAAATAAATAAATAAATAAATATTTTTGCTACCAAAAAAAATAAAATAAAACAAAATAAAGAATTTTATTCTAGAAAATGTCTAATGCCTAGCAATTCAACAGCTACTTTTGGATTCAAGTGACGAATTGGGCATATGCTCCCCGGACCACCTGTTGGAAGGCTGGTGTCATGAGCACAGCAAGAAAGGAAAATCTTGGCATAACACATTTGAAATGTCTTCCTCCCCACGCCCCCTCCCCAAACCCAGCCTTGCTTCAGAAAGCTGAGGGGGGTTCTGGTGAGAGGCACACTATTCAAGGGAGGAGTTGCCCTTCCACTCTAACCACAAGGACAAAGCTTGTTTTCACCGTTGATGGGTACGGATTACATATATTTAATAGGTGTGGAGACTATTGGAAAATCTCCAAGTCAGTACTGACTCCCAAGGTGATTCCAAAACCCCTGGAACTTTCAGGCTCCTCACGACGCAAATGACAGGAGGTTCTGGCCGTGGACACCTACGGCTTGTGTGGTGAGGTGACAAGCCTGGAGGCCACGGTTTTCATTCAGACACCAAACCTTTACTTTATGGGTCTGAAAAGGCCAGCCTTCCCGTCCCATCATCCACTGAGGTGAATTGCTGTTTCAAAGTTGTGACAAATGACAGAATGGCTGCTTTTCAATCTTCTCTGGCCTCCCAAGATGTTGGTCAGCTTGTGCCCCTTCCCTGTCCATCTGACACAGAAAGTTTCTAGAATGTGTCATCTGCCATCAGGCATTTTATCCTTGTGGACTCAGCGTCATTCCTGAACCGTCCCTTGCATCTCCTTTCCTTCTCCAAAGGAAGGTAGCATTCTGGGTCCCCAGAGTTTACAGCTCTATGGCGGTAAAGAGGATGAGAAGAAGTGGGGGACAGAAGTGCTTCTGGGGGATTCTCTTGTTCACATTCAATCTTGAATTGAGAGCAGTTGCCTGGGAAACAAAACCTAAAAAAATGTTTATATCATTTTTTATTTATTTTTTTGCATGTATCTTCAAATCTTCCAATAGTAGGTTGTGCCTCTGGGTTGAGAGGAAGCCCATCGGTTCTGAAGGCCCAACGAGGTGAGGCTTATTATCTGCCCAACCCAGCTCAACATACCAGATACTTTCTGTCACCCTGCTAATCGACTAGAATATGTATATGTGAAAAACAGAAACAGAAAAGGTTAAACTACTCTTCTCTGGTCATCTGAGTTGAGAGGCATTAGGGAGCAGCAGCAGGATGCAGCAATGGAGTCAGAGGACTTGTTCTGGGAACATGACTCTAATCGGTTACTTAGGTTGTGCACTTGGGCTGTGTGTTGCAAATAAACCTCCCAAACTCTGCCACTACAGCTAATTACCTCAGCCTGTGTATCTTAAGACAGTGTATCTTAAGGCTGCTGGTCAGTGTCTTTCAGCAAACATTTATTGAGTTCTGATGTCACCAGGATTGGGGTGGAAAAAAATTTCCTTTATCCTCTTATGTTCTGTAACTGGGGCCTGTGAATTAAACTGACAAAAGACAGAGAAACAGGAGAAAAGGTTTATTTTGTTTGCACATGGGACCTTCACAGAAAAGAGGGGAAAACTGAAAGAAACTGTCTGGCTTGAGAGTTTATAGGCCATTTTAACAAAGAATGATAAATTGTGGAGAAATGACTAGACAAAGGAAAAAGGGATTTGGGCCTCTAGGGGCAGTAAATATATGGGGGAAACAATTGAAAGATAAACAGTTATTTAGTAATGTTTGTTATGTAGACTCAAGTTGGTGTGTCCTCTGTGGTGACAATGACCCATTCTCTTCTTCCTACTACAGGAGAGGGAGATACTTCTACGTAAGGAAATGTTTGCCCTGCTCTCAGGCAGAAAAGGGAAGGGCAGTCTGTTCCTCCTGAATCTGCTATTTCTTAGTTGTCTTCAGTTCAAAATAATCCTTATACCAAAGTGGCATATTTTGGGGTGGCATCATTGCCATTTCATTAGCATACTGTTTTTGTTTGTTTGTTCGTTTTTCTGGTCCTCTTATGCATAGGCTAACTTGTTGATCTGTTACTGACTAAACGAAGGCATTAATTACAAAAGCAGACACTTCTGCATTGAAAGCATCAAAGAAAGGTACTAATTTTTCAGACATCTTACCAGCTCAAGTATATATATGTACTGGGACTTTTTTTTCCCCATTCAGAAATACATTCTGTAGAAATGTTGATTGTGCTAGAGATGATCATTGTAATGAGTGTGCATGTGTCTGCTACCAATTGTATGAACACAAATGTTTGGAGTGAAAGTGACACTTTCCTTCTAAGGGGTCATATTAGGTGTTTTATTCCTCAAACGCATAATCAAGTAACAAGAAAGCCTCAACAAGCCTGTGGGAGGGGAGAGCTGTTATTCTGCTGGTTTTAGTATTATATGAATTATGTAAACAAAAGACATTTATCTTGGGGATGGTCCCAGTAATTAAGTCATTATTAAATAAGTAACAATTTGCACTTTTGTGAGCAGTGCATTTTTTCATGTTCCCAGTCTTTTTTTTTCTTTTCATTTTTACTTATTTATTTATTTGAAAGAGAGTCTTTTTAGAAAAACATTTTATGTATTTGAGAGAGAGAGAGTGAGTGCATGAATAAGAGGGAGGGGTAGAGGGAGAAGGAGAAGCAGACGCCCCCTGGAGCAAGAGGCCTGATGTAGAACTGGATCCCAGGACCCAGAGATCATGACCTGAGCCAAAGGCAGGTGCCTAAACCACTGAGCCACCCAGGTGCTCATGTTCCTGGAGTATTAGGCACAGACTAGGAGTGTTCTCAGTGAGCACACAGTTATGTACTTTCTTCAGGAGCAGGTAACTTGCTTTCAGATGAACCCCACTTCCTCTGCCTGGTATTTATTTACTTCTTACCTCCCAACGTCCAAATCCAATCCACTGCTTCACACCTATTTCACAAGCTGTCTCACGCATAACTTCCTTTGATGACTCTCTACCCTCTTTGAACTGCCGCGGCAGGCAATTTTTTCTCTGTCTCCCTCACAAAACTATCACTGTTTATCATGCTTGTCACTTAGTTGCATGCCTTACATCTTCTACCAAAGTGTGAGCCCAGAGAACAGTTGCAGAGACTAGCACCGCACCTTGACCAGAGCAGTACTCAGTAAATTTTTCACAAATAAGTGAAAAACAGCAAGTTGTTGATTATTCTTGGTTGAATTAGCCACTCTGTTGATTATGTTGGAAAACCTTGCATTCAATTATTTTCAATTGGTAGATGCTTGAGGAACATAATTTAAAATTAATAACAACCTAAGCGGGGGGGGGGGGTGCGAGGGGAAGCACAGTAAACCTTAGGCAACATCACAAACAATAAACCCAAACATTATTAGTGCAACATGAAGTATTAATAGTTTGGGGATTGTTCTCAGCTTTTGGATTCCTTATGGAATACAACTGAATCCAATCTGATGTCTTTCCATAAGCAGGAAGGCATACAAGTTGACTGTAGTTTATGGGTGAGTTGGGGGAAGGGAAAAATCATTCTGGAACTTAAAGAGATAAAACTCTTTTTGAAGGACTGCTTGCATTCAGTGGATAAGATGTTCTGACTTACCAACATCAATAGTATGACCAGGAATTACCTAAAGGGCACCTTTTTGCAGAGAGCTGGAGATGTCTGGGCATCTTGACAAGTAAACTTTTTCAATAACCAAAAAAAAAAAAAAAAAAAAAAAAAAGAAAGAAAAGAAAAGAATTGCAGGGAGCATTTCTGACACACAGGGAAATAAAGCCTCCATATGAATTTGAATGCAAAGGGTAAATTTCCTAATCATGTCATAGTTGCCAAGGGAAATAAGTCACTCAGATGGTATAACCTGCTTTAAAAGAAAGCTCCACCAAAAAAAAAAAAAAAAAAAGGAAAGATCAACAAACCCGTTTTTAGGTAATAAAGAAGCCATCACAGAGCTCCAAATGAAATCTAATAAAAATAATAACTGCTAAGCACAATCACAAGAAAGAAAACCTTGTAGAAAACATAACCCACTCCATAAAAAGATGTCTATTCTCTATTTCAATAGAATGACAGTTCATTTTGCACAGACAGTAAAGTTTCATTGCTCTGTCAGTCAAAGAAAGTAACCAAAATATTGACCTTTACCAGTTCCCTACAGATTAGGAAAGCTGTTTCTTGTAATAAAGATTCTGGCCATGAGAAGTTGAATTTGCAGCAAATCTGTGAACTTAAACTTGTCCTCATATTGGAGAACTGAAGAATTAAGGAGGTTATGCCCTTCAACCCAGCATCCTTTTTATTGTAGAACAGATAGGTCAACACAATACTCTCCTCGTATCAGTGAAAATGATGTGAGTTGCAAAGTGTACCCCATGTAGGCTTCTGATGACTACAGAGCTGACCCTTGAAACACACATGTGTAAAGTTCATGGGCTCACATATGCAGAGATTTTAGATAAACACGGTACAGTAATACAGATGGATTTTCTGTTATGATTTTCTTAATAACATTTTCCTCTCGCTGACTTTATGGTAAGAATACAGCATATAATGCATACAACAAACAACAGATGTGTTAATCAACTGTTTGTGTGATCGGCAAGTTTTCTGGTCAACAGTAAGCTATTATTAGTAGTTAAGATTTTGAAGAGTCAAAGGTTATACATCATTTTTCTGACTGCATGGGGCATTGGCACCCCTAGCCCCCCACATTGTTCAAGGTTCAACTGTATATTAATATTATTAGTAGTTGCTGTATACATATACAAGATGATCTCTATGGTGGGTTCCATAATTCTATACATGAGTCCTACTGCGTCCAAGCTTGACATTCTATTTTCAGAGGGCGTTCCCTTGGATCCAGGAAAAGCCCAGCTGAAGGCATCAGTCTGAACTATTTACTAGGAAGCCACTAACCACATGTGGCTATTTAGCTCAGAAAAGTGGCTAGCCTGAACTGAAATGTGCTATCAGTATAAAAATACAAGCCACATTTTGAAGACTGAGGCTAAAAAAAAATGTAAAATATCTCAATATTTTTAATGTTGATTGCATGCTGAAATGACAAACTTGGAATATATTTGATTACAGAAAATATATTATTCAAATTAGTTTCACCTGTTTCTTTCTACAGAAATGTGGCTTTCATATGTGTGGCTTAATCTACCGTGACTATTTGAATTGAAAATTACATCTGTGCCTGGCATTTGTAGTCATGTTCTATTTTCATTGGACAGCTCTGGTAAAGGGGAAGAACTTCTTTTTCAAAGAAAGGCCTGTGGCCACATACAGGCTCTAGCCCATGATCTTCACAATGCCCAGGGATAGGACCAGGAGGCTCTGGGAGAGTCTTTTTGCATTTGGGAATGTGCATGAGTTGCTAAGCCAGAGAAAAAATAGTAATATCTGGTCTTGAGATATATGCTCCTCCTATTTCTCCTCCTAAATCATGGACTCTTTAAAACAACACGGTATGAAGATATTTCTATAAACAACCCCTGTCCTTCAAAATAGTTCCTTTAGGCTGGGGTCTTTGGGGCTTGGGATCTGGTCTTCCACCCTATGCCATAGATATACTGTCCTAAGGAATGAGGCTTGAATGTTGTATATTCATTAGAATAAAACTGGTACCATTGATGTCAAACATTATGAAGTTGTTACTAAATCCAGTGATGACTCATGACCCCAATAAGGAAACAACTCTAAGGGTCATTAGAGATTCCCTCATTAGCTTTCTTTCATTATATTTTTTCCTATGAATAAACTTCCCTGTGAGAAACCAAATATATTTAGTAGGAAATAATATTATTTAGGGGCTGTCTTAAGCCTGTAGGGGCTCCCATAACAAGTACCAGAGACTGGGTGATTTATGAACAGCTGATATCTATTTCTTACCATTTTGGAGACCAGATGTCCAAGGTCAGGGTGCCAGAGTGCTCTGGTCATACATGCTGACACTCCTTTTGTGGGCTGCAAACAGCCAGCTTCTCTCCGTGTCCTCCCACAGTGGAGACAGAATGCTAGCTCCCTGGCCTCTGTTGCAAGGACACAGATCCCATCATGGGACCCCACTCTCATGACCTCCCAGAGGCCCCACCTCCAAATACCATTACACTGGGGATTAGGTTCCAACCAATGAGCTTTGGAGGGACCCAAACACTCAGTTCATAATAACTGCCTACTTTTAAAGAGCAATTTGTAATCTGTATTTTCGTGAAGATTGTCCTATTTGAATCGTACGAGAAAGTCCTAAGAAGTCTTTAGGACAGATATTATGGGTCCTATTTAATGGACAATGTCACTCGAGCTTTGGTCCATTTCCCCTAATTAGTAAAGGTAAATGAGGAAGTAGGACTTTGGCCTCAGCACCCAGACGCTCAGTTTGGGTGGGGGCTGCCATATTGCAGTGGTTAAGGATAAGGCCATAGAGTAGAACTGGATCCCAATAGCCCACTTCCCCGCTACCCTGGGAAGTGAACCATACTGAACCTCTCTGCACCTCAACCTCCTCATCCATATCTTCTTCCTGAGAAAAATCTGGGGAATAAATAACCCAACACCTGTCTGACAGATGACAGAAATCGAAGCCCGGGGACATCAAGTGACTGGTCCAGGCCACATAGCTCAGCAGGAGGAGATCCAGGTTTAAAGGGAAGTCCAATTCCAGAACCTGTACTCTTTTATGTATTTCTATTTTCATAAGTGGGGCTAAGTTTTGTTGTATTCTCCACTTTTGGAAAACATCATGAATCTGCTGATTGAGGTGGACTTCCTGGGGCACAATGAGAAAGTCACCGTCAAATCCAAGTTTGGGCCGATTCTTGTTCTGTCCCAACAGAGAGTGTCTATAGCCTTCTGATCTTTTTTTTTTTTTTTAAGCCTATTGCTACATAATTGATAAATAAAATGTAAGATATTTAAAGTGTATCATAATGACATACACTATGAAAGGTTAATGCATACTTTACTTGTTAGTTTTTTCAGTGAGAACATTTTCTACTCTCCTAGCAAATTTCAGCTGTATAACACAGTGTTACCAACTACAGTCACTATGTTAGACATTGGATCCTCACACCCTGTTTATCTCACAGAAGAAAGTATAAGACTGTATGGGAAGTTTGACCAAGCTTCCCCTCTATCCCTTACCCCTCACCCACAACCCCTGGCAACCACTTTTCTATTCCATGCTTTTACGAGTTGGATTTTTTTTTTTAAGATACCACATTATCCGTGATATCATGCAGTATTTGTCTATTTCTGTCTGGCTTATTTCAGCTTACATGATACCCTCAAGATCCATCCATACTGTTGCAAATGGCCAGATTTCCTTCTTTCTCGTGGCTGACTGATATTCTATTACAAAGATAAAGATCTATAGAGAGATGTATAAATCTGTATCTATATTTCTATTTATCACATTGTCCTTATCTCTTCATCCGCTGACAGACACTTAGATTGTTTCCATGTCTTGGTTACTGTGAATAATGCTGCCACCAACGTGGGATGACAAATACCTCTTTGAGGTCCGATTTCCATTTCCTTTGTGTCTATACCTCAAATTGGGATTGCTGAATCATATGGAAGTTCTATTTTAACTTTGTGAGGAACCCTTTATCCTGTTTTCCAATTCGCATTCCCATCTGATTCATTTTAGTCTGGAACGAGACAAGAATGTTCCAGTTTCAGCAATTAAAACGTCCAGCTCAGCCTATGAACACATCCTCAGAGCTCTTACTCCGTTGGGAGCATCTCCTTCCCTTGGTGTTATTCAGACTGGGAAGCCTGAGATGGAGCAGGGTGCAGTGTCCTATTTGCTTGGTTAGTCTCCTCCTGCCCCGTCCCCACACTTATCCCTGGCCTAATCGGGGAAGGGGAGAAGATCAGGAGGTGAAGTGGTTGGTACCATCTTGATCCAACATCCATGCTCTCTGGCTCGCAGTTGTCCCCAGCCAACTGCCACCAGGATGTTGTGTGGGTGATGGAGAACCTGGTTCAGCTGGGACTGTGCTCCACTTTTCCCTTGTCTTGGGTCTCTGCCAAGCACCCTTTTCTGGATCTCGTTCTCTAGGCACTCCTCTTGGACAGAATCCCTTAGCTCATGGGACCCCCAGCTTCCTGATGTGACCGCCATCCCTGGGGAAGTACAGGGACCTCCTACTGCAGCTCTGCCTCTTTCTGCCCTTCCCTGCCTTGAACACTGCCATCACATTTATATTCCACAGGTGGACGTCAGATGCCCATATTCTCTACACCTCCCGGACTCCAGGAGACCCAGCTGAAGGTGTCTTTTTGAAGTCTCTCTCAGTTGTAAGGTGGGGAATAGGTATCCCTCTGAAGAAATACCAACAATTTTCTCGAAGGATTACCTCCACTCTTCTCTTTGACTTCCAAGTTCCCACGCACTCCGGGAGATGCAGGATAAGCAAACCATCCCAACACCTGCTTCCAGACCCCACCTTGCAAGTCTTGTATAGATGGTGTGGATTCAACTTCACTCTGGAACAGAGGATACTTGACACTTGTTTTCCTGAGGCTCTGGAGGCCTGAGGCACGACTGACATGAAACGTCCCTTCTCTCCGGCCTTCCCTGTACCCTGCGTTAAGTACTTGTATCTGTGTGTGGCACGTTGTACGTGCTCAGCTCATATTTGCTTTTATTGTATCCTGAGATCTGCCACTGTAACTTTGGACAAGTGCCTAAAGGCCACTCTGCTTCAGTGTGTTAGAGTCCTGGTCAGGCGCTCACGGTGGAAAGCCTGGCGCCCAGCCCTTTTTAAAAGAGACCTGGGGGTGCAGCCCCCTAGGAGTGCACCCAGGTGAAAAGGTAATTTCGGCACACACACACAAAAAGCAGTGATTGCTGCCAAAGGCACGATGAAGGAGCATCAAAAAAGGACTCTCAGCCCACTCTTGTTGGGAGAGGACAGCATCCCCCTGCCCCCAGGGGCAGGAAACTGGAAGAAGAGTCAGGGACCAGCCAGAAGAGTCTCTAGAAATCCCAGCCAGTGGGATGCGCAGTCATCCCCCAGCACGTAGGCTGCCGTCTCTGCATCAGATCATTTCCACACTAAATGGAGAGAAGTAATACAGTTTACTTAGCAGCATCTTTGTTTGTTAAACAAGCTGGGACGAAAGCTGGAGCCTAGATTATTTATCCTCATCTGAAATGTATGAGAACAACACTTAGAACATACTTCTTGGCGGAGACAGGGAGGAGTCCTTAATGAAGCATTTTCTTGGGTCTGATTTTTATTTGTCTTTACCAGGTTCATTTAATCTGATAGATGGTCTAAGCCTCAGAATAATGCCACTGGAATCTCATGAAGATGTGTAAAGCCAGAGCGCCTGGGGGGCTCCGTGGGTGAAGCATCTGCCTTCGGCTCAGGTCATGATCCCAGAGTCCCAGGATCGAGTCCCATGTCAGGCTCCCTGTTCAACAGGGAGTCTGCTTCTCCCTTTTCCTCTGCCCCTCCCCCTGCTCTCTCTGTTTCACTCAAACAGATAAAATCTTTAAAAAAGAGATATCTAATCCTGTGATGCTTCTCGCACTGAGACCGAGCCTCTGTGCTTCTGGGAGTCACCAGAGCTTGTCAGTGTCAGCTAGGGCTGCTGTAACAAGACATCACGGAAAGGGGGCTTAAACAGCAGACACTTACTCTCTGACAGTCTGGATACTGGAGTCTAAGATCAAGGTGCTGGCAGAGCAGGGTTAATATCTGTTGAGATTTCTCTGCTTGGCTTGCAGATGCCCACCTTCTCACCCTGTATCGCACAGACTGCCTTTTCTGTGTGAGCGCACATTCCTTCAGTCTCGTCCTCTTATAAAGAAACCAGTCCTACTCACTCAGGACCCCACTCTGATGACCTTATTGAATCTTCATTACATCCTTGAAAGGTCCTGTCTCTAAAAACAGTCACATGGGGGCTTAGCACTTCCGCATATGAATTTGAGGGAGACCTGATTCAGTTTGTAACAGAGCTGTGCCTACATGTTCCATTTCCTCTACCGGGCATTTGGGAAGACTGCACGTCCTGCTTCCTTTGAATTCAGATGTGGCTCAAGGGTGAGAGAGGACGGCACCTGCTTCATCGCTTGCTTTGTCTGATGAAATGGCTCATGAAGTGACATGCAAATGGAGAAGAGACTTAGATTCTAATCTAAGGCATGAATTCCCACATTCCCTTCCCCCTCAAAACACCTGTTCTGGAGATGCTTCTGCTTCCAGGGGAGCCTGATGAGCAAAGCGCCCCATGCTGACCAGTGTTGTTCACATATGTGAAAGAGAAATTAAAAAAAACAAAAACAAAAACCAAAACTATACACACACTTTTACATGTGTTTTGCCATTGAGATTTGGGGTTTGCTTGTTGCTTGTGCATGACCTAGCCCGTCCTGACTTATGCAAAGTCGCGTATTCATTTGTTATGACATTTGGGATGTATAAAACCCAACACATAGCTTTACATCTTCTCTTCCTAGGCTATGTCAGAAAACAGTGGTATAATGGTACTTATTCTGACAACTTATTTTTTGTTCCTTTTCTGAGCATACATCTGATATCGATAATATATGTCATCTGGCCTGGTAATTCTCTTATACCAGCTTTTCTCCCAAGCTACAAGCCAACCTTCTCATCAACTCACTGTCAGCGCCTTCAATTCAACATGCTCAAGAACAGATTTGTTCTACCCCAAACTCTAGGACTTCCTCTGGCTCACCACTTTTATGATCATCATGGCTGCAAACATCAGAGACACTTTGTGTATGCATCAGAGGTAGAGGAAATATGTCTTTGAAATCTTTCCATTTCTCTAAAAATTGTTTTGGAAAATTTCAAGTCTTTCTGGAGGGCAACAGAATTATGCCATGAACTTCTGTGTCCTTGTCATCTAGCAACTCATTACCAGCTAGGCCAACCTTGTTTTTCTGTTTCTGTATCTACCCCAATCAGATGAGTTTGAAGCTATAAATGTTTCAGTATGTATTTCTAAAAGATAGGGATTCTGTAAAAAAAAAATAGTTACAACACTTTATCACTGAAAATTAATTAACAGTCTATGATATTTTGAGTCAGTGTTCCACTTCTGCTATTTGTCAACTGTCTCGTAATATTGTTGTTGTGGTTGACATCTGTGTGATTCAGGTTGATATAAAGTCCACACACCTCCATCAGCTGGTCTGTTTCCTTAGTCTGTAAATGCTCTGATTCCCCCTTCTTTCTTCCTTTTTCCTTACAATTCATTTGTTGAAGAGTCCACTGTGGTGGTCTTGTAGGGTTTCCTACAGTTAGGATTTTGTTGATTGTATTCCCAGGAAAGTTTGTTTAGTGTGTTCTAGAGTCCCCTGTGTTTCCTATAAATTGACAGTTTGATAGAGACGCATGATACGCATTATTTGGCAAAGCTGCTGCATAGGTGACATATTCTATTTCTATAAGGAAGTTCACCATACGTGGTCTCTTTCTGTGGTATTAGCAACCACTGATGATTATTGTTGAGGTCAGTGGTTCTCAATCTTGAGCATGTACCAGAATCTTCTGGCAGGCTTGTTAACCTGCAGATTGCTGAGGTCCCACTTGAGTTTTTGATTCAGTAGGTCTGGGTCAGACTCAATAGCTCACATTTTTAATAAGCTCCCAAGTGATACTGCTGGTCCAGGGACCATCTTCTGAAAACCACGGACCTGGAGCTCTTATTTTGTTAGTGGTTGAAAGGTAGTGATGTTCTAGTCTCTCTCTCCTTAATTCATTAACTAGAATGCGTTTATACAAAAATGTTCCAAATCATTTATTTGTTTACCTTGGGTTAGAGTCTGTGTAAGGAAGGCACTATAAACGTTTGATTCTTTCCCTTTATCTACCAGTTTCCTTTACTGATCTTCAAACTGCCTCGTCTTTAGCCATGGGAACCTTGGAGACGTTTTGAGTCTGTGTTCTTCTTTGTCAAATACCTTGTGGTCAGTCCAGCAGCGACATCCTTGTACACCACTGTCTCCACCCTGTGCCCACCCTCTTCCCCGCTGCAGCTCATTTCACATACCAGTAGGTGTCCCATGAACCTGTCTTGTGAAATTCCAGTCACATCATAAAAAATTCTCGGTGACTCACCAAATTAAATATAGACCTTGGCATTGGCATTGGAGTCCTAGTTTTTCTCACTCCTGCCATGAAATTGGGAAGTCCCACCTCGGAGCCTTTGTTCATCCCGCCTCTCCACCTCAGCGTTCCGTACTCTCTCTCAGTACTTCATTCATCCTAAATGCCACTTGATTTATGGATCTCGTCCTGATGTCTTCAGCTAGGAAGCTGAGCCCTTCTGAGGCATTTGCCTGCATTTTGTACTTCTCTTAAAGTATTTGCTTGGAGGCTTCATATTGTCACTAGCAGGCTTGTCTATTACTCTCTGCAGTAGCAATGGTCTCTTGGTGGTTTCGCTCAACTGCATACTTCTGTGGCATCCTGTCCTACAACTTTCCTATTTGTAGGATTACACTGAAAATGAAGTATTAGCCATGAACTCAACTAATAGTTACTGAAAGAGATACGGATTGATACATATATTTATAGCTATAGAAATACTTATATGTATGTATATCTCATATCTATGAACTCCAAGGCACAAAAAATGCCTATTTTTTTCCATCTGAATGTTCAAAGCAACAACATAAGAGAGACAATTCATGGAGAGTCAGTAATCTCCCCATTTCCATTTCAGTAAGCTGGGAGCACAAATAATTCTCTTCTTGCTCCATCTGTAACTTCCTCTTATTTGAAACCCTTAATCTCACTCCAGTCCACAAAGATCTGAACCTTCGTTCTTAAATTTGGGTAATCCAATATATCTGACATAGTATACACTGCTCTGTCTGGTTACATTTCACTCAAATATGTCTGCATTCTGATCCCCCTGGCTAAATTTGGAAAGATGGTGTTTTTGAAAATCAGCTTTCAGGAATAATAGATGAGAAAACTGACCTACCTCTGTTGCAAGCAAATTGGAGAAAGGTTTCCCACACTTCACGGTGCTGTACCCTGAAAAGCCAGAAGGAAAAAATCAGGTGGATAATTTTTATGTCTGTTGCTATGACAACTCACCCAGCCACTTCCGCCAGGATATGGACAATTATGCCAAAGCAGGGATTCTCGGCCTGGAGTCCCCAAGCTACGCTGCGAAGTAAACCTTCCAAATCCCCCTCTGGCAACATGAGAAATGAAATCGAGTGTACCAGAATTCACACCCTGTTCTGGGGAAACACCTGTAAGAGAGGCCATAAACCACTCACTGATTAATGCTAGAAACCAGAATAAATTGCCTTGGTGCATTATTATGGCATGAACCATCTGGAGGGACCATCAGATTCACAAGTCATGCCTAACATCACAAGAGGAGATCTGCTGACACCCACGGAGAAAATGACCACTGTCTCTCGTTCTCACAATGCAAGAGTTCTAGGAGGCATCCAGCATTTTACTGTGCCTGCTGAGAGGGACTTTCATTTCAGGTGTTGAGTAAATGCAATTCTCCCTTGTATTCTCAATATTATGATAAGCTGGAAGCCTAAGAATACTTCTGTTCAGGATTCTAATTGTGCCATTATTTGAATTCTTAAAATGATTATGGAAGGATTTGAGATTACAGGTAGGGTTCTCTTAAGAATCCATTTGGGGTTGAAATTTAATTCCTCTGCTGTCCATTGGTCCTTCATGGGTTAAAAAAAGTCCACCTTCCCAAAATAAGGAAAATTCCATCTGCAGAAAGCCAAAAAAGTCAAATATACAATCTGCAAACAAAGGACTTTCACTTGTTCTTTGAGAACAATACCAAGTGTGAAATGGAAAGGCAAATATTTTTCTGGAAATAATTTCCACATGTGTGCATGTGTGTGTTTGTGTGTGTCTAGGGACGGAGGGGCAGAATGGAAACCACTGGGAGGTGTAGGGTATGGGAATTTGGAATTGCTACTTCCTTCTGCCTTTTTTCCTGAGGTGCTAAATTTTAGCACAGTGCTTCTTGTTCCTTAATTAATGATTAAACAAATCCGATTCATGATTTAACTTAATTAAACAACTAATGAATTTGTGTATGTAGGAATCATTAATGCGGCGTGTGAAGCAGGGCCTCTAGGGCATGGTTAACTCAGTTCTTCACAGCTCAGTAAACAGTATCTAGAGCTGTACACATGTCTCTTTGCCTTAGAGGCCACACCCGTGCTGTAGAGTCATCATTTCCGGGTTAGTGACACACATAGACACTATATGCGTAGATTACCCTTTGCGTACAAGGATAATTTCTCTGGCACATTTGCTACGAGACACAGATTTGGAAATGTGTTTCCATCAGGGACAATCAGCTTAGTTATTCTTTAAAAGGTACTGAGACCTATTATAGAAATGCTCAGGGGCAACTCATTTTAGGAGGACAAAATGCAATCTTGTTATATTTTTAGAGATTCTCATTTCTTTTTCAAAGCACAATGGCATCTCAGAAATCCAACTGAAAGGCCACTTTGTGAAATAGAACATTTGAAAAAAAATAGTTTTTGGAGGCCCTTACTTTGGGATGGCAATGGGTCTCTCTTTCCTGGGTTGCGGTACCATTTTGGAAAAAGGAAAGAGAGAGAAGACAACCATCACACATCAATGCTTCACAGCGGTCCTGTGTTGTAGATACGTTAGCTCATTTGGGATGTTTTCATCTTGATTTTCAAGGAGGGAATCAGGGCCTGGAGAGATGAGCTAACTTGCCCAAGGTCACCCAACTAATACGCAGTAGAGCTGGGGAATCTTCGACATCTGTCTGTGTTTGTGCCATACCATCCATCGAAGAATGCCTAGCACGCACCTAATTGATCGCTTGAGGTTCTAATGTACATGACAACAGTTTGTTTTCTGAAGTAGGAAAACATTTCCCTCAGAATCTCATTGACACTCTTAATTTGCTTAACAAACAAACCATTTTATCCTGAGTTGTGCCAAGGAAAACTTCAGTGATCCCCTGTCTCTATTATCACTGACTTCAAATTAGGGAGTCCTATTTAATGAGGTTCCACTGTAGATGACATAAAAGATATGGAGGCTTTCTACCTGGTTATTCATACAGAGCAGCCCAGACTTAGAGCAAACCTCTGATGAGGAGAAATGGAGAGCAATTGGCAGCGTTGCCATGGGAAGCAAACCTGGGAGTTGTATAGTTGCCTTTTGAGTTTGCGAAATACATTTAAACAACCGACACTGCTTTAGGTAGCTCTCTGAATATCTGTATTTTGGAGACAGAGTTGTTTCAAGTCATTAGTCTTTTCATCCTGTGTAGACAAATTATAGGATCTCCTGGGGATGGCTCTTTCTGCTGACCCCAGCCTTTATCCACAAGCACAGGGGCTCTGTGAGAGTGAATGGATTAAAATTAGCCTATTTCAACAAACTCCTGTGTCCATATTTATTGATCGCTCCTGGACTTTACCTTTCTTCCTTCCTTCCTCTTTCTCTTTCTTTCTTTTTTTTTTTTAAGATTCTATTTATTTATTTGTGAGAGAGAGAGAGCATGAGTGGGGGGAGGGTCAGAGGGAGAAGGAGTCTCCCCTCCGAGCAGGGAGCCTGATGTGGGACTCTATCCAGGACCCTGAGATCATGACCTGAGCTGAAGGCAGTCACTTAACCAATGGAGCCACCCAGACTCCCCAGTCCTGGACTCTTCTGAACTGTGACTTTTCATGGCACAAGCAACATGAAACATTAGGCAACAGCTACTGAATTCACAAAACATGGAATCTGAGCAGTCCACGTCCTTGTAAGGTTGGTGAGTGGCAGAAGAGGCATGGGTCATGTATGAGAAGTCTCAAAATGCTGAAGTCCTTAGCTCTTGGTAGGATCAGTAGGACGCGATCAAAGAGCCTGGATGATCCTTAAGAGCAGAAACCCCCAGGTGTGAGCTTCCAGAAAGTGATGTCTTGGGTGGATTAAATCTCATCATGAGAAGACAGGGAAGGTCAGGATAGAGATAGACTTCAGCTGCTGCCTCCTTCTGTCTTCACCTTCCAAACTCCCTCAAGAAGGAAGAGAAGCAAATGTCAAGTGCTCCAAAGTAGTCCAGTTCTGGTTGAGGCTAAGAAAGGGACTTTCAGGAACACTGACTTACTCTACTTCTTCAATGTGGGCAATGGTTTGCTTTGCCTCCAAATGCATCTTCTTCGGAGTTTGCTAGCATTCAACTATTTCTTTCTGAGCACCTACAGAGAAATTTCTCTCAGATCTTAGGACCAGAGAAATCTGTATCCCTGAGTAACAACTGGCTTGTTTTGAGTTCACGTACACCATGACTCTGGAATCTGATTGTATTTCTCTGTTGCTTTGTCTCCTAAGGAGTTTGGAGCAGGGATTCTGACTCATCGTGTTGGTGACAGCCCCTGAATCCTCATTCTTTTTCACCCATCTTTGATATACCAGATTTGTCCTTTCCATACCAACTCTTTTTCTCCAGTCCCTGTTCTGAAATTTTCAGGACATGTCAACAGAATGACCAAAGAACATTACAATCTCTTCATCCTTCCATGTTTGCACACTGCATAATTCTAGGAAATGCCAATTACATAGACTACAATGTAACCACAGTGTGAATGGTGCCTTCCAGAGTTGTGCAGTGCATAACTTGTACAACCATTCGTGAGCACCCTGGCAGAAGACAATCTCCCCCAGAGGCTCCATGTTGTTCTTAGATGGGATATACTTATATTTCACAGTCTGGGATTCTTTAAGAACAATGGGCCCAAATAATTTGAACCATGACTTAGCAATGCCCACCTATGCTTTTCTTCTGTGATTTCCTTTTGAAACAGTGTAAACATCTGGGAGAAAACCCTAAGTATAAAATGATACCATTGTATGTATAGTGTGTATTCTGACAGAACCCACGACTTGGATAATTCTGTCTTCATTCATCCAGTTAAATTCTTGGAAGAATGCATGGTACCCCCTTTGCTATGGCGACTTTATAGGGTCAATTGCCCTATTTCTCCATTCATTATGTTTGTCTTTCATGGAGATGCCTGGGGTCAAATGCCATTTCTACTCAGCTTCCCTGAAAGAGATTACTGTGTCAGACAATCCCTTCTGCAATCCCTGAACCCGTCTTCTCCTACGTTTTCCTAAGCACAGGTGGAGGCCCTGACTAGCCTTTTCGTCCATAACAAGAAAGGAGGACAGACCTTTTCGAATTACCTGGAGGGACGCTATCTCCCGCTCCCTGATTAGCAGAATGTGTGTTATGTTCCCAACACCTAAGATGAGTTTGGTCCCAAGATAACTTCCCTCGTGTCATCTTGGAGCTTCTGAAGTTTTCTACATTTAGTAAACCAAAACACATCCTTATCATTCATATGCCCAGAAAGCATTTTAGAGTCCACACCAAATCCATCTACTTTTAGGATTCTTTCCTGCCCATACTAAACTGATAATCCAAGCCCAAACACAAGAGGACACAACACGCAGAGACAAGTGGTAATTCAGCAGTAAATGTTGTTACAATACAGAGACTCAAGGTGTGCAGATTTAAGTATGGGGACTTAAGTGTAAGTATGTGATTTGCCTGCATTGTAAAGAGGGTAGCTCTGAAAAATTTCATGTTTAGGCAGGAAATACAACGGTAGCAGTAGTTTCCTTCTCAGTCTGCATAGGTTTGGGATTGAAGGATAAAGGGAAACAGACTCTACTCCAGCAAGGGACCATGTCATTTCAGAACATAAAAATGCTAGTAGCAAGTGCAGAGTCTGTTGGGACAGTGAAGGCAGCATAGGTTAGAGTTCAGGGTCTGGGATGCTGTTTTCTCCCAGTATAACTGAGACCCCTGCCTTAGTAGATGGGCCGAAATGAGGGAAAAGACATGACATCGTGTGGGACACTTCCAGGCAGAAGGACATTCTTCCGTGATGGGCGCTTTGGGCGTCTCGATGATGATACTGGGATAAGGTCCTCCCAGGGATGAGAGAGGACCAGAGAGAACTGTTAACCATCAAGGGATACAGACGCCTGGTGTGAGAACTGTATCTACTTTTTCTTTGTAATTTATTGGAGCATAAATGAATATTGCTCTGTGAGATGCTATTACCTTTTTCCATTTCCACTTCGTTAAGAAACTGGTTCAAAAGAAGAGAAAAGGGAAGGAAAGAAAAGGGGAAAGCTTTCGCCAGATGTGGCCAAGATTGATCTCAATTCTGGTCTGCTTTTCTGTTCCTTTTGTGTGGACCACCTTCTCCCGACCCTTTGGTGTCTGCCAATGCCATCCTTGGCCTTTCCTGTCTGGGCTTGGGCACCATGTGCTAATATCAGAGTTTCTACTCCCAGCCAATGCCCGAGGTGAACATCAGCTGTAATCTTTATCAACCGTGTTTTCCTAGAGGTTTGCCTCCCCCAGTATCCTCTGCAAACCGCCACCTGCTGCTAATGACCAGTTCCAGGGAAAGCCTTGCTCTGGGCCGCGCCAAACTCCTACTCGATTCCACCGGCTCAGTCCGTTCTGTGTCCTGGGTCTGCTTTATAAGAACAGTCATGACCATCCCGTGTGAATTAGCATGCCGAGGGCTGGCTTGAAATCCCATTTAAGTGTCACAGCAACGGTATGAAAACGCCCTGCTATTACCCCATCGCAGACAGGCCCTGTAAGACGTAGGAAGACACGGACAGACGTAAGTCAGAGCTGGGGCTTAGCCCCAAGGCACCAAGGACAGCTCCTGCCTTCTTCTCCATCACATTCTCTCCATCTCTGTACCGCACGCTAGATCTTTCTGTGGGGCAAGTGACTTCCTTTATAAACTTCAAATTGAAAACAGACCCTCTATCGAGAATGAACTCGGAGCCCAGGTTCTCCTCTAAGACTTTGGCTGGTGAAGGTCTTCCCACCGCTGACAGCGAGGATGCCAGGAGCACCCAGCACAGCGCCCGGCACCCAGACAGGACTCTAAATAAGCCGTCTCTTTTTCTCTTTGTTCGCTTTTGCCAGGGAGGAGGACGTCGAGTTCTGTGTGCTGCGTCTGCGAACGCCTTCATTTGCTTGTCCCAAGGCTTTTCACTCATTCTGGGTGTCTGATGAGTACTAATAGCAGTGAGCGCGACGGTGATACTGACAGTAGCCTTGATGACAATGCTCAGTCACTCCCTCATAGCCCTCTGAGAGACGAGGCTGTTACATGAGCTACGTAGCTGTCGTAGCTCGGGAGTGCCACTGCCCTGTGTCTCTGGCACACCCTAGCTCAGCGAGATGACAACGAGACATCTGTTAGTGTGAACTTCTATATATCAAGGTTGATGCATAACACGAGTGCCTCTGAAGCTCACATCATTCCCGTGTCAGAGGGCGACATCTGGCAGTGAGGTCAGGCAACAGAGGCAGCAAAAAGAATGTGTGTTCCTGGTCGAGCTGGGAGCACGTGTCCCTTCCCTTGGCAAAGCCGCCCTCGTGTTTATGAATGTATTCAGAGAAAACGGTGTCTTTCTCTGGCTGTGTTTGGCTCAGAATGAGCAACCTAGACTGAGAAGACGCAGTGGGTACACGTGCATTTTTTAAATTCTCTCTCAAACTCTCCTGAATCTGGAGTTCTTGGAAATTGATTCTGGTGGAGAAAATCTGCATCCATGTCATGTGATAAAACCACGAACCTGGAAAAGGTTGTCGATAGTTCTGTGACTCACCCCAGCCTGGTCTGGGCTCCTTCTGTGACCTGCACTTATTTTATTGAAGGGTGAGTAAAGTCAGACGTTGTCAGTGTCAGATGCTAGAGCAGGAATAGCAGCGGCTGCACAAGCCAGCCTCCCTTTCCCAGCAGAGCTCAGGGGATTTGTCCAAACCCAGGGAGGCATATATGATAGGTTCTGCCTCCAGCATTTCCAGCACGGCCAGCAGGTTTGCAGAAACAAGATGTTTTGGAAACAGCTCGAAATTTCTTACTTAATCTCAGAAGGTATTTAGACATGATTCTCTTCAATGTGATAGTCTAGTATAATTAAAGCCATGGATCTTAAAGCAAATAGAAAAATCCATATGCTGGTAGTGCATTCTCATGGCTATCTTTGGTGGTTAATATTAAGAAACTATCCCATAAAGAACCATGCTCAAGTCAGAGCCACATAATAGTAATGATGTTCCCATAGTACTAATTCAGTAGTTCAATAGATTACAGAAAAGATATTTCTTTCCTGAAATATAGATCTGGAGTTTTCTAACTGCTTTGAAGCCGAGTTCATAAATACCAGATTTTGAAGACTCAGTTTGTTTCCTGAGGACCTAACAAGAGATGCTCACCTATACACTGATGTCTACCCGTAGAAGAAAAGGACACAAAAATGCACTACACACCAAGGGAAAAATTCAACAGTGCTCTAAATGGAGTGCAACTTAATTAACTTGGGACAGTGAAGCCAACTATATTTGGAAAAATTAAAATGTAGCAGACAAAATGTTTATGTTTTTTCTTCTCTTCCTGGGGCACGATTTCGAGTAGAAGCTTGAGAAGAAATGCTGATGAGCAGGGCAGAAGGAAAGGTGACTAGGTGACTAGGCGTGGGTGTGCCTTCTTTTCCCACAGAGACTCTCTTCGACATCTGATTATGTGAAATGCTTTGGGGTAACGCCCTTGTTAGACATGCCATTAGTATCTGAGAGATGGCATGTAAATCCTCTGTTTATTTTATTTTAGAAAAATGAGCCTTCCACTGACCCACGAGGTCTTAGGAAGAAAAGTAAAAGCACATCCTTGGCTTGAGTTCCACGAGTTGTAATTCCAGTGGGCATGTGCTGCTGCTTGTTGACATTTTCCTGCGGTTTCAGTCCCTTTATTTTAATGAAGGTTTTTAAAAAATATATTTTTAAAGATTTTATTTATTAGAGAGAGAGAGGACACAAGCAGGGGGAGAGGCAGGCAGAAGGAGAAGCAGACTCCCTGCTGAGCTGGGAGCCCAATGTGGGACCTGATCCCAGGACCCTGAGATCATGACCTGAGCTAAAGGCAGATGCTTAACTGACTGAGTTGCCCAGGCGACCCTGTTTTTGTGTGTGTGTGTGATTTTTTTTTGTGTGTGTGTGTTTCTTTTTTGTGTGTGTGTTTGTTTCTCTTTAAAGAAACTTTTAAGACTCCTCTTTTTCTTTTCTTTTCTCCTTTTCTTCCCCCTCCCCCTGCTCCCCCTCCACCTCCTCCCCCCCCTTCCTCTTCTTCCTTCTTCTTTGATGGACAAGGCATAGGAGACATGGTTAGGAGAATTTGTTGCCTACTTTTGATAACCCTGATTAATTTTTTGAGGGGGTAGTTGTCCTGTGTGTACTTTTCCATTTTCCAACAGTGCAAGGAGGGAATGGGATGGTGATGCAGCCTGTGGCTTGGGAGTCAGACAGACAAAGGTGACAGCGTGGCTCAGATCCTCCTAGCTCTGTGACCTTGGGCAGGGAGGCCAATATTAGCACTCATCCCACAAAGCTGCCTGAAAACAGAAGGGTGAAAAGGTCAATGCATTTTTTTAGGGTTGACAATTTGATAGTAAGCAAAAACAAAATCTGGTCAGTCTTGTCTTTTATAGTATTTAAGCTTTCTATTTAATCGTACCCTGTTTCATCGGCTAAGACTTGTGGCACAATGCTGATAGCAATCATTCTAGCAAACAGATAACTTATCTTTTCAAATTTCAAAGGGAATATGTATTTCTAATATATATATTTTTTTAATTAATAAATTTTATTTATTGATTTTTTAAACATATAATATATTTTTATCCCCAGGGGTACAGGTCTGTGAATCGCCAGGTTTACACATTTCACAGCACTCACCATAGCACATACCCTCCCCAATGTCCATAACCCCACCCCCCGTCTCCCAACCCCCCTCCCCCCATCAACCCTCAGTTTGTTTTGTGAGATTAAGAGTCACTTATGGTTTGTCTCCTTCCCAATCCCATCTTGTTTCATTTACTCCTCTCCTACCCCCTTAACCCCCCATGTTGCATCTCCTCTCCCTCATATCAGGGAGATCATATGATAATTGTCTTTCTCCGATTGACTTACTTCGCTAAGCATGATACCCTCTAGTTCCATCCACGTCGTCGCAAATGGCAAGATTTCATTTCTTTTGATGGCTGCATAGTATTCCATTGTGTATATATACCACATCTTCTTTATCCATTCGTCTGTTGATGGACATCTAGGTTCTTTCCATAGTTTGGCTATTGTAGACATTGCTGCTATAAACATTCGGATGCACGTGCCCCTTCGGATCACTAAGTTTGTATCTTTAGGGTAAATACCCAGTAGTGCAATTGCTGGGTCATAGGGTAGTTCTATTTTCAACATTTTGAGGAACCTCCATGCTGTTTTCCAGAGTGGTTTCACCAGCTTGCATTCCCACCAACAGTGTAGGAGGGTTCCCCTTTCTCCGCATCTTCGCCAGCATCTGTCATTTCCTGACTTGTTAATTTTAGCCATTCTGACTGGTGTGAGGTGGTATCTCATTGTGGTTTTGATTTGTATTTCCCTGATGCCGAGTGATATGGAGCACTTTTTCATGTGTCTGTTGGCCATCTGGATGTCTTCTTTGCAGAAATGTCTATTCATGTCCTCTGCCCATTTCTTGATTGGATTATTTGTTCTTTGGGTGTTGAGTTTGCTAAGTTCTTTATAGATTTTGGACACTAGCCCTTTATCTGATATGTCGTTTGCAAATATCTTCTCCCATTCTGTCAGTTGTCTTTTGGTTTTGTTTACTATTTTTTGCTGTGCAAAAGCTTTTGATCTTGATAAAATCCCAATAGTTCATTTTTGCCCTTACTTCCCTTGTCTTGGGCGATGTTCCTAGGAAGATGTTGCTGCGGCTGAGGTCGAAGAGGTTGCTGCCTGTGTTCTCCTCAAGGATTTTGATGGATTCCTTTCTCACATTGAGGTCCTTCATCCATTTTGAGTCTATTTTCGTGTGTGGTGTAAGGAAATGATCCAATTTCATTTTTCTGCATGTGGCTGTCCAATTTTCCCAACACCATTTATTGAAGAGGCTGTCTTTTTTCCATTGGACATTCTTTCCTCCTTTGTCAAAGATTAGTTGACCATAGAGTTGAGGGTCTATTTCTGGGCTCTCTATTCTGTTCCATTGATCTATGTGTCTGTTTTTGTGCCAGTACCATGCTGTCTTGATGATGACAGCTTTGTAATAGAGCTTGAAGTCCGGGATTGTGATGCCACCGACTTTGGCTTTCTTTTTCAATATTCCTTTGGCTATTCGAGGTCTTCTCTGGTTCCATATAAATTTTAGGATTATTTGTTCCATTTCTTTGAAAAAAATGGATGGTACTTTGATAGGAATTGCATTAAATATGTAGATTGCTTTAGATAGCATAGACATTTTCACAATATTTATTCTTCCAATCCAAGAGCATGGAACATTTTTCCATTTGTGTCTTCCTCAATTTCTTTCATGAATACTTTATAGTTTTCTGAGTATAGATTCTTAGCCTCTTTGGTTAGGTTTATTCCTAGGCATCTTATAGTTTTGGGTGCAATTGTAAATGGGATTGACTCCTTAATTTCTCTTTCTTCTGTCTTGCTGTTGGTGTAGAGAAATGCAACTGATTTCTGTGCATTGATTTTATATCCTGACACTTTACTGAATTCCTGTATAAGTTCAAGCAGTTTTGGAGTGGAGTCTTTTGGGTTTTCCACATATAGTATCATATCATCTGCAAAGAGTGATAGTTTGACTTCTTCTTTGCCGATTTGGATGCCTTTAATTTCCTTTTGTTGTCTGATTGCTGAGGCTAGGACTTCTAGTACTATGTTGAATAGCAGTGGTGATAATGGACATCCTTGCCGTGTTCCTGACCTTAGCGGAAAAGCTTTCAGTTTTTCTCCATTGAGAATGATATTTGCGGTGGGTTTTTCATAGATGGCTTTGATAATATTGAGGTATGTGCCCTCTATCCCTACACTTTGAAGAGTTTTGATCAGGAAGGGATGCTGTACTTTGTCAAATGCTTTTTCAGCATCTATGGAGAGTATCATATGGTTCTTGTTCTTTCTTTTATTAATGTGTTGTATCACATTGATTGATTTGCAGATGTTGAACCAAACTTGCAGCCCTGGAATAAATCCCACTTGGTCATGGTGAATAATCCTTTTAATGTACTGTTGAATCCTATTGGCTAGTATTTTGGTGAGAATTTTTGCATCTGTGTTCATCAAGGATATTGGTCTGTAATTCTCTTTTTTGATGGGATCCTTGTCTGGTTTTGGGATCAAGGTGATGCTGGCCTCATAAAATGAGTTTGGAAGTTTTCCTTCCATTTCTATTTTTTGGAACAGTTTCAGGAGAATAGGAATTAGTTCTTCTTTAAATGTTTGGTAGAATTCCCCCGGGAAGCCATCTGGCCCTGGGCTTTTGTTTGTTTGGAGGTTTTTGATGACTGTTTCAATCTCCTTACTGGTTATGGGTCTGTTCAGGCTTTCTATTTCTTCCTGGTTCAGTTGTGGTAGTTTAAATGTCTCTAGGAATGCATCCATTTCTTCCAGATTGTCAAATTTGTTGGCGTAGAGTTGCTCATAGTATGTTCTTATAATTGTCTGTATTTCTTTGGTGTTAGTTGTGATCTCTCCTCTTTCATTCATGATTTTATTGATTTGGGTCTTTTCTCTTTTCTTTTTGATAAGTCTGGCCAGGGGTTTATCAATCTTATTAATTCTTTCAAAGAACCAGCTCCTAGTTTCGTTGATTTGTTCTGTTGTTTTTTTGGTTTCTATTTCATTGATTTCTTCTCTGATCTTTATGATTTCTCTTCTCCTGCTTGGTTTAGGGTTTCTTTCTTGTTCTTTCTCCAGCTCCTTTAGGTGTAGGGTTAGGTTGTGTACCTGAGACGTTTCTTGTTTCTTGAGAAAGGCTTGTACCACTATATATTTTCCTCTCAGGACTGCCTTTGTTGTGTCCCACAGATTTTGAACCGTTGTGTTTTCATTATCATTTGTTTCCATGAATTTTTTCAATTCTTCTTTAATTTCCTGGTTGACCCATTCATTCTTTAGAAGGATGCTGTTTAGTCTCCATGTATTTGGGTTCTTTCCAAATTTCCTCTTGTGATTGAGTTCTAGCTTCAGAGCATTGTGGTCTGAAAATATGCAGGGAATGATCCCGATCTTTTGATACAGGTTGAGACCTGATTTGTGATCCAGGATGTGATCTATTCTGGAGAATGTTCCATGTGCACTAGAGAAGAATGTGTATTCTGTTGCTTTGGGATGAAATGTTCTGAATATATCTGTGATGTCCATCTGGTCCAGTGTGTCATTTAAGGCCTTTATTTCCTTGTTGATCTTTTGCTTGGATGATCTGTCCATTTCAGTGAGGGGAGTGTTAAAGTCCCCTACTATTATTGTATTATTGTTGATGTGTTTCTTTGATTTTGTTATTAATTGGTTTATGTAGTTGGCTGCTCCCACGTTAGGGGCATAGATATTTAAAATTGTTAGATCTTCTTGTTGGATAGATCCTTTGAGTATGATATAGTGTCCTTCCTCATCTCTTATTATAGTCTTTGGCTTAAAATCTAATTGATCTGATATAAGGATTGCCACTCCTGCTTTCTTCTGATGTCCATTAGCATGGTAAATTGTTTTCCACCCCCTCACTTTAAATCTGGAGGTGTCTTCGGGTTTAAAATGAGTTTCTTGTAGGCAACATATAGATGGGTTTTGTTTTTTTATCCATTCTGATACCCTGTGTCTTTTGATTGGGGCATTTAGCCCATTAACATTCAGGGTAACTATTGAGATATATGAATTTAGTGCCATTGTATTGCCTGTAAGGGGACTGTTATTGTATATTGTCTCTGTTTCTTTCTGATATACTACTTTTAGGGTCTCTCTTTGCTTAGAGGACCCCTTTCAATATTTCCTGTAGAGCTGGTTTGGTGTTTGCAAATTCTTTCAGTTTTTGTTTGTCCTGGAAGCTTTTTATCTCTCCTTCTATTTTCAGTGATAGCCTAGCTGGATATAGTATTCTTGGCTGCATGTTTTTCTCGTTGAGTGCTCTGAATATATCATGCCAGCTCTTTTTGGCCTGCCAGGTCTCTGTGGATAAGTCTGCTGCCAATCTAATATTTTTACCATTGTATGTTACAGACTTCTTTTCCCGGGCTGCTTTCAGGATTTTCTCTTTGTCACTAAGACTTGTAAATTTTACTATGAGGTGGCAGGGTGTGGACCTATTCTTATTGATTTTGAGGGGGGTTCTCTGAACTTCCTGGATTTTGATGCTTGTTCCCTTTGCCATATTGGGGAAATTCTCTCCAATATACCTTCTGCTCCCCTCTCTGTTTCCTCTTCTTCTGGAATCCCAATTATTCTAATGTTGTTTTGTCTTATGGTGTCACTTATCTCTCGAATTCTCCCCTCGTGTTCCAGTAGCTGTCTGTCCCTCTTTTGCTGAGCTTCTTTATTCTCTGTCATTTGGTCTTCTATATCACTAATTCTCTCTTCTGTCTCATTTATCCTAGCAGTGAGAGCCTCCATTTTTGATTGCACCTCATTAATAGCTTTTTTTATTTCAACTTGGCTAGATTTTAGTTCTTTTATTTCTCCAGAAAGGGCTTTTATATCTCCCAAGAAGGTTTCTCTAATATCTTCCATGCCTTTTTTGAGCCCGGCTAGAACCTTGAGAATCGTCATTCTGAACTCTAGATCTGACATATTACCAATGTCTGTATTGATTAGGTCCCTAGTCTTCAGTACTGCCTCTTGTTCTTTTTTTTGTGGTGAATTTTTTCGCCATGTCATTTTGTCCAGATAAGAGTATATGAAGGGGCAAGTAAAATACTAAAAGGATGGCAACAACCTCAGGAAAATATGCTTTAACCAAATCAGAAGAGTTCCCAAATCGTGAGGGGGGAGAAAGTGGATAAAAAGAGGTTCAGAAAGAAAAAAAAAAATAAAATAAAAAATTAAACAATTAAAAGAATAAAACGAATAAAGAAAAAATATAAAAAGGAAAAAAATATATATATATTAGATAAACTAGTTAAAAAACGTTAAAAAAGAAAAGGGTAAAAGTTTAAAAAAATTTAGCAGAAGAGAAAAAAAATTGAAAAAGAAAAAAATTAAATTAACTGCAAGGCTAAAGAATCATGGGGAGAAAGCCATGAGTTCCGTGCTTTGCTTTCTCCTCCTCTGGAATTCCGCTGCTCTCCTTGGTATTGAAACCGGACTCCTCATAAGTGAACTTGGTCCCGGCTGGGTTTCTTTTTGATCTTCTGGGGGGACAGGCCTGTTGTAGTGATTCTCAAGTGTCTTTGCCCCAGGCGGAGTCGCACCGCCCTTACCAGGGGCCGGGCTGAGTAATCCGCTCGGGTTCGCTTTCGGGAGCTTTTGTTCCCTGAGCGCTTTCCGTAGAGTCCGGAGGACGGGAAGGAAGATGGCGGCCTCCCAGTCTCTGGCCCGGAGGAGCCGAGAGCTCGGGGTCCCACTCCTCGGTGCGCCCTCAGGGAACAGCGCCCAATTACTCCTGTCACCCTGGCCTCCGGCCGCGCTCCGAGCTCACCGAGCCTGCGACCGGTTCAAGGCAACCCCGAGCTGAGAGTCACTCCTTGGCTCTGTCTCTGTAGCCGGCTTCCCCGTTCTAATACCTGCGAGCTCTGCGACACTCAGACACTCCGATCCTTCTGTGACCCTGCGGGACCTGAGGCCACACTGGCCCCGCGTGGGCTTCACCCCGGTTAAGCCTCTGGAGTGATGTCCCTCAGCGGAACAGACTTTTAAAAGTCCTGCTTTTGTGCTCTGTTTTTCCGCCACTTGCCGGGAGCCGGCCCCTCCCCCCGCGGTCTATCTTCCCGTCGCTTTGGATTCACTTCTCCGCCAGTCCTACCTTTCAGCAAGTGGTTGATTTTCTGTTTCCAGAATTGCTGTTCTTCTCCTCTTTGATCTCCAGTTGGATTTGTAGGTGTTTGCAATCTTTAGATAAGCTATCTAGCTGATCTCCCGCAACCTGAAGTAGTCTCAATCTGCTACTTCTCCGGCATCTTGACTCCTCCTCCTCTGTATTTCTAATATTTTGCTCTCATTCCTAGCTTGCTGAACATTTCGTCATGGATAGATACTGAATTTTATCTAATGCTTTTCATCATGGCTTGAAAGGATCATGTGAATGTCCTCTTTTAATTCATTATTTTGAGTCAATTACATTACTATTGCACAGTGCTCACATTCCTAGAATAAACCCAACTTGGTCACAAAGAAGAAAGACTTGATCACTCTCTTAACATACTTTTAAATTTAATCAGTTAATAGTTTATTTAGGGTTTTAACATCTGTGTTCAAATAAGAGGCCCGTTGGGGCACCTGGGTGGCTCAGTTGTTAAACGTCTGCCTTCGGCTCAGGTCACGACCCCAGGGTCCTAGGATCAAGCCCTGTATCGGGCTCCCTGTTTGGCGGGAAGCCTGTTTCTCCCTCTCCCACTCACCCCTTCTTGTGTTCTCTCTCTGACTGTGTCTCTCTTTGTCAAATAAATAAATATAACCTTCAAATAAGAGGCCTATTAAGGTTGCCAAAGACAGGTCAGTTAATAGTCCATCAGTGGTCATACAAAATGTTAACAGGTCCAAGAAGAAATATCCAAAGGTTAAATGAATGTCTCATGCTCAGAAGATGTGGATTAAATGTTCTTCAGTCTAGAATCACCGGGGGAGCTGTGAGCATCCTTTGAATAAATCTTCATGGTATTTTCTGAGCATGTTGCTGCCCATCAGCTCCAGAGAAGATCCAAAATGATTCAGGGGTGAAGAAATTGTCCTATGAATGAGGCAGATGAAAAGTTTTGTTTCAGGCTGGAAAATAAAAAAGAGATGAGTCAGAATATCTTTAAAAAAAAAAAAAAGGTAATATCCAAAGGTATGTTGAAAAAGAAAACCAAAGCTGGTGGCAACACAATTCCAGACTTGAAGCTCTATTACAAAGCTGTAATCATCAAGACAGTATGGTACTGGCACAAATACAGATACCTAGGGATGCCCGGGTGACTTAGGCAGTTAAGGGTCTGTTTTCAGTTTGGGTCATGATTTCGGGGTTCTGGGATCAAGTAGCACTGGGCTCCTTGCTCAGCAAGGAGTCTGCTTCTCTCTCTGCCTGCCACTCCCCTTGCTTGTGCTCTCTCTCTCTCTCTCTCCCTCTCTAATAGATGAATAAAGTCCTTAAAAAAAAAAAAAGATACAACAGAATAGAGAACTCAAAAATGGACACTCAACTCTATGGTCAACTAATCTTCATCAAAACAAGAAAGAATATCCAATGGAAAAAAGACAGTCTCTTCAACAAATGGTGTTGGGAAAACTGGACAGCCATATGCGGAAGAATGAAACTGGACCACTTCTTTACACTATGCACAAAAATAGACTCAAAATGGATGAAAGACCTCAATGTGAGATAGGAGTCCATCAAAATCCTCGAGGAGAACAGAGACAGCAACCTCTTCCACCTTGGCCACAGAAACTTCTTGCTAGACACATCTCTAAAGGCAAGGGAAATAAAGGCAAAAATGAACTATTGGGATTTGATCAAGATAAAAAGCTTTTGAACAGTCAACAAACCAAAAGACAACCGACAGAATGTGAGAAGATATTTGCAAATGACATATCAAATAAAGGGCTAGTATCCAAAATCTATAAAGACCTTATCAAACTCAACACGCAAAGAAGAAATAATCCAGTAGAGAAATGGGCAGAAGACAGGAACAGATATTTCTGCAAAGAAGATAACCAAATGGCCAACAGACACATGAAAAATTGCTCAACCTCACTCAGCATCAGGGAAATACAAATCAAAACCACAAAGAGATACCACCTCACACCAGTCAGAATGGCTAAAATTAAAAACACAGAAAGCAAATGTTGGTGAGGATGGAGAGAAAGGGGAATCTTCTTACACTGCTGGTGGGAATGCAAGCTGGTGCAGCCACTCTGGAAAACAGCATGGAGTTTCCTCAAAAAGTTGAAAATAGAACTACTCTATGACCCAGCAATTGCACTACTGGGTATTTACCTGAAAGATACAAATGTAGGGATCCGAAGGGGCACGTGCACCTCAATGTTTATAGCAGCAATGTCCACAATAGCAAAACAATGGAAAGAGCCCAGTTGTCCATTGACAGATGAGTGGATAAAGAAGATGCAGTCCATATACATAATGGAGTATTATGCAGCCATCAAAAATGAAATCTTACCATTTGCAATGATGTGATTGGAACTAGAGGGTATTATGCTTAGTGAAATAAGTCAATAAGTGAAAAACAATTATCATATGATCTCACTGATAAGTGGAATTTAAGAAACAAGAGAGAGAATCATAGGGAAAGAGGAAAAAATGAAACAAGACAAAACCAGAGAGGGAGATAAACCATAGGAGACTCTGAATCTCAGAAAACAAACTGAAGGGTGCTGGAGGAGGGATAGGTGGAGGGATGGGTGGCTGCATGATGGACATTGCGGAGGTTGTGGTGGTGTGGTGAGCACTGTGTGTAGTGTAAGACTGATGAATCACAGACCTGTACCCCTGAAGCAAATAATACATTATATGCTAATAATAAAAAATAAATAAAATATAATATAAAAATAAAAATAATTTAAAAATTTTAAAAAGCTGTAGACAGACATGGACCACATGAACATGAATTTTGATATTGGAGTGCCGTGGGGTGGGGGCGGGTATGCTGGACATGGATCTTGAAGAACTAGATTAGATTCTGGGTCTTTCACTTACTACAGATCCTTAAATTGGGCTTCCCTGAATGGGTCTGGCGGAAGCTAAATTCCAGAAGTAATATGTAAAGGTTATATGTCTGACATTTTCCTGGGAAAGATTCTAGCACTTTCATTGAAAAGCCAAGTATCCTTGATTTACTCATTTTTGGACGTGGGTGTGTGACGTCAGTTCCAGGAGCTTCTGGCTGCCTTTTCTCTAAAGAGGGGATGGTAAGTGCTACTTACTTCAAAGACTAGATGTGGACTCAAATGGTAAAAAGTCAAACCGAAGTGCGTATGTACCGAAGGAACGTTTTTGAGAATAAGTAAATATGGTGGGAGATAAAATCTTACGAACCGTTTACCTTAAAAACAGGCTTATGAAAACATTCAACAAATAGTTAAATAAATTGGGAAAGCCAATTGCAGAAAAGGAGGATTCTGTTATAAAATTTACACATGCACACACATGTTCTTACCCCCAAATCCCACTATTATCACCACAAAAGAAACTGTGCTGGGCTGAATTAACCTTATCCACCAAGCATAGCGTTAAGCTAAAGCAAACATTTCAGCAAGACTTCCTGATTCGTTAATAGCAGAATAAACACATGGCCTTCCTTTAATGGAACACATAAAGAGGCTACTGGAATTGTAGCAAGTAGAGCCAGGGGAAGATAAAGAGAGAATTTAAATTGCAGTCCTCCCTGCTCTGGCTTTCATATTCTCCATCATCTTTTCCATTTGATCCATGCGGCTTGGTTGCTGGAGGCTCTTTGAACTCAGAACCCCCACATTTTGAAGGGTGAGCTTTGTTTCTGATCTAATTTTGGGGTTTCCTACTGGAGCATCTGAGGGGTATCCTTCCAGTGTGGGACTTGGGGATATCAAATAAGGTGATCTCTGAGTGCATGACATGTTTTCCAACTGAACTGAGTTGCAAAATTCTGAACAATCAAAGGGATTGTTGGATAGTCTCGCTTTGCAATTTTCTACCCGAAATTCCATTTTATGCAATGGTTTCAATTCAACTCCCCAAATAAATTTTATCATAGATGTATCAATTGGAAGCATTTGGAACTACTAGGGGCCAATGTTTTCTGTGACTGTGTGACTGAACAATGGCCAAGTGGAGACTGAAAACTCTAGTGCAGTGAATATTGAGACTGCAAGGGGAGGAAGTCACTTAGACGTTAACAAGACAAGTAAAGCATAGAATTACAAAGAAGATGCCAATGAGATATCAAGCCAAAGGAAAACATTTTATTAGAAGATGGGGGTATATGAACTATAAATACAATTAATATTGCCTTACTTTAAGGAGAAAGACATTTTCCAAAAGAGCGAGGTCTGTGATCTTTATGTGTTTGAGTTATGAGGGTG
Organism: Lontra canadensis; assembly: GCF_010015895.1. Classification (NCBI taxonomy): domain Eukaryota; kingdom Metazoa; phylum Chordata; class Mammalia; order Carnivora; family Mustelidae; genus Lontra; species Lontra canadensis. Next base: position 4,935,612 of record NW_022631070.1, on the reverse strand, counting down.
TATGTGTGTGTGTGCGTGTGGAGAGAAAGATGTTATAATATTAATGTCTGTTAAGTGCTTTCTGTGTGGGGCACCTCTGTGGCTCAGTCAGTAAAATGTCTGCCTTTGGCTCAGGTCAAGTTCCCGGGATTCTAGGACCAAGCCCCACATTGGGCTCCCGGTTCAGCGGGGAGCCTGCTTCTCCCTCTCCCTCTGCCTCTCCCCCTGCTTGTGCATGCTCTCTCTCTGTCAAAAAAATGAATTTTCAAAATCTTTTAAAAACGAAATGCATTCCATGTGCTCTGCACTAGCCCAAGGGTTTTATATATGCATGAAGTTTGATCAATCTTTTATTATTGCTCTCACTTTACAGAAAAGGAAACTGAGCCTAAAAAGAGGGATTTCATTGTCTACACTTTCGACTGCAGGACCAACATTTGAAAGACAAGGTAGTTTGATTCTTGAAATTTGTTTGTATGCAAATCTCTAGAATACAAAATCAGAGACCCAAAAAGAAAGGTTGATGTAACCCACCAGATGTCAGGGAGTTATTGCAAATGGGAACTTTCAGATCAGAAACCACAGACAACGATGAATCCTGGTCTGTAGTCTTGAAACTGAGCACTTTGTCTGCAGGGAACCGAGCTCCCATGTCCTTTCTTGCTCTTGTTTCCGGATGACTGGATAAGTCAGCACAGTCTCCACTGTAGTGAAGTTATAAAAAAATTAGAGAGCCAGATCTGAAGAAAGAGTGGCTAGAAAGTCACCTGATCCATGGGAGGGTCCCCTCATTCAGAAACATTGATGGCTGTAAGACACAAAGCCATCTGAATGCTGGTGGGCATGCTTGTGCAATGTTCAAGTGCAAAAGAACACACCCTTGGACCCCATTTTAAAAGAAGATTTGCATTATACCTAAGAATTTTTTTTTTAATATGTACGTAAAAATGTGATTTAATTGATAGCTAAGTGAGAATACAGATAAGTCTTTTTTTTTTCTATTCATATTTTACTATTCTAAAATTTAGGTAATACATGTAAGAAAGCGGGCAGTTTTAAAAACCCATTAGATAAGCACATACTAAGTGTCAGCTATGGGTCAGACACTTTGCTGGGAAATTCAAGACGCAGGGGGTTCACTCTGTTAGGGACCAGACCCTGATGGTCTTATTCACGTCTGCTGACTCACTGTCCTGGACAGACATAGAGTAGGGTCCCATAAATATTTGTTTGATAAATAAATGGAGAGAGATGGACCAACAACTGAGAAATTAATATTTTAATTTTTTTCTGTATTCTGTAGAGAATGATACACAGGTGAGGGTGCAAAGTAAGAAGCATGGAAGCGAAAATTCAGTGGTGGGTGCTTGGGGTCAAGCATCGTGAACTGGAGACTCCTTCCAGGAGTTGATGCCTGAACCGAGTCTTAGAATAAAGAGGCTGGTGGGGTAGATGGCTGTGATGCCCAGAGAGTGAGGATGAAACAGGAAGGAGGAAGACTACCATAGACAAAGGAAACCGCATGAAAACAGCAATGCACTGGCCAGTTCAGAGTCATTAGAAATAGCTGAAGAAGGAGAGAGAGAGAACATTGCAGAGAAATGAAGCTTCTAGAATGACTTTTTGCAGATGAAAAGACCAAGGATTCCATGCAAAACAAATTAAGACTCTGAAATAAAATGCCATGACAGGGGAGAACATGACAGAATCAATAGGCACAAAAAAACACAAGAAGAAAGCAGTTATGGACCAAATCACAAGAACGTCTTCCTGTAGAAACTCTAATCACATGCTATTCCATTCACATAAAAATGGCACGAATCTTTCTTTTTGGGTGGTGGGAGTTTTGAATGGTTTCAATGGACTTTTGGCTTATCTTTTTTTTCCCCCTAAAATAATTATGCACATCATCATTTTGTCTTTAGTAAGAATATACTTAAGGAGGACATACCAGAAATTCATGAATAGGTTATAGAATTATATAAATATTTAGTAATATGGTTTTAAAATGTCAGTCTGGGGATTCATTTCTCAATAAATACTGTTAACATCTGTCTAAAAAAGTAAGTACTTTAAAAAGATGAGGGAAAGCAAGAAAAAGAAGGAAGGAAGGAAGGAAGGAAGGAAGGAAGGAAAGAGAAAGAAAGAAAGAAAGGAAGGAAGAAAGAAAGGAAGAAAGAAAGAAAGAAAGAAAGAAAGAAAGAAAGAAAGAAAGAAAGAAAAGGAAAGAAAAGAAAAAAGAAAAAGGGAGGGAGAAGGAAGGAAGGAAAGGAGGACTTGAGGGAGAAGAAAGGGAGAAAGGGGGGGGTGATAATAAATTCCCCCAAATCTTGCTATGTGTGGACAGTAGAATGACTTATGTAGCAAGAGCAAGTTCCACTACTCCTTCAAGAACTTTGTCTCAGTAAGTATTATTTATGTCTGGGTATTCTACCCATTGTTGCCACTCATTGAGAAATAACCAAAAACTGTGTGTCAAAACGAGTCAGAAGAGGTATAAGGGACTGTCTAATGCCATAACTAAAAAAGAAAGGAGCCTCCGGGTCATTGAGAATGGTCATTCATTTGGGTCCCACCAATAACCTGGAAACGGAGAATACTCCTGAAAACCCCCTTCTAAGATGGGGAACAGTGTTCCTACCTGGAATCAGCGTCCCAACAGCAAACATTTTTTTTTTTTTTTTAAGATTTTACCTTCCTATTTGACAGAGAGAGAGAGAGAGATCACAAGTAGGCAGAGAGGCAGGCAGAGAGAGAGGGGGAAGCAGGCTCCCTGCTGAGCAGAAAGCCCAATGCGGGGCTCGATCCCAAGACCCTGAGATCACGACCTGAGCCGAAGGCAGAGGCTTAACCCACTGAGCCACCCAGGCGCCCCCCAACAGCAAACATTTTTTCGTCGAGGGACTTTACATACAGACTTCCAGAAACTCTGTGCTGTCTCCTCCCCTTTTGATTAAAACAAAAATAATAATGAAGGGTTCAAAATTACTGTAATTTCATCCTCCGTACTTCTGCTCCAGTTTCTAACATCATGTCCTTTTAACCTAAATGACTTTCATCTGTCACCGTGCATTCAGTGAGCGGCACCAGAGTCCCTTCCACAACTTTACACATACAGACTTTCTGACAAATACAGGGCACGTCATTTTCTGGGTGACTAACGGGCGCCAGGCCCATGGCGATGGATGATTTTATGCCGCTGCTCCTTGTTTAATCAAATCAAAGCAGATATGGTTGATTACATCGACAAAAAGCTTCTGAATAAACACGTTTGTTCAGGAGTAACTAAGCATTAGATAATATTATGTAATGTGGAAGGAAGTAACTGCCTGGCTTAATGTTATGGTTTCCATGGCAACCACCTCAGTGAAGGGTAAGGGAGTTCAGACATAGTGGTTTCTTTCACGCAGAAATGGAATATCTCCCCATGCGTGATGGGTTTTTTTGGTGCCTTTAAACAAGTATCGCACTCGTTAGAGAGTGATCTGAGTTATTAATCAGTAAAAATCTGGGGACTGTCATCTTAGAGAGAATGCAGGTTGGTGCTGCCTGTCCTGAGTTCTTTCGGGATAGAAAGGATGCTCGGACTGGCAGAGGGAGAGCCGCATGCATTTTACATGGGATGGGGCGGGTAGATTCCACACGTAGCTGCCTTCACATGCAGGCTCTATGAGCCATGGGTATTTCTTCCTTCTTTTCCCAAAACAAAGACAGCAATGGTGATAAGGAAAGGGGAAACCCGGGCCAAATGCTGAACCCTGCAGGGGGTGGTTCCTGCGGAAAGCACAGAAAGATTCATTATGGGTGGGTGGGGGGGAGGCGGAGAGGAGGCTTGGGTTTTGTATTCAGCGGGGCTCCGCAGGCTCTCCTGTCCCTTTATCAGCCGCAGCAGCACCGTCCAGCAGGGAGGGGAAGGAAGATGCCCAGGGAACGTCAGAGCCTGCTCCCGCCTTGTTGTTCCCGGATCATTTGGTTCATTTTCATCCCCCCGGGTCCGATGAGGAAGAAAGTTGAATACACCGATTCTTCTGAATTGCAGGTTATACCTCCGTAAGACTGGAGAGATCCAATTACGTTTTATTTTGTGGTTGAAGGGGAAATTCAATTCCACAGTCAGGATGAAGGGCTGAGAGCCGGGAGAGCTGAGTTCTGCTCTTGTCTCATTCACCTGCCGGCTTCATGCTGTTCCTCCCAATGGCTCAGGTGTGGTTCCCCGCCCCCACCTTAGCCTCCCAACCCCCAAGCCTGGCTTTTTAATTACAGGAGCTTCGGAGGTTCCTTCCAACCTGAAGGTGTTCATTAACCGTGGACCTCAACTTCTTAATTCCTCTTCAATGCTTCTTTGCTCCCCCTTCCGAGAAGGTTAGTAGAGAGAAGACTATGTTTCTAAGGTGTGCTTAGAGGACACAAAAAGGAGTTTCCACTTGGATTTGTTCCATATCTAGTGCCAGTTCTTGTGTCAAGTGTCCCACCTGTATTGTCATTCATAAGCGTGCATGTCCTCCTCTTCCTTTCATTCTAACAGACAGCCTCGAGAAGGGCTGCTACCCTGATTCGCCATGATCACACATTTACAAGGCCAGCTTTGAGGGAAAAGGGAAGAGGCAATCTCTATGCCCCTGCCCTAAAATTTGGTGTTCAACATAGGGATCATGTTCTTTGAGCCGTCCCCCTCCCCCAGGGTTCTAACAAGTTGGATACGTCAAGCAAAAACAAGCAGCAACTCTGTTCCAAATGGAGTGGAAGGTTAGCCCCACTGGGTCTCTAAGAGGATCTTTGGCTCTGTCATGACATCCCTTTGACACACAAAAACAATAAGATGTGGCATCATTTTTTTTTTTTTTTGCCAGAGTAGACGCCACAGCAAGAAATCTGTCCTCTTTCATCTTCCTTATGATAATGAAAATAAGATATTGCCCAAGTGCTTGGTGTTACGAAGTACCTCCATTTATCCCTCAAAACAACCTTGCAAGATTGGTATTACCATCTGTTTTGGTCAGGGTTCACTAGAGGAACAGAACAAATACTGTGTGTGTGTATATATATGGTCCAACATCTTATGAGGGAAGCTGGCAAGTTAGAGATGCAGGAAAGAGCTGCAGTTTGAGCCCAAAGGCCATCCACCAGATAGGACCAGGAAGAGCTGGTCTTGTAGATGAAGTTGGAAGGTTGTGTGCTGGAGAATTCCCTCTTGCTTAGAGGAGGTCAGTGTTTCACTCTAGCCAAGCATTCAACTGATTGGATGAGACCCACTCACATTATGGAGAGCAATCTGCTTTACCTAAGGTCCATCATCAGTGTAACTCACTCATAACCACCCTCACCAAACACCCAGGATGTTTAACCACATAACTGAGCACCTTCACGCAGCCAAGCTGGCACATAAGAGTCACTATTGTGCCACCCATGTTAGGTAAAGGGGAGAGCAAAGAAATTAAGTAACTTGCCAAAACTACCTGAGTAGAGGCTGACATAGCAGGTCCCGAGACCCAAGACTTTGGCTCCATGTGTTTCTGCACACATCGCCACATGTCAGAGTAACAGCTACTGATGATTCTGACTTAAATCACAGAGCTCCACCAGTGTTCCAGGCTTCCCCAGACAGGTAGATGTGTGGCCAAAGACCTTCTCTACAAACACCTTTCCCAGACATTACTTTCTCTGAAGGATTGGGGGATCTTTCTTTATTTTAAAGATTTATTTATTTATTTGAGAGAGGGAGGAGAGGCAGAGGGAAAGAATCCCCAAGAAGGCTCCCCACCGAGCGCAGAGTCCAACACGGGACTTGATCTCACAACCATGAGATCATGACCTGATCTGAAACCAAGAATCAGATGATCAACCAACAGAGCACCCGGGGACCCTTGCTGTAGACTATTAAAGGGCTTGCCAGTGAAATGAAGTCTGTGAACTGAGATGCTCTCACGCCGAATGCCAGGAACCTAGTCCTGTGGCCCTCTGCACAATTTTGGCCAGAATGTGGAAAGATGTAATAATCCCTTAGTTGTATTTCCATAGCACGTTTGTTCTTACTGTGGCTTTGGTGGTAGATACTATGATGCTCATTTTCCTGTGTGAAAACTCAGGTCTATGTCAAGCTTAGCAATCCACCCACACTTAAAGGGATAGTGAATGAGACATGATAGTGAATGAGACCATGGTCTGGAGTTTCTTTTCCTGCAGAATGACTCTCTTGGATCCCTGGCTCTCTAATGGCTTATCTGATCCCTGAACTCTAGAACTGAAGCAAAGACAATAACTTCTCCTGCCTCTCCTATCCCCCGCCCCCCCACCCAGGATAAACAGGAAAGCTGTTTCTAGCACATCAGAGGTGAAAACCTAGCACTGGTCTGGTTTTTGAACAGAGTGGTCATTTACCAAGATGTTCTTCTGTTAGAACTTCACCAGAAAGTTCACGGACTTATCTGGCAAGCAAAGGCGGATGCATTGTACGGATATGAGTGTTTTAACCGTAGTCAACTCCTGGGACTCCTTTGTCAATGGGACTTGCTTGGCTTTCCTGCAGGACCAGCTCCTCTGTATAGACTGAGTCGCTGAGGGAGATAGAGATGAACCAAACAACAACCTCTAAAACTGGCCACGAGGAGGGTTGCTCAGTCCACAGACAGCCTACATGCAAAACCCAGCTGGCCTATCTTAGCTGCACGCTGTGATTTGTACCCCACTGGGGGTCTTTCTGGGGTTTCATAAACCACAGTCTATAACTCAATTACTCTCCCTGCCAGTGGTACCCTTTCCCACCCTCCTCTCCAAAGAATGTAAAATGGCACAAAGATGCATCATGACAGGGTGGTGATTACCACTGGCATGTACTTAAAGGAAGCTAGCTTTTCAGCATGTCCTCAAGTGGGCAAGTATGTCATCCACATGGTTTGTGAAGGCAAGCCACTGATGTTTGCTGCTGCGCGTGAGGTAACGAGACCCAGGTTTGAGTCTAGAAATCAATTCAAATCTTGTTGTCTGATGACATGAAGGGTAGACCTTCAATGCTCTGCCAATAGCTTATTACTGTAAAGGTGAAGAGAGTATGGTTTCTTTAGATACTATATATATACACATATATATATATAAAATATAAAAAATGTATATATAATATATATACTATATATAAAAATATTAAAAAATATATAAATATATATATATATATATTTTCAAATAGAACTTTCTCAAGAGATCAAGTTATTTTGAAGATTTTTGTTTATGTGTGTTTTTTCCTGGCAGGTGTCTCAGTCAGTGTGGGCTGCTGTAACAAAATACCACAGACTGTGTGGTTCAAGCAAAGACATCTATTTCCTCACAGTTCTGGAAAAGGGATGTCTAAGATGGAGGTGTCAGCAGCGTTTGTGTCTGGCTAGAGTTCTGCCCTTGGGTTGAAGACCGTCCCCTTCTCACAATGTCCTCACATGGCCTTTCCTGAATACGTGCATGCAGATGAAGCAAGATAGCAAGTTCTCCTGGGTCTCCTCCTATAAGGACATTTGTCCTATCATGGGAGCCCAACCGTCATGGCCTCATCTAACCCTATTCATCTCCCAAAGGCTCCACATTCAAGTGCCATCACAGTGGGGGTTAGGGTTTCAGCATTTGAATTTGAGGGTGGGACACCACTCGGGGCTTTGGAGGTATTAAGCCCAATACCTTTAGCATCAGAATCTCTGCAATCATGTACCAGCTCGTGAGACATCTACTTTTGTGTCCCGTTGATTAGCTGGGGCCATTGTTTATTTCCCATGAGCTGGCTTAGCTGACAGAGCTTTGCAACCTCTTCTGAGTTTTGTCTTCGATAGTTCTAGTTCTTTCTCATTGGTTCTTGGAAAGATGTTGTCAGGAGGCTCTTTCAGGAAGAAGTTGGTGGCTCATCTTTATAAAAGTTCTCTTTTACTAAGTCACCAGAGAAGTTTCTGATGAAAGACACGCAGGGGAATACAACGTCCTGGCCCTGTTAGAAAGGATGAGAAAGAAGACATAGTTGGGCAATGGAGAGTTGACTTGCTTAAACATTTGAGAACAACAAGCTTCGGAGCAAGATGGACTCGGTTTTGCATTTTGGTGCTGCCATTTCACACCATTAAAATCTAATGACTTTAGGAAAGCTTCATAATGTCTGTGGATCAGATTCTCTTACATATAAAATGGGGATTTGTATGCCTACCTGGTAAGGCTATGAAGATTTGTCATTTTACATAAAGTACAAAGCACAGTGTAGGTGCCAAATATTTGTTCGTTCTCATGGTCCTTCATCACAACTATAGGAATACCTCCTTTTCTGGGGACTCTAAAAGTTCTTCAAATTTTTATCTACCTTCTTTAGGCGCTCATGTAATATTTGACATACAGCCTCGATGGAGAAGACAATTAGCAAACTCACGACCTCTGATTCTGTTTTATCAACATGGCCTAAGACAAGGGTCAGAAAGCTATGGCCCTTGAGCCCAATCTGGCCCGCTGCTTGTCTTGGTAAATAAAGTTTTATTGGAACGTGGTCACACTCATTCATTTACACTTTGTCTACTGCTGCTTTCGTGCTGCAGAGCAGAGTTAACCACATGTGATCAAGCCTCAGATATTTACTCCTGCTCTTTTGTAGAAAAAAAAATGTGACCTCTAGTCTAGGGTAATTATTTCCAAATTTGTCTGAAAGTATTGACCGATCTTGACTCATTGAGTACAAGATTTATATAATTCACATAGCCTCTTTCATATATGAATATCCCTAATAAAGGAAGAAGTTCTAGCTTCTACATACTTTGAACCATACATAAGTGTAGGGAGAAACCTTGTCACTATTCTGCCAACCTTTGGAGAAATTTTTTTTGTTTGTTTGTTTGCAGAATAAACATTAGGCACTCAGTGTCCTGGCCCAATGGTCTTAGATCACTAAGAACAAATTGCTACATTCAGTTTATTGATCTAATGCAATGAGGAGGCATTCTGGAGAATGTCTCACCAAGCAAATAAGAAAAAAGGGGGCAGTGATGGAGTTCAGATGAAATTTGAATGAAGCAATGTTTTGATAGGCTCTAATCAAAGTAGCGTAATGTACAGGTCAATATCAGGTCTGGACTGAAATATGTTTCCATGGAAACAGCAAAGCTAAGATATATATGGAATGTTATGCCTTTATCTGAAGTTCTCCTGCACCTGGTTTGTGGATCATGGCTGCTTCTCCATGCCAAAAAGCGATGAGGTCCTCTGGGTAAAAGGGGGGATGTTTCACTCATACTGATACAGTTTCAAACAGCAAAGTCTCTTCCAGCCTCTGATTTTAGAGAACAAAGTTTTTCCATGACTGAAAAAGCAGTAGTCACTCAAAGGAGCTGTTACGACATGTTAGAGTTGCAGTATGTCCTTGGGAGAAATATCGTTTGCTAGTAACTTTGCAGCTGGCTCTGTGATTCCAGCCTGAGGAGGGGTCGGGCGGGTTTTCACTTTCTCGGTGGGGCTAATTTTTACTTTTTCATCAGGAAGGTGATGATGGCAGGCGTGGAGGTTGCAGAGGTCCAGAAAGGACAGCAAGATGGAGTGGTACAAAGACAGTGGAGGGGTAAATTTGAGGCTGATTACAGACTGAAGGGAGCTTTTCCACAGCCCAGTACAATGCCCGATAAAACACACCAGTGGATGGGGACTGGGGGGCTGTGAGGATCTCAATCATAAAGGAGTAATCACACTTTAATGACCCTCATACTATTAGTTATAGTCTCGCATAGAATTTCACGACACACTTCTTCTAACATTTAACCAAAAAACGGAATGGAAGTGCCACTAGCCAACCATCAAACGTGTTATGAATTTTCTTCTTTAGACACTCACAGAATGAGGTCACTGTTCTTCTTCATAGTGAAAACTGTCGACAGAAACCACTGTTGAGGGTGAAGATGACCTCTCTTGTGGTTTTAGAAAAGAGATTAAAACCTAAGAATGGCCCAATTTCCTGGACGAGCGAGGCTTATTTCCCAACATGTTTGTAAGGGACAGGAGGTCCTAAATACTGCAACCTAAATGGCTCGGAAAATGAACCTTGGGGCTCTAGGAATGGAAACAGAGCAGAACCCAGACATGCTGCCTCCATGACCACCTTATGCCTCTGCATCCCCCCCACCAGGGAACCGTAGGAGGCACTCCTGGGAGGGGCAGCATCTCCGTCCCCCAAACTCCCGGGAGCAATGATAACTGGGGTGTTCCCTGTCCCCTGTGGGCTCAGAGAGTAGGATCAGTGGAGAGAAAGAAACACCAAAAAGACTCAAAATGCCTCCCCTTTTTAGGTCAGAGACTTCCTGTCGCCTTCACAGATCTTTCTTAGCAAAAGTTTTCATTTCTCTGAAGCCCCCAAGCTGTTATGTGCTCACCTTTATGCAAATTCCGTTTTTTTTGTTTTATTCTTCCTCTGTCTTCCACAGATCATTACTAGCATGAGTTATCTTGAGTTTCGAATATTCTGTTTAGCCTTCACTCTCTTTCCTTGCTCCTGCCTGGTGGTCAACCCCCTTCACCCCAAGAAACCTCTGAATCCCCAGGGGCAGCACCTCAAGAGCCTGAGGATTATTACAGAAATGAACTCCACCTCCGTGTGTCTTTCGAAGGGGCGGGGGAGTAGGGAGACATCAGGGAAAGCCCGGATTCTAGCGGAAGGGACCAAGTTTCTCGCTAACAGCCGCTCAAGGTCATCAGACATTCGACCAAGACCCTGGTCATCTACTGTGGGAGATCGCCTTCTGTCTAAACTGACTCAGCAGGGTTCATGCTAAAATTGGGCTCTGCAGGTAAGGCGAGGGTGAGGTCTATTTGGGAAAAGAGCTTAGGGGAGTCTGACTAATGTTCGCTTAGGGAGAGAGTCTCTGTCAGGTAAGGACCCACCCCGTTCCCGAAGATAGAGGCGCACAGGGTTTGAAGAGAGATGGAGCCAGGGGGTCCTGAGTTGTGTGGAAACATGGGAGGCCAGCAGTGAGCTGTGGCAAAGTGGAGGAAATGAAAATCTGTTTTCCGTGCACCAAGTCATCTTGTGCAACCGCGAAATCGGCGCCAGTGCCCGGAGCCAGGGGCAGCCTGTGGGACGGAGTTCACTCTGATTAGAATCAGCTGGGAGCAGAGAGTGCGCCCCTGAGTTCCTCCACTGAAGGAAGAGGTGACCTTGGGACACACAGTCCTCTATGCTCAGCTTCACGGATGAGCTAAAATAATTGTTTATAGTATAAGACAAATACTAGGAGGAGGGAAAATCCCAGCGGATGGAAACTAACTAGCACCAAACCAGAGAAGAATAATGAAATCCAGGACCCACAGCATCCCGGGTTTCTTAGGGACAAATACTGCCAGACACACTGAATAGCTTGCTTCTTGAAAGGAAAATGCATGCATGCACACCAGGGCGCATACACACACACACACACACACACACACACACACACACATCACCCCAGTGAATAGCTAAGAGCAACACAGCAGATGTTACTTATTCCGACTTTACTAAAGCACTTGATAAAAATGTCTCATGAAATTTTACTTGCAAAACAAGCTCAAATTGGCTGGAATAGGAGAATTCCAATGTAGATTGAAAACTGGCTCTAAAACCGTAGGCCAGAGGTAGTGGAACAGATATACTAACGGCAGCGGATCCAGCTGCTGGAAGGGGTTTAGAAGACTGTCCCAGGGGTTTCTGCAAGGACTGAGTTTATTAAAAATCTTTATCAATGAGTTGGAAGAACCAGTCAACAGGATGTACCTGGGCTCTGCCAGGAATGCTAAATTAGCAAGTGTTAGAAATGGCACGGGAGATCCGGCCCCATGCAGACGGATAAACAGAGAGGTTACAAGTGTGTAGAAGGGGGGAGGAAGGAAGGAACAAGATTGAGATCCTCCTGGGGAAATTCTCAATGTGCGGTCTGTACAAGAGGAGGTTCTGGAATTACGTGGAGACCACAGAGGTATTAATATTAGAGAAAGGCCCGGAAGGATAACAAGACCACAGATTAGGCATAACGTGGCAAAGCTGTTCAGTGGCCCACAGGGAGGCCCCAGGTTTGTGGGGCCTGGAGTTTATAGTTTGGTGAGTCTCCTCAATAAAAGACCAAAAAAAGTCATTAATGTAAAATTAGGTACACAGGAGCACCTGAGTGGCTCAGGCGGTTAAGCATCTGCCCTCAGCTCAGGTCATGATTGTGGGGTCCTGGGATCGAGTCCCACATTGGGTTCCCTGCTCAGCCAGGAGTCTGCTTCTCCACCTCCCTCTTCCCCAACCCCCCTTGTGCTCTCTCTTGTGCTCTCAGTCTCTCAAATAACTAAATAAAACCTTTAAAAAAATAATAAAATTAGGTACAGGACTTTGAAAGTGACCGGAGCCCACGAGGCCCCAAAGTTCAAGCTCCCTGAGTCTCATGGTGAATCAGCCTGGTCCACGTCCAGCTGGAGTCACAGGGCGGGGAGGGCGAAGGGAGAGCAAAACTGACCTGGGCTCAGGGCATGGTAGGTGGAGACCGGACAGAGGAAAGAAGGGGGTGCTTTTGAGGAACTGAACGTTGTTCATAGTCCAGGTGGGAAAAGGCAAAATAGCAGGTTGAAGTAGAAAGCAAGGGACTGTGAGAGCTATGCTGAGAAGTGTTTACTTGATCCCAGGGCCAGTGGGACGGCTGGGAAGGCACTCAGTGGGGGAATACTGTTACATGAACGGAGTGCTGCAGAGATGTCCAGGCGGCCAGATCCGAGGGAGGTGAGAGAGGCTCAGAGAGGCTGACTTCGATGTTCCAGGGACACAGATGAGAGATGAGAGGTGCCTGGGACAGCAGGAGAGACGGAAACGGAGCGGAGTCACTTGGGAAACATTTAAAAGCAAGAAAAGATGGGATTCCATGTTCTATTAAATATAAGGTCGACAGCTGGAAGGAGTTCTTTAAAATGTCTATAGTTCTTGCATTTGAAACCAGGTGCTGTCTCTTAAAAGCTTACTGCCAACCTCAGCCCACAAACTCGGAGGCGTTTGTCGGGTGCTGTTTGGGAAAAGTCAAGAGCCTCAGACACATGAAGCCACCCACATTTAGCTAAACAGTGAAGGCATTGTAATTTTTTTTCACCCTCAAAGATGTTTATTGCCCCGCTGTCTGCCGTTGGAAGGAATTAGGGCAGTGCATGGAGAAAGGAGACTATGTTTGTGCAACAGAAAGCTGCAGGCTTTAATAAGCAGAAGGCATGCCCGCAGGGACGAGTTAGGATGTCGTCCATAGTAGTCATAAAGTAAGATAGAAAGTTGCAGAAAGTGGTGTAAAATATAATGCAACTTTTTTTTTACAGTAAGTGCTTGATGAGCATAGAAAGGTTCATGTGGAACCAGTAACGGTTGTTACCTCGGGTGATAGGATTAGGAGGCAAAAGAGAAGGAGGAGGTACCCTCTCTTTTTCTCACTTGATGAGTTTAAAGGATGTTCTCTTCGGTGAGACAGTTACAGACACACACATGCACATGAATATACATTAAATGGCCCTAGGAAGACTTTGAAAAATGGAAATGCCCTACTCAGGAGAGGGTATTATTAATGCTAGGTTGCCCACTGTTTAGATTGCTGCTGTATAGAGAGAGACCTAGAAATCATAGGAGAAACCACTGGGCTGTGTTGAGGTGGTGAGCTGAGGTGGGCCGAGCCCTGGCGAGGTTCAGCTGGGTTTTCAGAAGAGCCCAGCGATCTGGGTGACCAGCTCGCTGGGGCACTCTTGCAAACCATTCAGAATGCTGTTGTGTGTCCAGTCAAACTGTGAGCTCAGAAGTGCCCCAGGCTCGCAAGCGGCGAGCGTGGAGAGACCAAGCAAGCAGAAATATTTAGTGAGGACCTTATCTGTGCTGATGAGCTACGGCTTACTCAGAAATCCCACGTATTCCACTGAACTCACCCTTGGATGGTTCGTGACCTTCAAATCTGCCAAGTTACCTCTGACGTCACAGCTGGACACTCTCCTGGGCTAAGGTTACGTTTTGCTTCCACTGGAACTGGAAACACCCGAAGAAGCGCTTTGCTTTGCAACATCCTGATAATTTTATTCTGTTTGGATTTTCCATCCCCTGTAAAGAAAATAAATGGCTTTCTTGCGAGTTACGTTTGGGGCAGTGAAACTATAATCAGTTTCCATTTCAAGTTGCTTCTGCTCATCTTTTCAGTCCAGCCAGAGGTGCTGGATTCTGACGGTTGCTTTTCTTTGTGTATTGATCTTGGTCCATAGTAACTGGTCGATAAACGTAAAAATCTTGTGTTTATCATCTGCCGGATTTTTGTTGTGAGGTTTAATTTTTTTTTCCTTTACAAGCTGTTCAAGTGCGCTCGCAATAGAAACCAGATGGTTTTTCTATCGCCTTGATGTTTCCTTCATGTGAATGATTGTCCAGAGATTTCTAAGGCTGGGCTGGGGCAGTTTCTACAGTTATTCTGGTTAGCATCATTGCATTTATGCCTTTGCCAGCACAAAAGAATATCCGATCTATCAAAGTCTGGAAACCACTTAAAATAAATGGCCCTGTGTGTTTTGAAATTATGTGAGGAAACCCCAGGTTTCGAGTAACCATTAATAAATAATTACCCTTTTGTTAACGCATCCTGCCAATTCCTGATAAGGAAGAGTTGATGGATGGCATAATGGGTCTATATGGTCTGTAGCGTAGGGTTTGTTCCAATGTGCCTGTCTTCTAGTCCCCACAGATGTAAGCTTCCAGGGGGTGTCTCCACACCACATGAAGTACTCGGTGCATAGTTAAAATAATGTGGAGGCGAAGCTATTCCCCCGCAAGCTGTAGCCCGGAGCGTAGCCTGGAGACGCTCAGTAAGTATTTGTTCACCAGTTGGGATTTCTAACTGGTGGTTTGGCACATCCCACTTGATATAGGTGGATGGGATGCCACAGTGAACAGAACACAGAGAGGAGTTTCTCGGGGATTCTGACTGTACAGGTGGCCTGAGATACCCAGGGGCTCTGGACAAAGAAAATGTTCAGTAGTCAGAGGCAAAAAATAAGTAACCAAAGCCAAGATCTTAGGACTCAACTCCATACTGAAGATGTGTCAAGGTCCCTCTGCCAAAGGCCACCAGGAGCACGTCTGTGGTTAAACGCAGTGGATTTATCACTCTTTTTTTTTTTTTTAAGATTTTATTTATTTATTTGGCAGACAGAGATCACAAGTAGGCAGAGAGGCAGGCAGAGAGAGGGGGTAGAGGAAGTAGGCTCCCTGCTGAGCAAAGAGCCCAATGCAGGGCTCCATCCCAGGACCCTGAGATCATGACCTGAGCCAAAGGCAGAGGCTTTAACCCACTGAGCCACCAGGCACCCCTGGATTTATCACTCTTGTAGTGAGAGGCAACATGAAGCGTGGGGAACCGGGGGTGTGTCTGTGTAAGAGGTTGTGGGAAAGAAACTGTTATAGGATCTGAGCTTTGGTTGGGCGATTTGGGGGAGGATCTAAGGAAACAGAGGTTTGCTCTAAGTCACTGCGTATTGTCAAAAGGCAGAAACGATCCTGGAAGACGGTGTCTCAGTTAATCTCAACCAGAGGGAAGGCACATGAGAGCCAGGATAAAGCAAGACTTGGCAAAGATGTAGGAGTCACTTATTTCCAGGGTTGGAGGGTTTTGGCATTTTGGGTGACCTGGCCTGGGTGAATGCTCTGAGACTATTTATGTCGCATGGGAGGACACACGGCTCAGCTGCAAGGGTCAGGCCAGATTGTGATAACACCGAGGATGCCATGGAAGTTCACATTCGTTCTGTACACCAGGGAAGCGTCTTTTCTTTCTCAGATGTCATTGACATAGTCAAGAAAAGGGATCGAGGCCTCTGGTTTCCCATTTCACTGCTTTGCTTGCTTCATTGCTATCTGGTTAACCTGGAGTGCCCCCAACTCAGACATTTTTGCTGGTGAGCTGGGCGAGCCTCATACCAGGACAGTGATGGGCAGGTAGCTCCGTACACCGAAACGTCATCCATCTAGAATGGTCCTTCAGTAACAGACAAAAATATCACTTTTCTGAATGGGTTTACGTGAGCTAGAAATAGGAGGATTTAAAGACTGAGGCAAGAGCGTGTACATATGTTGAACATCCCATTCAGAATAATTCATGGAGACAGGAAGTCTGTTTCCAACACAGCCACACGCACACACACGTATCTCTTACAATGTTGGATGCCAAATAGGGTGTTACAGCCCGTTGACTTGGCACACACATTTGAACTCCAAAGTCAAGGGACACTTAAAGAAATGTTGGATGACAATATATTTGGTTAAAATGCTTAAAGTACTTTAAATGCGAACCCAGGGGGCTCCTGGGTGGGTCAGTGGGTTAAGCCTCTGCCTTCAGCTCAGGTCATGATCTCAGGTTCCTGGGATCCAGCCCCGCATCGGGCTCTCTGCTCAGCGGGGAGCCTGCTTCCCCCACCCCTGCCCCTGACCTGCCTCTCTGCCCATTGTGGTCTCTGTCTGTCAAATAAATAAATGAAACCTTAAAAATAAATAAATAAATGCGAATCCGGGTGGGGGGAGCAAACTTCATCTACAGCAGCTCTGGAATCTGTGTTCTTATCTCTATTTTGGAGGGAAATGGGGAGGTCTTTTGGGTGAAAGAGCTCATCATTAGCTCGTCCTTCCAGATGAAAGTTATCCCATTCGATCTCCATAGCATGGATAATCCCCAAAGGGTATCGAAGGCGTTGACCTCCTACAGAGTTGTAAATTCTGAAGTGGCAGGAAATACTGACTTCATCATGTTGAGCACATGGCATTTATTATTTACTAGGAAAATGAGGCTTTGAGAATTTAAATTAATTGGTCAAGGTCCCCTAGTTAGCGGGCAACAGCTGGGATTTAGGACAAGAATCTTCTGATGTTCTTGCCAAAGCAATGTTCTTAACCAGAAGCTCTTTTCATCTCCCAACATGAAATGATATACATTAGAATGAATTTCTTGAATCCCAGATGGCCAACTTTACTAGGATAGTTCTAGGGAGACAGTGTGGAGGTCAAGAGCATGGAGGTCGTAGGTTGTGTACCTGCCTTAATTCTCCACCCTTCCTTAGCTATAATCTGCCTAAAAGACTTCACCGTTCCTCCCATGAAAGAAGTGACATGTATTTTCTGTCCTTGGGTCTGGGTTTGGCCATGTGTCCTTCTTTGCCCAATAGAATGGGAAGCCAGTGCTGGGCGTGCCAGTTCCAAGACTAGACCAAGGGCTTGTGCTATTTTGTATGTGGTTTGCACATCAGCTGATCAGTTGTCATAATCAGAAGAAGGTGCTCTGGCCGGTTCACATGTCCCAGAGAAAAGATGAGGGTCACATGGACCAGACTCACCTCTAACGGCACTCATCCTCCGTCAGCTGACCTCCTGCCAACCTGCACATTCCTGAGAACAAGTTATTGCTTTAAACCATTATGTTTCAGCTCTTCTCTATCTTTGTGGCAAATGAAAGATACATTTGAATTCTACGATATGGGCTCAAAGCAACTCCTGCCATGAGTTTTGGCCGCTACTTAAACTTTCTAAGCCACAGTGTTTGTCATAAAAGATAGGAAAATAGAAATTCCAATGCACAAAATGTTTTTGCATTTCTGTGTGCTGAATGCTTGAGATAATGCAGGTAAAATGTTTAGTGTTGTGCCTGCTATGAGTTACGCTGTGTCACCCGTCATCATGGTGGCCCTCTGCCTACTCAGGCCCCGCAGGCAGGAGGCCCTCTGTACTGGGCGCCAACACCCCTGCTCTGTGTCCACTGATTGGTTCTGGGATGTTCAGGTTTTACAACTTAAACAGCAGCCGCGGCGGTGGTGGGGAACTACAGGGATGTGCCCGTTTAGCAGAATCAGCTTCTTGAGCATGGAACATTCTCAGCCTGAAAGAGTGGTGTGTGTGTGTGTGTGTGTGTGCGTGCGTGCGTGCACGTGTGTGTGCACCTGCATGTGTGTGCTCCTGCGTGTGTGCCCATGGGTGTTTATACTCACTGGAAAGGGAGCAGAGGTGGGGAATAGTTCTGCTTCTCCAGGAATGTCCTCGCTTCATTATTCCCAATTACTGCATGAAGTTGGACGCTCCATTTCTCGGAGTTCATGATGTTTCAAAGAGAAGAAGTTGTTCACTAAATGGTGGCGTGTCCCCCATCCTTTTGGTCGGGAAGCACGCCCTTCCTAAGCTTCTCTAGGCTTGCAGAAGGGCGGTTACCAGACCCTCCACCACTCCACGTCTGTCCCCTCCTGGCTGGTGTCTGTGCGACCTCCATGCGATTGAAGAACCTAGTGCCGGGTGTCCTCCGGAGCTGGTCTGCATTTTGTGATCCCTTTGGGCCACTCCTTTAAGGAGCCTCAGACAGGGACTCGCAGGCAGCCCCTTTCCAGCCTTCCAGCCGCTGGGATGCAAACCACACAAAGGCAGGAGGAGGGAGCCATTGGCATTTACTGAGGCTTATAAAACTGTCAGCAAATCAGGCCCTTCTGCTCGGACTCCGGCTGCTGTGTTTCACAATGCTGAAGTCAGCATCTTGATTCAGCTGCCCAAATAATCTCATGGAGTCCTGCAGAGCCCTGGGGGAGGGGTGGGGGGGGAGGGGGAAGGCGGGGGTGGGGGAGATCTGTCAGGACCTGGGTAGAAAGCCCTGGGAGAAGGGACAGACTGACAGGCTCTAAGCAACCGGAGGGATCGTGTAGTTTTATTTTGTTTTAAATTTTTCTGGGAGATTTCTAAATTCCATGTTGATTAGGTCACATATGTAATCAGTCCTTAGCAATTGGGGAAATGACCAAAGTATTTAGAAATCCAATGGACTTTTAGGCACTCTCTCTCTCTCTCTCTTTCCCTCCCTTCCTCCTTCCTTTCCTCACTGTTAATATTATTTCTAATTATCCTTTTTTTTTCCCGTTTTTCATTTCCTCTAACCAGATCAGACACTTGACTTTGAAATCTAACAATCCCTTCGTATCTTTGGTCCATCTTAAGAAATCCATCTCTATTGCTTTAACCTCAGCTGCTTGCAGAATAGTTGCCTGAAATAGGGTACTTCGGCCTCAGGTCTACTCCACCTCCTCTGATCTCAGCGATAGTGAGAGTCGCCCAGGGGCTAACCACCTGCCTCCTCCTTGTGCTGGCTCTCAACCCCAGCCAGACTAACGGCGGGAAGGTTCCCTCGTACACAAGGGTAGTGGGTCTGAGCTAGGTGCATGCCTTCCGTCGGGGTGACGCTGAGGTCAGCCATCAGAAACTCTCCCAAGGAAAACCACAGCTAGGACTTGGTAGAGCAGCAGATCAGGGCTCACCGGCCCCAAGTGCCTGCCTGCTGATGGGGTGCCCTTTCGGGCCTGCGTGGAGAGTCCTAACTCAGGTGTGGGGCCTGCGAGCCAACCTGGTCCCCTTGAATGGCACAGCTTTACGAACACAACGTGCAACGTGCAAGAAGATTCTGTAGGAACCCTGACATTTTGTCTCTGGGATTAATTCAAACCCCTGCTCTGCCGTGAATTGTTTTTCCAGGTTGGGTCCTGCCATGGTTTCCTTTGGCTCCTCTTGGTCTGGTTTTGGCTTTGGACCGAATCACATCCCCTCTCAAACTCATATGCTAAAGACTTTACCCCTTGTGATGGTATTTGGAGATGGGCCTCTGGGAGGCAATGCAGGTTAGATAAAGTCCCAGTGGTGGTGCCCTCGTGATGGCATCAGAGAGAGAGAGAGAGAGATTTCCTCTCAGCCACGTGAGGCCACAGAGAGCAGGTGGGCATGCACTCATCAGAAAACGGACGGTTTTTGCCAGCACATACCATGATCCTGGACTTCAAGCCTCCAGAATGTCGAGAAAGAAATGTCTGCCCTTTAAGGCATGGGTCTCTCATATTTTGCAACAACAGCCTGAACTAGGACAGTTTCCATTGTTTACTTAGCATTCTGTTAACGGTAACCTTACCCCATGGAGGACCTGACTTCTCCCATTTCCTACCTATTCTTTCTAGGATAATGTACATATAAAGCAGGACACCTGTGCCAGAAAAGGGGATGTAGGGGTTAGGAGTCGGGGGTAAGACAGACACCGTGAAGCAATAACAGAAAAACAATATATGGTTTGTGCATAAACATTACTTAGAAATTCTTGAAAGCCACATAAAAACAAATACAAAAAAAAAATCCAAAACAAAACAAAACAAAAATACAAATACAAAAAACCCCAGTATAAACAGAGAACAGTAACTCGGGCTGTAAACAGAAAAGGTATTCTTAAATATACTAATGCTATAGGCTCAGAAAACAGTTGGAAAATGTAATAATTCTAGAGCTTTTATAAATTCAGTCCTGATCTCCCTGTTGTTTAGCAATGAGGAATATAAATAATCAAATGGATGTTTAAAAACTCCTATTATGAATTTCCATTTCCAAGGATAGTACCTTTTTGACTCAGGAGAATAAGGAACTATCCTAAATACACAAAACCCAACAACATTTAAAAAGACCTGAATTCTTAATCTCCTCTGAAATTATGTGGCACGATTTAGTGAAGTTCATCCCATACCACATTTTCAAAGAAATACATTCTACATGTGGGAAATAGTTAAGCATTTAAGCTTTATTCTTCCTTAAACTTTGAAAGATCAGGCTGGAAATTATATTAATGTTAGCTCCCAGCTGGGAGTAACTGGTGAGCGGTTTTCTAATTATTTAACAGAACTGGACAAAACACATTATTCTTGCTTTGCTTCGTGTTGTGCCAAAAAAGCCCCAGAGAATGTTACCATAGGAAATTGGCTGTGGCTATGGTTCTGCTGATGGCTTAAAACAAAACAAAACAAAACAATCTTCCAAACCTTGGTATATTTTAAAAGTCCATGCCTTGAAATCGATTACTTCATTAATTAAATTCACTTTAGAGACCTGATGAATAGTGAAAGTCTTCACATCTGTCACATTTATGCAGAGGAACACCAAATAGTTTTGTTTTCCTTCTACCAGAATCGCAGGCTCTACAGCATTTCTAAATCACCGATTCTGTGTCAAACCAAGATTTCAAATCTTACGATTGATCCCCTTCCCCATGCCATTTTTCTATAATCATAAATCTTACATTTTGGGTAACATCTGGGAGAGATTGAATCAATGATGTATGTTAATGGCAGGTAGAGAGACGGAAACGGTATTTTAGATACTAATCCTCCTTTCCCGTGAGCTCTCTCCATAGCATTCTGCTTCAGGTACAGCTAGGCTTTAAAATGGTAATTCCTCTGGAAGTCACCGGAACTACAGATACATTATGAGACAAGTCAGAAAAAAAATTTTTTTTTTGCCTTTGCCTATGTATAGTTGGCTTGACTTTCGTAAGCACCAAGCTAATGTGTACCACACTGGTTTCTGGGCTCTCCTGCTTTTAACCCCCAAACAGTTTGATTTTCTTGAGCCTGGGAAGTAAGATCAGGCATTGTCTCCATACGGAATTCTGACGACTGGATTTCAGGGAGCAGCTCCAAAGCATACTGTTATTATCTGCATTGGAACTCGTTTGGGGGCCAGACATGTTCTGCATGTGAATGTCAGAAAGAAAAAAAAATTCAGAAACTTCTTCCGCACTTTTGTAGTCTAAATATTTTTTTCACCGCATGCATCTTGCATCGAGTTTTTAAGTCTCCTCCTTCAGAAGGTACAGAAGGCCAGCCAGTCAGCTGCGTTCCCGAACATAAATCTTTTGCTTGCATCGGAAACTGGAGACACTCCGACGGTTTGCTGACAGCCAAGTGTATTGAACACAGTTAATTTCAGCGAGGCAAACCGTGAGCTTGATGGAGCTGACATTTTCTGAGCTCCCTATGGGCCACCTGTGATGTTATATATTTTCATATGTTTTGTTTAATATGACTTTCCCGGCAACAAAGTAGGTGTCGTTGTATCTATTTTAAAGACAAAGACACTGAAGTCGAAGCTAGCACAAGATGCAAGCCCAGGGCTTCAACCGTGAGACCAGTGCACTTTCCAAGACACGTTCCTGGGTGACCCTGGTGTCAGGGAGCATTCCCCGGGGCATCCGCACAGCCTTCCACCAGCATCTCCAATCCAAACTCTTACTTGAACACACACGGAGAGCAGGCCCTCTATGAGAGCCCCAGCTTCTCCCGAAGGCATCTCCTCTGGGCTTTCCATTACACACCCCTCGAAATCCTTGCTTTGTGTTTGATACACTTGTTGCACAGTGAGATAACGGACCAGACTCTTCTCTGCCCACTTCCTCCATCTCCCCTCCCTTGTTTCTGGGCACTTCCGTAGGCCTCCTTTCCTTGACTTTATCTCTTCCTACCCGTAGGCTTGTTGCATGAAAAAACAAAACAGGAGAACAGGAAATGATAATATTTCTTGGTACCCATACGCTTGGCGTGAGTTTCCGTCTTCCTACGGCTGATTGCTCTTCCCAACGGCAGATGTTAAGAAGGATTTTGGTTATGAATTTTCCAGTTGGTTAGATTCTGGATTAATGGCAGTTTGTGCTAAAATTCGGATTTCAGAGAGGGAGCTGGGGCACCAATGGGGTAAGAGTCCTCCCCGAGTTTGTATAAATCATCAGTATTGGCAGATAAAACTAGAAGGTGGGCTTCTCATGATCCAACGTTGCGGGAGAAAGGGCTTTGGGTTTTTTGGTGCCCACACAGGTGGGGGAGGCAGGCAGGAGGAACCGGGCGGGACCCAGGGCGGTTCCAAGTCTGGAGCGGGTACAAGAGATGTACGATGCTTGCGGGAAGCTTCCTTGCCACTGAGCCAGAAGCATGGCTCCTGCTCCTTTGTAGAAACCTCAGCAGACTTCTAAGGTGGCATGCGGTGGAAGGAGTGGGGAGAACATGGTATGGAGGAGGGGCGAAGCCTAGAGGGCTGGGATGGGCTTCAGGGCACTGAGAAATGCCCATTCAGTGGTTGGAGACCCTGTTTCAGGTTCTGTCCCTTAGCTCAGTGACACCTAAGCACTAGACCTCAAACGCAAGTGCAGGAACAGGGTTTGCCGATTCAACAAGTGCCTCCGGAGAACTCACCAGGTGCCCTCCCAGAGCTGTTAGTCTGCAAGGTACGCAGACGTAGTTCCAGACAGAAATGAATGTCTTCAGGAGGAGTGTAGGGCAGTACAGCGCAGAGGTGCCTAAGTTAAGGTTCTTCTTCGCCTTCTTCTTCTTTTTTTTTTTCTAAGTTAAGATTCTTGCGCAGCTCCCTCCCTCCCTGATACGTCCTGAGGCAGGTTCCTTCTGTCTCCTTATCTTTAAAATCTGTGTAACTGTATTCCCTCCAGGTGGAATTATCATAGTTATTAAATGCAATACTACACAGAGCAGTGTTTGATACCCTGTAAACCTTCGTAAATGTTCACTCCTGCTGTATGGGATTGTCTGCAAATTTTAATGATTTGTTAATCAATAAATATTTGCTCTTGCCTGTTACCCAATGTAATTTATCACCAGTGCCCAAGAGAAAAAGAGGCTGATTGAGGTTTTCCGTGGATAAACCTTCGGGAGAGCAGATCAGTAAGGATAATTTTCAGATTAGCTATCATTTGACTCCTGGATACATGGCGGTTTTAGCCTGTTTTAGGGCTCCTCTTGGAACCAAATGTCATGGCGTCAGGCAGGACTGGAAAACTTTTGGGGGGGAGTTGGGCACTGGGTTAAAAGATCAAGAAGAATGAATCTGAAATGTTTTCCATCAAATCTACACACAGGTAGGCATTTCTCATTTGCCCTCTATGCTTTGTACACTTTGTTGACTATATTCCCTATGTCGTACTTTTCACTTCCAAGACTTACTTATTTAAAATTATAAGTTTGTCCTTCCTAATCCTCTCAGTCAGTTTCGCTCACCTCCCCCACCTCTCTTCCGGCAACCATCAGTTTGTTCTCCATATTTAAGAGATTCTTATTTGTTGGTTCCTTTGTTTGTTTTTTTAGATTCTACATATAAGTGGAATCAGATGGTATTTGTCTCTGACTTATTTCACTTAGCAAAATGCCTTCTAGGTCCATCCACATTGATCGCAAAAGATCTTGTTTTTTCTTTTTTTTTTTTAGTGTGGTAAAATATATGTAACATAAAATTTAACATTGTAACCATTTTTAAATGCGCAGTTCAGTGACATTAGTTACAATCACACTGCTGTATGACCATCACCACCATCATGCCCAGAACACTACCTCTTCCCAAGCTGAAACTCTGTCCCCATTCAACAACAGCTCCCCATCACCCCCCACTACTCCCCTCCCCCGCCACCAGCCCCTCGCGTCCATCATTCTGCTTGCTGTGCCTATGATTTTATATGCTCTGGGTATCTCATGCGACTGGAATCACATGGTACTTGTCTTTCTGAGACTGGCTTATTTCACTTAGCATGAGGTCTTCAAGGTTCATCTATGTGGTAAATCACATGTTCCCACTTTTAGAAGACAAAACAGAGGCTCGGAACTAAAGAACCGTGTACTCAAGATTATACTGTTAATGTCAGAAGTGAAATCAGTCCACATTTGGTGCCAAAGCTCAGTTTCTCACCGAAGTTCTACCCTTCCTTACTCAGCAGGTGCCACTCCAGACCCTCCACTGTGCCCATTCTCCGGGACCCTAGACAGTCCCGTGAGGCACTAAACCTAGCTCACTTCATGAAAATGTTTTCAGTGCCGAATTTGCACATTTCGAGATAGACTGCCCTGTCATTTATAGTTGCCAGACAGAAGTGTCCTCGCTTCCTGTCTCATTTCTCCAGCCACTCAGCAAGTGTTGCTTCTGTACAAATGATGCGGGAGTGAGTAAGAGGTGATCTCCACCCTTAAGTAGCTCCCAGTCCACTGGAAACCCAAAATTTCTTGAAGACAATGCCAGTGGTGGTTTTTTGGGCAGATGATTCTTGGTGGTGAGGCTGTCCTGTGCCTTAAAGAATGTTCGGCAAATCCCAGGCCCCAATCCACATCTCCAGTGGGTCATGGGAATCGAAAATGACCCCAGACATCACCAGATGTATCATGGGAGGCAAAATTTCCCCCAGCTGAGAACCAGCGAGTGGAGGATACTAATAGATGAGACAACCATGCTGCTCCGTGGGCTATGTGCAAGCAGACATGTATGCCCCGGGGGGCCAAAGAAGCTATGTTTGAGTTAGCTTGGCAGGTTAGCAAAGGCTTCTGGAAGGAGCCTCTGAAAAGTCACTATTTTAAGTAGCTGGGTCTTACCAGACAAATGGGAAACACTCTATAAAACAAATTCAATAACCTGTCATGCAAGTTTGTACTTTCTCCTTATGCTAAGTTTCAACACATACTCACCTTCCATTTCGTGTTAGCTTCTGTGATCCAGAACCAACTCTCTGATACCAGCTGGGCATCCTACAAGTCAATTCAACAGTGACTCTAACCATGCACAACAAGTGCAGAGTCCCTAAGGGCTCAGTCCCACAAAACTGTCCCCATTTCAGATGCCACCAACGAGTGTTGGGTACCTGCATGCTACTCACACTCTTGCCAGAACAACTACAAATTTGGGGGTTCCCACGAGACCCTTCTCCAATTCAATAATTTGCTACAACAATACACAGAACTCACAGAAAATGCTAGACTTATAGTTTTATTATGAAAGATGCAACTTGGGAACAGCCAAAGGGAAGAAACTCAAGGGTGAGGGCCGTGTTTCTGTGTTGGGGACATGCAGGGGCTCCTGTTCCCAAGAAGTCAGGGTACAAGAGCCTTCTGGTTTGTGGATATGTTTACCAACTAGACAGCTCTCTCAGTCTTAACCATCCGGAGTTTTTACTGAGGTTTGGTTACCCAGGCACGACTGATGAAATAAGTCATTATCCATTAGTGATTGAACCCAACCTCTACCCTTCTGCCCTTCCTGGAGATCAGGGAGTACAGCTAAGAGTTCCGGTCCTCTAATCACATGCTTGGTCTTTCGGGCATGACAAACGCGCCCAGGAAACTATCTAAGAATCCACCATGAGTCTCCTTGTCAGCAGAAACAGACACGGTCTGGTCAGAAGGGGCTCATTATGAATAAGAAAAGAAACTCCTATCAGGAAAACATGAGAATGTTTCAACCTCTAAGCAGGATCCAGGGACAGAGACCAAATATATGTATTAACTAAAATTTATATCTACACACTAAACATATGTATAATACTATATGTTGCACATCTTAATATTTACATATAATTTACATAGTTATTATATATCATGCATAAAATATTACACAGTATTATATTTATTATAATGATGTTTACTTAAAATTATAGTTATATATTATATTGTTCTATATAATATATTTTATCATATATTGTATATAAATATATGATACATTTTTATTATAATATCTTACATTTTATCATATATATATTATTGCACCACAACCCCTGACTGAGAAAAATCCCATGTTCTTCTTGCAATCGAGATTCTAAGGAAGCGGTGGCAACGGAAACCATAGGGAATAGGTTTTCCGTGAAGCTACCATGGCCTAATTTATCTACTACGGATACCCGGTTCTGACCTCTCTCTGCTCTGGCTGGAGGGTTTCAACTACTCATGGCCTTGGGCTTTTGAGGAATCATCTCTTTTAATTGGGTGTAGATCCTCTGTCCCCTGAAAGGTCACTCTCTGGTGACCAGACAGTAAGAACCGCCCTGTGAATTGATAGGAGTATTTCTTTGTCCTCGAGATTCAAACAGTAATTGCATTCAAGGCTTTTAGATTTGCTTGAAGAAAGTCACAGTGAGTGTCAAATGAGATATGCTACGATTTTTTTTTTCTGTGTGAATCCAGTGAAATGGGGTGATGAACAGATTACAGAAATTAAATCAGTCACTAAAATAGGTGGGAAGCTGTCAAGGAGGAGGGAGGGCGTGGAGTGCTCTTGAGGCCGACCACTTGGTAGCTTTATGACCAGGGGACTATTCCTTAAATGCTCTTTGCTTCGTTTCTTTACCTGTAAAGTGTCCATAGGATTAATTGGAATAATGGACACCAACTACTCGAAGCCATAGGTAGAGCACATAATCAGTTTTCAGTACATTTTCACGGTTCTGGCTATCACAGTGGGGCGTCATTCAGGCCCCACCTACGTAGGCTGGGCAGCTGGTCCTGGTCCAGAGGCAGATTGAGGGGCAAACCGAGGCATTCTGCTGGACGAGCGCAGACGTGGACACTCTCCTTCTGCTAGCCAGGATGGATTAGCTAGGAAAGAGCAGGAAAAGAGAAGAAGGAATCGCCTGGTCCACCAGTAAGAAAACGTCTTGGATGGGAACCAGAGCAAAACTCTACAGCCTCAGCAAGGACAAGGACATGCTCTTGCTGGTTCCTGGGCAGGAATCTTCAGTCGTCGCCAGGAGCTTGCTTCTGCGCAATAATGGAAATACAGAGACCTCTCTGCATTCCAGAAAAGTTCCCTGTAGATAGGCACTCACTTCCCCTCGGTTCTTGGACACTTAAAACGATGTTGCTTAGTGTAACTTACTGCTTTCAATCTGGAGGTTATAGCAAGAGAATGATTTTAATTTCATGGACGTTAAGTGATTTTAAGGAAGACTTTTCTTCTCGTTTCATGTTAGCAGAAGGAAATGTCTTGCTAATGACGGTGGGCGGCTAGTCTGCAAAGGGCTGGCTTCGCCGGCTCATTCTGCTGAATGCGGGAAAGGCTGACTTTGTCGTCCCCATAGACAGCCCGCCTGGCTCCCATCCCCGGGCTTCCCACACAACCCCACAGGGTCAGGCGAATCAGCGACGCCGCTGGCAACAATATCATTCTCTCTACTCCACCTCTCTTAAAACTCCAAACACGAGACATGTGTGTGTGCGTGCGTGCGTGTGTGCAAATATGTTCGCATTTGTGCTGTCGGAGGAGGGAAAAATGGATTCTTTGAATGTGCACAGTTCCTGTTTCGTGGAATTGTCTCAACCAATGTAAAGGAATATTAACACAGAACAAACATGACAATCTCTGGACACCATAGCATTTCTCCAACTGACACCGTTTGCCTTGACTTGCTGTTGCTTTTGTCACCGCCCGTCGTATGAGGAGGGAAGAGCTTCGTTTCCTGGCCAGCACAGGTGTCCAAGCAAGCCCCATAAAAGAGGAGCAGAGAGGAGAGGCGGTTATTCAATTTCCCCTAAACTCACCAACTCCTCCCTTTTCAGCCCGCTCCACTTCTCAGAAACACTGCAGGGGGCTGCACGCAGGCGTGGGGCAGAGGCTGAGCCCCCTGCCTTGGGCTGCACGTCGTTCTGGCTTCTCTAGACTGGACCCCAAGTGCTCGGAGCCTTGTGATGAGGTACGGCTGGGTCCCTGGTGACATTTAAGTCCTGCCTTCCCCGTAATCCTCCTTGTTCTGAAAACGCAGCCCACATCCATTTGCTTGTAAAGAGGGCTCTTAGAAACCCTCTTACATCTCCTACCCAGAGTTTTACAAGCCCCCGGAGTCCGCATGGATGCCTGGAGCGTTTAGCCCCTGGGCCCGGCCCATTTCCTTGGGTGGCCCTGGGCACAGGGAGCGGCTCATGTGTATTCTGTGTCCTAGAGAACGCACCCGGCTGAGAGCCAGCAGACCCGGGTTCTGGTCCTCACTTGGCCACTCGCCAGCTGCAGAAGTCTGAGAAAACACCATGACCTCTGTGGGTCTCAGTTTTTCAACCTCTAAAATACAGGGTTTAGAGAGAACGTCAAAGGCCATTTTCAGCCTCCACGCTCTGTCTTCTGTCCTTTTGGAGTTCAACCAGGGGTGAGGACAGTCGTGGGAAACCTAAGTGCCTTAAGAGCCATGGAAACACCACACGTGGCCACAGCTGGGGTCTCTAAGTGTCCTACGACGACAACAGTACATGACCCCCCAGGAGGGAGGTTCAGGGTGCCAAAGCAGGGTGTCTCCCTGGGGCTTTCGTCCTAGGACCAGGTGGTTGGACAGATGAGAGAACAACAAACTGTACAATCCCAGTTCTGCCTAAAAACGATGGAACTGTTGAGGAGGGGAGAGTCAGGACACCCCACTGTGCGCCTCCCCCAGACACAGCTTCACATGCTCTGGCTCCCAGACAGGCGTCCGTTATGTTCGATTTTAAAAATCAGAGTGGAGGGGGCGGGGTGTACCTGGGTGGCTCAGTCAGTTAAACGTCTGACTCTTGGTTTTGGCTCAGGTCAGGATCTCGCAGTCATGGGACAGAGCCCCACAGTCATGGGACGGAGCCCCATGGTCATGGGATGGAGTCCCGCGTCGGGCTCTGAGCTCAGTGTGCAGTCGGCTTCAGGTTCGCTCTCCCTCTCCCTCTCATTCTCTTTAGCTCTTTCTCAAATACGTCAATAAGCTCTTTAAAAAAATCAGAGGGAGAGGATAATTAAGGAGTTAGTTAATAGGTGTTCCCCAGTAATTTGTGATCCTGCACTTGAGACAAGAAGCATATATCATATTAGACTGAGGGTGACAGGTCAGCACTTCTCAGTTTAATTAATATGTGAGAAAAGCATTTTCAATGTATATATATATATATATATATTCAGTATATATATATATATTCAGTATATATATATATATATATATATTCAGTATATATATACATATATATGTGGACGGGAGACTGTATGTTTCTGCATTTATATTCATGAATAGCCTTCTCTCCTTCTTCCCTCCTTCTCTCCCTCCCTCCCTCTCTTCCTTCCTTCCATTCTCTTTCTTTCTACCGAAAATAAAATCATTCCCCAATAGCTAACCAATATCTCTGTCAGCAGCTTCTTGGTAATCGCCCGGCCAGACGTGTGTCTTTTCCACATCTGCAAAAGATGGAAGCAATGGAAGGGGTGAGTCCCGGCACTGAGGTGGGCTGCCCCCCTCAGGCAGGAGCTTCTGCCCCTGCTGGGGCTTAGGTTCCAGCCACTGGTGGACGAGACTGCTTATAGGCATCTCCGTTTTGGGGAGACTGGCTGCCTGTTTTGACTCTCATTATCATGCATGCTCCGTACCTTAAAAGTGACACCATGTGAAGAGTGGGGAGAAGAGACTTCTCTGTGGAGGGAAACTGTAATGATATTCCCTAAATCTTTTCCCACTGTATTAGGTTTCTGTAGTTTAGAAAAGTTTGCTATTCACACGGGAGCTGACCTCCTAATCCTAAAGCTGGGGAGAAGGGCTGGTTTTCTGTAAGTAACACAGAAGAGTTGCCATCGTCGAATGGAAGTTATCACCTGTGTCTCCTTTCTGCATTTTGGGCACCTGAATGGTTCAGGGTTCTCCAGAGACACAGAACAAATAGGAGATTTGTACATGCAGAAGGGATGTGTTACGAGGAAGTGACCCAGACAATTATAGAGACCGACAAGTCCCAAGATCTACAGTCATTGAGTTGGGGGTTGAGGGTGTAAACTTTAGTCCAGGGGCTGATAGGCTTGAGACTCAAGAGGAGCTGGTGTTTCAGTTTGAGTCCAAAAACAGGAAAAACAAACAAACAAACAAACAAACAAAAACTGATGTTCCAGCTCAAATCTCGTCATGCAGGAGGAGAGAGAATTCTTTCTTACTCCACCTTCAATGTATGTGTGTGTGTGTGTGTGTGTGTGTGTGTGTGTGTATACTAGTCAGACCTTCAACTGGTTAGATGTGGCCCACCCACACGAGGGATGGCAATCTGCTTGACTCAAAGTCCATCAACTTAAATGATAATCTCATCCAGAAACACCTTCACAGACATACCCAAAACAATGTTTGACCATTTGTCTGGGTCTCTGGGGACCTGTCAGGTTGACACATGCAATTTCATCATCATGGTCCTGTGTTTAAGTCAAGAAGCTGCAGGCTGACAACACACCTACTTTCTCTCCTCACCTTTTAGGCAAATGGTCTTCAGCATGTTGGGGCCTGGGGTCAGGGGGCAGGGTACTGAAATGTTCATAAACTCTAAATCAGAGCCTTCTTCCATCTGGCAGGCAGGTTGCTCAGAGACAACTGGACTGCTGCGATGTCAGGGGCAGGTGGTGTGGGAGGAGCACTCCAATGATTTTCAGCTCTTTTGCTCTTTTTTTCTATTTCAAGGAGGGCTCCTGAACATTTTTCTCACTGTCTGCAAACCCATTGCTGCATCCCAGCCCTTCTGATCACTACCCCCTGTCCTTGCTCCCCAACCAGCCCCTCTGCTCCAACCACTAGGACTTCAACTGGGGTCACCTCATCCCCCAGGGGTCCACTGACCACCTACTCGCTGGGTGGCAAATGGTCTTTAAAATCTCACTCCCTGGGATGCCTGGGCGATTCAGTTGGTGGAGGGTCTGCCTTCTACTTAGGTCGATCTCAAGGTCTTGGGATCGAGTCCCACATTGGGCTCCTTGCTCAGCAGGGACACTCCTTCTCCCTCCACTTACCTCTCCCTCTGCCTGCTGCTCCCCTCTCTGACACACAAGAGAGCTTGTGCTCTCTCTCTGACAAATAAATACATAAATCTTTAAAATCTCACTCCCTCCCAAAAGTATTGCCTCCGAAAGATTGATTCTTTTGTTTTTTTCCCTCAGCTTTGTGAAGGTATAACTGACAAATAAAAATTGTATACTTTTAAGGTGCACCGTGTGATGATGTGATATGTGTATAACCTGCAAAATGATCATCACAACCAAACGAATTAACATATCCATCAGCTCACCTGGTTAACATTGTGTGTGTGTGTGTGTGTGTACACACTGGGGCAACCTCAGAAGTTTTAATGGATTCTATGGTTTATTCAAGTCATTTATCTTTTCATTTATATATTCAGTTGCCTCTCTCATTTATTTTATCCACTGAATAAAGTTCACTGTGGCACAATGACGCACGTATGGGACATCTATCACATTAAGAAACTCCCCCCTCTACCAGTTCTCGCTCTCTGAAGCACACCACAGTACCAATCACGCTGGCGGGTGGGACGCCGCCATTCATCTGTGCCAAGAACGCCTCACCTAATTGATAATAAAGACCAAACATGGCCATTTTTTTTAACTGTCTTTCCTTCTTCCTATTGCTCTGAATTTTAAAAGCACACGTAAAGAACAGGCGGCATTCCGAGGAGAACAACGTTAATGGAATTTCTTCTTCCAAGGAGGCTCCTGGGTTGAGTGTCTTCAAACTGTGCCAGGGAGCGAGCAGTCAGCAAGGCGTCACATCTCCCGACGGCTGCCATGACACACGTCTGCGTCTGATGTCTAAGCCTCGTGGAGATGACGACCCGGTGTTATTTTTATATTATTAGACACAATTATGAGAAGCAGTAAAAAGGGGAAAAAATACACACTTCTGTATTCAAATGGAAATAAGTGCCTCATTAGTAATAAAAGCTCCAGGTTATGTTACTGTGCAACCTTTTGTTCAAACACGATGTCTGAAATTTGCATAAGTAGTCAGCTGTGTATATCTCAGGGCTATTGAAATTATATGACTCCCCAATCTAGACAGCCTCATAAACAGTGTTTTTCTCTTTCCTGGCGCCCTTGTTTTCACAGAAACACAGCTGTACGGCACTGATGGAGAGGTTGGAGAGGGAGGGAAGCAGACAAAGGAGGCACACGTTCCTTCTGGGAGGCTCCTGGATGCTGGGAGGCCCACTGGGGGGCCGCTTGAAAGGAGCCGAAGCGAGGTGCCCCACGACCCGCATTCCCACTCCGGTGACAGCAGAGTTCCGTGGCCCGGAGATCCCTCGAGGTCCAGCCTCGAGGTCCACTTGGAAGCTGACCTCCCGTTCTCCAGCACAGCTTTGGCAATGATCGAACCTCCCAGTTAAACTGGTGGGGTTCGGTGGAGGTGGGGACAATGGGACTTACAAGTCATTTTCTGGGGAGTTAACTGCAAATCAACCAGAAACACATGGAACGCATTTTCCTTGACGTCCACATGTGGAACCAGAAATTCAGTGAGAGAGAAGAGTCGGGGGTGGGGAGGGGATTGCAAGTGGGGGAACAAGGGAAGAGCATGATCTATGGAACTCATAAAATGCAAAATGTTCTAGAAGGAGGTGTCTGGTTTTGCCACTAGCTTGCAAAGCCTCTGGGATTCCCCTCCCTCCCGAAGCCCGACATTGAATGAACATGCTTCGCCTCCAGCCAGTCTAACTTCACAGCCTCTCATTTTTAAAAAAGTGGGTGAAAAAGGGCACAAGGTGGGGAAATGTTCAAAGCTTTGGGATGGCCAAGGCACCTCCCTCTGCACACATTAAAAAAATTAATTCTGATGCAGAGAGGAGACACACATCCTTATTCCGTCTTGTCACTAACTTACACGAACTTAGGTCACTTTCCCGCCCTCAACTTGAGTCTCCTCAACAATACACTGATAGGTGTGGAGTCTTTGGTCTCTGCTGGCTCTGGAGGGGAAGAGTCTGCATGAATCTACCCAGCAACAGGCACAGGATCCCTGGTTCCCTACGCCTCCAGCCCCTGAGGCCGCCTCTTTTATGATGGCACCAAGCGATGTCAAGAGTCCCCTCTTCTTGAGGGGATACACATGACTTAGGGAAATCCTCAAACCCTCCTCCTCCTCCTCCTCCTTCTTCTTCTTCTTCTTCTTCTTCTTCTTCTTCTTCTTCTTCTTCTTCTTCTTTAAGATTTTATTTATTTCTTTGAGAGACAGAGAGTGTAAGTAGGGGAGAGGGGCAGAGGGAGAAGCAGACTTTCCCCTGAGCAGGGTGCCTGATGCCGGACTAGATCCCAGGACCCTGAGATCATGACCTGAGCAAAAGGCCAATGTTTAACTGACTGAGCCACCCAGGTGCCCCAATCCCCAAACCCTTCTACTGGAAATTTTAAAGATGCACAGTTAATAAATACACCTTGAAGAACATATGGCTTCAGAACAATGACTTGATCTGGGTTTAGAAGAACTGTCAAGTTTTTATAAGGAAGAATGAATTATATGTAATAAGGACATCCTAACTTGGCTAAAGGCTGTCCTGCAAAAGAATGACTACTTGCCTACACACGCAGGCATGGGTCCAAGACCAGGGGAGCTATTTCTAATTCAAGCTCTTGGCATTTCCTGGTTACATGACCTTGACAATGTCACAGGACCATTCTCTGCCCAATCGGCTAATTAAATTGTAATAAAAGCTCACATTTGTGGGAGTGCTTTATGTTACTTTACATTGACTTTATATTAATTTCATCCTTATAACAACCCTGGAAGTAGACATTATGATATCTGTGTGCTAGATGGGAAGCTCTGACGTAGCTGGCCCAAAGCCACACAGCAGGTCAGTAGCTGAGCTAGAATGTATAATCCACTCTCTTCAGCTCCAAAGTTCCTGTTCTCAGTCATCTCACCGTGTTATACTGCATCCCTCATCATCTCGGACATTGAACGGACCCAGAGGCATCTGGGATGCGCAAGGGCAAACTTCCACATGTCTGCCCTCAGGTGCTCTAGAAAGAAGTGGAAAGCTTCCATTCCAGGTACTGACTCCAACCCCCATGCTCCACGTTTCATCCTGCACCCTGACCCCTTTATGAGACACTGGGGAACTGCTGACCTCTCAGGATCTCACTGCTGAGTTATAAACAGAGAAGGTTTACCCAGCTTACCTGGAGACAGGCTGAGAGACGTGATCTCCTGTCCCTATCGCTCATCAGAGCGACGTGGCAGGGAGTGTGCCCCCCCACCCGGTACCTCTGTGCTGCTTTCTTCCCAAGAACACACCTCCACGTCAACAATCCTGCTTTCGTTCCAGCTCTTGGTTTCTCTTGACCCCAATTTTCTTAATTTCAGGAAAAAAGGCTTAGGGAGTGTGGCAGAAAACAAAATGAAGATAACATAAGTAGTTACTAACATTTACTGGGTACATAGAAAGTATCAGAAACTGTGTCGCTGTGGAAAAAAAACCCCAAACCAACACCAAAGCAAACAGACAAAAACGAAATAAATCCTTGAGCCTTGTCCATCAATGAGCCTTGTCCAATGATCCAGGTACAAAGTGAAATCAGCTCCCTTTCTTTCAAATCCCCACCCCTTCAGCTTCGCAAGTCCAAATTCTGACTCATCGCACACTGTGGCGCTTGGCTATGAGGCCTGAGCAGTTACATCCTTGTGTTCCAAAATTACATTGTTTCTTTACCCTCTTCCTTTGAAACGCCCACTCTGCAGGTACCAGGATCTCAATGGATTTAATCCACAAGAAAACAGCAGAGTCAAATAATTCATACTAGATTGTTAATGGCTTACCATAGCTAACTGGTCTACCCTTTCTAGAAATAGTCACTTAAGAAAGGGGACATTCACTAATTCACAGGGGCTAATGTATGAATGAAGGGTGTTCAGAACACAATAGCAGGAGGTGCCTGGGTGGCTCAGTGGGTTAAAGCCTCTGCCTTTGGCTCAGGTCATGATCCCAGGGTCCTGGGTTCGAGCCCCACATAGGGCTCTCTGCTTGGCAGGGAGCCTGCTTCCTCTCTCTCTGCCTGCCTTGTGATCTCTGTCAAATAAATAAATAAAATATTAAAAAAAAATCACCTGGGGAAATTAAAACAAAAAACAAAGAACACGCAATTCACAGACCTGTACCCCTGGGGATAAAAATGTATTATATGTTTATAAAAAATAAAATAAAATTAAAAAAAACAACAACAACAAAGAACACGATGGCAGGCAGGTTTTAGAGGAAGGTTTTCTAGACATGTCATGAATGATTACAATGGCAGGGTTGGCACCCGTTCTTCAGACCATTGAAGATATTGAAGACACAAAAAGATTTGGAAGTTTCAGTCCCTTGCTGAATGGTAAACGTGCCTGAAAGACAAGGCACGAGGTCGAGGAGACAGATGCCCTGGCATTAAACTGTGGAGGCATCATGGAAAGAAGCTGATGGTGTTGGTGCTCTCAGCCCATCCAAGGCACTGGGACCAACTTCAGCTCCCTGGTCCCCCATCGCTGACATCAGGGAGTCAGGCGATCCGTGTCATCTCTCCTAGGTCAGGTGCTCTCGGTGGACACTCCCTCCAACCTCCAAGTGCAAGTGTGACGAGCGCCAGCTGAATATCCACAGGTATTGCCTTTCAGCTTTCATCTAAGCTTGCCTGGAGACGGATGATGAGGATGAGGGAAAAATTCCTAAATCTTTTTACACAGAGTCTCTCCAGCTCATTTGGACAACCTAAGAAGCACACGTTCCCTAGAGCATGGAAATTAAGACAATTAGCTAGGACCTCATGTCGCTGTAGAAACAGGCATCAGGAGTTTTTAAGTAAATTAGAAAGACAGCAAGCAGTGTGAAGAGAAAGATGGGGCTCTCTCTTGCTCTCTCTCACACACACACACACACACACACACACACACACACATTACAACCAATATAAGAAGGACAGGGTAAGAGTGACTGTGCTTATTTATTCATTTTTCTAAGACTTCATTTTTATAGCTGTTTTAGGTTCACAGCAGAATTTGGAGGAAAGCACGAGGATTTCCCATACACCTGCCCTACCCATCTAGTCTCCTCCATGATCCACAACCTCATCAATTTTTTTTTTAAACCAAGGATGAACCTACATTAACACATCCTCATCCCCCAAGTCTAGAGTTCACATCAGGTGCCTTTCCTGGTTGTTGTGCACTCGGTGGGTTTGGACTAATGTATCCTGATGGACGGACACTATTATACAATCCGGCAGAGTAATTTCACTGCCCGAAAAATCCCCCGTGCCCTCCCTCACCTCTAAACCCTGGAACTACGGATCTGTTTACTGTCTCCACTGTTCTCCCTTCTCCAGAGTGCCATATAGTTGGAATCATACAGTAAATAGTCTTTTCAGACTGGCCTCTTTCACTTAGTAAAATCCATGTCTTTTCATGGCTCATTTCTCTTCAGCAACGAATGCTCTTTCACTGTCGGGATGGATATTTCACTGTCCGGATGGACTACTGTTTATTTACCGTTCACCTAGTGAAGGACACTTGTTGCTTCCATGTTTTGGCAACTGTCTTTCAGTTGAGAGTTTGCCTATCTATCTCCCTACTTCCATCAAAATTATAATTTATGAAAATGTAGGGAAAGCATGGCATGTGTCTTTGACAAATGTTGGTTATTGCTATAAACAAAACCTTGACCTCTCTTCAAGATTATTTCCGTTGTTACACATGGGGTTTGGGGTTTTTTTGGGGGGAGAGGGGATGGGCATGGAGAAGTGAGGAGGTGAAGGTGAGCGACAACGCCAGACTAGAATATTCCACATCCCACATGCTCTTTCCCAATCCATCTGTTGAATTTGAGCCAAGCCTACCTTGCTCTCAGGCTCTCTGGGCAAGACGTCTTCCTTTGTGATGGGGAGAAACATGGAACAGGTTGTAGGCAGGACCTAAAATTCCTGAAAGATGCCAGCCACGCTCGTTCAGTGCAAGTTATGGTCTGTGTCATTTAAAACCTCCCAAAAGATGTCAAGTCATCAACACTTTGTAACCTAAAGCCAACACGAAAGCGTGATCTTATAAACACAACTTTCCCTTTAGGGCGGCCCAATGAGCTAAGGGAATGTCTATGAAAACAACTTTTAACAAACAGAATTCCAGGCATCTCTTCAAAGAAAATTATCTAACCTTCCCTGCAAATGTGTTGGTCACAGCTGAGCATGTTATGGTATCTGCATTGGAAAGCAACCGGTTTTCAGGTTTTTTTTTTTTTTTTTTCTTTTCCAATGCAAAGTATCTCAATCCTTAACTCCCTAATTGGGAGTTTGCAAGGTTTGCATCGGGGCAGGAAGTCCACGATGTCACCTTCAGAGTGAAGGGGAACCGGGCATCTCCCATTGTAGCAGGGGTGTTTGCCTCTGTGAAGCATGACGTCATTATTCACATGAGTCTCAGGTGCACTCCCCATCGGTGGAGATCTGGGGCTTTGGACTGGGTGTGGGGGTGGCAGTGCTGGCCCAGGCGTTCACTGGGTGGACAACTTCCAAGGCTCAGTTCCCTCATCAGCAGGATGAAGATAAAACAAAACCCAAGTCAAGGTGTTCTGAGGATTGGGCAAGGTGGCGTTCATCGGTACTTTGCAGAGTTAAGTGACCTTCCTGACTGTCGTGACATTGATTCTCTCTCAGTCTGGGCAATATTGAATATCTGATGATGAAACCATTCAGAGACAATATCTTGTCAGCTCCCTTTCGGGAGTGAAAATCAGCTTGCATGAGAGCATTTGCTTCTCTGTGTTGATGGTCTATAGGACCCCAAGTTTGGTTAGCTTGTCATGGAGTTCCCTTTCTGTGGGCATGAAATCTGTCAGTGCCCAAAGTCAGGTGATGAGGGGCAGGGCGTACTATCCCTTCCCTTCCTGGCAGGGTCCATAAATGTCAGCCCCTCTCTCTACCAAGGAGAATTGGCCAAGTGACCTCTTCTAGTTTTCTAAGACAGTAAGCATGGCAGAAACCTTGGAACTCAATTTGTAAAAGTCTGCTCATAATGAACAACTGAGCCCACGCGCGACCTGGCCTCAACGATGCAAACGGGATAATGGGTTTGCATATGACTCTCAGAAAACTTTCTCAGTCATCTTCAGGCTGAGCCATTCCAGTGACAAGAGCAACTGATTGATTTTAGCCTTGGCCATTACTGAGAGTAGTGTTGTTGCCAGAGAGTACCTCATCTATCATCTCATTATGTCTTCCACTTAAATGTGAAAAATTATTCCTTATTTAAAGGAGCACCATGTCCAGGAGAAAGAGCATTTGAGTTGGGGTAGGGTCCACGAAATGTGTCTCTGCCCTGACAATGGCAGCGTCTCCAGCAACAACTTTTGCAATGGGTCATGTTGCCAATAGGGACTTCACGTCTTAGAATGGTTAATATCCTTGAACCTAATAAATTCACTTCTACGGATTTGTCTCATGGAAATTATCAGAGCATCCCTACACATCCCTGCACCAATTTGTGGCAAGAATGTTTCTCACTGAGGAAAAAAAAAAAAAGGGAACACAACCCACTAACAGGGATAAATTAATTATGATTCAACCATTTTGATGGATTACTAGGTAGCCATTAAGTGAAAAAGACAGGTTGTAAACCAGGGCATAATGAATGATCCCAGGTCTCTAATAAGAAATGGTAGTTATGTGTTTTAACAGGCAAATGTCAATGCTTCTTTGGGCGGTAGAACCATGTAAAATTTTAATTTCTTAAAAGAAATTAAAAAAAAAAAAAGACATTTCTTTCATGTTGCTGAAACACTTCATTCCAAGGATATACTAATTTACAATCCAAAAGGAAATAAGTGGTGTTGTAAAAGAGAAGGAGAAAACTTGGTAGACTTGGGGTTTCTATCCTGACTGTGTATGATCTTGGACAAGACTCTTGATACCCTCGTCCTCCCTCAGTTGTCTCATCCATAAAATGGGAACGAAAACACACATGGACCCTTCCATCGCCATAAGATTGTTAGGTTCAAAGGAGAAAGTAAAGGCAAAGGGGTTTTATAAACATGAAAGTATATCTATCTATCTATCTATCTATCTATCTACCTAATCTTATAAATGTGTACATATAAAATAATACACGTGTGTATACATATGTACTTTTTTTAAAATCATGCCTTTATTATGAGATAAAAGAGCACTGGGGTAGCACAATGGCAGAACTAAGATTAATGAATCAGAACTATGTCGACTAAACTAAGGCATTTTCCTTAGAAGATCCTGGTAATTGGTAATGGTACAGAGTATCGTATCTTTAGAATGCCCCTTCTCAACTTACATTCTAAATTCCTTTTGGTGACCTAGACAGAAACAAAATCCTTTATCCTTAAATCAGGTGGGTTTTTACTCTTTGAAACACCAATCTGACTAAGCATTTTCTCTCCTGCTAAGAAATGAGCATTTAAAAAAATAATGTTGCAGCTTTTGTTTCAAAGGGACATTCAACCCATAAGATGAATGCAAAACATTTAGAACTGCTACAAGTTTTCTTTTTTGGAGTTGCCTGTGTTTAGGGGGTAATTTGGATACAGTCTCAGAGCATAAGGGAGCATAAATTATAACCAAAATGGGACCATTGGAGACAATGAAGGGAATGGCTATTATTTAAAAAAACAAAACAAAACAAAAAAACCTGGGAGAGAGAGACATTTGGGGAATGGAAATTAGGGCAGGTTTTGAAATATTTTCAAGTCCGTTTACTACCATCTGTTAGGAGTCTGTGTTGCTAGGGATTTATTGTTTCTTATCTACGAAATCCTCTGGCTATGGAAAACAAATTTGGTAAAAGATGATTAAACTTCCTTTTAAATGGCAAGGAAGCAAGATAGAGCAAGGTACGGCAGGGCGTATTGTGGGCATGGCGTTTGAGGTTTGTTTTTTGTTTTGTTTTGTTTTTAAATGCAGTGCCTTTTGAAGCTCATTTTTGTACTAAAGCCTACACTACCACTGAGCTCCTTCGCCTAGGAGGGGCACCTAGCAGATGATACAGCTGTTCACAAAGAGGAGACAACAGGAGGTGAGTTCTGGGGTGAAGTCATTTGCATAGGGCAGCTGCAAGGTCAGCTGGTTTTTGAATATTCCCTGAGATTCCTGAAAATGAAACCACTTAGTATTTGCATCCATTACTCAGATTGTGAAGTTAAAAAAAAAAAAAATCAGCAAACAGAACAAATCAGATTGCGTTGTGAAAATAGAAATCAACAGTAAACCGGTTTGCAGCAAACCAATGTTTTGCTTGAGTGTTGGAGATTAATGAGTGAATTTATCAAACAACTTGTATTAGCATACATGCCTCCATATTCCCAAAGGGCCCATTAAATTGAGTTAGAAATGCTCCTAATGATCCCCAAATCCTGTCCACTCGTAATTCACTTGCTTTCAAACCTCCAAAGGGTCCTTAGCTCACCCAGAATAAGATCGTGTCATCCAGGACTCTGTATGAGCTCACCGTACTCTAGACATATTGGCCGCTTTGCTGTTTCTTATAG
This sequence comes from Lontra canadensis, assembly GCF_010015895.1. NCBI lineage: Eukaryota > Metazoa > Chordata > Mammalia > Carnivora > Mustelidae > Lontra > Lontra canadensis. The sequence goes on along the minus strand of NW_022631070.1, from coordinate 4,894,743 downwards.
ATGCCAAGCTGGTTCCCACTTCAGAGCCTCTTTCCTGACTATTTCCTCTGGCTGGAAAGCTCCTTCAACAGATGGCCAGTCCTCTCAATTCATTTAGGTCTCCTTCTAAGAAAATGTTCCTGACCACCTGTTAAATAAGAGCCTCGCATTTCCTTGAGAGTACCACTTGACTTTGTATTAATTTATTTACTGCCTGCTTCATCCTCTAAAATTTAAATTTCATGATGGCACAGTTTTGTTCACCATCGTATTCCCATACAAAGCTGAGGGCATGCGTAGCGTGAAGACGGATTATTTCTTGTTCCAAAAAATATTCATTTCCTGCTATATTACTCTGCCGTATTAATGTTTGCTTGGCTATACAGCTTGGTTTGACCTCAGGGTGTAGGAGGTACATTTCCCTGCCCCCTTGACTTTGGTTTTGACCACGGAACTTGCTTTGGTTGAAGGAATGTTAGTGGACACAAATATGTGGAAGCTTCAACCAGCCTTGCCTTCCTGCCATGAGAAGACCATGACTCAGATAGTGGCGACCCTGAAGAGACAGGAAACCACCTGGACCCAGCTTACAGCCTAAAGTCCAGCTCAGCCAAATTCACCTGAAACCAGTTGACCCCAGAACACATGAGCAGGAAGTGAACATATCACTAAGACTTTACCGTTTTTACACATCAAAAGCCATCTGATAGAAGAGGTCCAAAACATTTATTGAACAAATTAATGGTTAAGATTTTAGCTCTTCAACCAACTTCTATCTTATGAATGCATAATGGGATATTTTGTACCTTAAAAATATATATGAAGTTAAACAAAAATCCTACATGGGAGATATTATTTGATTGTAGACTTTTGTTCACAGGAAAAGGAGACAAAAGAAGTTTTGTTACGCTCGGGTGAATGTTTGGCAACACAGACTCTCTTTTTGATGAAGTTTATTTGGTTTAAGGAAAAGGAATAACACAGAGTGCTCTAATTCAGGTTCTTCAATGTCAGCAACTAAAATAAATATCCAACAGTTTCCATGTTTTCTTTCAAGCATGTGTTTGTGTGTGTGTGTGTATCTGTGTGTTTGTATCTGTGTTTTCAGGTAAAGAAAGCCGCAGAAGGCAGTGGGTAGTGGGTTAGAAGGAAGGAAGAAATCTTCACATTGAAAAAAAATCACTTTTTAATGCCATGTTGTATACCTAAATAGGATTACAGTCCCCTCAGTTTTGATGTTGATAGATATTTCTATACCGATATATTTTAAACACAAGTGAACACTTTATTTATAAATACATTTTTCATTTTAAGTAGATGCAAAAATACATGTTCAAAACACTCAAACAATACATACTGCCTGTTTTTCAATCAAGAATGGTTTCTGAAATCAGAAAGAACACCATCTTTGCATTTTTAATGAATTTTCAGGGAAGGTACTATTACAACTTCCCTAAGAACAACCGGTAGGTATTATTATTATTATTATTTTTTGTACACGTCATCTAATTCAGTATTTTTTTGTGGACCTTAAAAAGAAAAGAACATCCAGAAACAAGGAAGCCCTGCTGTTTTACAGAATTTTGAACTAAACATTGGTCCATTATCCAAATGTCTGGTGTTTGCTAACAGTAAAATTCCTGAGGGAACTCAGATGTTAGTAAAATTGGGGTCTGTAGGTTTTCCAGTTAATGACCCTTTGGAGGCTCTTACAGTCTGCTGGGTTTTGCCAATTGTGAAATATGGCCAGACAGAATATGAAACCATCGCTATTGCATCAGTGGGGACAAGATTCAGAGAATGATCCAGAGAATGAGGTTCTGAGTGTGCCAGTTTCTGAAAACCCATAAATCTTGGAGCATCCCTAGCATGTGTTCCATTTCTGATGGAAAAATTAATGTGTATTTGCCAACTCTGCCTTCTGCTCTCCTGAACATTCTTTGTTAGAAAGATATCATCGATGGAGGGGAAAAAAAAATCCAAACTCCTTTGACGGCACTCATGAACATTTCTGCAAATGGAACATCATTTTGCCACTATGATAATCAGATAAATGTGTTTTGTTCAGTTCAGAATGATTTAAGAATTTTTGACCTAATAATAGAATTTTCATTTTAAATATGAAACATATGGGTCTATATTCAGCTATGACATAACATCCTCAAGCGTGTAAAAAGGAACATCCTGACAGATGTTCACCGTGGATCGGATATAGAAGAACTATCAGGTGTGATTTCAGTGATGGTAGCAGCTAGAATTGGACTTCATTGCCAAAGAAGGGAAGAGAGAACTTAACTTCCGCGTTGCCTCTCCTAGATCACTGCATTTCTCAAATGCACTTCCCTCCAAAGATGTATTTTTCCTGCCAAGGCTGACCTTAGAAGTAGCTGGAGCAGGTTGCTTTCAGGACCCTCTGCATGTTTCTGGGATGCTGGGAAAGCCTTAGTGCCAATAAAACAAGCCAGCAAGCTCTCTTAACTTCAAGGCTAATGACTAAAATCCTCCCATACTTTTTTTAAGGGCTTTGGGTTTTGTGCCATAAAAATAATTCCTCAAAAAGCGATTCTTTAATGACTTCTCTGACTTTTCAACCTTAGTAAACTGAGGAAGCTTAGTGATTAAATCATGCCTGTATGAAAAGATAGAGTTCTAGGAATGTTTACGGAAGCTTCGGGGTCATAGCAAAACAAACAAGCAAACAAAAAAACTCAAAAACCTAAGAAGCACCTAAATGTCTCGTCAGAATGCATCAGTTAAATAAAGCAGGCTACTTCCCTTAATGGTGTGCTATGTGGCCACTGGAAACACTGTTAGGGAAGGATTTTTATATAACAAGGAAATATTCATGATGTGCAGAGTGAAAAAGGCAGCCTATAAAATACCGTAAAGTACAATTTCATTATTTTGTTTGCCGTCACAAACAGGCACGAAAGATCCATACTGATAGGTTGATGGTGGTTATCTCTAGGGGACGGAACTATAAATAATTCTAGTGATCTTCTTTTTACATATATTTTCTACAGATGAAATGAATATATAAATCCCATCACTTATCTTGCCCATGGTGAGCACTCAATAAATGCTAGCCCTTATTATTATTATTAAAACAATAATAAGTTAATATATTATTTATAAACAAATTAGATTTTTATGACTTTGATTTTTATAAGAGAAAAGTGTTAAAAATTTCATTGACATTTTTGAGATCAGGTTTATTGATGTGCAACAGTGGGAGACATTGTCTGAGCATCAGCGGGTAAATATGGAGATTTCCCACTCATAGGAGGAGGGGGCAGGACGGTCCAGGAAGGTGGACAGTAGGCTGAGGACCCAGAAAGCAGACTTTGCTCGCTTCCGTCATGAGCCTGCTTGGGGCTACCACTCTTTGGCATTTGTGAACACAGGTAAAGGAATCTGCTCTCTTAGAACAGAAATTCTGACAGTCTGAGGTCCCTTCCCCCATAGCCTCTAACTCCCTTCAGAATTAAGCTTGTAGAGATGACTCAAAAGCACTGAAAAGAAATGAAGATTCTTCACTTCACAATTTCCTTAAGATACTTTTTCATCCCTCTGTGTCTTAACCATTTACTATTTTTTAAAAAGTTTTATTTATTTATTTGGCAGAAAGAGAGAGAGAGAGAGCATATAAGCAGGGGGAGCAGCAGAGGGAGAGGGACAAGCAGGCTCCCTACTGAGCAGAGAGCCCAATATGGAACTCAATCCCAGGACCCTGGGATCATGACGTGAGCCAAAGGCAGAGGCCTTAACCCACTGAACCACCCAGGCATCCCTTAACCATATATTATTATCTCCCTCAGATAATTAGGAGAGTTTTTTTTAAGTTGCCTTTTTTTTAATTGAAGAAAAAATACATAATTACTTGTATGTTGGTTCTAAACATAACCTTCAAGCACTTTGAGAAGGCAAAAAAAAATAAAGATTTTGAAAAAATAATACTTATTTATCATGTCAAGACAGTTTAATCTTCAATTTTTTCTTTATTTTAGTTTTTTTTTTTTTTTTTTTTTTGAGAGAAAGAGCGAGAGAGCACCATTGGGTGATGCAGAGGGAGAGAGGGAATCCTAAGCAGACTCCCCACGGAGCAGGGAGACTGATGCAGAGCTCCATCCCAGGACCCTGAGATCATGCATGACCTGAGGAAGAGGCAGATGCTTAACCTACTGAGCCACCCAGGTGCCCCCAGTTTTGTTCTTTTTTTCACCCACATTCTCTTTCTGCTTTCTGAAATGAGAGTTAATTTAACTGACGTTAATAAGAATCCAAGCTCAGTTTATGAAATGTATGTAATTTTTATGTTTGGAATTATCAACTACTCTTGGAAAACAAACCTGTATTTCAAAATAAACTCAAAACTTTTAAAACAAAGCCAAAGCTTTTATTCCAGACGCTAACCCAGAAAACACTGCCCCATTTGAAATAGTGAAGATCACCATTTCAAAAATCAGTTAATTGTAGGTCAAAACTGACTATGGCTTGTCAGCCTCGTAAGAACAGAATTTGTGTTTTGGGTGAATATGTTTTTGTCTCAATTTTTGCTTTGGGAAGTAATATTTCAAAGAAGAGAGGAATACAAATTTGTAGGAGAGTTTGGAACATTATGACAAATAGGATAAGAAAATGGAAATTTGGGGAACGTTTAAGCATATCGTGTGGTTAACTGTGCAATGGCTTCAGAGAGAAATTCGTTTTGCATTGTTTGAAATCTGCAACTCTTATGCAAAAAAACCAGCTTGCTCATAAAATGTTCATGTGTATTATGTTTAGAGATTGAAAGAGAACCTTCAGGAAAATATTCTGTTTATTAATGTGCAGAAGGAAAAGCATCCTTGGAGGAAAACATGATGCGATGAATTTCCTGTCCCCTCATCGTGTGACCTCTGCAAGGTCTTCACTGCCATTTTCTCAAAAACTCTTTTCAAAGTTCTATATGTACAGTTGGGCAGAGTAAGGGTTTATTGTGATGACATCATCCCAGAGAACAATGGCCTCAATCTTTCCCTGTTTTATTCACTGATAAAGAAGTAGTACATGAGCAAGAAAAGAGAGTTCTTCCAAACACACACACACACACACACACACACACACACACACACACACACACACTATAGAAACAACGAATCCAGTGTTTTAAGGATGGCTGCGAATTCTTTGACATTCTTTCCATCGAGAATCTGCGCTGGCCCCAGTGATCCATGTGTAAACCACAGAATGTGGCAGAAATTACATTGTGTAGCTTCCAAGGTCAGATCTGAAAAGGTCGTGCAATTTCAACCTTGTTGGCCAGAATGTTTGTTCTTAGAACCCTGAGCCACTGTGTAAGAAGCCCAACCACCCCAAAAGCCACCATGTTTCCAGGAAGTCCAAGCCACATGGACCCATCGTGCCACCGGTCTCATTTGAGCCCAGTCTTGAAGCCAGCCCAGCTCAGGTGAACGGACATAGGGGTGAACACACCTCCCTTCCCATAGCCCCAGATGATTTCAGCCCCAGACAGTTAAGGAATCCCAGCGTCAGAGACTTCCCAGCTGAGGCCCTAGAGAGCACGAGCAGAAAGGATCCCTTCCTGCTGCACCATTTTTAAATCCCTGTCCGACAGAATCTGTGAGCACAATAAAACAGGTTTGTCCATTGCTAAACATTTTTTTTTCATTTGTATGCACGGATAGATAACTGGCACATCACATAACTTGGATTTATGAGGAAAGCAAATCAATATTTGGGGAGACGATATGTTGTAAATATGTGACTCTGAAACTCCATTTTATTTCTGAGGTAGAACCACTTGGAGTTTATATTCTCTGTTTTAATAAAATGTAAAGTTATTAAATACCTTTAGCTTTTAGTATAACGGAATTGTGTGGGATCTTTATTCCAAGTCTTTACTTGGAATACTTTGAACTGGATGACATAATTGCTTCCAGGGACACTCCTGTCAGGGAATGGCAGGCTGTTTCCCTTGGACTTGAATCCCACTTCTGGCCATCTCTGGTTTCATTTCACCGAAAAAAATCTCCTCCACTTGCACTGGCCTCACACGGTGACGTATACTCATTTTGTCACCGTGACAAGTATCCGGGGTGCTCGACTCGGCCAGGGTTTTGTCCCAGCTACAGATGGGCTCGTCATCCAGGGCTGGTGGATTTTGCTTCGTAGCCAGTTTGGGTGACAGATTTCAATAGAAATAAGTCTGTTTAATTTTTAGCACTGTAAAATAGAAAACAAATGTGGGGGAAAAATAGTTTAGGTTTCTGCAGCTTTAATCCTGCTAATTATCTTTTACTGCATGAACGGTTCAAAGAAGTAGGATGACCTATCTATTTTTTACCTCATTATCTCTGAAAAGAAAATGTCGCTCTGTTTGTAAGGACCCTCGAAGTCCCTTGTTTGGTTCTTGTGTTCCTTTGCAATCTAAAAAATCAAAAAGATCTCTAATTGTCTTTATAAACATAGACCCCAAATCATCAAGCTATCTGATTTTGAGGAAAGTTCTGTGAATTGTCATCATCTAACATTGATAATAGAACTTTAATTTTAAATACAAAAAATATTTGTAATTTTCCATAATCTTTAGAAAATAGGTATTAATTCTGCATTTTGATTATCTTATGACTATGGTGCCAGTTATAAATTATGAAATAGTTCATATGTATGTATAAGACTCTGTAAGTGTCAAATTTTGGTACCTGGCGTGCCCAATAAACGTGGAAACTGAGTCCAGAAGTCAGAGTAGTTCTCCCAGAATAATCTCAAAGGGAATGAGGGGACAGAATTCATACAAAACAGTGATCTCTGGAACACTGGTTTCTCCACTGTTGTGGGGTGATTAGTATACTCCCCCCCCAGTTCACACGGTGAAGTCCTCACCCCCGGTACTCAGAAGGTGACCTTATGTGAAAACAGGGTCTTTGCGGATGGAATTAGTCAAGATGAAGTTGCGTTTGGAGCAGGGTGTGTCCCTGATCCAACATGACAGCTGCGTAATAAGAAGAGGACATTTGGACATTATGACACAGACATACACACAGGGACACAGCACATGAAGACACACCTGCTGCACCTACAGGACAAGGGACCCCAAAGGCTTCCGACAAGCCGGCAGAAACAGGAGAGAGGTGTGACAGGGTCTCCGTAGCAGGCTTGGGGACAAATCCTGCCAACACCTTCATTTTGGACGTGCCACCCCCATAACCGGGGCACAGTTAACTGCATGTTGTTCAAGCCGGTCACTGCGTGGCACTTTGTCATGGCGGGTGTAGAAAATTAATACACTCATCATCAGCTGCGTTTGGATTCAACATGGACAGTTTTTAACCACTCTTTAATTTTTTGACTTGATAGTTTCCAGGAGGGAAGATGTTCGCACAGTGGCTATGCAACCAATGTAGACCAAGTCTGAATCCCTCTGGTTATCTCGCCCCCGTACACATGTGCGCGCACTGAAGACGCTGTGGGACAATTTCAGAAGTCCAACCGCAGAACTCCGTCGCCATCACCATCCTTCGCCACGGACAAACTCCCCAGGCCCTTGTCTCTTCCCCATGTCTACGGGCTACATGTTCGTGCATGTTTCAGAATTTTGGTTCGCTTGTCAGCCCACTACTGTTCTCACATTCCATCATTTTTCATGTGAACCAACAGGGAGCACAGAAGCCTGGCCAGCCTTGAAAACGCTGAAAATGAATCGTGGGCACCTTTAGGACAGGCATGCCTGGTCAGACATCCATGCTTGGGCCCTGGGAATCTTCGGGACACACAGAGCCTTCCCAGAGTCACGTGACCACACTGAAGACCACCTCCATTCAAAGAGTTACCTCCGCCCGGGGGATGGTAGGAACGTGGAGGAATTCTGTTGAAAGAATTCGCACTGTGCTGTGATGCCTGGGAGACCCAGGACTCCAAGAAACAGGCAGGCAGTTTCTTCAACTCAAATGATCGACCAAAGAGAGAAAGTATGAGGGAGCTGGCCCTGAGCCACACAGCTCCCCAAGAGGAAAGAGCAGACGAGTAATTTTACATTATATTTCTGAACCGTGGCTAACCCTGCGCATAGATACTGAGTGCATGAGCTGATGTGTCGTCACACAAATGAGGGAGAAGCGGGTTTTCCGTCCAGGCCTTGACAGGAAGGAGCACGTTTACAGATCTAGTGCTCTTCATCCTCTTGCCCAGAAACACTGTGACAGATGGATAAGCAGGTAGCTGGGCTGTAGTGAAGCAAGAGAACAAGACAGATCGATGGCGAGAAGGATGAACAGGAAGGCGGGTAAGAGATAAGGGACAAAGAGACAAACCAGATAAATAGAGCACTGACCTAACCACTCGCTGGCTTCTTCCTCCCACGTTCTTCTGCTTCTTTGGCCAGCTATCAGATGAGGCCGTGGCACCCAGCCCAGGAAGGTACTGAAATGACCTCCATGGTCATTTGGTGCCTTTCCTCCAAGGAAGGTGTGGTAAGTGATGCTGGCCGGTGTCGAGTGCTGTGGGCCACGGCAGATGTTGAGAAATCTCTGGATGTGTGGATGGTTCTGGTGGGAGCTGCAGCCCAGAAAATGAGATGGAGATGTTCTGTCCTGGGCGCTGGGCTCTGGGCCACAGGCGCAATGGCTGAGCCCCTCTGCTGGCTGGCCACCAGGTCTTTGGTGACAATATCCATTTTTCAAGTGTCGTTAAAAGAGATGGTATCTAAAATTGTTTAGTACAACACCCAGCATGACGGTGGCTCTGAGAAGGGTGGTCAGACAACATCAGCATCACCGGGGCCGTTGCTCACTCCCTCCCTCATTCATTTATTCATTCACTTAAGTAATCCTCCCATGTCCCCTGAGTGCCCCGTTCTGACCGGGAGGTGTAGCAATGAACAGAAGCAACATGTTTCTGTCATCATGAAGCTCATATTATAAGAGGGGAAAATCTTCAAGTACCCCTATAGGTTTGAAAAGGGCTCCAGAGTAGAAAATTGGGAAAAAAATGGCCTCAGAACCCAGAGTTAAGGATATGCGATCTCTGCATCAAATTCCAGAGAAGATTGTCTCCTTTGCATGTTTTCACCATCAGTTTCTGCCTGGTTTTCTTCAGTGACGATAGACTTTTCCGTGGGGTAAAGTGTTCTGGACAGGATTCCCACTGAGGTTTCTGGTTCACCCTTCCTTTCATCCTTTGTATACAGAAAGTATCTAACCCATGTCACTGCTTCCCTGCAGAACGTTCTCCTGTGGTTAATGATTTGCCTGCATAACCCTCTTTCCATGGAGCCCATCTGCCTGGCTTGGCCATTGAGGGCAGGGTCTCTGGAAGTGACCTGAATTCCACAGAGATTGTCTGCCTCCCCCCAGATGTCCTGGTAATAACACTCTTCCCTCCCTCCTTTGTTGAGCACCACAGGCGCTGAGACCACTCATGAGAGGGAATGCGAGCAAGGCAATACCTGTCCAACAGGTAGCCAAGACTGGAGAACTCATCACTCTCCATGGAAGTTACGGGACAAGTCATAAAATTGTTCAAGTCCCCTCGGGTTGGATTAGGAGTAGCAAGTCTGCAACTAACCTCACAGGTCGTGCTTCCAACCATTTTTCCTCTCCCCCTTTCTTTGTTGAGAGATGGCACAGAATAATTGCACTGTCTTCAGGTTAGGGGGATTTCTGAGCCCCAACGGGCTGTCCTCAGAAGGAAGCTGTTCTGCTGAGCTGCTGTCATCTTCTGCCAGCATCTTCTGAAATTCAGAATCAAGAGAGAATAAGAAAACACCTAGATTCTTGCAAATAGGCTCACGTGAGAAGCTTGAGAGAGAGCAGGCAACAGGAACTGTAGTCCCTTTAACAGTAATGGAGACACATCTAAGAATGGCGCTCGGTCACACCTGGAGCCCACCCACTAGGTGGGCAGCCGCTGGCTGACATCGTGTCTGTCTGCCTCCCCCTAATCATTAAAAGCATCTAGCGGTTTTAATCAGTATACCAACCTCACAAACAAGGAGAAAAGCTTGAGATCCTCCTTGCAGGTGCCAAATACTGTGGTTGCTCAAAAAATACAAGTTCAATGTCAATTGTATTTACTATTATTTAATAAAGATCGTTTTTGCATTTTCCTCCCCCCTACCAGGCTGTAACATCCAGGGGTCTGTGTTTTCCTCCATCATCAAGGGAAGGAGATGAGGCGTGCAGAGGGTGACAGAGAACCACAGCTTTGGCTCCACTGCAACGGGGGACAGCGAGGGCGGGGGGGATCGCCTACTGGCCGGTGAGAACTACTGCCCGCACTTATGACCACACTCGCTTCTCTGCTGGAAAACGTGTACCCAGGAAGTCCCCCCCATTTCCTGAACCAACAATTCAAAATCGATGTAAGTGCATCATTTGTCTGGGGCTGTCAAGGAATAAAGTATTACTTATTTTGGAATTTTCCCAATTATGGAAGCCTCCCCATTTAAACAATAAAACTTTTAGATTGTGCTCATTTTAGTAGGCCCCCCCCCATTTAAACAGTTATACTGGAACTCACTTAACTCTTTTTATTTATTTTTATTTTTTCTGATTTTATTGAAACACAATTGACATATAAGAATGTATTAGTTTGAGGTGTATAACACCATGATTTGAAATGCATGTATGTCGTAATATGATTACATAAGTTTATTAACACTGTTTAAAGTCGCCCTGTTAGTTGGTGCTTTCTGTTTTGCAGAATAGTTTTACGAACATCAGTGGTTGGTGACTCCCTTCTCCGCCTCCTAATAGGGTCTTCTAGAAAAATAAAGTGTATAATATATATCTAACATACATATTATATATAACATCCTATTGATTTTATCTATCACTATCTATCTATCATCCAATATCAGGTTGGTATGGCTGTGAATTAAGCCTGTTTCTTAAGGCGGGCCCCACGCTGGATTATTGTAACCACTGTGATTTCACTTTGCTAAGAGAGGAATGCAGGTGACAGTCCTGGGCTGAGAAAGGATAAATATAGAGAGATAGAGAAGATACAGAGAGAACGTATAAAATGTATCAGGCTGGCTGCCCCAGTGCTGAATTGTTTCCGGAGGATGTCTACTGCTTCTCTGATTCTGCCTTTTATCTCTGTAATAGATGGTTCTCGGAGGCTTACCGGTTCTCCCTGCACCTGCCTTAAGGCAGACTGAGCAGTGCAAAAAACAAATATGCTTCTAAAGTATTGGCAAACATTCAGATTTGGTTGACATTTTCTTAGGAAAACAGAGCAGAAAGTTAGATCGTACCCCCTAAGGCATCACTAGCTAAAATCCCTTTTAAACGTTTCTGTTCTTTCCTTAGATTTCGTTTCTGAGAATGGCTCCTCTCTCAGGGATGACCATCAAGCACTAACCTCTCTCAGATGCCCTTGGTTGCCCTGAACCCTTCACCTCTGGTCCATCACCCCCTCAGCAAAGTCAAAGCGGGGCAGATGCCAGAAGCTAGCACAGAGTCGGCCCTTAGGAAACAGTGGCTTAGTAAACAGATGAACAAACGACGAATGAATGAAACATATCTCCTTAAATCATAGCCAGGTAAGCTGGCCAGCAAGGATCAGAGCTGTACCTTATCATCTCTGCGCTCTCAACACTTAACATTCTGTACATCCCAAAAATGTTTGTTGAACGAATACACGAAGAACAGTTGAACGCTGACTAAACCTGGCATGTTGGCGTCCTGGCAGAGGGCGTCTCCCGAGTTACTGGACTCTGAGCGGGTCATTATCCTTCATGTCAGGGCACGACGGTGAGAATTCAGTGTGTTGGATAAAAAGAGAGTTTTACATCATGTTTCACTGGATTGAGGCTTGCACGAAGCCATTGGTTTTCAGGATATTCAGGTGTTCAATCTCTTCCCTGATGGACGATTCAGCCGTTTATCTCCAACAAGACAAGTTCATACTCGAATCTCAAAGTTGCCCTGCTTTGAAGTCTCCTATTTTGAGAGACCTCCTAAGACACATGGGAGTCCATGGATGGGAAAGGGGTATAGACAGCATTTCATGGCCATTTTTAGCTTGCTGATACTGTTCATAAGCTGTGAACCTCACTGCTGAGAAATCAGAAATGCTGTAAGTAGAAGCTTCCACCATTTTGAGATGATGATGGACAAAGCTATCATCTTTGTTCAATAGTTTTAGTTTCATATCCCACAGTAAAGCTCAGAAGTAGTGAAATCGGGCTTCAATGCCTAAGGGAAGGCAAAACCTAGTACTGCCCATCACCGCCCAATAAAAACAAAACGACGAAGAAAAAATCAGTATTGCTGTGCTTTTATTTCTTTGCTGACTCTTCCAGAATCTGTTGTAACTTAATTTCTTCTGAAATGCACACGTACAGCAGGACTGTCTCTAAGCTCCGGGCACAGTCCCAAGCCACAGCTGCCATGGCCCTCCTCAGGGAAGCCTAAAGGAACAGAGTGTTTCGTGTTTGGGTCCTTCTCTCACCCCAGGGGAAGCACCAGGGAAGCCATGACCATGGTTTGCTGAAAAGCCCCACCAGCGATCGCCACCTTTGTAAGGCATCCACTGCTCATTGAGAAAGGTGAGGCAGAGCCCGACGTCAAGTTAACCCAAGTGCTGGTACCTTTCCCAGGCTTGTCTCTTAACAAGCAGAGGTGATCCTAGGAAAACAAGAGGAGAGACACGTTAGCCTCGATGCCAGATTTTTAACTTACATTCATCCCTTGACCATGTAAATCACTTCCTAGGATAAGAAATTGAAAAAATATTCATTGTTTAGCGCCATTTCTGCCCTTAATTCCACGATGGCAAATCTTTTCTCTTTAGAGGACCTTATCGTCAGAGGAGACCCAGGTCATCCTACGCAAGTCAGGGTGTCTCTGCCTTTCTGTTTTATAAGTTGGTGCAGGGAATAAGCAGGGAGCATTGGTTGGCGTTGCCAGTTTGCTCAGGCGTATCGTACTTGCGGAGGGTAATAAATTGACTGTTCTTTAAGTGAGTAGTGAAGAGCTACTGATGGTTTGCTGAGTTTAAATTAGAAGACGCTTTATTGGAAACGGGGGTGCCACAGCAGGTTTTGGCCCTCAGTTAAGCAGCAGATAGAGGCCCTGCTCAGATCCTGAAGGTGGTCCTCAAAAGAAGGGAGCCGCTGACCGGGATGGTCTTTACTTGTGAGCACTCGAGGTGCAGGAGTTCCAGCCCACTGAGTCTTGAAGGCCTCTGAGAGAGCCGAGGGAGTAGGGAGAACAGAACTACATTGTCTATTGTCTCCAGGAGGCAAGAATAACAAACTCACTGATTCTTTTCCCTCTGCATTCAGAATCCTTCTGTGCTCCAATGTGTGCATTTTTCCACGAGAGATTCTCTAGGTCTTGGTGGACACTCACTGTGTGTCCCACAATTCATTTGAATTCCTGACACTATCCACATGGGATTAGCTAACAGACCCCACGGGTTAAGGGCTCAGGCCCTCCAGACTGCACCCCACCCCCTTTCAGACACCGATGCAAGTCCAGGTTGCCACCTCTGGCTTTTACTCTACTGGCTGGAAAAAGCTTTCCATGGCCCCCTTCCTCAGATTTGATAATTTGCTGCAATGGCTCACAGAACTCAGGAAAACGGTTTTCATACTAGGTTATGGGTTTATTAAAGAAGGGTAAGACTCAGGAAGAGGTAGATAGAAGAGATGAATAGGGCAAAGCATGGGGTAGGGGTGAAGCTTCCGTGTCCTCTCCAGAGTGCCGCCATTCCGTCACGGCCATGTCGTCACCAATGTGGAAGCTCTGCACCCTTTCATTTAAGAATTTTATGGAGGCTTCCTTACATATGCCTGATTGATTAAATCATTGACCATTGGTGCACAAGTCAATCTCCAGCCCCTCTCTCCTTCCTGGAGGTAGTGGGGTGGGGCAGAAATTGCCAACCCTTTAATCATATGGCCAGATCCTCTGGCAACCAGCTCCCTGATTCTTGGGCCTTCCAGAATTCTCCCCCTAGAAGAAATGCTGGTGTGGTCAAAGGGGTTTTTTGTAAAAAACAAAAGATGCTTCTACCATCTTTACTGCTGATATCAGTTAGGAAATCCCAAGGGTTTTAAGAGCTCTCTGCCAAGACTGAAGACCAAGACCAAATATATGTTTCTTGTTATATTAATTGCTATAAAGAAGTAAGAATATCTTTTCTTTTAATTTTCTTTAATTTTGAGGTAAGTCAGTATCGGTTCAAAGAATGTACTGTGGGAGTGCAAGTGAAATCTTGAAGATCTATATCTGGTCTGTTGGGACTTGACACATCTCACTGAGGGCTCACTCTTCTGGCTGGTACATCCAGGAAGTGGGTGTCATTCTCCAGGACCCTTGAAGTCCTGAGGTTCTGAAAGTCCCTGGGCAGCCACACTATGAGCCACAGAATGGAGGCGTGGGGGAGAGAGGGATACAGGCTGACTCTTGAGTGATCTGGTGGGATCTGACAATTCTGGAACATTATTTTAGGGTCATGTAGAAAGATATATGCTTTTTGTATATGGGTTTTGGCTTTTCTTCCTGGAAGAAAGGTTTCTAAGATGTAACCATCTAAAAAGGAAGTGATTATAATTGACATCTCAGACATTCCAAGAATACTTTGAAGAAGAGAGTTTTTTTGCTCTTTTGGTGTACCTTGCCACTCTCCCTAAGGTAAGACACATTACCCTACTGCTAAGGCAAATTGGTGAAAAACCCATACTTTCTCTATCCAGGAAAAGAGAGGAGTCAAATATAACAGTGGGGGTGACCCAAATGTAGGGGAGTTGTACCAGCTCTGGCCCTCACTGACCACTCAGTTCTTTTTATAGAAAGAAAAAAATAAAAGAGAAAGCCCACAGCAGTGCCGTGTACCAACCCTCCAGGGGCCCAGAATGGCCAACAGAGTTTTTGTTGTTTATATGAATCTCATGGGCTAATTCTTGGAGCATTATGTGAAGAATTCTGAGGCACACAGTAGTGCTCAGTAAGGATTTGCTGATTGTTGAACAAACATCTGTGTTGGGTACAGGGGAAGGGAGAGGCACCACAAGTGCCATAGGGTTGTCTAGTTGCTGCAAGGGAATTGTAGGGAAGACATCGTAAAGAGAATGAAGCTAGGAATGAGGGCTAAGATTAAAGTATACGGTATCATAGTTGCCTGTTTCTGAAGAGGAGGGATGTGACCTGTCTTGGGCAAGCCAAACTTTCTGGTCCTTTTTGTTCTCAAAACAGAGATGGGTGTTCATGCTGATGCATTATTCTCCCCAGATGAAGTCTCCCCAGACCTCAGACTTCAGGACACCCGGGAAGTCTGCTAAAGAATGCCCTGAGCAGAACACGGGTTTATCCAAGGGACATGCAAGAGCAGTCCCCAAAAGAGAGAGACATTGGTAATGGAGGGAAGGGCTTAGCTTCCTCATGAAGGCAGGAAACTTTGACTGGACCGTGAGATAAACTTCTAAATCTTTCATTCTAAACATATAATTACACAACAGAAAACATAACAGTTCAGGAAAAGAAGCCATTTCACTTCCAAAGACATTCCCTATAGTCAGTGCGGTTTTATTCATAACACTGAAGCAGGAAATTCGTCCCAATGGCCATCTGCAGAAAAAGGAATAAACAAACCAGTAGTATGTGTCTACACCAGTACACTAACTCCTTAGCACTAAAAAGAAATGAGTTATCGACGCAGGCAACATCGGGGTGTATCTCAGAGACGCCGTGCTTCATGATGGAAACCAGACACATCAGAGTGTGTTTACGTGAAGTTCGAGAATGGGCAAAATTCATCCATGAGGAATCAGAGTAATAGTTGCTGCTGACTGAGGATGGCTGTTAACTGGAAAGGGCCACGATGGAGCTTTCTCGGGTTGTTGCTGTGTGTATTGATGGGGGAACTGGGCACACAAGGGTCACATTTTTCAAAACTCATACAAATGTATACTGAAGTGCTGGGCTTTTTACAGTATGTAATTATGCCTGGAAAAAGTTCTTAATCTACATCCCTAAAAATGCATCACCTAGTCCTAGTCTTCCTAGTATTTCACTTGGAATATATATAGATTTCTACCTGACTGTAGCTGAACGTTGGTAATTCCATCCTGTAACGTGGGCCTTCGAGAGCCGGAGACGGGTGCGTACTAGTCAAGGTCTCTGAATTGAAAAGAGCCCCTGTGACCCATCGTGTTTTCACACAAGGATGGTGGAAGAATAACGGAGATAAATAGTCACGTTCGTGTGACCCTACAGAGCCCTTGGATAAACAGTGCGAGACGAGGCACGAAAAATGGGGTCAATAATCCAATAGGTTTATTTATTTTTCTCAACAAGTGGTGACCACTCCTGATAAGAATTATTTCAACTCTATCCTTTTTCATCCGGCAATAAAGTGCATCAGCTATACTCCTAAGGAAACGAATTCGGTCTCTGGGACATGAGGACTATTGGCTAAGGTTCATCTCCTTGTTACTCTGAGCCAAGTGCTGGCCAGATATTAATCATTTAATCCTGGCAACTCTATGAGACAGACAACATTACTAATCTCTTTTTTTCAGAGAACAGAAAGGTTAAATAACTTGCCTAAGTTCACACAGCTGGCCGGAGGAAAGGCTGGATCAAGGCATTCATTGGGATGAGGACTAGTCGATGCACGGGGAGTAGGCAGGGAAGGGGAAAGAAAAGAAGTAAAGACTTTGCAGGGGCAGGGAGCTAATCCAAAGGGACGTTGGGTACTATCAGGTGACCCTCATTTACAGATAATAAAGCTGAGGCCCGGAAAGGCTACATGATTACCCAAAGTCACTCATCTAATTAGGGGCAAAGCTGGGACAAGAAGCCAGATTTTTAAAATCCCCGCTCAGGGCTTTTCTACTACATCAAAAAAAAAAAAAAAAAAAAAATTAATTGAATTTTTTTCACATCATGTCCAATTTTGAAATCTACCCCCTGGGGGGGTTGTTGTTTAGATATTCATAGTATTATAAAATTCAAGTATTAGAAACAGCCCAGAGAGGTCCTATGGCCCTTGGCTCCAAAAGCAAGCAGCATTGCACTAAACCATCTCACCCCGATGAGAATCTCTCCTGGTTTTTAAAGGCTTCCAGATGTATCTCAACTGGCTTTCTTCATTTATTTACCAGAGCAAAAGAGCAGAATTTGGAAAATAGCCTCATATGCATAAGTCATGAATGGCTTCCCAGGAGACAGACGAGCCCAAACCCTGAACGTCTAAAGCATTTTAATTCAGGATGCAGTGCGGTGAAGCCCTAGGGATTATTTTCATCAGAGTCAACTCTATGAATATGAATTATTTTTCATGCCAGTCTTTTTTAACGGAGGAGGAAGTCTTACACAAGATTTAACATGGGAGCAAGCGGCAGAATTTAGGGAAATAAAAAAAGGGCCCTGGAAAATTTCCACCTTACCCCCCAAAACTTCAAGAAGCATTTCACAGCTTCCCCCATCTTCTTCCCTTTCCTTTCCAACCTCATTTAAAAAAAAAAAAAAAAAAAAAAAAAAAAACTCAGTCCACAATCTGTTGTCCTTCGAGATTCCCTCCAAATTAAGTCCCAGATGAGTGATCACTCTTCATTCTCCAACGGGTCTCATTCCACAGCTGCGTTGGCCACGATGAAAAGACGCTTGTTGATGCTGAGACATCCAAGGGTCCAGCCAGTGAAGGAGCAATTGCCTTGCATCGTCCAGAAACCGCAGTTGGGATGGTTCCCACCCTCGCAGAAACACGGCCCATGTCACTGCAGAGTTAAAACATCCTAAGACGAAACACTTCCCTCCCATGGAGAGACTCCGCATATGATTAAAAAGCCTTGAGAAATAAAAGCAGGGGGTCCTGATGCTTCTGGTTGTAGGAACATTGCTCTTTAAAGCCAGACACCAGACCCGCTTCGAATAGGAATGTTCCAGTCCCTTGGATTTGATTCATCAAGGAGCTGTCTTCCCCTGCTTGGCGAGAATGTTCGATGCTAGAAATGATGCGCGAGGAATTCTGAGAGAGAAACCTTGCCTGCCTATCAGGTCAGGAAAATTACTTCTAGCAGTAACGTAGTGAGAGCTCGCCCTCACATTCACTTTGGATCAGTCTCTGCTCCGGGTTCCGGGTAATGGGCTGGCTGGACCTGCCCGTGGTCCCTGAGCATGGCTCGAGCAGACCAAGGGCAGGGTCAAGAGGGTTACCAAGCACAGGGCTCAGGTAAACTCTAGTGTCTCAGTTTGCCCTCTCCTTTCAGATCTACCCAAGTAAACAGTTTTTTACGGTTTATTTCTGCATTCCTTCAGTTCTGGGAATAACCTTCTGGTTGTTCTTTGGGCAGAGATTACAGAAGACCTCTAGTATTTGCTTCATTTCTGATACTCCAGCCTCAGATGGGTTTCAGGTCTGTCTAGAAAACCAACTCTTATTTGTATGAACCTACAGCAAAAGAAAATGAAATCCTACAGTCATATCATTTGCGGGAGTGTCAAGATACAGCAAATACTTAAGAGTAAATCTTTTAAAAATACATGAGATTCAGGGGCACCTGGGTGGCTCAGGCAGTCAAGCGTCTGCCTTTGACTCGGGTCACGATCTCAGGGTCCTGGGATCCAGCCATGCATTGGGCTTCCTGCTCAGCAGTGACTCTGCTTCTCCCTCTTTGTCTCCCTCTGTGATCTCTCTTACTCTCACTCTCTCTTGAATAAATAAAATCTTTTTAAAAAATATGTGAGATTCAAATGCTGGAAATTACAAAGCATTTTTTTCTAAGAGCAATTAAAGACCTTGGTAAGCGGAAGGACATAAGACATTCATGAGTTGGAAGGTGCGCATTATAAAAGAGTAACTCTTCCTAAATTCATCTGTAGTCTTTGCTGTGCCTCCATGTGTGTCTGCTTGTAAATTGATTAGCTGAATCTAAAATGTATATGCAAATGCAAAGGCCAACAGTTACCAGGGAAATCCTGAGAGGAAGGTAAGGAGGTCAGGGAATGATGCTTCCTAGACATTTGAGCTAAGCTTTTGGGGAAGGAGGTGATACGTGGAATTTTGTTAGAGACTGGGACCCCATCTCCTGTGGTAGGATAATCTTGAGGCCTATAACAATGTTTGTCTGATGCACAGCCAACACTCAATAAGTATGTGAAGCGTACGTATATATGAATGAGCAGACGGATGGAGAGTGGACGGGTGAGTGCTGGCGACAAGAGTTTCAGGTTAATATGACAGTAGAAGCCAAGTAAACGTGAAAGTATATTACGGTGAGTAGTCCACTTAGTCTTAATCTTTTCAAAAAAATATTTTATTTATTTATTTGAGACAGAGCACAAACGGGGGGGGCGGCAGCAAAGTATGAGGGAGAAGGAGGCTCTCCACTGGCCAGGGAGCCGAATGCAGGACTCGATCCCAGGACCCTGGGATCATGACCTGAGCTGAAGGCAGATGCTTAACCGACCGAGCCACCCAGATGCCCCAGATTGGTCTTAATCTTGTGTGCAGGATATCAGGAATGGAGGCTGAAGATAGGGCTTCATTGTGTCTGAATGCTAGGCTTACAGGGTTTGGACCTTCGTCTTTACGCATCTAACAGTTCAGAAGGATGTCTAGTAGTTGAAAGTTTGGAAGATAAACCTGAGTGGTGACAGGGGAACATGGGAAGACTGCCACCCCTGCCTTGAAGTACATCCTCTTTGCTCTCTATGTTGAACTCTTGTAATAAAAGGAGAACGTCTGCTCAGGTTACTATTCGAATATATATTATATATTATATTATATTATATTATATTATATTATATTCGAATATACTATTCGTATATTTAATATAATATTTAATATGAATACTTAAACGGATACTTTGAGTAATTAAAAAATCTAACTGCTCTCCATCAGAGCCTTGAGTATGCCAAAAGCAAAGAATGGCGCTATTAAGAATGTAATGGCATTTCCTTTGTGATTGTTTTTCCAAAAACCATTATGAAAACAACCAGTACTTCTCCTCTGGAGAGCCCTGTGTCCTGCCCTAGTGATTTTTCTTTTAGGAGCAGAGGTCAATGCACGCCACTGGTCTATCCACGTGAGATGGGGTTCCGTGTCCTTACTGAAACTCAAAGTTAGAGCGTTCTACATACACCAAAGTTCATGTACACATCAAAGAGAGCGGTCCGTGAATGATTGTGGTGGTTTCCTGCTAGCATCTGTGAAGCACCTGTCTCCCATTAAATAATCCTCTGATGAAGAAGTTGTACTCATGTGTCTGGGCCGGAAGGAGGTCCCATGATGCCTGGTTGCGGCAGAAGCTGGGACGTAAGGTGTGTTGATGCCCCAGGTAAAAATAGGGCTTTGCTACTGAGGAAGAATATCGGTGGATATTGGAAGGACACCCTGCAGTCCTTGCTTCATGACCATTCTTCCATTCTAAAAAAGAGCACCTTATTAAAAAGTGGGAACTTCCAGAATTTCCTCTCTGAGAATTTGTGTGGCTGTTAGCTTTAGAGCTCTCTGAGGGAGGCTTCCCCAGGGGACGGAAGGCTCTTGTTTCTGGAACTGGTTGAAAACCTGCTGGCATTATCTGGAAAAGAATGAAACAATGATTCTGCAGAATAGGAAGACACGGCCAGGTGCAAGTTGGGGGGGGAATGGGAGCAGAGCAG
The DNA here is from genome assembly GCF_010015895.1 of Lontra canadensis. Classification (NCBI taxonomy): domain Eukaryota; kingdom Metazoa; phylum Chordata; class Mammalia; order Carnivora; family Mustelidae; genus Lontra; species Lontra canadensis. The sequence continues at coordinate 4,874,146 of NW_022631070.1, read as the reverse complement.
CCATCCTACAGCTGGCGGAAGGGGCGGTGTGACAGGTGCACAGGAAGGCAGAGGTGGGGCAGCTCACCACTGCCCAGGGGAGAGAAATCCCAAATGCAGTTTGAACTGAGGGATTAAACACCTCTCTACCCCAACACCAAACCTTCATTAAGCTTTGAAACAGCTCTCTCGCTATCTGGGCAGCGGGCTTCTTTTTGGTTTTGCTTCATGGTTATGATTGACAGGTGGTGAAAACATAGCCTTTGTCTTGGGACGGTGGGCGTGAGCGTTTCCAGGACAACCACCCCCCCAAACCAAAAAATCAAAAATTGTATCAAGGAAGAATTTGCTCGAATATTAGAACACATATTAAAGCTTGATTATTTCGAGGAGGGTTGTCCTGGTTTAAGCCAGCAGCTCAATGGTACGGAATAGACGGCCGTGAAACAGAATTTAATGTTTGAATGGAATGATCTTATGAGACGGGAGACTCAGGTGTTGCTCTCTTAAAGAAGCCCCCCAGAACCCCCAAAGTTGAGTTCTCCTATTACCCTCTATTGACCTTTTTCTTCAATTTCACAGCCCAAATGACAGTTCACAAATATGTATTTATTTACTTAATATTTATCTTCCCTGCCAAGCTATAAGCTCCTGAAAGACAGATTTTTTTTTAAGTTTTAATTTTTGTTACTATGTGATCAGAGCCCAGCACAGCGCTTTGCACCTAGTAGGTCTTCAATAAACATTTGTAAAATAACTGAGAACTGAATTAAGAAATTATTTACCAAGCATGCCCAATAAAATTAGAGGTTTGAAAAAACTTAGATTTCTCAACTTCCACCACACAAGACACACCAAGATAAATTTTAGATGCATTAAATATGCAGTAGAAATGATGGAATGAATAGTTTTAAATGAAGCTGTAGTTAACAAAAATATATGGGCAAGACTATGGAAAATCAGAGCCGATAGAAACAAGGCCAAAGACAAATGAACATAGTTAATTCTCCAAAACACGTAGTGTGGGCAGGTAAAGTCACTTCATAATGAAAATTCAAGTGAGGGAAATATGTCTAACAAATATGATAGGGAAAGCTAGTGTCTTTAAAACGTGAAAATTCAAAAAAATAAAAAATAAAAAAATGAAATGTGAAAATTCTCTTCAAACCGATAGACAAAGAATACTCCTCAACATAAAATGAACAAAGTACATGAAAATACAGTTCATAAGCAAGACAAATGACTCGAAATTATAAAATAGTAGCCCAGTTAAATCTGCTTTTAAAAATCAAATTGGAAAATATCTAAATAACTGTAATACCCAGCACTATTGAACTTGTGGCTTGGAAGAATAATTAGCAGAGCTTTTCTGGAGAGAAATTAAAATCCCACATAAAGAGTCTTCATAACATTTTTACCGTTTGACTCAGAATTATGACATTTCAAGACCTTTACTAAGTATATGATATTTTCACCAATCATGAAATTGAAGAGTGCAAGGATATAATAACCACAAACCCCAACACCTCTTCGATTTTTCTATGACTAAATATCTATCTCAAGTTCCTATACCTCTTGAAGTCGGAAAATACGATCCAATTTCCATTAAAACCTGTCATTTCTGCTTTTCAGGCATTTTGGACTTAAACTCATTGACCTTAGAGCCACTCCTCCTGCTCCATTCCCCTGGCAACAATCTGGGAAGGGATGGGGAAGGTAAGATGCACCTGACTTTGGGAGAAGGTTGCTTGGACATGGTCCTGGATCTTCAAGGCCATCCCCTGCTACTTTTCCATTGATCTCAATCAGCATCTTCCACTTTGACTTGAGCTGAAATCTTCTGAGCAGTCGGGTCTCCGGGTCTTCCTCTCCCTCCGAAGTGGCATCAGCTGAGCTAGTAGAGCACCGTCTCCCGGTCCACAGACAGGCTACACTTCTGCTCTGGCATCTGGCGATCCCATGTGATGTAGTCCTGCACACCTGTGGCCCAGATCGTCTCAACAGCTCTGTGTTTCCTTGAGGCAGGGAGAGGTGTGGACGGACTCTTGTCCTTCTGGAATGCCAGGACTCCATGAGGCTGTGCTCAGGCCAGTCTGTGTAGGAAGCACTAAGTCTAGCTCAGGTTCCATAGGGCACTTGGCTTTTCTCCATTACCATTCTCAGTTGTGGGGGGTGGGTAGGGCCCGCCGCGGCACACACACAGACACACCCCTTGGAGGAAGTCCCTTTCTCCAAGACACATCACCAGAACCTGCCTATATCACTTCCAAGCCATATGCCTCCCTCAGTACAAGTCGTTTACCTCTCTCTGCGGGGACGTGGTCTAGTCTTTATCACCAGGAGCCCTTACCTATCTTTGTGTTATGGGTCCCTGTTTAGTGGTCTAATGAATCCTATGTCCCCTTTTTCAGAAAGTGTTTTAAATGCATAAAATAAAATACATAGGGTTACAGTGGGCAAAAATTATATTGAAATGTTGTTCTATACACAAACACTAGACTAAGAACCCCTATTCCAGTATTTTATGTATGGTATGAGAACTATGCCTCGATTCTCTCAAGCTTTGACACTATGAATGCAAAACCAACAACAAAAAGGTTTCCGTCTCAAAAAGGCTGCTCTTGAAAACCAAAACTACAGATGTTCAAAACAAAGGTCTCTGCCATGACTTTGAAAACTTAAAAACTGAGACTCTGACTCCATTTCCTTTTTATGGTTTTGGTCTTCCTCTGTGGAAATGCCTGCTGTTCACATAGAAGAAAGAGACACTGGATACCTTGAAGGACAAGACGTCTTTGTTACTCTTTCACTCCTACTCCAGGAAAACGGCAGCGTGCAGGAAACTCAAGTAGCAGAATGTTCATTGCATCATTATTTTAAGTTAATAAAAAATTAGAAAAAATACAGTAAAACAGAGGATGTCCACCTATGATAGAATCTTCTATAAATCTATATGAAAGAATGTCATGAATTTTCTTATGGCAGAGGAAATATTGATGCTATAAAGTTAAATGGGGAAAATCTGTAACCACGATTACAGATGTATGATCTAGACAGGGACACACAGAGAGAAATCAAATAGGAACAATGCTAAAAAATAGATTACACCAAATGTTTACAGGGATTTTCTCGGAATGATGGAAATATAAATCTTCCTTCCTTATGCTTTTCTGAATTTTCCAATTTCATGTAACTTTTTTCTTCAAAATAAATCTATTTTTCTTTTTTTTTTAGCACTGTGAAGTATTTATTTCAGTCTTTTTCTACATACAGCTATGGGATTTTTATTTATTATTCATTTTTTATTGAGGTCTGACAATAATATTATGTTAGTTTCAGGTGTACAACATGATTTCCCATTTGTATGTCCTGTGAAATGATCACTGCACTAAATCTAGTTAACATTCTTTACCACATGTAGTCACAAAATTTCTCTCCTTGTGATGAGAAGATGGTTTTTCTTTTTACAAACAGTAGTAAAACAAGCTATTTGACATGACACTCTTAGTATATTTTTGTATTTTTCTACGGTTTTTCCTAACATACTAAGAGCACTCTCATATACTACTAAGGGTTCTATGAAAACATAATTTTAATGGCTCCATTTTTCTGATTATCATGTGATTCTCACATTTGAAAAAGATATTTTTAAATAAAGAAAATTTGCTGGAAAATGGAGTTATTTTAACCTTTAAACACTCCCAAGGGTGTTGTATAGCAAGCAGCTATTATTATGGAAAATAACCAACAAAAGTTGCTGCAGATTATGATATCAAGAAAAAAAATAGCAAAATTTCCACCCCTAATTTGCTTACCCGTGGAGTTGAACTCTGCTGTCACGTGTCATGGGGCTCCAAGTGAAACATCCAGACATCCCACAGAAGGGCTCCCCACAGGTGTTATCCCCCAGCAGCCTGTTTAATGCTTCTGAGCATTGCAAACCCCAAAAACCATATTCTGCTCTTTTTTTCCCCCAACTCAAAATGTATATACACCACAGTTATTATTACACCACCATCTCATACCAATAACTTGGAAAATTCATATGAGCATCAAATTTATCAGAGGCCATTTCCAATATAGGATCTGGTTGTGTTCATCCCAGTCAGCCTGGATCATGGCGTAGGAGTACAGGAGTAACAGGACTGCTAGTTGGAATCTAAAAACATTTTCTTAGGAGTCAGGGATTCACGCTGGTGAAAGGTTTTCCAGAACCCTAATTTGGAGAAATAGGCTGGGGTGCCACATCTTTCCTTCTGCTTGAATAGAAAAACCATTTTTGATTTTTAAAAAGTTCTTCGAAGTTCGAGTGGGTACATTTCATCTCAAGAAGCTAGTGTCAGCTCAAAGAAAAGTGAATAGTGTTTATAGTTAAAACAGCCATTCTCCCCACTTACATTCACCTAAGTACTATCCAACAAGTTCATAAAAACAGCCACTCTGGAAAACAATATGGAGATTCCTCAAGAAACTAAAAATACCGTACAGCTCAGCGACCGCACTAGGTGTCTACTGCAAAGATATAAGTGTAGTGACACAAAGGGGCACCTGCACCTCAATATTTATAGCAGCGACGTCCACAATAATCAAACCATGGAAATAGCCAAGATGTCCTTCAACAGATGAATTGAAAAAGAAGAGGTGGTCCCTATACACAATGGAATATTACTGAGCCACCAGAAAGGATGGATACTCACCACTGACACGGACATGGATGGAACTGGAGGATACTATGCTAAGCGAGACAAGTCAATCAGAGAAAGACAATTATAAGGTTTCACTCATGAAGAATGGAAGAAACAATGCAAAGGACCACAGGGAAAGGGAGGGAGAAACAGAATGGGAGGAAACCAGAGAGGGAGACAAATCACGAGAGATTCTTAATCATAGGAAAGAACCTGAGGGTTGCTGGAGGGGAGGGAGGGGGTGGGATGGGGTAACTGGGTGATGGGCATTAAGGAGGGCACGTGATGTGATGGGCACTGGGTGGTATATGCAACTGATGAGTTACTGAACTCTACCCTCTGAAACTAACAGTGTTCTATATACTGGCTGACTGAATCTAAATTTAAAAAAAAAGAGTGAGAGAGAACAAGTTCTCACACATGGGTTCCCAAACCTTTAGGAAGCATGCAGGACAAAGTTTCTGCCCTTTTGCTGAGACACAGGCAAGGGAGACGTTCTGGGCGTATGAACGACCATGATTTCAGAGCCCCCCCTCATGTGACTTGTGTGGTTTTATTAAATACGATGGTTTTATTAAATACAACTTGTGGCATGTGAAGAGAAGGGGTGTCTAATCTCTTGCTGTTTTTCTGGTTTGTGTTCATTTCTACTTGTTCCCATCATTTAGTACTTCCACAGCTTGTCTGATAGCTGGGGGCTGGCTCTTCATTTTCCTTTCTCATGCTGGCTGTGGCCACTCTACATAAGGATTAAGCTTCTCTTCTCTTTTATGAATAGAAATCATTCTCTGCCACAAAGAACAGGACAATTGTCTTGTGCAAGTCTTGTGTTTCTTAAATGAAATAACTGTATTGATCATTCTTTTCTGTTTTCTCTATTTCCGATGCTTTGGCATCTGGAGCCTCGCTGACTCTGAGTGAGGGACTGCTTTTTCGAGGGCTGGCTAATTCCTAGATGTAGCTAGCTGCTCAGCTGGGTCTACATTTTTCCAGTGCAATCCAGCCAGTCCAAAGGCCATGCCCTGACCACCTGCTCCAGGCTCCCACACTCAGGGCCACTCATCTCCCTGCTCTAATCACCCCAGAGCTGGGAGCCAGACAACAAGGCACAGACCCTACCTATACCCAGGACCTGCTGAAATTTATTCAAACTAACCAATCCTTAGCCTGTTTACCTTGCTTCACTCATTTCTTTCTGAAGAAACCACATGGAGGGCTCTTGCCCACATTTCCCCCTCACTCCATCTGCCTCCTGATTGACCCTGGGATGGCCCCATGAGGTCTTCCGTTGGCTGGCATGCCTCTGTTGGAGGGAACTATATACAACAAACTGTCTTTTCCATGGCAATCATCCCCTGGCCTGTTGGCCTTGTAATACCTGAATAATAATAAAACCTACATTTTACAACATTGCCTATGTAAAGTGTATGGGGTAGGTCCCAGTAAGTAGCAAGTGCCAAATAATGATGCTTATTATGTTTTTACTCCTAGGGTGTGTGTGGGAGTATTGGTGATATTTCCCTTCTCTTCTCAAATTCCATCTCTTACAAGCTCTATGACTCTGGCTTTTGTGACCATGGTCACCCTAAAAAGTAGGAAGGACACAACCTACTTCTGGAAACATTGACTCTGCCATCTGATGATGTGCCAAAAGCCATTGTCATACTATAAAGTCTCCTTTGAGAGTTCAAAACCCTGGGATGGGCCATATAGCTGAGTTATCTGAATAATAAACTAAGACCTAATACAATTTGTTTGGCATCTAATTAAATTGACTATGGACTATATGTTTGTATCCCCTCAAAATTCATATGGTGAAACCCTAATCCCCAATGAGATGGTATTATAAGACCTTTGAGAGATGATTAGATTTAGATGAGGGCATTAGCTTGGGGCCCCCATGATGGGATTCGAGTCCTTGAAAGAAGAGGAGGACACTGCCTTCTCTTCGTCATGTGAAGACACCGTGAGAAAACATCAATGAACCAGAAGGAGATGCTACCACGACCCCAACTGTTCTTACACCCTGGTCTTAGACTCTTAGCCTCCAGAACTATGAGAAATAATTCTCCAAGTCACACAGCCTGTGGTATTCTGTTACAGCAGTCCAAACTGATGAAGAGCATATTTCAGAAAAAGGGGATGACAGAGAAGAGCCTTTGTGCAAAAGGAAGGTCAGTAGATGAGAAATGGCAGTAGATGAGAAAGTAGCTGGAACTCTGTCAAGACCATACTTCATTGGGTTAGGAGGTTTGCCCAGTCACTTGAACCAGTTAATGAGCCCCATCAGCACTGAGAACCGTGGGCCAGTCAAGACTTCCAACAATCATTTGGCCCCTGAGCTGTTTCAGGAAATTGGAACAACAAGGTAGATAGGGCTCCTCCCTTGAAGGGTCAAGAAGGGCAGAGTAAGGGGACTGGGAGTGTGTGTGTGTGTGTGTGTGTGTGTGTGTGTGTGTGTGTGAGTGTGTGTGTGTTTGTGTTTGTGTGTTATGGTGTGTGCAATATGCAGGGGTGGGGATTTGTGGGGGTGGGAGATTTGAGGAGGAGAGAGGGGAGACTGCAACATTTACAAAGACAGTAAGGGCAACCCCTTTGAGAAGTTGAGATCTTCATTGAAGGAGGGTGGACAGCAAACCTAGAGCAGGGAATTAGTAACACTTAATCTCCAGGTTGCCAATCCAGGTGTGGAAACTTCTCTACACCCAATGTGGGGCTCTAACTCACAACCCTGAGATCAAGAGTCACTCTACTGGCTGAGCCAGCCAGTACTCAGGTGTGGTATCTTCTCTCTGCACCCAAACCTCTCCAGCCTATTTAGTCATCATTGATTATGTGACCAATCATGACAAGTTTATTCCATAAGGCTCCCAAGATGAAATAATTTAGATGCAGGAAATTTCAGAGATACGTAGAAGGCATCTAGTCTGAAGGTTTGCAAACATGTTTTTGAAGCTACAGAATCACATGTTTAAAGGTAAAAAGCCTCCAGGAAACCCTAAACAAATAAAGCGAAGAAAGGCCCACCAGGGGCAAAGCTCGGAGTCTCACCACAGGCTCCCCATCTCCAAGGCAAATCCTGAAGGCCTTCCTCAGAGCACATTTGAAAGGCGTGGATGTAGTCTAAGCATGTCTGTCTATGAGAAAATTGATATCCAAACAGGTCAGATGCTTTTTCCAAGGTCACAAGGAGCGTAAATCAGACTTCTCTACACTTCCTCTCTGCACATTAAGATATACATAAATCTTGGAGGTAGAACCAACAGTCTTCCTTGCAAGCAACTCACACACTCGGTTTCAAAAGTCCTGAAATTTTGCACTGCTTAGAGCCTTATGATTTGCATCTTCTTAAATTTTTGGTCATGTGCACAAATCAAGAATTTCCCTTTCAGTGTCAGGATTAATTTTTCTTCTCAAAGACTGACCAGCAATGCCCAGGACAGAATTAGGGACATGAAAAGTCATCTTGCTGGCATAGAGCTCTGATGTTGTAGGTTTGCTTTATGTGGCATGAGAATCTTAAATCAGAGGATGTTATTTGGAAAATTCTTTAAGATTTAGAAGTGGTTTCAGCCCACAGAAAGTGGAAGAGATGGATATTTAATCAATACAGCCATACAAATTGAGTAATTTAGGTACAAAGTGGATGAGAAGAGAAGTGTACTGGAGGAGGCTTAATTATCCGATTTAGCAGGCTAGGCTGATTAAATCAACAAAATCATGCTCTATTCTCTCTTTACACAAGAATACCAAGAAAGAGACCTAGGTTCTTTCCACTTTGGAAAATCTGTCTGTTCCCAACGGGACCCCTGGAACAAGGACGTCACCTGATGTGTGTGGCTTTTTTATTGACCATCATGGGAATTGATTTATTAATTAATTGATTTATTAATTAATTAGGGAAGTTAATCACCGCTCTGGCTTCAACTACAATTTTAATGCTATATGTTTCAAGTCTTTACATACAACCCTGCTCCTTCCTCCCTCAGGCTCTGAAATTTTCAGCATTCCGTTGCATTTCTCTTACGTAGATGTCCGCCTACCATCACTTCAAACTCAACCAGTCTGAAACCGAACACTGTTTCTGATGTCTTGATTCCTCTTTATGGGACTAACGTTTTTCCAGTCACTCAAACTAAGAAACCTGGGGTCACCTTTAATTACTTACCACCCAACTCCTATATGTACTGATTTCCTATGTTCTATAAAAAGGCGTCACATTCATCTTCTCTTTTCAACAATCAGGGTCAACACATCAGTTTGGGTTGTAACCTCTTACCTGGACCAAAATATAGTAGGGTGGAGGAGAGGTGAGTTGGACATGGACAGAGGCAGTTATATTTGTTCTGTCTAGGTGTAAAGGTTAAAATTCCATAGAGAAATGTACCTAAACAATGTCCTCTTTGTCTTTTTACTCTTCACACAAATTTTAGTTAAGTTTCACTGAATTGTGGCTACCATCCGAACTATTTCCTGATCTCCCAGGTCTTCTCTCTGAGTTCAGTTTCTTTGCTATGCACTTACACAGGGCTCCCAGATTTTTCTTCTTTAATGAAGAGCTCCAATGCTTCAAACATCTGCTCAGAAGTAGAGACCCATCCCAGCCATCAGGGCTCTTCCAAAGATGACCCCTATCTACTCTTTTAAGTTGCAAAATGTACGAGGCATGTGTCACATTTGCTAAGACCATGGTCAGAGTCCTCCTTCCTCTTTGCTTGTGAAGTCCAAACTGAATCAGCCCTGTTTTCTGTATCTTTCTTTCCCTGTCATTCCCGTTACTGCTTCCATCCCAGTAACTTGAGAACCTGCTGCTTCCCTATAGACTAGAGCTTCCTGATACTCTTTTTGCCTTCTCTATCACCACCCTGGCAACCCACATACACATTCCTCCCAGATGCTCTTTCTTTCTCCAAACACAGCTTGATGATATAGTGCCTTGCTTGGAGATGAGGGTTCCACATTACCTAGTTCAGGACAAATCTCTTTTCCATTCTTTTATCCCACTAATTCCTTCTGTGTACTCTGTACTCAACTCAGGTTCCACAATGGATGCCTTGCTTTCTGTTTCCACACCTCTAGATTTCTCCCTCTCACCATCCTTTACAGAAATACCGAACTCAATCTTATGAAAATGTCCTTTCTGCATCTCCCCAACCACAGCACCCAGCTCAGAACTCCTGAAGCCCCTTTTCCTTCTTCATTGCTCCCTTATTCATTGAATACCTCAATTCCGGCACATGAGTTGGTTTCCAGAGAGACTCTCCAAGTTATCCCTTCTAGATAACAGTTCTTTGCTATCAGGGGCAATATATTAAATATTACAGCCCTTACCACAGTGTATTTTCTAAGCTAGTCATGGTCTCTTCTGATCTTCTGTTCTTTGTATACTTGTCAGAAATATTTCTACTAAATATTCTTACCCTCTGGTGTGGATTGGCCAGATGACTCTCTCTATCTGGCAGTTTACTTGGCATCTTTGACTACACTTACTCTTTGAGATTTTTTTCCCCTCTAAACAGGTTGCTTTTTATGATTAATTACTTCACACACTTTGTCATCCATCAATGTTGCATTCTTATGAAAGCACAGAATTAAGTGAATTCTAATATGATCTATGGTGTCAATAACAGCCAAAAAAAAAAAAAAAACCAAAACAAAAAACTACTATCACTCATTTTAGATTCTGAGAAACTTCCAGGGCTCTAGATTAGAGATAGGATTGTTTATAAAATCACAAGTCTATCTCTTTTGGAGCAAATTCATAAAAGAAACTGTGTAAAGGATCCTAGTCTGGGCTCAAGAGAAGTGCATATTTGAGACACACATTATTAATATAAATTCGCTGACTTATCCCATGATTCCTAATTGATTCAGCCTCAGATGATCTTGGATTCATGGTCTCCCTAAAAAGTATATTAAGTCAAATCTATCTAGAGTCATCCGTATTGTCAGACATCATATAATTTTTAAAACCTCATGAGTTGGCCTTACTTCAAGGGCATTAGCTGAGAGCATGAGTGAGGGCACTGGGTAGATAGTGCCACAGCCCATGGATAGAAGGTTCTTGTGGAAAATATGCCTGAAATCCAGGCCAGTGACTCATCTTCCCCAGATTTCTTCAATGTCATAAAAAAAAAAAAAAGTGATGGTGTTAACAAGTCATCAGCGAACATGATTTCAAACAAACATATTTCTTAGGGAAGATGAAAATTGTAATATTGTGAGTGTACATTGTACAGTGAACAGGTGTGGGAGAAAATTTTGATGGTTCTGTGGTTAGGTGGGAGAAGGGAGCCAATGTCAACAGTAGTAGCTTCTGAGAGAAGGCTAGAGAGACAAGCCACTTGAAAGGGAGAATTGTCAGTTCTATGCCTCAATATTAGAATCCCAAACTGACAATATTTCCACTGAAATCAATCTGAAATGTGACCAATTAGGGAGTGTGGAACTTAGCCTTTGCTTTATTTTCCTTTTGATATATAATCATCATTGCCCACAGCAGGTATGAATTTTATTAACTTAATTTGCCATTAGTTCAAGAAGTCAGACATTTCCTCAAAATAAATTCATTTTAAAAGCTGGAAGAAAATTTCAAGCCTAAAAAATGCAAATATGTCATAGTTTGGCTGCATTCAGCAAATTCCTAGAATCCATCAGCCGAGAACAGAGTAATTCTATTACTGAAGAGGGAACCGAGAGCATGAAAATTGAAACCAGGATAAAAAATAAAATGTAACAGACTTTACATGGTGGCTTACACCATCGATAGAACACTTTTACTTGTATGACTATGATAGTTTAGTGAGTTAAATATATAAATATAAATATAAAAATAAATAATATTTACATGTAATGAAATACCATTTTTTCTTGATATGTCATTCCGACGTGGAAGCTACTCCAGGGATGAACGCGGTTTGTTCGATGATGCATAAAGTCAATCTGATGATGTCCTAATACTAACAATTGACACATGATAACACTTTCCAGCTTACAAGATGCTTTGCATACCTTACCTGTTTTTATGTGCATGCATGCACACACACATACCCCTAAGTGATATAGATAACAGTCAGTCTCATTTCATAGAGAAGGAAATCACGGTCCCAAGTTGTAGAAACTGGGAGAGGCAACTGGAGAAGCCAGGGCTGCTCTGGGTACCACACTTTTCCTTGCTACCATGAAGGAGACCAGAAAAGACAACATTCCCCTGTAGGATGTTGCTTTCTCTAGCTTCCCATCCTTGGTATCAATTGAGTATAGTGGTTAAGAATTTGGACCCTGTAGTCAGGAAAGCATGGTCTCCACTTCCTGCTGCCATTTCTTAGCTGGTTGAACTTGGGCACACGACAGAACCTTTCTTGGTGTCCTGTATCTGGGATGCATCTGGGAAGAAGATTATCAGACAGGTCAAGGGGGCTGGTGCATCTAAAGCCTGTAGCAGAGGGTTAGACACCCAATGACTAGGAGTTCTCCATCCTTTTGAAATGAAGAGACAAGTCAGAGTCAGAGAAGCAACAGTGGGGACCTGGGTGGTTCTGGCAAATCAAGTGGAACTTTCCATAACGTGAATCTGTCGGTGTTCAGAGCACCGCGTGCTGAAGGCACGTGTAGATTCCCACAAGAGCGACAGGAGAGTGGGAAGCGCCAAGGACAGCTCTTCTCCTGAGCTCTGCTTCACTTGGGCTTTGAGAAAACAGCAGGTATTGTCGAGGAAACAGAGAAGATAAACAGGTTGAAGAAAGAAGTGCAAAACTGAGCACTGAAAACAAAACAACAGAGAGAGTCAAGGGCCCATGCAGAACTCACTGGACTAAGGACCCCACAAAGGGGGCGACCCCACAAGCCCAAGGAGAGTTTCACACACACGCCTCTGCGGTGTGACCATGTTTCCAGCAGATGCCCTACATGACCAGCTTAGATTTCAGTAAATTCTCTCACCACATCCAGAGGTGGAAAGACAGGACCCCTGCCACCATATGGACAGGGAAAACTGCTCCCATCTCTCCCACCTGTCCCGCCATGGGTCCACATAATAGGTAATGTAGTTTGTGCCAAATTCCCCTAATTTTATAGGTAGCATTATCTTATGAGAGTGTATATGAAGGTCTTACTATTGCCATTTAAAAAGGCCCTTCATGCAAACAAACAGGATTGCATTTAAGGGGTGATTAAAATGGAATGGGGTGTGTGTTGCTTGCCTGAGTGTAATCTAACTATGCTATTCATTCAGCGAGGATCTAATTACCAGTTCTATAATTACACTACTCAAGAAAATTGTTTTAGTGATGGTTTTATTAAACTAACTTGAGACAATTTTTGCGCCAACATGAGCAGAACAAATGGAATTTAATTTCAAAACAGGGGCAAAGGAAGGTTACCCCGGAGAAGAGACTCCTGTGAGCTGCCCCATGCCTGTGCAGAGCCCAGTGCAGCTCAGGAAGCAACGGGCACATCTACCCACAGGACAGACTCAGGTAACCATCAAGCAACATTTACTGACTCAGGTTTTCAAGAAAAGAACTTGGAAGGGACGCTTCTTGGGGTCTAATTTCCTATTTAAGTGGTTCCACAGTGATTCATTCTTGCTTATTCTACAAAAAAAAAACAACTCAAACTGTGGTCCCCAGACCAGCAACATTGGGCATAGCCTGGGAGCTCGCTGGAAATTCAGAATCTCACACTTCTTCAGAATCTGCATTTTGCACAAGCTCTCCAGGTGAACATATACACAGTGATGGCGAGGAGGACCCGTATCAGTGGCCAGCTTGTAGTTGCAAGTTGAAATTTTAATTCCCTTGTGGTTTTAAAGGCAACATATGCTCACTAAAGAAAAAAAAAAAAGAGCACATGCATAATAATGTAAGGAAGAAAAACATACCTGTGCTCTCGGCACTCTGAAAGACACCTGTTAAAAATGTTGCTCATTTCTCTTCCAGGGTGATGTTACACATATTTTTTTCTTTTTACATTGTTAAGCTCAGCCTATAAATATATTTTATATATATATATATATTTTTTTTTTTTAAGCATATCTGGGAGGGTCTTTCCAGATTAGATTTTTTAATTTTTTACATTTTTAATCCAATGTTATAGATATTTTCTATCTTCTAAGTCTTAAATTTATGGTCCCTTTTCTTATTGCAATTTTAAGTAATTTTTTGATGAGAGTATTTGTATTTAAGCTTTTTTATGATTTCACAAGTCATAAGGGAAAATTCCTAAGATATGAATATCTTAAGGTTCTTCTTGGGAATCATCTCTCCTAATCATGATAGTCCTTAAAATAAGGTACATTTTTAAAGAAGCATTTGAAATCTTAATTTCCTGGAGTCTTTTTTTTGGAGGGGTGGGGAAAGAGGGTACTGAAGGTTTAGTTACTGCGGATCCTGACTAAGTCCTTTTTACCGAAGACAATCAATGGTTTGAACCACAATATTTTCTAGCACTTTCAGCCTTGCAGAACAGAAGATACCTATGTGCTAAATTACCACCGTTAAGTAAAGGCTTGCCACTGACTTCATCTTGTAAATAACTACAAGTCAACTCCTTCCAGGGTGAGTCTCAGGGGTGTTGTGGGGAAGGGCAATCAGCCTCAGAGCCAGACTATGCTGCTTTAAGCTCTGTCTTCTGTGTGAAGGTTGCAAGACATCACATAAGTTTTTACTTAGCCTGTTTGAGCAATAATCACCTCATTTTTAAAATTGTGCTAATAATGCCTCCTTCACTGAGCTAATGATGACATCATGAAAAAGATATTAAAGCCCCTAATGCAGAGCATAGGGTCTGCCATAAGAATCAGTTTGATGAATGGTAGATGGTATTCCTTTTTTAGTTACTGGTGAGCGGGGCCCATATCAGATGTTTGTATGCTAGAAGACATGGCACACACATTTGCTTTTGCAAGAACCAGAATAATCTGGGAAAACCCTCTCTTTAATGTCCCTTAGAGAAATTCAGCTTGGTCTCATTTTGTTCAATTAATACAAAACACTTCCATCAGCAAGAATGTGGTTAACTTAGTCTTGAACACTGCCCGTCAATCGATGGAATTCTAGCCAGACTAGAATGTCAGGGGGGAGGAGCAGAGGGAACAGGGACCGTCTTACATGGACAGGTGGCCTCAGCAAGTGAGAGCAATCAGCATTCTCAGGCACCGGGTTCTTCCTTACCTCCTGATGAATTACGTCTTCTCTAACTTCTCATAGCTGTGCGTTCCTGACTTACGGGCATGCCTAAACTTTCAGAAGGTTATATCTTGCCTTTATAATTCACCATGAATTGAAGTCCAGGTGATTTTCATGTACAAATACTTGCAAATAATAGGAGAAATTCACAATCTGTATTATACAAATCCTTATGGACCTATATCCATTGAAGTGCCAATAGTAAATGTATCTGGGTAGTGGGAGGGTGTGTAACTGATAATTATTATAAAATATATATTTTCCATTTTTCTAAGATGAGTATGTGTTACTTGTGTAATGTAAACATCATAAAGAAAGTGTAAGGGTTAATTTTATGTGTCCACTTGCCTGGCCTCAAGGATGCCGTTTGACCGGTAAGACATTATTTTTGAGTGTATCTGGGAGGGTGTTTCCAGATCAAATTAATTTTGGAAGGGACCATCTGAGTCAAGCAGACGGCATCCCCAAAGTGGGAAGTGCATTATCCCATCCACTGAGAGCCCAGATAGAACAAAAGGATAGAGAAAGGGCACATTTCCTTTCCCTCTCTGCTTGAGCTGAGGCATCCATCTTCTGCCCTTGAACTGAACATCAGGACTCCTGGCTCTCGTGCTTTCAGACTCAGGTGAGGACTCACACCAGCAATGTTTGGACTCAGACTCATCTATGCCAGTTCTCTTGGTTCTCTAGCTTGCAAACGGGCCCCCAAATCATGTGAACCCATTTCTGGAATAAATCTCTTACATCTCTCTATATATCCTATTGGAGAACCCTGACTAATACACAAAACAAGGGAGTTAACTTAAATTTAAAAAATAATCCTTTATAATAGAAATGCAAAGAGAAGCTCTATTTAGTCGCTAATGAGTCTTTCCATTGATTTTTGATCTCTAGCTAATAGGCTGGCTACTGAATCAAAGAAATTTCGGCTCCACTGAAATCTTTTTGTCCTGTTCGTCTTTGCCTAGCCCCCACGTCAAAGGTTGGGGCAACAGCAGTCTCCCCCACTAATTCTGAGAGGTACGTGAAAAGCATCTAAGCCATAAAGGAGACATTCTTAATAAATTATATCTCACATATGTATAGAATCGGATGCAAACAACTTCACCCACCAACGATGGGTTTTCCATTGACAAATCAGTTTCGAAGGACACAGCGCCTGTGCACTGACAACACTTTTCTTCTGGGAATTCTGCATTTAATCTCTCCACGCCTTCCATGACACGGTAAGACAAACCCCAGCGTCCTCGCCCAGGTACCAGGCTTCTTTAGGAAAGACTAAGCCAGCTCACAGGAATCCCACCTCTGGCACTTAAACAACATTTCTTTCATTTAGTGTGACATTCACTGGAGGTGGAGAGCACAAAACCAAAATGAAACAGACCTCTGTCGGGGGAGGGATCTGAGCTGCCAGGTGTCAGAGCCGTCATTTCACAATAGGCCCGAATGAAAGAGTAAGCCTTTAATCACTCACTGGGAGAGTATAAGCAAGAGGTGAAACCAAGAAGAGGCACCTGCTCCCCGGTTCTCCACCTCTCCCCTACCCGCCCCCCGCCATGGAATGGCTGCCGAGGAAGGGTCAAGTGCGGGCATGGGAATCATCCCACTGAGGAGAAACCCCGAACAGAAGGCTCTGGCAGTTTTGTGGACCCTGAGGCTGGGGGAGAGGTTGGGGGAGGAGCAGGATCTCAGAGGTGCCCAAGGAAGACCTTGACAAAGGCCCCAGAGAGACCCTAGAAATGGGGATAGCTGGGCCAGGGATACAAGTCTGCCTGAGAGCACCGCCAGCAGAGGGACCTAGTCCCTTCCCGCAACTCCCCCTGGAGACCGAGACACTTGGGGCTGTGCACCCCGCTGGTGTGGGAGGTGAAGGCGGCTTTCCCCAGTGAGGCCTGCTGGGGAAAGCCTGTGTCATTGTCTACGGCTGGGCTTAAGGAAGGATCTGGCCTAGGATCTGGCTTAGGATCTGGCTGGGCGCTGGGCTCCTCAACCTCATTTACCAGCTGTGCGACTTGGGGCAAATCAGTTAATTCCACTGTACCTCAGTTCCCTCATCCTGTCAATTGTGACTAATCGACATTAACGTCCTAAGTCGTCACAACCATTAGGTAAGTTAATGCCTGTTAAGATCATTCACAGATGGGCATGGAACGTGCACAACAAAGCGGGGCCTTCAGCCGTGGTCACCCGAGTGGTCCGAGAGTAACTAGTGCCGTTTTCTCCTCTGTGGTTCCTTCATCTCTCTCTAGTTTCAGTGAATAAATAGAGGTTTGGGACCTACTTGTGAATTTTTGTTTGTTTCATTTCTCTCTGTTGGGTCTCCTCACCTTTGCCGACCTCCTGGGCTCTGGAATCTTGCTAACCTGTTTACCAGAGTTTGTCCACGCGTGCCACAAATGTTCACTGAGAGTCCATTATGTGCTGTGGTCCTGAATATGCTGGTCCTTTTGAGGAGCCACAGGCATTCACCGATCTGCTGAACGAGCGTGGACTGATGCCGTGTTTCTGTGTGTTTATCTGAGACCAAACACCAGGGCCAAGTTAGGTTTCCCGGGTGAAATCCTGAATTTTTTTTCCTTCTGCTTTTCAGAGGAATACAAAACATTTAAAAAATATAAATGGGATATTCTAAGTCTGGCAAAAGCCCTCTCTCAAGCTGCCTCTGTGGATATCAGAGAAAGTAAATGCTTTCAAAATTACTTGTATTTGAATGTTATGGTGTTTCTCTCTCGTGCTAGCTTTTTTTTTTTTTTTTTTCCTTTTGAGCTGAGGCCTGTTTTGTCTCAAGTGATCACTGCCTACCAATTGCAGGGGGTTCCCTGGAATAATAACTTCTTTTTTAACGTTTAAAAAAATAATATTAAAAAAATTTTTTAAAAAATTTTAAAAAATTAAATTAAATTAAAAATAATTTTTAAAAATATTTTTTTAAAGATTTTATTTATTTATTTATTTGTCAGAGAGACAAAGGGAGAGCGCACAAGCAGGGAGAGCAGCAGGCAGAGGGAGAAGCAGGATCCTACTGAGCAATGAGCCCGATGCAGGACTCCATCCCAGGACCCTAGGCAGGTCCGAGCATCTCAGTGAGTTTGCAACTTCGGTGAGCCCAGGGTCCACAAGCCCACACCAGCCTCAGTTGCACTGGGGCAACAAAAAAAAAAAAAAAAAAACCCACAGTTTAAAAGGGCCAAGTAATTGTGGGAATACTCTCTCCCCTCCCACCTCCAGGAGCACGGCCCGGCTCACAGCAAGCTGGTGACCTCTGGGAGCCAGCAGGTCACACCAGCACCTCACACCAAGTGCCTGTGGTCCTGGGGTACAGAAAACAAGCTGTGGCTTTGTGTTGTTTCTTTCTTTCTTTTAAAAAAAATTTTTACATTTTATTTTCTTTTACTTTTTAAAATGTGTCTTGTTTTGTTTTTCTTTTTGGTTTGTTCTTTTCTTTCTTATTCTCTTCTTTTTTTCTTCCCTTTTTCTCTTTTATTATATTTTTTCTCCTTTATTGTTATTGTTTTCTTCATTCTTTCTTTAAGAAGCTGTGGTTTGGGGGCACCTGGGTGGCTCAGCGGGTTAAGCCTCTGCCTTCAGCTCAGGTCATGATCTCAGGGTCTTGGGATCGAGTCCCACATCGGGCTCTCTGCTCTGCAGGGAGCCTGCTTCCTCCTCTCTCTCTCTCTGCTTGCCTCTCTGCCCACTTGTGATCTCTCTCTGTCAAATAAATAAAATCTTTAAGAAAAAAAAAAAAAGAAGAAGCTGTGGTTTAAAAGAAAAACAAGCATATCCAGGCAGATCTCCAAGCAACCAGCAAAAGTCACCAAGCACACCTGGTCGAATAGGGGCCTCCATATATAATACCACTCCTTCAAGTTGAGAAGTAGCTGTTTTTCTTAACCCAAAGAACAAACACAGAAGTCAAGTAAAATGGGGAGACAGAGGAATATGCTCCAAAAGAAAGAACAAGAAGAAACCTCAATAAAATAATTAAATTAAAAATAGAAAAGTAATATGCCTGAAGAAGAATTAAAAGTAATGATAAAGATACTCATTGGTTGGAGGAAAGAGTGAAAGAACTCAACAAGACCTTCAATAAATAGAAAGAAAATATTAAAAAGAAGCAATCAGAGCTGAGGAATACAATAAATGAAATAAAAAACACAAGAGAGGGAATCAAGAGTAGATTAGAGGTTGCAGAAGAAAGGAACAAGGATCTGGAAGACAGAGTAATGTAAAGCACACATGCCAAACAAGCAAAAAAAGAAAAGAATTTTTAGAAAAGAGGACAGATTAAGAGATCTATTTGACAATATCAAGCAAACAAATTTTACAGTATAGGGGTCCCAGAAGACAAAGAGAGAAAGGTGTAGAAAACTTATTTGAGGAAATAATAACTGAAAACTTCCCTAAGCTAGGGAGCAAAATAGACTGCCAAGTTCAAGAATCACAGAGAGTTCCAAACAAGATGAACTCAAGGCAGTCCACAACATGACATGTAATTAAAATACCAAAAGTTAAAAATAGAGAATCCTAAAAGCAGCAAGACAGAAACAAAAATTTACCTACAAGGGAAAACCTGTAAGACTTCTAGAAGATTTCTCTGGAGAAAATTTGCATACCAGAAGAAAGTGGCATGATATAGTCAAAGAGTTGAAATAAAAAGATTTACAAAAAGAATACTCTACTGGTAAGATCATCATTCAGATCTTCAAAAGAGATAGGGTTTCCCAGACAAACAAAAGATAAAGGAAATTATCACTACCAAACCACTCTCACAAAAAATGTTAAAAGAGTTTTTTTTTTTTTAAGTGGAAAAGAAATGGCTATAATTAGACATAAGAAAAATATGAATAAAAGGATATCTACTATGATAACATATGTGTAAAATGTGGAGAAGGGAGTGAAAAGGAAAGACAAAAAAAGAAAAAAAATTCTTTTTCTCAGAATGTGTTTGAACTTAAATAACCACCAAATTTATAGAGACTCTTTACCTAAGAGATTATATATGAGCCTCATGGGAACCACAAACCCAAAACTTATGACAGATAACAAAAAAAATAAAAAGAAAGCCTAAGAAAACAGTATAGATACACATTGATCACAAAGAAAAAGAACAAGAGAAGAAAGAAACAAAGAAGAATTACAAAAACAACCAGAAAACAAATTTTGAAAATGGAAATAAGTATCTATCAATAATTATTATAAATGTAAATGGCCTAAATATTTCAATCAAAAGACTCAGAGGGACAGAATGGATTAAAAAACAAGACCCAGGGGCGCCTGGGTGGCTCAGTGGGTTAAAGCCTCTGCCTTCTGCTTGGGTCATGATCCCAGGGTCCTGGGATCGAGCCCCACATTGGGCTCTCTGTTCAGCAGGGAGCCTACTTCCTTCTCTCTCTGTCTCTGCCTGCCTCTCTGCCTACTTGTCTGCCAAATAAATAAATAAATAAATAAAATCTTTAAAAAAATAAAATAAAATAAAAAACAAGACCCAACTATATGCTGCCTACAGGAGATTCACCTCAGACCTAAAGACACATACACACTGAAAAGGAAAGGATGGTAAAATGTTCGCCATGTAAATGGGAGCAAAAACCAGTCTGGGTAGCAATTCTTATATCAGAAAAAATAGAGTGTAACAGGAGACAAGGAAGGACATTATGTAATGATAAAGATATAATAATTGTAAATGTCTATGCATGCAACGCTGGAGAACCTAAATGCATAAAGCAAATACTAATGAACATAAAGAGGGAAGTTGATGGCAATACGTACAATAAGAGTAAGGGACTTTAACATTTCTCTTATGTCAGTGAATAGATCATTCAGACAGAAAACCAAAAAGGAAATAATGTCTTTGAATGACACATTGCACCAGATGAACATCACAGATATATACAGAACATTTCATCCAAAACCAACAGAATGCACATTCTTTTCAAGTGCACATGGAACACTATTCTCCAGAACAGATCACGCATTAGGCCATAAAGCAAGAATCAATAAATTTAACAAGAGGGAAATAGTATCATGCATCATCCAACCACAGCAGTAAGAAAATTGAAATTAATCACAAGAAAACAGAAATACCATATGATCCAAAAATTCCCCTATTGGGTGTTTATCCAAGGAAAATGAAAATACTATCTAGTAGAGATATAGGCACCTCTAGTTTATTGCAGCATGATTTACAATACATACACTGGAATATTACACAGCTATAAAAAAGGATGAGATCTTCCCATTCATGACAACGATGGACGTAGAGGGTATTATGTTAAGTCAGATTGAGGACAAAAAAAATACCGGGGATTCTATTCACACCTGGAATCTTGAAGGGAAAAAAAAAAGGGAAGAATAAACAAAAAGCAGATTTAGAGATATAAACACAGAGAACAAACTCATGGTTGCTGAAGGGGGTGGGGATTGGGCAGAATGAGTGAAGGACAGCTTGAGAGAGGCCTCCAGTTATGGAACAAGTAAGTTATGGGAATAAAAAGCAGAGCCTAAGGAATAGAATCAATCATACTGTAATAATGATGTAATGGGACACAGCCAAATGTAACTAAGTTGTACCCCTGCAACCAATGTAACATTGTGTGTCAACTATCCTCAAAACAACAACAACAAAAGAATTTCGAGATGGTGAACACAGAGCATTTAAGCACATGCAAAGTCCTTCTGGGCACACTGCACACAGCTCTTGGCCAGCAAGATACTCTGTCTTTCTTTCCTATTCTTGAGTTCCAGCTATGTTGGTCTCTAGGTCACGCATAGGATGTCCTCTACCCGCTCTGCCTACCTGCTTTGGAGGACCAGTGAAAAGAGGTAAACATGGACTACAAACCCTTTAAAAGAGCGTTTTGTATTCTAGGGTGAAGCACCATAGAAGATCCCATATTTCACAGGGAACACTGGCAGCTTATTGAGGAAGGTGGTGACAGAGATTTGGGTCTAAGAGAGTAATGGTTTGGAGGAAAGACAAATCACAATCAGAGAAGCCAATTAAATGATACTGCAGGTGATCCAGGAGAATATCGTCAGGGTAGGTGACCCCAAGTTAACAAGTAGCTCCAATGTGTGATAGCTCAACACAGTAGAGTTTATCTTTCATCATCTTGCAACTGGCTGGGACAGACCCACGTCACTGAGGACAGGAGGGAGTCTGGGCTCCATCACATATGCAAGAAGCCAGGTTAAGGGCCGCTGAATAGTTTTGCAATGTGAGGCAGTAAAGAACGACAACAGAAGTGGTATTTTGAGAGGGGAAACCTGAGCTCTCAAATCAGGTTCAGGTATGCATAGGACCAAATCCCTTCCCAAGCCAGCCTAATGCCTTCACTGACCATTTTCGCTCTTAGGTCAAGGCCAAGAGAAGACTGGTCAGCTTAAGTTATCTAATTTTGGTGTTACGGGCTTGGGAAAAAACCCAAAAACCTGAAGAGGGCTTTATAAAGTGTCTGGTCAACACCTTTATTTAATGGATGAGAAAAATGAGGGCCCGAGAAATTAAAATCTTGTCCATGGTCACTCCTGGTGCCCAGAGCTCTTCCCCTGACTTTGTCCTGCTTTGTAAAACACATATCTGATGATATTTCATGTTGAGAATAATCCAAATGATAAAATCATGATAGCATATTAATAATTTAAAATGGGAATACTTTTCATCTTTAAAGACAAGGCTCTAATGGCACTATTTCAAACATCATTGACCGGCCAAGAGGGGAGGTATCGGTGGCAGTTGGTGGAGGGTTTGGAAGAACCTTGTCATTTCCTCAAAATCACATCATGTAGCCATTGCTTTCTGGTCTTTACTTTGTTATGATGCCCATTAAAAATTAGAATATCTGTCAAGCACAAGGACATAAACAAGTGAGATTGTTCATTGTGGAGACACCTGTCTGGGGCTCAGACCACCCCAGTGCCCCCTGGATGCTCCATACGGATCCCCCTCCCCCATCCACATCACCAGCTGAGAAGATCCAAGACAGACAACCTCCCAGTTCACCTGCCCATCAGGCCAGCTGTTTGCCTAGCCCACCAAGATGGACAAGAGAAGCCCCTCTTGCCACAGTAACTCCCAGAGGTATGTGGTCCTTTGCCGTTTAGCTGGAATGAAATACTGAGTCAAATGAAGCTGGAAAATTGCCCCATTGAAGCCGTAGCCTGCCTGCTGGAGGACCCTATGGGTTTGCTTGCAGAGACCATGGGTGTTTGTTTCTGGGTTGACCCTCTTCTTCTTCCATTTGAAACAAGATTTTTGAAACACAGAAATTCTAGGCTAACGAGGTCAGCTCCTGGTTGATAGTGCAAAATCATTTCTTCCAGTTTTCTCCCTAGTTCAATTTTAAATGACACAGGGGATGGTGAAATGAATGGGTCATCCCTGAGCTCCATATCCACCCACACAACCACGCAGAAGAGTCAGTCTGACCCGCCTGCCTGGACAGCAGACAGACAAAAGACAAAAATGTAAATGCGAAGGGAACAGATTCTTAGAAAAATGACAGTGAGTGCTCACATGGTACTAAAAAATAAGTAGAGAGAATTGGCCTACCAATGAAGAGAATAATGGTGGTCATTAACTTATCTTAGTTCTCAAGATTCACCAGGAAGGAACAGACAGTCTCGAAGACTCCATCAGCAAGTACTTATGGTACTTGTGTTTTATGTTACTAATATATTTTGATTTTAGTAATGTATTAAGAGTTTTTCAGGACAGATAAGGTTTCTGAGTGAAACCACTATCCTTGGTGTTTATTGTGTCCAAAATCTTCAGGGGCACAGATGTAGATTTTTTTCCCACAGGGAAAAAGAGTCACAGGGAAGTAATATCCCCGTGTTCTGAGCATTGTTCCCATCCCCTACTATTAGCTCACTAAATTGTTTAGT
Source organism: Lontra canadensis (assembly GCF_010015895.1). Taxonomy (NCBI): domain Eukaryota; kingdom Metazoa; phylum Chordata; class Mammalia; order Carnivora; family Mustelidae; genus Lontra; species Lontra canadensis. Next base: position 4,850,409 of record NW_022631070.1, on the reverse strand, counting down.
GATTCAATGGGCTTCTCTATTCTGCTGGACAATGGGTTCCTTGTGGGCAGTGAGGGTGATGTTTTATTCATCTCTGTGTCCTTAGAAACCTGCATAGTACCTGTCCATAAGATCACTCAAATATTGGTTGAATAAATTAACCAAAGAATAAACACTCCAAGAATTGTGTTTAAAACTATACCATATTTTTGTGATTGCAAAATAGTCACTAGAGAAAAAAATTTAAAGGCTTTATTTAAGTCATGGAACCTTCCGGATAGGTGGGATCACGTCAAACCCCCCCCTCCTTAAGCAAAATCACATTTGCAAGAAATGGAAACAACATTTGGCTCTCTCATTTTAAATGGTTAAATACCATCAAACATAAGCATAAAATAAGTTAAATTTGTAAATTTGTAAAAGCGAGGGCATACATAGACAAAAGTCATTTTTGTATCAGTCAAAATTAAAATAAGGTTTCTGTCTTGAAAGTTGTTTTAAATCAGATCTAGAAAGAGGGCCCACTTAAGGATACTTAGTTCACTTTCTAGTGTCACTCAGGTAGCATAGTATAGATTTTAAAACCCTGAGTTAGAGCCAAGAAGTCAGTACTCAGTATTACTAACTTGTTCTGTGACCTTCTATTACTGCAGCATAATTCAATAACACTTTATAGACATTTATGAAAAGCAAATTGTCCAATACTATCCACATCACCGAGCTCAGTGGGCCGTTAGTCTTTCGGCTTCTTATCTTTTGGTCTGTGCAAAGGGCAAAATAACATCTGCCCAGCTCAGCCCACAAGAACGTTTGGAAGTGATACTGAAACATGTTGGAAATGAAATCACTAGTATCTGTATGTAGAGTACCAGCACTATTATTAAATCATCTTCTTGCAAACTGACAGCTCTGAACTGAACTGAATCAACCAATTTCTTGGGTGGGTGTTGGGTGAAGCCTTCTGGTACCTGCTCCTGCTGTGATATTGTTTCCTCTCGGGAGTGCTTCTGATTTTTCATAGTAATGACAGTGACTCAGATGGGTTGACAATTCTCCAATTAGAAAGCCCATTTTTCCCACCCACTAGATTATTCTGGTCTGATGAATTCACTCTAGACACGTAGCACCACATGACAAGAGAACTGGAAAAGATCTCGTCTATCCGGTCCAAAATTGCAATGCGTTGGCAGATCGTGAAATCTATTTAATGGATCATGACCAACATTTAGAAACCATAGACTGGTTTTGGAAACTCTCAGAGCTCATTCCACACAGGAGGACTAAGCGTTTTGTTTCAGATATGTGTGTGTGTCGCAATGGGAAATACGTCTCTGACTATTAGACGTTTGCACAAAACACCGATAGTTCCATTTTTCTATCTGACAAATGAAAACAGTGATGGCTAGAAAAAGAAAGTGTTAAGTCATCTATTTAGAGATATCTAGAATAGAAATTTATTCCAGCATCCAACCTTCCGGTTTAGTTCTTTTTCCATTTTGAAGACCTGGCATGATCCAATAAAGAACAGTGATAGACACAGGATCCAATCTGGTACTTAAAAACTTGGTGCAGATTTCTTATTCTGGAGGCTTCATCCTTCTCTTCTCTAAAATAGAGTTAATAACATCTGTCACTTACTTACTGGGTGATTGAGAGAGTTATATAACACAGATGAAAAAAATTGCAAAAAAAACTTCCAAAATAAAAAAAAATCTACAAATCAACTACATATACATCTATATGGATATATATATATATATATATATATATATATATATATATCACATATCATATATATGATATGTAATCATATATATCGATATATATAACATATATTTAATACATACATATAGTATATAATATAATTGTTTTCTTCCATTCTTTCCCCTGGACAGAGTGCTTTCATCCCAGGCTCTCCTCTTGTTCTACCCCTTAATTTGTTTTATGACTGAGTCTTTAGCTCTTTCATCATGCTCTATCTTTGGACATCACCCAGCTAAAACATCTTTGGTTTGTATTTGCTAACAGGTCATAATTTTTAAAGAATTTCTCCTTAGATTGCCTTCCTTGAAAATGCTTAAAAAATGCATGGGATATTTTTTGATCAATCTGCTATTTGGACACTTTCTTATCCTACCCAGTTGGTTTTCAGAGTAATTACTTTTGACTGGATTGCCATCAACTATTTCCAATCAGATTGATAATTCAAGAATTATCATATACTGATGGCATCTACACTAAAATCCATGATATCCACAGACTGCACCTGTGCATTTGGTCAAGAACCTTCTCTCCTAGCTCCCATTAGCTCCTTCAGATCCCTATGAAATTGATCTGGACTCATGCCTCTGGGTCAGCCTCTTATCATTCATCTGGCCTTCTGCAAGATGTCACCTGCCAGATGTTGTGTTGGTTCCTCAAGTCTAGCAGGCTAAAGAAGATAGCCCATTCCATTCCATTCCATTAAGGAAACAAAAAACAGTAGCTCCCCCAGTCTTCCCAGTGCAGACCTGTGGAGTCTTCTCTGTGCTCAGCTATCTCATTGCAGTACTGTCCCACCGCTAGTGTCTTTCCAAGTCTGCACTGTGTTGAGGTCGTATAAGAGACTGACAGCCTGGGCAGCACTGTGACTGGAAGCAGAAGCTCTAAGGCATCGTTCACTTTGGATTAGGCCTTCAGATAGTGCCAAGAGGAAGGTCCTCGAGCAACTGAGATACTGCTATCACTGGAAATATAACAAGTGGAAAGGGTTTTCTTTACTAGACATCAATGTATTGTGTAAAATGAATGTATCCCTTGGTGGTGATGGGGAGGGGCTGGTAGGACCCCCTTGGGCAAGCTTTAGAAGATGGGTGGGTGGGTCCAGCTAATATGAGGTCTGTGTGTTCTACATATCAGCTCTGCAAGTTTGGGGTGCAAGCCAAATTGTTTCAACCATGGAGAAATCTGTTAACAAGACCACCAGCAGGCCTCCTCTCCAGCCTTTCTCCAGAGAGTGCTCCGTCTCACTCCCAAATAAATCTTGATAAAATACTTTATGAATATGACTTAAAAGAAATGCCAAATTCTCAGCTGTTAGAGTGCCTGTAGATGTAATTCTCACCCTGATTACTGATAATTAGTAGGAAAAAATAATTAAAAATGTCACTTTAGACCTGAATCTTTTAATTGGCTCTTGTTAAACGTACTTTATCTCAGTTTGTCTCTACCTGTCCACTTGTGTAAAAAACATTCATACATGTTCAGGACAATCAATCACACATGCATTTAATTCGTAACCTCATCTTCTCACCCAAAATGGAGGTGACTCCCTCTGCCCATATCCTGTTTAACACAAGGACTTAAATTTATCTTAAAGATGGAACGGGGTGAATACTCAGGTATCTGCATAAAATTTTCCTTTTGCTCCTTCTTTTAATCTAGTGTAGGCAGTCTCAGCTAGTTGGTGTGTTCTGACTTAAGTATCCAATCCCTGCTTACAGTGGAGATGGAATATACTGGGGTTCATTTGTTTATCTGTCCATTTATTCAACTAATATTTGCTGATTGCTTAATGTGTCAGAAATTCTGCAAGGTCTTGGAGAAGCAAACACATAAGTTATTGCCCCTAGTTCCCATTGCTTCAGTCCAGTAAAAGGACCTAGAATTGCCTCTAAAACCATGGAGCCCAGTTTGTAACTGTCAGCTGACTTTACATTGAGCATGGTTCATAGTGATGACCATGGGAACTGGGGGTCATGGGGTAGAAGTCGCCCAGGGAACACGTGATGTTTCATAGACAAGGAGAGTTTCCAGTTCCACCCCCTCAAGCCCTCCCAGACCCATCTACACATCACGGTGCCTGCTCCTCCATAAAAAAGAACTTTGCACGACCTTGTGGGAAAGCAATTGCTCATAAATGTTGTGTGCTTGTGATCTAATTTTATTCTGTTTTTCTGCCTTCACCTCCCTCCAAACTCTTGCTCTATGACTCCTGGTCTTGACCTCAACTTTGACTGGGCTGAGCATGGTGTTCCCATGGTCATACATGACACCCCTTGTCCTAGCCACAGCTGCCACCACGGGACCTCTGTGTAGCTCATTCATCCAATTTTCTTCTTAGCTGTTTCCTTTCTGCTTTTGGCAGCTTTTCTTGAGGAACCAGCAACGTGAATGTATTTAGGTATCTGTGATCATTAGTTATCTTTTCTTTTCTCAATTTGAACTTCTGGAACAAACACAGAAGTTCCCAGGCCTGGGAGAGAGGATGGAACATAGTAGGTACTCGTAAATATTAGTTTAACGTTTGAAGACATAATCTTGAATCTCTAAAGGCTTGGATTGCCTCAGTATGAAAAATTCCATTTCTTTAATTTCTTTATTTGTTCTTTGGTTCTTATGCCACTGGCGGTCCCTCCCCCACACCACCCCACCCCACTCCACCCCACCCCACCCCGCCATTGCTTCACAATGCTCAGTAAGCCAAGAGTACCCGTCAGTGAGGAGGCACTGCTGTCCTGTTTCACTGGGGCCCACCACCACCCTTACTTAGCCCCCAGCCCCCACATCTGCCCCTGCCCCATGCCATCCTGCTGGGGCAGCCCCTGCTTCCCTGTGGCATCCTCTGTGCCCATCAAGGCTGCTCCAGCCAGACCTGAAGGGCTACTTCCTGAGAAAAGCTCATTCTCTTTACTTTTCTGTTGCCCAAAGCATTTTATCTAGACTTACCATTTTGATTTCCATCTAGACCCCGATGACTCCCTAATCTATCTTCCTGGACTAAATCTCTGTTTGGATTTCCAGACACATAAATACGGCAGGTGACTTGCAGACATTTGCAAGTAGAAATCTGATAGGAGTCTTACTCACCTGCATGTACACGTTGAACTTGATGCCACTCCCAAGACCATATCCTACTTCTGCTCTCTGCTTCCCTCTGGTCTTTCCCCTTTGAGAGCATTTCCCCTCCCAGTCGTCAGTGCCAATGACTAGAACTTTCTAGAACCTGGTGCATCCTCCAACCTTTGTCTCTGTTTCATGTCCAGCCTCTCCCACAGATCCCTGGGTTTTTCACATATGTATTGTTTCCTTATCCACACTGGTTCTCCGTGAGTTCTTATCTCTTGTCCAGCTTTCCTCGATAACTTTCTGTTTGTTGGCTTCTCATCTCAAGAGCCCCCTCTAGTCTTCCAAATCTCACCACATCACCCTTTTACTGAAATCTTGGTCTCCTGACACCTACGGTCACACGCCTCCAGCGTGTTCTATGCTGGTCTTACCTTCTGAATATTATCTGAAATCTATGTCAAATATAGGGGTTGTTTTTTCAGTTTTTTATTTTGTTTTGTTTTGTATGTTTGGGAGCTGATATCACCTTCATCATGACTTGAAACTTGCTGGAGATGCACAGTGATGACTTGCAGTCAAGCTGTGTAGAACATTCTGCAGACATCTGGCTAACTGCCTACTGGTAAATCACTTTGTTCGTATTTTTCTCATTTGTAATGCTGGATCAATTCCAATTAGGAGTTTAATAATGAGCTATGTAATGATTTAAACAAGTTTTTAAGATTAACACTGAACTGATGATTTTAAGTAAGTCTAGATACATAAATCCCTCCACCCCAAATTATGAATCTATGTTGCTAACTAAAGAGAGCATTGTGAGAGACACCAAGGACACCTCTCAGCTTTGTGAGAGGTCAGAGGGTCCGAAGACCTCGTTCATCCCTGACCCTGACAAGGGGTATTTCAATAAGTCACCTCAACTCAGGCATCAAAATGTGTAAAACAGGTCGCTGAACCTACATTTGCTGAGTTCTTTAGAATTAACTAGCTTCAGTCAACTTTCCTTAAAACCTTGTTATTTCAGGAAATAAAGGAACGTAACCAAGAAGTCAATTGCTTTTGGGGGGAATGTATTACTGTGTTATTTTCCCCCCCAGAACCTAGCTTTCCTCCCTAATTATGGCTTCTTTGAGTTCTTGTAAACCTAGCTAACATTTTATGAATAGACACTGATGACAAAGCTGGAAATCCAGAAGTTATGCTCAACCCCAGAAGATGATCAGCCTTAAATAAGAAATGTACACAGGCAGAGGATAATTGACTAGAGGTGCTACGCAATGATAATGAGTTCTTTAAAAATTGAAATGAGACCAGAAGTGTATTCACATTGTGGAAGGAGCTTCAAGTTCCTAGAATAGTGAGCTGTTGCCCTAAGTCCTGACAGTATCCTGCTTTCTGGAAGGGAACCTGTTTGTCGCCGGCCAAGATACATAATCTATATTTCCTACCATTACTTCTGCCTTGCAGGCTGACGAAGGCCAGAGCAAATCAATCACAGGCCTGGAGTTAATCCAATAGTCTTCCCTTCTGCTGCTGGAAATCAGGCCCCACATCTGGGAAGACAGTGCTGGCTATAATAAATGAGATCACAAATTTGACCATTTTATTCAAGGCCTTCTAATGTTCACAGATGAAGAGGGAGGTTAAGAAGGAATTGAATGCAAACATCCCATCCTCCATACTGATGGCGATATCCGATAACACCCTCCACTTTCTTGCTGAGATCCATTGCCTGGGACCCAGAGAACAGCTTTAATTGGCAATAACTGGTAGTAATTCTAGAGAAGACTCAGAGGCAGGAAAATAAATGAGATGGACGGTATTTGACTTGAGGCCCCACACGTCAATTCTGTTCCAGCCATTGATCAGGTTCTAAGAACCAGGCTCAAAAGCAGCATTTGTTTCTTCTAGTGATAGCGGGCGGTGCTGTGTCAGCCAGTGTGCCCTGTGTCAGTCGTGCTCTTTGTGTAAATGGGAATCGAGAAGATGTACCACTTGGGAGCGATTCACCAGCCCAAAAGTTACTCCTTCCTTTATCCCACGAGTGAAGCCTCAGGGAATGAGAATATCCCTATTTCTCTTTTGTTTCTGCTCATCTTAAAGTTACAAAACATTTAGTCTTTGACGTTTTCTGGAGAATAAAGAGTATGCATATGAACAGACACAGAGATACACACGTTGTATCACTTGGTCATTAGCATCCTGATGTCATGCATACAAATTACCTAAACTTTGCAAATGAAAACCCTCATCAATGGCAAAGGTAATAATCATTATCATTAACGGAAACTTCCCGTGTATAAAACATCACATCTGTGTCTTATCGTCCTCTAAAATCGCAAACTTTTTTTTTAATTCTATGTTTTATAGATAAAGGAAATTGAAAGTCACGAAGATTAAATCAACTGTTTTAAGTCATCCAGCCAGTCAGTGATAAACTGGTAACTGACCCAGGCCAGTTTGATCCCAGATTATTTGCTTTATCCAGGGTTTGTTTTTTTTTTTTTAAGATTTTATTTGTTTGTTTTTTTGTTTATTTATTTATTTGACACAGAGAGAAGAGAGTAAAGGGGCAGAGGGAGAGGGAGGAGCAGACTCTGAACTGAGCAGGGAGCCTGACATGGGACTCGATCCCAGGACCCTGTGATCATGACCTGAGCCAAAGGCAGATGCTTAATTCACTGAGCTGCCCAGGCACCTCTTACCCAGGCTTTTAATAAGATAATATACTTGCAGTTTCCTTCTCTTGAGGTAAGCCATGGCCATCCAAAGCCCAATCCCTGGCTCAAGGCAATAGCAATTAAAAGTCAAATATTCTCTATCTCTGGAGCAAGGACCAACTCCACTGGTTACCCAAGACCCATCCAGGGGTCTAGGGAACATGGATATTCTCAACTAGGATGACAAAGCCAAGACCAGGGCTGCCTGTTGGAGGCACCAGAGTTCGGAGGATTGTTAGGTTCCTGAACATGTTGGGGCGACTTCAAAGCAGTGGGCTGATAAAAATGCCGAGAGAATCCAGGCGTGGGAAATTGATATTTGGCTTCAGTTTTCACCTCAAACAAGGTTGGAGACTTGGAACAAGGTCAGTGCAAGGCCAGGAATGTGAAGGAAAAGGGTCAGGGAGAATCAGTTCATGTGAGAAACAAAGCGATATGAAGTCCCAGACAGGTTGGCATCCCCCAAAGAGAGACCAGCCTCTTGGTCCAAGTGCAGCTGGGGTGTCATATTGCAGATATCATTACATAACTGAGACACTTTTTAAGTTGATAGCTTCTGTACACCCACTTTGGTAACTATTTTGCAATCACAGAATGGATTACTGCAAAGGCCCTAGCAGGAAAGTAGCTATATCTTCCACCTTAGTTATTATCCAGGAGTACGGGGGTGGTAACTCATCCAGTCCTATCTTATTCTATTCTATTCTATTCTATTCTATTCTTATAAGGGAAATGACTCTTTCCAATTTAAGGGAAACCCTCCGTTAGCATTTCTAGGGAAGCTCACACTACCTGGTAAGGAGAGGTTACTAAGGAATATAGTGGAAACCATCTGAACCAGCCTCCCTTCAGTAGGAAATGGAGCAACGAGCCCACTTCTAGAAAGCAAGAACTCATGGAGGTAGAAAAGACTCCAGAGATCTCCAGCTCAACCTGTGTGCTTTACAGATGTGGAAATAAGATACAAGAAAGATGTTTGTGCCATTAATTCATAGAGATGGCAGGACTGGATTACCAGAAAGTCTTTGACTACCTGTCAAGTTCTTTATTACTGGAATGAGGAAATATGAGGTTCTAGGGAAGACAACATGGGAAGAAGAACACCAGTGAAGAAGGTTTTCAATAATTCTCTAGAAAGCATAAAAGGGAAAAGGATTGAAACTGACTCTTGTGTTTACAGATACAGCAAATATAGGTAAAAAAAAAAAAAAAAGAGAGAGAATTTTGTAATTTAACCCAAGTAGGTAGATACAGCCATATTAGTTTAAGCAAAAAAGTTGGTGACACCAGTGTATGAGTAAGATAGAGTAACATAATATACAACTCTCTCTCAAAAATATTAATAAAAAATGCAGAGAAGAACAACTATAAATCAAGGAGATGTATCACTTGGGAAAAATTCACCAGTCTGAAGTCATCCATATTGTGGGGAGCATTTGGTTGAGGCTAAACAGAGAGAAACAGCACTGGTAGTTTAAGCATTGAGGTTATGGGTAATACCTTCCTAGTACACAGATCCTGCATCCACCAGAGAAATAAGAGCCGGTCATAGGAAGGAATTCTGACTGTCTGGGTTTGCTAGACTTTTCATTCTGCTGGGAGCAGAACATCTAATAAATGTAGGGCTTGTCTTATTGACAATTTATTTTCTCTGAAAATTGAGTTAGCAATGAGGTAAAATTCAAGTCTTGAACTAATATAGAGGTTATCAAAATTTACTTTATTGGTACTGTTTCTTAAAGTATGAGCCATGGGACGCTGAGAGTTCACAAGGTCTAAACTATTTTCCTAGTAATAGGAGACATTATCTGGTATTTTCACCACTTTGATATTTACACTGATGGTGCAGAAGCAATGGTGGGTGTAACTCTTGGCTCTCGCACTAATCAAACAGTGGCATCAAATGTTCTGGTAGTCCTCTTATACTTTACCACCAAATACCCAAGCCAGTACGCACATAAATAAATAAACAGAAGTCTACAATATTGCTTAAGAATGTCCTGATGGGGGTGCCTGGGTGGCTCAGTCAGTTAAGCATCTGACTCTAGCTTTCAGCTCAGGTCATGATCTCAGGGTCTTGAGATCAAACCCTGCACTGGGCTCCATACTGGGTGTGGATCTTGCTTGAGATTCTCTCTCTCCCTTTCCATCTGCTCCTTCCCCCCATGCTCTCTCCCTCCCCTCACCTTATCTCTCTCTAAAAAAACAACAACAAAAAATGTCCTGATGAAGCAGAAAGATTTACTTCATTAAATCTTGATCCTTGAGTACATATCTTTTTGGTATTTTGTATGACAAATGGGAAGTAAAGCATTCTACTGCATATTAATCTGTAGCACATCAGTTCTTTTAAATGTAGTTTTTAAAATATGGTAGGTAAAGCTGAATAGGTTTAGTATTATTTTTGAGAAGTGAATTGATAAATATTTCAAACCTTTTATGATAAATGTCAATAATAGCTCACATTAACAGAAGTTCTTCGGGGAATCTTCATAACTTCTATGGGTGTAAAAAGTTCTTGAGAACAAAATGCCTGATAACCTCTGTTTTATGGAGTCCCTCCCCTACAATCCCCAGCACAAGCTATTCCCCTAAACATGCCTTATTTTTCCCCATCGTGCTCAGTCCTTCCTATCATATTTCGATTTTTCTGTTATGATTATCTCCCTCATGTAGAACCCTAAGTCATAGGAAAGGGGCTTTGTGAATTTTGTTCACTCTTCTATCCTTGGGGCCTAAAATATCCTAGCAGTAGTAAGCACCCCATAAATATTTGTTAAATGAATGAGTTCAGTGAATGATTAATAATATCTGAATAAAAGAGTAAAGACTTAGATGTGAGGCATGGTAGCTGTCTTCAGATTTATCTTCAGATATTTTCAGGATCTCTTCCCATTGGGAGAGAGCCAACTCTAGGTGAACTGGTAACAAGGGTGGCAGTTTCTAAAATACCATAAATAGTTAATAATTTTAGGTGCTTGTAAATGGGACAGCTTCCCTTGCCTGACATTGAACATGCTTTTCTCTAAAGCATCAAGAACACCTATTGGCTAACTGTAGGGGAAAAAAATCCTAAAATGGGGATTTCTAAATTGACCTGGCTTGGAAGGATGGAAGGTTCTTAGAGATCTTCTAAAGTCATTTTCATCAGAAAGATGAGGAGTCCAAAAATTAACTACGTTCTTCTATTTTTATTCTGCATTCTTATGTGCTTCTTTTTATGACAAATTAATTCCTGAAATTTAGAACAGTAACACTTTATTTCAATAGCTTTATGAATTAAAAATCTCCCCCCATAAACATCCATGTCTTACACTGCTCAAGGGAAAAGAACGAAGGCCAAGACACGATTGATGGCATAATGTTAACTCTCAGTACCTAAGTGCAGTTAGGGATAATTTTCTTCATTTTACATGAAGTAAATACTTCATTAGTCCCTTTGCTGCCAGTGCAGAAGAAAAGACCTGAGCTTAAGCCCTGTAAGATAAATTAACCTCTTTGGGCCTGTTGTCATCAACAACTTCTCCTGAGTCAGGTGAAATGTCTCGATTAATCAAGATGTAACTGAGTTTCTAACAATTGTTAAAACTGCCTGAGCATATCTTTGAGATACACACACAAAATCATGGATTGTGAACTGTCAGTAACAAAACAACCAGCCCATTCAGAAAAACATTAAGGGAATCCAAGAACATGACATAATCTAATCAGTCGACTGAATTATTCTCATTTAACCCTTTGAGTTATGTAGGCAGAACATTTAGAGAAGTAGCAGTTTGCTATAGAGATCCTAGCAAAGCTGGGCTAACCTGTCAGATTAAAAATAGTAACTTTACATATAGAAGTCAACTGTATTTCTATATGCTAACAAAGGACAACTGCTACTTGAGAGTTTAAAGACATTACTATCTGAAACAGCATAAAAAAACTTAGGGATAAGCCTAACAAAATAGATGTAAGATTTGTGTGCTGAAAAATATGAAACATTGATGAGAAAAATCAAAGAAGACCTAGATAAACATAGGGAGATTGGTCATGCTTATGGGTGGAAGGCCTGAATATTGTTAATATGTCCATCCCCAATGTATGAATTTGTACAATCCCAGTCATATTCTTAGAAGCCACCTTTTTGGGGTAGTAATACATGAGCTGATTCTAAAATTTATAGGGAAAAGCAAAAGATTGAGAATAACCAAAACAAGTTTGAAAATACAACAAAATCTTATTCTATTTTCGAAATTGGAAGACTCAGTCCATCTAATTTCAAGATTTACAAAGAGCTACAGAATCCAGTGAGACATAATCAATGAATCTGAACAGAGGTTCCAGAAGTAGACCTATGCATACACAGCCAATTGATTTCTGACAATAGTAGCATTCAATGGAGAAAGGATAGACCTTTCAAGAAATGACCCTGGAACAATTGTTCCTCTACCTGCAACAAGAAATGAAACTGAAATGTACCTTAGACTGCATATGAAACGGAACTTGAAATGGATCACCTAAACGTAGAACCTAAAACGATAAAACTTCTAGAAGAAAACGTAGGAGAAAAATCTTCATGATCTTGACAAAGATACTGTAGGACACAAAAAGAAAAAGCCATAAAAAGGACAAGTGCTAAGTTGGTCTTCAACAAATAAAATAAGTTTTTCTCTTTGAAACACACAGTTATAAAAATAAAAACTATAAGGCATAGACTGGGAGAAAATCTTTGCCAAAAATATCTGATAAAGTGCTTGTGTTTGAGGGTGCCTGGGTGGCTCTGATGGCTAACCATCTGCTTTTGGCTCAGGTCATGATCTCAGGGTCCTGGAATGGAGTCCCACATCGGGCTTCCTGCTCAGTGGGGAGTCTGAGTCTCCTTCTAACCCTACCCACCGCCGGTGCACACACGCTCTCAAATAAATAAATAAAATATTTTTAGAAAAGGCTTGCATTCAGAATATTATTACAAGGAACTCTTAAAATGCAAGAATAGAGCAAACAACCCAATAAAAATAGGCAAAAGTTTTAAATAAACACTTCACCAAAGAAGATACATGGATGGCAAAAAAGATGCTCAACATCATGAATCTCTTAGGGAAATGCAAATATCAACCACCACGAAATACAATTATATATTTACTACAATAGCTAAAATTTTAAAAACCTGATAATACCAAGTGCTAATGAGAATGTAAAGAAACTAGAATGTTTTTTACACCGTTGGCCAGAATGCAAAATGGTGCTGCCACTTGGGAAAACATTCTGGCAGTTTCCTGTAAAATTAATCATAGGACCTAGAAATCCCACTTCTAAATATTTACCCAAGATAAATGAAACGTGTCCACATAAAGACCTGTGTATGAAAATTTACAGCAGATTTATTGATAACAGCCCCCAAACAGGAAATGATCCAGTGTCCATCAACAGACAGATGGATTAACAAATTATGGTCCACCTACAATATGAAATGCAATTAGCATTAAAAAGAACCAGCTCTAATACATGCAACATTATGGACAGATCTTAAATTTATCATGCTAAGGGAAAGATGTCAAATGAAAAAAAGGCTACATGCTCTATGATTCCATTTCTATGATCTTCTGAAGTGACAAAACTGAAGGAATCAGAAATCATATCAGTAGTTAACCAAGAGCTAGGGCTAGAGGAAGGGGTTAAATGGGGACAAGAGGAACATTTTAGAATGTTGGAAGTATCCTGTATCTTGATTGTGGTGGTGATTACACAACTTTCCATTTTTACCAAACTCATAGACTTGTACAATTAAAAGGCTAAATTTACTGTCTATAAGTTATTCCTTTAAAAATGTAACTTTAAGTAAATATACTTAGATAAGAGTAGGGAAAGAATTAGAATAAGGGGCTCTCTCCCAATTCAGGCTATGGACACAGTGGCTAAATGAATGGGAGACAGGATGGGAGAAATGTGCCCAGATATGAACAGGTCTTCCTGCAGAAAAGACGGGAAGATGCCCTATCAGTGCATCACAAATGTCAGTGACTCAGACACCCAGAACCCCATGGAAACATGAAACCTGGATTATTGACACTCTACTATTTTGAGGTTAAAAGGTAAGTGTTCTCCTTATTCTTACCTTACTGTCATGCTATCTCCGGACAGAAAGTAACATTTCTAGAAAACAAACAGATAGGAAAGATAGTCAACAGAAGTGTAATATATAATGGTTACTACATCTAAGGAGAAACTAGAACAAAAGGCTTCATCAAAAATGGAGTAAGTAAAAATTTCTCTGAAGACCTGAATATGTTGCTTGCAAAGGCCTACATTCTCACAAAAATTAATAAAGACGTAAGTAAGTATCATGCCCATCCAGATGGGTTCTGGGGAAAGACTTAGAACTAGGGTAAAAAGTAAGGAAAATAAAAAGCCTTCTTTTCTTTTTTAAATGTTTAACAAAGATACAAAAACATGCCTGGTAATGAAGTTCTTGACCAATGACACCAAAATGGCAGAACTGAGCAAAGCAACACACACAGAGTTTTCAGTAAAACACTGTGACCCAAGGATTTCAGGGGCTGGCAAAGGGTCTTTCATGAATAAACTTAGCAGAAAGACTTTCAAACATACAAGCGCACAGAAGACATGACACACAGGTTGTCTTGGTGAAACAAATAATTGAAGGTGTGATTCAACCAACCAAGAGATAAGGTAAAATTAAGAGCGTAAGAATAGGAAAGATGAATCAGGAAAGAACCAGTTGCTGTCAGTTGTGTCAGTTAAACCAGAGATAACAAATGTTGTGAGTATGTAGAAATCATCCTGTTGTAAAATCTAAGATCTAGCAAACACTAGAAACTAGAAACACTAGTTTGGTCAAGAGGTGAATGGAACTTATTGCCTCAACTAGAAAATAATTTGGAGAAGTTTGTCATAAATCCACAAGATGGCAGAAGAGCAGAAGCCCAACATGAACACCCTTCCAGAAAGACTAACTACAAAAAAGATGCCTTTGTGAAAACCTAGAACCAGGGATGAGGCTGAAGTACCCCACAGTTACCACAGAAACTGAGGTAAAGAGCATGAGGAGGACCAGAGGCACAGCTCCATCCTAACCAAGCCACCACAGTCAACACCACACTGACAGCCCCCGAGATCTATGTTCCTCCAGGAGGAGAAGAGAGCCCACTGTGGACATCCAGACCTCCCAGCATTGCAGGATGCTTCTGGGGAGTCCCACTAAGGTCTGCCTTCTAGGGATCACCTATCAGCAAGGCTAGATGACCAGGAATCGCTTCTTTCTTTTTTTCTTTTTAAGATTTTATTTAATTATTTGAGAGAGAGAGAGCATGAGTGGGGTTGGGGTATGGGGAGAGGCAGAGGAAAAGGACAAGCAGACTCCCCACTGAGCGGGGAGCCCAATCCAGGGCTCAATCCCAGGACCCTAAGATCATGACTTGAGCTGAAGGCAGACACTTAACCTACTGAGCCACCCAAGTGCCCCCACTTCTTTTTATGCATGTATAAGTACATAGAGACATACACGTTACTGCAGGAATAAAGAAACATATTTTAGACAACCTCTACATGTGTTCAAATTATAAGAAAATAAGATGCTAACAAACAAAGGACAAAGGATGAGAAGAAAATCGAACCGATTAAAAAATGACAATTTTGGATGCATGCTTTTGGGTGAGAAGCAGAGTGTTTTTAAGTATTATGATTGAAAATACAACAACAGAGCCGACATCTGCTCCAGAGGTGGAGAGCAGCAGAACAGAAGAATCACAATCTATCAGGGGCCCCGAAAGCTCGTCAACAGCTCTCAGAAACCGCGAAGGAAGGGACAAGAGACTCCTCAGTGAGTGAGTACCCACCAGCCACGCAGGGGAGAGAAGAAGGCGACACTCGAGCCTCAGCACAGTTTCCCACAGGATAAATGGAGCAGGAATACAATTGTTCATGCAAAAAATACTTGATATGCACCACAAAAGAACCTTCCCCAAAGTGAGAAACTGGAAATCAACTGAGTTTGGGCTTCTAAAGAGTTCACCGTGATCTAGAACTATAAAAACAAACTCTTCACTGAGAGTCTGACAACAATTTATCTTGAGGATTAAGAAAGAAATCTCAGAAGCATACAGGCAGGAAAAATAGCTAGTAGAAGCGACTCCGAACCCTCTTAGTTTACTTGTCACATTCGGAACTCCCTTGCCGGTGTCAACGTCAGCTCTCATCCAGCCTTTATCCCTCTAGCATCTGCCTTCTAGAGCACAGCACTCTTCCTTCGAAGGACCCCTGGTCCTTCCTGTTTCCTGCCCCTTCCTTTCCCTTCCCTGCCCTGCCCTTCCCTTCCCTTCCCTCTTCACCTCCCTCCTCTTCTCTCACCTCCTCTCTCTGTTTCTGTCTCTCTGTCTCATCTCCCTCTTCCCCCTTCTTATCATAAAACATCTTGCAGCTGGCCTGGCAATGGTCAGACTCTTCTATTAGAGAAAATAAGCCATTCAGGAGAATTCTCTTCAGGGTGTGGTGAAAGAGGAAGTACTGAAGAGAGAATAAAATATCCTGAAGACTACCATATTAATGAATTTTATCCCTATCACGCTTATCAATTCAATTCTGCAAACATTTGTGTGCCAATTACATAAATACATACATATAAAAATACAAAAATTCATCCAGTCATTTTTTTCGACAGAAATTTGTAATGACGTTATGACATGCCAATCCTGCTGAAGATCCAACACGGAGCAAAACAGACAAGCCCATTGACCTCAAGGAGTCACACCACACAGACATCTTTACAGTGTAACTAGAAAGCTAGGTTGATTCTTATGAAATAAGTGATCTCTGAGTACCCACTGGGGACACCCTTTTACCTCTAAACCAGTTAGATCTTTTCTAGAGCTGCACTTGGTCCAGAAAAGGAGAGCTATTTATAGTTTTGCATAAAATAGGGGGGAGTTGAAGAGGATCCACTAAAAAAGGGGGCCAGGGTTGACTTGCTGGTTGTGGCCTCCAGGACAAGGTGTCTTCAGCTCCTTGGGAGACTCAGTCAGTATTCACTCAAATGTGTCAGCATCTCCTAAAGAAGTTGTGTACCTAGAGGTCAGCGTTTTGAGCACCTGGGAAAGACTGTCTGAGAAAGAGAGTGGAAACAAAATCTAGACTTCCCTGAGGTTTTTCTGGGCTTCTCAGTGGTGATTTCATTGTTTTATTGGTTTAGTGCTTTATCTTGAAGTGATTATGGATTCACAGTAATTTACAAAATAGTACAAGTGTTCCCTGTACCCTTCACCACCTTCCCCCAAAGCTGACATCTTGCACTTACATAACTAGAGCATGAAGCAGAAGCAGAAGACTGGCCTTGATAGAGTCCACAGACTTCATTCAAATTTCAAGAAGACATAGGTCATTGTGTATGTGTGTGTGTGTGTGTGTGTGTGTTCCCATGTAACATTATCGCTTGAATAGATTCTTGTAACCACCACCACATTCAAGATACAGAAGAGTTCAATCACCACAAACCTCCCCACAACCCTGCTCCCCATCTCTAACCCCTGGTAAGCACTCATGTGTTCCTTAGCTCTACAATTTCACCATTTTGAGAATATCCTATAATGGAATCACTGACTTTTGAACTCAGTATCATTTCCTTGCAATTTGTCCAAGTTGTTGTGTGTATCAAGTGTGTTTCTAAACATATGTTAAATGCTGGAATAGTGTCATCACCGCAGACTGTTAGAGGCGTCACTGTAATTAGATACGGGAGAGTGGGTTATAGTCAATGAGTCTCAACAGACCAGCATAATTGACCATTTACAGGTAACCAATAGCTTCTGCTTTCCTGAGACAAAAGCGTTCTTCCAGAATCAACAAGTAGGCAAATACTTCATTCAAAGGGCATGCTGTTCTTTAAAATGTCCAGACCAGAACAGTTTTTCCCCAAGTCTCTTGTGTAGAGCTTGGGAGACTCAACTCAGTACTCATTGGGGTTTTGGGGCCAATTAAACAAAGTTTGGCTCAGAAGCAAGCTTCCTTCTATGTAGCCCACTGCTTAATGGAGATGGAGCAGACCCCGTTTGGAAGATCGTGGAAATCACCAGCTTTCAGATTTCATGGCTTCATGCGTGGTCATGGCTTTTTGATCATCAGAGGTCTGGTGCCTGTGGCTCACCTTTCGTACTAAGAGAGAATCTCTGCTCTTGGGTAATCATCTGAGTGTTAAACCACCCACTGCTGTTTAACCCCCGTCAAAAACACGGTTGAGATCAATGCTCTTGAGAGGCTGTCGAAGGAACCAGTCGGCATCCACCACAGATAACGCGCGCCACACAGAACATTAGAATGTAAACAGCTTAGTTTATTTTAATTCAGCCCTCATAGAAATGCTTTCCCTGAACCAAGACTTGTGACCATGCTCTCAGCTTTCATCAAGAGTTAGTATAAAAAAATGCCTTCACAGAGTGTATTTATTTATTATTGTTAGTTAAGGTTTATCTTTCCCTTACTCAAGTAATTCATACTCCTTGAAGACAATTTGGCAAATACAGAAAACCAAAAAGAAAAAAAAAAGAGGTTGGAGACCCCCATTCCCCAAATGGAATGGGCTCATTCCTGTTCTTCCTTTCTGTGTTCTATGAGATTATTTTAAAAATGTTATGTCAAGATAATAAACATTATTTGCAAAGTATATTTTTCTAGAAAAATAGTTCTGATAACATTTTTTATGTTATTTATGTCCTTAGTATAAGAATCTGCACAGCATCTTCACAGAATATAAAATGAGGGGGAAGATGGTCTCTTCGGACAAGTCAGAGTGGTTTCTTTGATCAAAGCATGTGCAGTATTTCTCTTCTTTCTCTTGTACTCAGATAGATGGATTTACTGTAGTACATTTAACCAGTACTCAGTTGCTAAATGTATAAATTATTTCTAAGGTTTGGCTAGTTTAAGTCTTGTTAGGATAAGCAGCTTTACATGTAAGTGTCATGGTATCTATCCACAAATATTGCCCTAAGATCAATTCCCATAAATTGAATCAGCAAGCAAAAAGCATGAAACAATTCTAAGTCTTTGCATATTTCTGTATTTGAACCACAATCTGCCCCTTGACCAGTGGGAGGATATGAAAATATTTAGGAGGAAAGGCAAAGAGGAAATAGAGTGGGCTCCCAGTTCCATGGTTTATCACGTATACACCACACCTAAGATCTAAATAATCCTGATAAGGAAGAACTGATAGAATTACAAAGGATTGTATGGGGTTGCACAGAAGGCCTAGCGCTGAGTGATGTCAAACATGAGAGGAAGAACCCCGATCGGGGACTCTTGTACTAAAGGACCGGTGTCAGGTGGACAGAGTTTTGCAGAAAAATGCAAAAGGCAACAATGCCCACAAAAACAGTTTACAAATCTTATTTGTTTGGGAAGCAGAGCAAGGGTAAGATAGGCTTTTTCTTTGCAAATATCATAAAATACTTAAATGCAACAGGGAAAAAGCATATTACTCATATTTCTTCTTTCTGTTTTTCCAGTTACGGCCATCAAAAGGGTGAGGATACTGCAAGGGCTATTTCAGATAAATTTTTGTCTTTAAGCTCAGCTATTCTTTCCTAGAATAGTAGAAAAACTTGTAGATGGGAATTAATGAATACCATCACCAGCCTTTTGAGTAATAATATACACAGCAGACACACTGGAGGTCTTGAAAGGGATCTGTTTCGAATAAATATTCAAAGAAGGTGGGGAGACAGTGTGGAAATCATACTGTAGACATGGAACCTTGCTATGGCTCCAGGGAAAATATTCAGGTGGATCATGAAAAAAGATGATTCTGGAACATTCTTTACCAAAACAAGTCATGGCTAAGATCATAAGGAATGGGTCAGACTCACAGAAACACCCCACGTGGCACATCAGCGTACATCAGACAGTTTCCCTTCTGAGACCACACCATCCCATAGGTCCACACCTGATGCGGACAATGTAAGTTGGAAAAATGTTCTTCCTTTTGGCAGAAGCATTCCACCATTGCCGTCCCAGCTGGACCTTAGCCCCCACTGACCACTTTGGGCCAGATGCCCTTGCTCTGAGCTGAGACTCAGTAATGCTGACCCAGAATGGGGTGGCATCCTGGAGTAAGGCCTTTGAAGTGAGACAGATCCATCACTAGTTTCCTGACCTCCCAGAGACATCCTCTGTGCTATAAAACAGTTATAAGAATATCTTCTTCACCTTTCTTGTTGGAGAAAAAAAGGAGCTGGTCCCCTAAGGGAAAAAGCTCCCATAAAAAAAAAAAAAAAGATTTTATTTCAATGTAAGGAAAACTTCCTCTAAAAAGAATCAGCTTACAAACACAGAATGGGCTGCACCCCGAGGTGAGTCCCTGTCATGGGTGGGTTGAGACAGACAAGGCTATGGACCCCTCTTGTCTGAACATCTTTTCTCTTCCGTGGGTTGACCTAACTCTTGAGAGTGTAGGAAAACATGACTTGCACTTTTAAAAGGTATATGAACATGGGGGGCTGATGTGAGCAATGGCTCGATTATGCTTTTTACAGGAGAAACCCCAGAAAAAAAGGGGAAAGTTAAAAACAAGCCAACCGCTGACTCGGACACCACCAGCAAGTCTGCCCTGGGCCACATTTTGCTATAAATACATGGAATTCCTTAATGGTTGCAATGATGAAAGATACTTTACAATCACCAGCAGGAAAGTGAAGTGATTTGAACAGTCGAGTCACCTGTGCTCATTGTGTTGTATCACATGTCTCTATGAGCAGCACATTTTATTAGTTTTTCACAGGGAATTCTTTAACTTTGCTCTTTCATACAGTCTCAATACATTTCAAACAAATAGCTTACTTTAAATAACAAATATTTTTAAGGGGCCATAGGGCTGAAAATCTAAATCTAGAAACTGCTTGTTATTGAATAAATATTCTGGGCAGGAATTACTTGTAAAAAGTGACTGTGTGTGGAAAAGTGGGTAAATAATTCACTAAGTGGATTAGCATTCCCTGAAACCTAGCTATTCTACAATTTTGCACATCAGTTTTCCTCGAGGTGTATAAAGCTAATGATAAGTAAGCTAAATTCTAAACATCTAAAAACTCTTTAACATGCTTTAACTTACGTATTCTGCGCAGCTGAGAGTTTGGGAAAGTAGGTCCCTTTGACAGAATAGAAGCACGTACACAATTACGAAATCCTGAAAGCGTGAACTTGGCCAAGTTTAATGGGGTCCCATTTTTCTTACTTTCATAAATGAAGAAATCAGGTCAGATGAGATAATCAATATGAACAACATTTGTCGTTTAATAAGCTTCTTTAAAATTTTAGACCACTTCTTGATTTACCATAAAAGTTGCACAGCTAGTACAAAGAGTTTCCTCTACCCTCTCCCCATTTCCTCCGTTGTTAACATCTTCCACCACTAGGGCACAGTTGTCGCAACAGAAGCCAATGGTAGCACACCACTATTAATTAACTTCTACACTTTTCTCTGGATTTCACCAGTTTCTCCTCAGTGTCATTTCTCTGCTCCAGAATCCCATCCACGGCATCCCATTTCCTTTAGTTGCCACGTGTCCTTTGTCCCCTCAGTCAGTGCTATGTTTTCAGACTTCCCATGTTTCCAGTGACGTTGGCAATTTTGAGCAGTACTGGCCAAGCGTTTTGTAGAATATCCTTCCATTTGGATTTGTCTAATGTTTTCCTTATGATTCAACTGAGGTTATGGGTTTGAGGAGGAAGACCACGGTGGTGAAGTACCATTCTCATCACATCACGTCAAGGATATGACATATTAAGATGACTTATCACTGATAGGTTTGACCTTAGTCACCCGGCCCCGGTGGTGTTTTCAGTTTCTTCCACTGTACGGTTACTTTCCCCTCATCCATACTCTGCTTTTTGGGAGCAAGTCAACTAGAATAGCCCAATCTCAAGTAGGAGAGAAGGAGGGATTCCACTTCCCGTCCTTTAGGGAGGAATATCTACGTAAATTATTGGGAACTCTGTGAGGAAGATTTGTCTCTCCTCTTCTTTTTTATTAATATATTCATATCAACATGGATTCATGGATTTTTTAATTTTTTTGGCCACTCTAAAATGTGTGTCCTAGTACCTTATTTTTGTTTTACACTAAAAAAAAATATTACTTGCCCGCAATCACATTGTAAGCCTAGAAATATTGCTGTATTGTAGCATACATCCCAAACGATGGCCATTTCCAGGCCTGCTCCTAGTCCCATCTAGATCCCAGGTGAGTATGAATAACTTAAAAGAGAGACTTCTGTTTTATCTTTAGGTCCCGGTGCGGGTCTGAGTACAATACACATTGGAAACCACTTAGCCTTGCAGATTCACAGCAAGGGCTGCTGAGACCTGAACCTAGGGCTTCATGCCAGTTTGTGAAAGTGTTTATGTTTCATTCCAGACTTCCTCTCTACACCGGCTCAGTGGGCCAGCTGATACGTACTGTTGGTCTTTGGTTTAAATGAGCTACAAAACAAAGATAGTTAAATCCAATGCAGATTACCCAGCGAGGGTCTAACAGGGAGAAGAAGGAAGGAGGGCAGAAGTCTTAAAATATAAGCCACACTGGAAATGGCACAGTAGAACTATCAGGGTCAACCTTATATATACCCTATATGATAAGGTTCCTGTATCATAAATCATTGTCATAATCCCATAAACATACCTATGTTGGTTCCTATGATGGTATATTAATCTAGCTTGGGCTGCCTTGGGGCACTCATCCCATCCATATACCCTCATCTAAACCTAATTGCTTCCCAGAACCACACCTCCAAACACCATCATGCTGGGGGTTAGGTTTTCAACATGTGAATCTGGGTGAGGGGGACACAAACAGTCAACAAGGTAGCATACCTTTCCAGATGAAACAACATCAAGAGGGGACAGATGACATACTCGAAACCAGAACTTTTCAAACTCTGGGTGCCCTGTGTGATATTTTGTTACACGTGTGACAGAAATCTGTCACGTTCCCAGGTGATGCTGCTGCTGCTGCTGGTCCATGGCCCCCATTTTGAGAACCACTGCTGTAAATTGTGGAAATCATCAAAGTCAGAGGTAATGATTTAACCCCATTATTCTGATCTAGGTCACCAGAACCTTTCTTTACTTGAACACCAACCATAGGGAGTCATCATGGACTTTCCTTCTGGCAATCAAACAAGAAGGTTATGACTTTTAGTTACCACCGAACTGAGGCATATGTGATTTGGAAATGATTCAAGTGGGGGAAGGGAGGTGACATTGAGGGGATTTTTCTAACCTCCCCTTTCCAAAGTTAGGTCCTTTCCACTTAAAGATATTTGACATACACGTGTAATTAAGAAGACAAAGAAGGTATCATGGCTTGGAATGCCAACACACCATGACAAGACCTACCCAAGTCACTGTGTGTCTGCACCCCACTGGAAAGTCACCGGTGCAGACTACAGTCTTCTACACGTAACATCAGATGTCAGACGAAGTGATTGGAAAGGTGTTTCTAGCCAGAACATTCTGTGTCCATTCCTTCATTTATTCAGCAGCTGTTTGTTTCTGAGCCAGGCTCTGTGCTGGGCACGGGGAATGAAGCTGTGGACAAGACCCCTTGGAGTACGTTAATTAGGGGAAACACAGAACATGTACATTGAGTCAGGAAAATGGGGCTTTCCCCCACCATGACTGCAGCATAACTAGCCTCCCATGTCCTTTTCAAATCTCTTTTCCCCTGCAACAAAATCACATTACAACAACCTTCCAACCCCCGTGTCTGCCCACTTCCATCATTGCAAACATGAGGCCTGACCACCAATAAGAGCAGAAACATTATCATATGCTGTTCTCTCTTTCCCGAAAATATAAAAACAAGAGTGATATCTTTCCTATCCTAACAGAATCAACTGTTCTATTGCTATTTTCCTATCTAAAATGCTTCTCTTTTTTTCCTGAAGGAGTCCACCATAATTGGAAAAGTGAGCCACAGCAGCCTAGAGCAATCTATTAATACTGTAACCTCAAATCCAGAAATGTCATCTGTACCAAACTGTATTAAGAACAGTGCATGGTTTTCACAACCCGGTCGATGATGACGCTTGCCTTATGAGCCCAAGACCTCAACTCTCATCATTTATCATTTATAAAGTGTCCAGACCAATTGAAAATGCTTGGCTTTTACTAAGACCAGTGATGAATTATGTACTATTATGAGTTTTGTTATTTATGTTATTTATGGTGGTCTATGTATTTTATAATGCATCCTACACAAAGTCTATCTTCTCCGTAGGAAGAGCATTGCATACTTCTGATTCAAAGTTCAAATCAAAGTTTAATTTTTATTGACGGTGGAACTTAAGGATGATTGTAGGCACTTACAAAGTACCCCTCACTTAAAACAAGATATTCAGCCAATGGAAAATAATTGTCTCAGAAGGAAATATTTTTCTTTTCTGATGTTCTCCACCACTGGTCTGTTTGGTGGTGGATGTTGTTTTGTATCGTGTACCTGGGAAGGATGCCCATGAAAACAACAGTCACATTATATCTGTTCTCATCCTCAGGAAATGGAGTCCTGTAGAGTCAAGGAACAGATAAAGGTGTTCATCATTATTATCGTTTGCTTTTGGGTTTTTTTTTTTAACTCTTTAAAGTTCTTAAATATCACAAAAGTAGGGAAAAAATGGTTGCAATGAGTAAAATGAAGTTTAAAACTATATATATATATATATATATATATATATATATATATATATATAATAAAGTGGTTCACTCCTCTCCCTCCTCAAATTCCATCTCCAGAGCAGTGTTAACCGTTTACCCAATGTCCTTCCAGACGTCCTTCCACGCACGCGTCGCTGCTCATGTGAACACGGAGGCCACGTCCTCCCTCTACTCTCTCCCTTCCTGCCTCCTTGCCTTCCTATCTTTCTTCCTTCCCTCCCTCCTCTCTTCCCCCCCTCCAATCTTGTGTTTCTTTCCTTCTTTTTCATCATTTTCAACACAATTGGGACATATAATGTGCCACTTACTATGAAACTTCCTGATTTTTTACTTAAAAGAAAACCTCCTTTTCAGTCAATACTGTCCTTTCAAACAGGTATACTGTACCCTAAAGTAAAAACACTGTCATTTAATCAACCTGTCAACTATTAATGAACACGTGTGCTCACTTTGTTCCCCCTTTCTTTTCTTTAGCTTTCTTTTTTGGAGGGGAGAGGGCTATCCCAACAATTTTGTTGCAGTAAATTCCTTAGTGTATATAGCTATATAAGCTAGATCTCCAAATGAGATTTTGATTATTATTTTGAAAACAGGAGAATACCTTTAGAATTCTGGTAGGAGAGGACAGACCTAGCATCTTTGTGTTAGACTATCTCTAGATTGGAGACAAGCGTGCACTCTGTGCTAATATGCATATGGTGGCTATTATTTGAGCAGCAGGATATCTACAGTACGATATAATGAGACCCTTCAAGGATTTTACTATGTTATTATCATTATTACTTGCCTCTTGAAACCTAACCTTATCATATTTTTATATTAGGTATAAATGTGAGGTGGGCAGGGATAAAATCAATTTAGTAATAACTGTAATTATTAATGATAACTATTATTCATTGTTCATTATAATCACTCATGATTTTATTATTCAGATAAATCTAAAATCATGCAGATTTTAGTGCTGTGCATATTATGTGGAGATTAAAAAAATGGGTCTCTTAAATTCCAGGTGGCAAGGTGCCCTGGTTTCTGAATTGTCAGTGAACTCTGAGAGACAGTCTGGTCTGTTCCATTATGGTGACTTGTCCCAAGCAAGCCTGGGAACGGAAGTTGTGTCACTAAGAAGATCTGGAAAACTCAGTCTTATTTACAACATACGTCTAAAGTCAGTGCTTATTTCCTTTTTGCTGTGTAATGATCTGTGAATTTTGAAATTTATGTAGTGAGTCAGGGTTTGTAAATCAGGTGCTATCCTGAAATCACCAGTTACGTGCAAGTATGCCTTGAGTACTTTTGTAAAGACAACTTTGGAACATGAATGCCCATTTATAAAACGGCATGTTTTGAGAATTTGGCATATCTTTCAAATCACATCTCTTAGCGGATTACAAACACAGTTGGAAATTTTAAACCTGCTTAAGCTAGAAGCCACATCCCTGGTAAGAAGACAAGGTATCTCTTCGCTGAGAACAGACTCTTACCTCCTCCCATTTGCCAAGTAAGTAGATGCACAAGCTCAATGGCGAATGGCCCTCCCAGTAGCCCCTCAACAGGGCTTTCTGGTCTACTGATTTCCCTTCCATGTGCGTTCAAATCAGATGAACTGTGAAAGGGGCTGTCCTAACTGAGCTCCCGGCAAGATTAAAGAGCAGAGGTCTCACACAGGCCAAAACACTCAACGAAAATGGAGGCAGGGACTATCCCTCTGGTCCAGACTCTCTTCTGCTCTGATTCTTATCAGAATTGCAAATGGCTCCGTTGGCACAGCTGAGTGTGTTTAATGATGGGGTGAAATCCTGGAGTTCAAACAGTGCACAGAAAAAATTTGTATTTTCCTGGGATTGTATTGCTTGCGACAGGCCCCACATGATGGGATTTGGTAATTGTCAGTATTGTCAAAATGCCATTTCTGTCTGCTTTTTACCAATACTAGTGCATGTATGCAATTTATCATATGAGCTATCAAACAGTGCTTCAGTGAAAGTGGAAAAACCAACAAAAAGCACATTTACACTCTTTGTATCCACATCTCCATCACCCGTTATTAAATCAATTATTAAAGCTCAGTTTAGAGAAGGTTTCTCCGGGTGGATTTGCTCTTTTATCATCTGGCAACCGTCACCTGGGGCTTCTTTAACTCTTTGCTGGTTAAACATTTCTAGCCCCCTTACGAGAGAGAATACATACCAATGAGATAAGATAAAGTAAAACAGAATAAAATAAGCAAAAATAAAATCTAAGTGATGTCTGATACCTGACACAGAGGAAATGTTTGGCTAGTTGCCTTAAAATACATGGTGTAAATATGCAATGGTCCCTGGCTTCACCAGCACAAATAAATTATGAAGGCCATGTTAAAAATAGTACTGATTTATTCTCTCTCTCTACCAGGCAAAATTCCTCCATGGCTAAATTACTGGTATCTATTGAAAAAGCTCTCCTCTCTTAATGCAATTTAGCCCATTCAATAACACTTATTCAACAAAAATTCCTTTAAAGGAGAACTTACCAGAAAGACAATATTGCATATTACCTTAGAAAATGGGTTGTGAAATCCAATTATTTGAGTCAAAGCTATATTCTTTCTTCTTTCTTCTTTCTTTTTCACTTGGGGAGACAAGGTACATAAACCCCTCCTTTTTCTCTTCTGTGAACTGGAGATGGGAACTGCATCTCTCTGTAGGGTCGAGGTGAAGATTAAATACCCTAATATAGGTAGAGTGCCCAGAACAATGCCTCACACATGGAGGATATTCAATAAATGTTGGCCGATATTATTACAAGCCAGAAACAGGACAAGGTGCTGGCAGGGGTCAAGACAGGATAGTTTGTAAATTCTCAATTGTTAAGAAAGCCTGAATTAGCAGTAAAAATATGATAAACACATGACTAGTAACGAGACAGACTGTGTTGGGTCAGAATAGAAGAGCAAAATTCTATACCAGGGTATTATCCAAAGATGGCGGCCATGATCGTCTTGCCTTCCCACAATGAGACTTAAGCTTAAAATGTTCAGCAGGGGTGGTTTTGATTAACTGCATGGGAGAGACTGTGACTTTCAGCATGCTGGTTGGAAGATGATTTCAGATTTGTGCTTTCTTCAGCTAAAGGAGTTAAAGTAGTTAGGAACTGAGCATTATAAGTCAATGAAAAGAATCCTCCCACATTTCTAATGATGTAAACTTGGAAAGATGGATCCGTGAGCAATGGATCCCTTGCTTTCGATAACAGAGACAAGATAAAAGGTCCATCAAATGGCTGAGCCATTGGTCTTTCTGCGTCCTTCTGCCTGAGGAATGCCCTCAGACCTGCTGCCCTTATCACGCCTCTCCCCACTCAGCAGGACACATGGCTCAGACACCCCAAGGCTGGGTAAGCCATCACTCATCATCTATCAGCCAGTCATATCTATTTTGGAAATTGTATCCACTGAGAGAATAGGCCACCAAGGGACTCAGGTCGCAGGAAAAGGGGTGGAGCTTCCTGCTTCTTTCTCTGGATGTGGCTCCAAGTTCACAGGCTTCTGCATGGCCTGCTGGCTCCTTTTGTTTTAGTCTTCAACCTCTGGAATTAGGAAGGGGGAGCAAAATGAGTTGTTCCAAGAGGACTCTGAGATGCCAAGGTCACACTGATGTACTGTTTGTAGTAGACTCCAGAAATCTCTACAATCCTAGTTGGCAGGTAAAATTCACTGGGTGGGAAATGGATGTAGGAAAGGATGTCACACTGTCCAATACACAGATTGTCTCTTCTTTTTTAAATTTTTTTTTAAGTAAGCTTTATGCCCAAGGTGGGGATTGAACTCATCACCCCAAGATCAAGAGTCACATGCTCCATGGAGTAACCCTACCAGGAGCCTCGGACTTCCTCTACTGAGTTACAGACCACCTGTCAAGAATTAGCCTATACCTCCTCCAAGATCCTGATATAAGTATGCATCCTTTGATCAAAGGACATGTTTTCCGATTTCTCTGGCTTTATCATTAATGTAGCTTCCAAAAAGCCAAAGACCCACCTTAAATACAGTAGATCACTTCTAAATGGGGAAAATCAGAAGTGATTTTGTAAGAAGGTGCATGTTGTCTGGTTCTTGAAAATAGAAGCAGGATGTCCCTGGGCAGATCTGGCACATGGGCATAGGAGGTGGATAGAAGAGTAAGTAAGGGTAAGGGAAAGCCTGGGAAAGCAGAGCAAGTCACCGGGACTAGAGGAATGCTGTTCTCTGCCTGGACAGTCTCCATCTCATGGTGACAAAAGGCCACCAGCTGGGAAGAGGCAGTTCCTGATTCTTCCTCTGGGAAGGTTCTAAGCTGGAAGAAAATGTCCCGTACAATACTATGTGTATACGCACACACACACACACACACACACACACACGGGGTCTCAAACCCAGTTCATTTCTTCATCAGGAATCTGTGACACCTTCCATCAAGAATGACCAGGGGAATGTCCCTGGCCTGTTTCTCTCCTCTTGGCTGACCACCCCTCTCCTCACCTTCATCCTACCTGCCTGACATGCTCAGGGCTAGGGCACACTTAAATGGTCACTTCGTGTGTTTGGGCTGATAAATAGATACTTTCCAGTTTCTCTGATAACTGTTACTTAGTTGTTTTAAGTACAGAGTTATGTTTAACTGTGATTTCACCGCAAAAACAAATTTGCCAATGTAATGACATCCGCACACCCTTCCCCCTTCCCCAGATCTTCCCATGAGTTCCCCTCTCACTTGGCTTGCAGCTGACAGGCTGTGGGGCTGCTTGGCTTCTATATCTTCATAAGCATGTTCCTATAATCAATCTCTCTCTCTCTCTCTCTGTCTATCCCTCTGTCTCTCCATGTATGTGTGTGTGTATATATATATATATATATAGGCTTTATTTCTCTGGAGAGCACTAAGTAACACACCACTCAAATGTTACTTCCTTTATGAAACAGAAAATCACTCTCCTCCCCCTCAGTTCCACGAAGATCTTCATGGCACTTACCAACACCTGACCTTGTTTAATTGTTGCTTCTCTCTCTCTCCTGGAGAACATATCCTCAGACAAAGCATTGCTGATTGGTACCATATTTTCTAATCTGAGCATATGCTCAGGGACCCTCAGATTAGCTGGACTTATAATTTGAACTATGGTGAGCTAGTATTTCCTGGAGAAAGATGTTCAGAATACTGGTTTCCATGACCTAAATATGTCTGGAAAAATCCCTCATAGAATAAATGCTTCCCGAACACAGACTACCTTTCCAGGGCGATACACCCAGCATTGAAAGTTCTGTCTTGGTGTGCAGTAGGCGCTGACTAAATATTGGTTGAATGAATACATCTAGGAAAGCTTTTCATCCTTGCATATCTCCCTATTAAAGGTCTTAAAATTCAATAAAAGAGACTTGCTTCACTGTGTGCCATTCGGTCTCCACCTGTTGTTTCTAGGGAACCTGCTTTGGGAAGCCCTTCTGGAAGAGGATCTTCCCCTCTGACTCCGAAGGAAGAAGGAAAACTTTGCCCACTCAAAGGTTCAGGTGGAGGAGGAGCCGATCGCAGCACTGTTGAGAGTGTGCTTTGCTTCCTGTTTTAATGATGTTGAAAAGCATGGATCAGGGTATGAGGAGGCACTCGGGGATTTTTCCTGGACAGCAAACAGCTCTTACAAAACAACAATTTGATGAGCTCAGTGCAAATGAATCAGAAACATATGGATTCAATTTCCCTTGAAGCGCACATGGTTTTAACAATTAAACACCGCAGCGATTAGTACGGAAAAGAATACACAACAGGGATTTGACAGAGTCCAAACATTTGAAAACACGTCTGACGTCTTCTGTGAGCCCCAGATGGGGTCATTCCCACAAAACACACCGGCTACGGACACAACATCCTTTTCCAACCGCAACCTGTAGGGAAGTGAGCAGTGACTCTCCCGGCAGCAGTGGGGAGGAGAAATGGCTTTTTTTCTTTAAAGATAATGGGTTGGGGTAGAATTATGATTTTTTTTTTTTTTTTTTGGTTCTACTGCTCATCTGTGAGACTGGTAAGGTCCAGGAACAGACTGTGTATATGAGTGTGTGTGTGTGTGTGTGTGTGTTCTGTGGGACTACTCTCCAAGGAACTCAAATCTCTCCAAAGACATTATCTCATTCATTTGTATTATTTCCCCCAAGAGACAGTTGTGATTGTTCTGGTTCTACCTATAGGAACGGTACCTGAAGAAGGGTGTGGCCAAAACCACACAGTCGATTCATGGACCGGCCAGACAAGAGCCAAGCTCTCCAGCCCACAGCCTGCTGATTTCTGTCCCCAGAGCCACCTGCCCTAGATTAATAAGGCCATGTACAGCATTACTATATATTAACTTAAAATTGGGTTTCCTAAGGGGAATTCTGGCTTTGTCCGATGAAGCTATAGCTGTGAGCAACTGGTGAGGGGAATGCAATTAATTTCCCCCTCATGAGTGAAATCATTCCATAAACTATCTCAGCACCCCCGGGGCCAGATACAAGACACAGAATTACATGTCCCCGAAGCCGAGCCTTCCATCAGCAGCTCGGAGCCAAAATGAAAACCCAAAAGGCCCTATTATGGTGCATCACTATCTTCCCTGAATGGGTGTGGGGGTTTCCTAGTCAGCTCCGACAGGCCCCCTCCCACTGAATTTCAAAAGTAGGGCAAATGTGTTCTTTTTGCACTAAGAAGGATTTGTCCATGGGATCTCGTATTTTGAAATTTTCTGTATCAGATCCATCTTTCTCAAATATTTTTTCCCTGCAGGATCTCCCAGTGTTTATTTAGGAAAAGATTTTAAGGCTTGAGAAAAATTCACAGGTGAAAACTACACCCCTATAGTTTTCAGTTCTGGGTGAGCATTAAACTCATGGGATGCGCTTTCATGAAAACACACACACACACACACACACACACACACACACACACACACACTACACCCCAAGAGGCTCCATATTGTCTGCAGTTTCTTGAAGGTCCCAGGGGACACCAATGGGCATCAGAGAGCAAGTACCCTGATCCCACCTTGTTGCCCACAGAAGGGGAAGCGGCTTTGCCAAGATCATAGTCATTGCCCTTTGTGGTTCCATGGAGTCCTTCATTCCAAAAATGGATTCGTTTGGGCACTTGTTTTAAAATATACCTGGGATCTGTTTCCATCAGATACATTAAGACATACGGATATGGAAGTTACTCCCAGGAAGGAGGAAATTTATGGTCATAGATCCCTAAACACAGAAGGGTCAGCACACCACAGTCTCCCCCCACGCCACCCCAACCCCTGGGAAGCACCAGAGCCAGCCTGAAGGCAGAGGGAGTGAGGGGGAGGGCATAGGCAAAAGCCTTTATGTCAGAGGAAGGACTGGGCAAGGCTAGTTTAACAAGATGAGTGGGTTTAGGATTGGATCATTTGAGTAATTTCCACAGGCTCTGGGGTATAGGTAGGGGCGGCCTGACTTACTCAGGGCCTGCATTTAGGGCAGAAGAATTGTGTCCGCAGCTGCAGCAGCCTGAGGAAAGGGGGCAGGTGGGGGTTTGGACCTGCGTTCCTTGGTTTGCACATCAAACATACCCTCCCACAGACAAGTCAGCTACCCTCCAGGAGCTGGCAAGACGAGGGAGGGGCAGTCCCTCCCCAGTCCACAAAGCCCAGGGATGCCAAAGCATCCTAAAATACAGAAAAATTCTAAAACATAACGAACACAGTAAGACAATAGCCATCCGAGTGGAAAAATGCAAATCAGGAGGATGAAAGACTGATAAAAACGGTTTGAAATGACTGTGTGTTTTCAGTATACACACGGTTCTCAGATTGTCATTTCTCTTTTTACCTTCCTGAAAAATCGGTTAAGTCCATAATAATATCATCCTTCCTAGAGACAGACACCAAGGCTGACAGAGGGAAGGTGACACTGTTTCCTGGCCACGGAGATAGGATAGGAAAGCGGTTCCCCAGCCCACAGCGCCGGGCCATTACGAGAGCCCTGGTCTGTCCTCAAAGAGCTGCAGTGCCCAGAAGCTGGGGGTCGGGGTCCCCCACGCTGGCTGGTGAAGCCAGCCGGTAGTAGGATCTGCCAGCAGACAGCAGTGAGCACTCCGCTGTCCAGAGCCGGAGAACATGCCCCCAGTGTTATGGGTCGGGTGTGTGTTTTCTTCTTGGAGCGCATAATTAGAAAAGGGTCCGTATATCACCTGCACAATACTGATGGGCCAGCCCCAGAGAACATTGTGGGTTTTGACAGACAAGACGGGGTGCCTCCGCCAGCAGACAGGCATAGTGTCACGGCATTGCCAATGACGTAGGTGCACTCGGACGGGGACAGATGGATCTGCAGCTCTGGGTCCTTTCTTACAGTCCTTCTGTAGCTATAAGGACATCAACCAAACATTGATACAGAGGGCCCTTTACCCGGCTCCTCCGGCAATGAATCAAGTCAGAAAGTGCAAGGGAAGGGAAGAAAAATGGTTTCTTTAGATTGCATCCTCGCCGCAGGGCCATTTGTCTGTCTCCGCAGAGTCTGCATCAGTCCCATCTGGACCACTCGCTGAAGAATGCCCAGTGGGGATGGAAGCCGGTGGGTGTCCCTGCTCTCTGCTCGGCCCCTGTCCTCGAGGCAGTGGCAGGTGTCTGTGGGGGCGTCACAGGCAGGAGGCATCAAGCTCCTCTGGGATCCCGTGCTTCCGAGGGCTACTTTCCCATCAGCTGCTGGTGCCGTTTAAATAACTGTCGACAGGGGATGGATTCTGGGAGATCCAGTTGGGATCCTCACTCAATGATCAATGCACACACATGCAAACTTTGCTCAGCACGTCGGTGCAATTAAATCTGAGATGGGCACATCACTAGTCTACCCAGATGCGCCAAACTCAGTGGTTTGGATTGTCTGCGTGCTTGATTCCGCGGGGGGGGGGGTGCTTAGGGGTGGGGAAGGACCCTTGTGTGTGTCTGTTTCTCCAGCTGGAGAGTTGTAGACATTGTGTGTTTTGTGGGATTCATTCATCTTTGTCCAAAAACAAATTCCTTTCCATGTTGTGAAGCCAGTCATGAAAGTGCTAAACAACACCAGACGCTTTACTGCAAACCAGTGCTACCCACAGAAGAGACTTATTTTGATTCACTTATGGCTTCCTTCCTGTCAATGAAAGTCTTACAAGGCAGTGTTCTGCTGTAGAACTGTCAAAAGACCGAGCTGTCTTTTGAGCAAGCACAGAACAATTTCAGGGACGGGTCTGAGGACTTTCCTATTTCTGCTCATGCTCATTGAGAAGGGGGAAAGTATGCAGACACTTTGGGGAATCCCATATCCCTTAGGGTGGCTCTTTCTTATGAATAGATTTCTAATCAGAAAGAATAGGATGCTGACCCACCCAGCCCAGATACGTCCGTAGAGCTCGAACAGGGGGTGCCTGGGTGGCTCAGTGGGTTAAAGCCTCTGCCTCCAGCTCAGGTCATGATCCCAGAGTCCTGGGATCAAGCCCAGCATCGGGCTCTCTGCCCATCAGGGAGCCTGCTTCCTCCTCTCTCTCTCCACCTGCCTCTCTGCCTACTTGTGATCTCTGTCAAATAAATAAATAAATAAACTCTTAGAAAAAGAAAAAAAAAAAGCTCGATGGATTTGTTGAATCACAGGTCACTAAGGAGCTCTGCCTGTCTCTCTCTGTGGACGGGGGCAGGGTTCTCTCTATCCTGCATTCCAACTGCCCCGCTCCTTCTGGTGTGGCGCGCTCTGCCCCAGGACTCTGCTCCTCATCTATGTTCAAGTTGATTCCAGATTGTGCATTTCTTTGGACATCCTGTGACTCCTTTTTCTTTCTGCTCACTGTTTCCCCCTCACACACGCATCAGAGAATACATATAGCTTGTAATTAATGCCATAAGCAATCTTTGATTGCCAACGGCACCCTTTTCCTCTATGAATGGAAAAGAACACCCATTATCTCCTCTACCACTTATCCCTTTCAGCCTACTGGGGAAAAAAAAAACATGGTATTCCAAGTTTGTACTTTCTGGGAAACATTCACAGGTTGTAGAACAGGGGACACAATCTATGTTAGATTTTCCTAGAACCATTACAGCTAAGTAAAGAAGAAAAACCCATGGAATCCTTGCACACTTTGGTGGGACTGCAGAATGACACAGCCACTGTGAAAAACAGTATGGAAATTTTCCCAAAACATTAAAGATATTACCCTACAAGCCAGCCATTCTACTTCTAGGTATTCATCTAAAATAATTGAAATCAAGGTCTCAAAGAAACATCAGCACTCCTGTGTTCATCACAGCTCTGCTCACCAGCCAAGACGTGGAAAGAGCCTGACTGTCCATCGATGAATGGCTGGATGGAGGAAATGCGGTATATGATACATTCGACCTTCAAAAAGAAGGAAATTCTGTAATATGCAACAACACAGATGGACCTTGAGGATATTATGCTAAGCAAAATAAGCCAGTCACGGAAAGACCTATAGTGCATGACTCCACATTCTATGAGGTCTCTAAAATAATCACACTCACAGAATTACAGCGGGAACTGATGGTTGCCAGGGACAGGGACGAGGAGGAGGGAGACGTCGGGAGTTACCCTCAAGGGGTGTGAAGTCCTACAAGGCGAACAGGCTCTAGAGAGCCACTGTACAAGCTTATACCCGTAGTCAACATGAATGGACCCGTACACATGTGTTAAAGGGGTCCATACCGTGGGAAGGGCTCTTTTCACAATAAAATAAAACAAGAAAAACATGAACTCTAAACTGCCCTTAATCTTTTATCCACTTGCTCCTGTTGACTCCAGGCCACCACCCCTCCATGGGATTCTCACAAAGTCCTGTTTCCCTGATCTTATTAAATATTGAAAAGCACGATGGTTCTCAGATGGGGACAAGGCTTGGAAGTCAAGATACACAACATTCTCCTCCTGCTTTCGCCACCCAGAGTTAAACACTTGAGTTTTACTTGTCTCAGATTCTCTCCATGGGAAGCATTCGCCCCAAGGCAGTCTTGCTGAGGCAGCTAAGGAGCTAGAAGTCTCTGTGAGGAGAAAGCAAACAGCCAACGGAAGACCTTCCACTCCCAGGGCCGCACGGCCAATTCCAATAATCAGACACACATTGCCTATTTCTCAAAACACTTTGAGATGTGCGTGCCATTGTGTTTTCACATCGTGTTTGTAGAATGCGATGTTTATCCATTAGAGTTTCTCTGTCAGTCTGTTGTAAAATGACAGGCTTGTGTTAATTTCCTATGAAAATTTCAGGAGCCTCTGAGATTGGTTCTAAGTCATTTAAAGCTGCGACGATCTCCATAAAGGCCTTATTAAGAGTTATTATTGGACCTAGAGTTTATTGCACATAAAAGACCTTTAATGTGGTGACATTTGTAAGCCATCCCTATTACTGATTAATACTTCATCGCCATTGTTATGGTGATACTGCCAAAATATAAGTTGGTCCAAAGCTATTTGCAATTTTAACAGGCTTTGGAGGAATTCTGAGCAAAGCGCTGTGATGCAAACCTTTGTCCGTAAGACAGGAGTTGCTCCAGGGTCCTGCGGCTTACCTTCTAGTGCAGGAATCAATGTGCACTCACCACTGACATTCCCAACTGCCTTCTCAGAACTCAGCCGTTCCTTAAAGGAAGTCTAGTTTCCCTGTCGAAAGCTCTTGTGCTCCACGTAACCGTTGAGGCTAAGGCTTACTTGTGAATATCTTTATTCTTTCTTCCTTTAACATTCTAAGCTAGCAATGTTAGGCTTTGCTGCTTCTCTTTTGGTCTTGCTCTTTGATTCATTCAACAAATAATCATTGAGTACTTTCTCTGTGCCAGATGCTAAACTTGGCTCCGGGGATACTGTTGAACTGTCTAGAACTCATTTGTGAATTGCCCTCGGCAATAATTCCTTTGAAAAGGAATTTATTACAATACTAGCAGAATTCATCATACCCTACACCACTGTAGCAGAGCTAATCATTATTAATGAAATACTAGCATTTCTATATTATTCATGTTTTGTTTGTTCGTTATAAACACAATTCATAATATCATCTTTCCTGGATAAAACACTTGTAGAAGTCCAGTGGCTGAACTGTTCAAAGGACATATAGATGTCTGTAAGTAAACAGACATCTTTTGGGAGACGTAAGAAAATTGTGTCAAACGTCTGTCCCTGAAAGTTGCTGATAATTTTTCCAAAAGACTTACATTTCTTTTCAGCAAACTGCTTTCTTTTGAACAGGAGAAAAAAACAAACAAACCCATATTTGAATCAGATGGAATGATATCATCTATAGTAGATGAGTAATTCCCAACTTCATAGCGGGGCACAGTTTTGAGTTCTAGCTCTTACGGGTTGCTGTTCCATTTGGATTACAGCTTACTGACTGGTTGTACCTAAAACATTCACATGATTTGTTCTCATGCCCGATTATCTTTCTCTTTCTTCTACATTCCCTGTTCTTCATCATCATCATATCTCACATTGTTCTAGTAACCTGTGATCTTTGCTCAAATATTTTATTAGCATGTCTTCTGTAATTTCTCAGGGTTTGTGTACTAGCTGGGTTTCGCACATCTGAAATCTTGGTC
This sequence comes from Lontra canadensis, assembly GCF_010015895.1. Classification (NCBI taxonomy): domain Eukaryota; kingdom Metazoa; phylum Chordata; class Mammalia; order Carnivora; family Mustelidae; genus Lontra; species Lontra canadensis. The sequence continues at coordinate 4,813,597 of NW_022631070.1, read as the reverse complement.
ACTTGCACGGAGACCTGAAGTTTCCCGTAAATAGTCACTATGAACCGGTCATCTGTTCATATCAGCAATCTGCAAGAAATGTGGTGGGATTTTCATATTCTCTCTGGATGTTTGCTATCACTGGACACGTGAAATTATATAACCACATGAAAATGGTACCTAGCTCGACCTGAGGGAAACATATATCACTGTTTTATAGGGAAAGATATTGTAAACCCATAATTGTGTCCAAGGAAGTGACATATAGAATACTAACGGGATTAACACTTTCTGGTAAATGCATCATTTCTGGAATTGCAGAATATATTAGTTAAATGAAGTATTCTTTGCTCAAGATACAAAGAGAAGGAAAGAAGGAAACCTGGTGAGGTAGAGAAGGGTGGGCTTTGGAGACAGATGGGTGTAGATATAAATTTGTATTGTTTCTTCCTAGCATTAACACTTGACACTCAACTTTAACTTCTTTACCTGTAAAATCAAAGTAACAATAAAACAAATATCAAAAGATATCATGTGAGTGCTGAGTGCTGGTTTCTTTCTTTTTCTTCCTCTGAAGGGGAAAAGAAACCCCAACGTGGGTGTAAACCATGCACCACTCGACGTGAGAAGACAGGAAACATTTCAAGTCCCAAACCTGAGACTGATAGATCAGGGGATGGAGATTATTAAATTTTCTTGTTCAGAGGAAACACAATTAACATGATCAGTTTGGATTTTTTTCATGCCAGACTCATTTCCTAGTCCTAAAATAATGCACATATCACTGGCAAGTTGTTTCGTGTTCATGCTTAATAAAGAGAAAAAAAAAACCTTTTTCTTACACTTAAATGCGTATTTAGTTCCGTTTGGGTCATTTCCTTTGAATCAAATGCAAATGAGGCAGGGTCGCAGCCATTTTATAATCTTCCTTTAATCAAATCACTTCAAAGCATCAGCCCACTGGGCGATGGGTGGCATAAATCATATTAACTCGATGCTGTGTTTCATTAAAGGATTTGGTACTTTTATGAACCAGACTATCTGGGTCAACACCATGGAAACTTTGATCAAATTGCATGTCTTAAGGATTCAGCAACCAGGAGACCATTGGATGGGATGAAGATGAAGTGTCTACTTCCATCATTCTGGCCTCATGAATACATAATTACAGTTTGAGAGTCCCAGAATGTGCTGAACAAGCAGCTGGGTCCTGGCCCCGGAATGCTGGGGAGAAATCCAGATCTCATACACTGTGTTGAACACGTAATAATCTCAGAATTCCTTTTTCCCACACACTTGAAATACTTCAGTGATTTCTCTATTTGCCTGTTTCCACAATAATCCAAAAAAATCCAACTTTACGAAGTTGGCAGTAAAAAAAAAAAATCCACTGAACAATATTGCCTAAATATTCCTTTTTACTTAATACTGTTTACCATGGGAGATTTGTCTTTAATTTTTTATTCCTATAAGATTTATAAACTATGAAAACCCAAGCCTGGAAAATTTTTCTGTATTTCTACACTTCAGGCATTTCTGTATAATATCTAAATATTTATATTTCCTTTTTCAATGGCAGACCCAAGAATGTTCCTGTGATATTCATGAGAACACAGAAATGGTCAAGAGAAGACTCTTTGCCTCCCGAAGAAGGAAAATGAGCAAAGTGGGGAAAAAGATTAGGCACAAAGTTTCCAAAGGTTTCAAACATGCAGGTGATTATTACCCCAGATGGAAGACTTTTCGCTGGATTTGCAGCTTATAATTCACGGGCACTGGTACTCATGCCAGGTAGTTCTTTCTCTTCTTTCTTGCTATTGGTGGTTTGGATACAATGGATCTCTTTCCTTTGTCAGTCTCCACTCTTGATTTTCTCATAAAATGTATTCAATTATAAACCACAGAGCTTTAGAATAAGAAATTTTATGCTACTTAAAAAGCCGTTAGGTCAACTCTTAACTCTGTAGTGGGAAAATGGAAGCCTTGAATGGGGAGAAGACTCGCCTAGGATGCCAGGTCAGAGCTGGATAGAAAGCTTGAAGAGAGGAGTGCCCGGGTGGCTCTGTGGGTTAAGCCTCTGCCTTCAGCTCAGGTCATGATCTCAGGGTCCTGGGATCAAGCCCCATATCAGGCTCTCTGCTCAGCTGGGAGCCTGCTTTCCCCCTTTATCTGTCTGCCTTCCTCTCTGCCTATTTGTGATCTCTCTCTCTGTCAAATAAATTAAAAAAAAATCTTTAAAAAAAAAGCTTGAAGAGAAGTCAAGTCAGCAGACACATTCAGGTCCTTTCTGATCCTTCTTAAGTTTTCAGCAGCATTTATACAAATATCTTTTTATTTATTTATTTATTTTTAAAGATTTTATTTATTTATTTGACAGAGAGAGATCACAAGTAGGTGGAGAGGCAGGCAGAGAGAGAGAGAGAGAGAGAGGAAAGCAGGCTCCATGCTGAGCAGAGAGCCCGACGCAGGACTCGATCCCAGGACCCTGAGATCATGACCTGAACTGAAGGCAGCGGCTTAACCCACTGAGCCACCCAGGCGCCCCACAAATATCTTTTTAAATGTTAAGTTAAAAATAAGATTAGGCTGATTTTTTGCTTGCTTTGTGTTGACTCTGCTTAATTTCTCCAAATCTCCAACATTTCATTTTTTATATCTTATTTTCTCTTTGACAACAATTTTTTAATTGAAATTCTTACATACAAACATTCACCGTGAGTTTTCCTTTCTTCCCTCTTCTTTTGTAACCTGCCAGAGCCAAAATATCGATGGGGGCTAGATCAGATATCTTCCCACCAGGTCTGAAAAATAAATATATTTTGCTCCTCTGGATCAACTTTAAAGAAACTAATTTTATATATAAATATATAATTAAATCTTAAATATATGTATCCAACCATCCTAATGGTTGAGTACAGGGATAATAATGGTTTGTGCGATTCCTCAGTGAGCCCTTACTTCATAGCCCCGTCATGTAAAACGCTGTATGTGTATTTAATGAATCAACTCAATTCTTAGCTAATGCTCAAGTCAGTGATTGGCACTTTTTGAGTCCAGATACCCAATGCTAATTCCACAACTTATTGCTCTCCAGCTTAGGGAAAGTCAAATAGGAATTCCGAGCTTTCATTTGCTCAATGACAAAATAATAATGACAACAGTAATAGCTTCTTTGCTTGTCTCCCAAGGTTTCAGTGACATGACTTGGGCTTTCCATGCCTACATGGATAGTTACCCCATTCTGTGCTAGACACCCTGTCCATCACTATTTCTCCCACTGCCAAAATGTGCACCCATTAACTACAAAACAAGAAAAAGACCCTCCGGGTCTATACAAGTCACATACAGGTTTGAAGGAAAATATTTTTGCCACTTTTGTATATTTCCATTTTGAAGCAAACGATGAACTTGAGAAGGGAAAGGTGACAAGATGTCAACAGAGCTTTTTGTTCTATGTTTGAGATGTAATGGGATTGTAATTGTGCAGGGAGTGGAACCTCCCATAAAGGAGACAGTTACTTGGCTCTCACCCTCTCATGGCAGAAAACCATCACATTTGCTCGACCACAAATGATAAAGAATGAGCTCGAGGAAAAAAAAATCTGACCCAAAAAGCTAATCAACCTAGAAATGCAGAAGCTAAAATGCCTGGGGGAGGGATTAATGCTGCAGCCAAACCTCTTCTTAATTTTGTTAATCAGACATTTGTCAGCACAGGGCACTTTTGGCAAGTGTCGAAAAAACATCGGAGCTCGTGAAGAGGGCCTGGGACACATCTTATTACTTTCATTATCACTGGGGAGCATTTCTCAAGTTGACTTCCTAAAAGGCATTTGGGCTTCTGTCTCCTGTATGAAGATAATTATTTCTGTCATGATGAATAATTTAACCACCATTCCCAACTCCCACCTGCAGACCACTCATGGCTTTCAATAAAAGGAGACACACTGCACTATAATGTAACAGCTTCTCTGTTTTATGGACCTGGCAGAAATCATAATGAAAGCAAAAATGTTCCCAAACCTCCCAGCCCCAAATTATTATTGGTTGGTGTCACTTGCTTTTTCCAACATACACTCACAGAACATTGACACTGAATGATTCCTTAGATGACTACAGAAGAAGAAAAAAAGGAAACTTAGAATAATTCCATGCTATGGTTATGGCTACCATGTAGACTTGAGTCTTAGACTTGGGTTTATGTCCTCATGAGACGATTCACTTGGTTTTCCCACCCCCTCAGGTCTAGTGCAAATGTTGCCGCTCACTGCAAGGCTCCTGGTTTGGAGTTACCACACAACTGGCTTGGTCACCTCAAGCATCTCAGGGCTTGTTTCTTCATCTGGGAAATGGATCTGATAACTTAACAAACTTTTATTTTGGAACGATTTCAGACTTAGAGGAGAGTTGTCACTCCAACACAAAGAACTTCTCTTTTCCCTGAGCCATTTGAGAGAAAGTTGTCACCATGGCGCAAAATAGGGTTGGAACACCATCAACCCAAACACTTTAGTCTGTATTTCCCACGAGCAGAGGAAAAACCTGCAATACAACCACCTCAATTGGATACCCTTGATTCACCCATTCTTTCAAAAACATCCTTTTGAGCACAAGGAATCAGTTCCAAGTCACACGTTGCTTACCATTGTCACATCATGTTGCCTTCAACGAGGAACCGTTTCAAAGTCTTCTTTTGATTTTCAGGACCTGGACACCTTTGATGATCATAGACCGCTCATTTTACAGAACAGTCCACTTTGGGTTTTCCTGATGTTTCCTCAGGATTAGATGAAGGTCTGTGACAACACTGTCACAGGGGTGGGGCTGCGTTCTTCCTGCTGCATCCATTCACAGGTGTTGAATTTCTGTTATCCCACTAGGGATGTTGTTAACTTCAGTCACAATGGCTAAGGTGGTATCTCTTCTTTAATGGCATTTTCCCTTTATGATGATTAGGTATTTTGTGGAGAAATTTTTGGAAACTATGTAAATATCCTGTTCTTATGAAACTTCTGATTTATTCATCTATTCATATGGGTATGAACTCGAGGCTTCCTATTTTATTCAATGGGATAGAATTCTTTAAAATCATTCTTGAGGGGCACCTGGGTGGCTCAGTGGGTTAAGCCTCTGCCTTTGGCTCAGGTCATGAACTCAGAGTCCTGGGATCGAGTCCCGCATCAGGCTCTCTGCTCAGCAGGGAGCCTGCTTCCCCCCCACCCTCTGCTGCTCCCTCTGCTTGTAATCTCTCTCTCTCTGTGTCAAATAAATAAATAAAAACTTTTTAAAAAGTAAATAAAATCATTCTTGATTTTGATATTCCAGTTGCTCCTGATCTAACCATGTGGGAGCCCCAGCAGGCTATACGCTGGGTCCTTTTGATACATGCCTGTTATTCTGTGACTACTTCATTACTTTTTGTATAATAAAATATTCCAGACTCTTCTTGGACTGTCACACTTCCAAATATGAATCTGCTGTTTCTCTAAGGAACCCTGGACCCTGTTAGAAGTCAACAGTATTTAGAAACCATCTCTGGGGACTAGGCAGGCTCATTGTACACCCCCACATGGACATCTATATTTATTTCTATAGTTATCTCTAGACAGTTTATTGAAAAATCATATATTCCTACAAATTTAACCTACATCACAGGAGTAATTATCATTTTTTTTAATGTTTTTGTCCATATTTACAACTCCCTTCTCTGGAAAGAAGAAAGCTGGTTTTCACTATCAGTAGTATGTTTATTCATTTGACCAGTACCCCAACATATTAACAGGTTCCCCCATGCTTCTGGCTCCACCCCATATAGATGCCTTCCTCACTCCATGTTAGTCCCCCACAGGCTCCCTGCGCCTCCCGCCTCCTGGATTACCTCCTCAGTCAACACCAGCTCGAATACTTGCAGACATCATCCTTATTCTGCACAGATTCCAACCCTTTCTGTGGACTATACTTCCGTGTGGACACCCCCACCACCCCATTTGAGTTTCAACCCTCTGATCTGGACCACCACATGTCTCTACACTCTATAAAGATGGCTTGGTCCACTGAGACTGTGACAGACTTTGTCTAATACCTTTTTGGTCTTGACTCCCTCCTACAATGGCTCTAAGTATTTGATGAAACACAGAGTTTCATCAATGGACACTTCGTAAGCTATGAGAAGTTTAATGTCCTGGCTGGAGAACTTCCTTTGAGCTATCAAGCTTGTTAAGCACACATGGCTGTCTTGAAATAGGAGCATCAGGGCACACCCTCCCTTGCTGGCCTCAGGGCTCTGCTCTTCACTCCTCCACCTACCAGCTCTGGAACTATCTCAGACCTGTGCCTACAGCTGCTCTCCCAACCTCAGCCTTGGCCTGGGTCCACTCTCATACCAAACTCCCTACTCTACTCTCTTTTCCATTTTCACACTGTCCTTCAATACAATCCCCATAAGACTAACATGGGCTTCTTTGTGGGGAGATCAGGACAAAACCACATGTGAGATGTTGACAGGGACACTCAATGTACTCTTCCTATCCGTTAGTTAAGACAAAACTGGTTTTTCTAGCAAAAACCCAAAGTAGATCACAGAAAGCAGGATATTTCTTTCTCTCTTCTGTGAATTCCCAAATGGCGTGTTAGGTGTTAGGTGAGCAGCTATTACTCAATATTAGAGCTGCAGGAACTGAGGACCACAAACTGGTGACTTCAACAGCAGAAGTTTATTACCTCCCTGTTAAGGAGCCCAGAAGCCCACAATGAGGTGTCAGTAAGGTTGGCTCCTTCTGAGGGCTACAGGGAGGGATCTGTCCCAGGCTTTTCTCCTGGGCCTATAGATGGCTGTCTTCTCCCATGTTTTCACATAGTCTTCCCTCTGTGACTGTGTCCAGTTTCCCCTTTTCATAAGGACAGTTGTCATAGGAGGTTAGGGCAAGTCTTAATGACTTCACTTTAACCTCACTGCCTTTATCAAGACTTTATCTCCAAACAAGGTCACATTCTGAGAAATTGGGGGTTATAATTTCAACAAATGAGTTTTGGGAGAACACAATTCAGCCCCTAACACTGGCTCTTCTGCAAGTATCGATTCAGAGACCTGGACTTCTTCGATCATGTGGCTGGATTGTCTTCAGCAAGACTTCCAAGCTGTGGTTGGCTCAGGCTGGTGAAAGGAGAAAGAGCAGAGAATATCAAACATCAGCAGGCTTTATGGGTCCAGCCCAGAAATAGAGCATATCACTTGCTTTCCATTGGCCAGAACTCAGTTACAGAGCAGAGTTCGGTCGTGTGGACCAAACGAGTGTCCTGAAAGAATTAGTTCTTTCTCTATTCCGTATTACCCAAGAAAGACAATATAATCGGGAAGTAAAGACGAGATCTTGGCTGCAAGATCTTCGAGAGAAGAAAAATAAGGCACAGCATCTCTCTGCACTTCTTAGGACAGTCTCAACGTCTTCATGACCAATGCGTGCTCTGTTGAAACATGATAATAAAGAAAAGAAAGTTTAGTGGTTGTCCAGCATAGCCTGCATGTTTTAACACTTCAGGGATTCTGCTCTGGAGTGAAAACCCATGTCATGTTCTGACCCTGGCACTGCTGATGCTCCCTTTTGTTTACCTGAATAGATCATTCAGACACGGATAAGAAACTTAAGCATTCTCCTGAGAGGTCATTCTTCTTTCCCTGGGGCTCCTATTACATTTATTTTATAATATTAATGATAACTGTAACCATCATCTGGGTAGTGCTAAAAAGAGCATTATCTTACAAAACTGAAATTCACTGCTGGGAATTTTTCCTAAACACCGTTATGCATAACAATATTTTTAATGGGGTGATTCCTACCAACTGGTTCACAAAACTCTTATTTTAGAGCAGAATTAAATAATAGCAGGCAGCAGAGTGTGTAAGGCATAAATTACAGATGGCACGAGGGCAAAGACATTGTGTGGTGAATAAATTAAAATCCTCAATTATGAGGCTGGTGAGAGAAGTATGAGGAAAGAAAGCTGTGGCCACTGGAGAGACATGTTTTCAGATGACACTGAAATCATGTCGCCCTTCCAGGAGGCACTAAGACCCAAGGACTAAGTGTACCTAAAAGAGATCTTTCCTACAGAAGAGAAGGATTTTCTTGGACACAGAACATTACCATAAAATCATAAGCGTAAAAAATGTTTTTCCACTAGATTATGAAGTCCTCAAAGGGCAGGTGCGTGTCTGGTCACATTTATACAATGAACAAACCTTGGAAGTCATTATATATCTTATGGGAGGTAATGAAACACAGAGTGTCACAAGCCATGGCCCCAAGGAAGTCTGAGCTTGTCTCAACCGCAACTTCAAATTGAAATGAGGTCCTTCTTGAAGCTTTGAGATTAGAGGGACAAGGGAAAATCCTTGATTTCTCTGTCGGGATTTAAGTACTGCTTATTCAGCCTCAGAAATATCTCTCAAAACTGGGCCTTTCTCACCACTTGTATAGACTTGAATCTTCAGCATCACTTGCTTTTTTTTTTTTAATTGAAGTTTTTTGTTTTGTTTCATTTTGTTTCAAAGATATATTTATTTGAGGGGAGGAGGGGCAGAAAGAGAGAGAAACCCAAGCAGACTTCACACTGAGCCTGGAGCCCAAGGTAGGGCTCAATCCCATGACCCTGAGATCAGACCCGAGCTGGAACCAAGAATTGGATGCTCAACCAACTGTACCACCCAGGTGCCCCCGATTGAGGTTTTTTAAATAAATGTTTTTCTGTTATCTCCACAACTGGAATTTTAGCTACTTCTTATATCGATAATATAAATTGTAATTTAGCAATTTTGCTTTGCCTTAGTTTGTTTTGCTTTAAGAGTTGGCCCAGGGATTATGCTGGGTGTTCTTACCTTCTCTTAGTCTACCTCCAAATGATATGATGTCAGTTCCTGTGAAGGTGAGAGCCTTACAACATTTTACTTACGTTTCCCTATAGTTTATCCCTGTTCATATTTATCGTGTTAACAGAATGCGAGGGAAGGGGAGAATTATATCACCATCCCAAAAGATGTATTTAAAAATAGAAGACAAAATATTAATACCTAGGTATGATAAAGCCTTGTAGAAAACTAGGAATAAAGGATACTTTCTTAATCTGATAAGGGGCATCTGTGAAAAACCTATAGGGACGCCTGGGTGACTCAGTTGGTTGAACATCTGCCTTCAGCTCAGGTCATGATCACATGAACAGTGTCAGGATCCCTGCTCAGCCGGGAGTTTGCTTCTCCCTTGCCCTCTGCCCCTTCCTCCCACTGGTGTTCTCTCTCTCATTCTCTCACAAATGAATAAATTAATAAATAAAATCTTTCTTAAAAAAAAGATTTTATTAATTTATTTGACAGAGAGAGACACAGTGAGAGAGGGAACACAAGCAGGGGGAGTGGGAGAGGGAGAAGCAGGCTTCCCACTGAGCAGGGAGCCCAATGTGGGGCTCGATCCCAGGACCCTAAGATCATGACCTGAGCCAAATGCAGACACTTAAATGACTGAGCCACCCAGGTGCCCCAATAAATAAAACCCTTAAAAAGATGAAAAGACAAAAAGAAAAACCTACAACTCACATGGTGAAAGCCTAAATGCTTCTTCCAAGATCAGGAATAAAGAAAGGTTGTCTTTTCTTCTAATTTCTATTTAACATTCTCCTGGGTATGGGGGTGTCCTTGCCCAATAAGGTACAAAAAAGAAGTAAAAGAAAACAGATTAGAAAAGAGGAAGTCAAACTGTCTTTATTTGCAGGATTATGTGAATTGCTAATCCTAAGGGATGTATGGAAATACTTAGGGAAATATAATAAGCTATTGAGAAGGCTTATAAAATTTAAGGTCAATATGTAAAAATCAATTGTATTTCTATATACCAGTAACGAACAATTGGAAAAAGAATTTTTAAAATAATACTACTTGCAATGGCATCAAAAAATAAAATAATTGAATTGAATTATTTCTCTTCCCTAAAGAGGTAGGAAATAAGTTACTATCAGTAGTTTTACCTGCATGGCAAGATTCTAAGACCTGAAACCACAAAACATTCCTGAGAGAAATTAAAGAGATAAACCATCTTCATGTAATGGAAGACTCAAAATTATTAAGTTATCAACTCTCTCTAAATTTATCCATTTATTCAAAGCCATCCTAATGCAATCCTTACAAGTTTCCCTGTAAAAATTGACAAACTAATTCTAAAATGTATATGGGGAATACAGAGAATGTAGGATACTCAAAATGATTTTGAAAAAGGAGAACTCATGTTACCAGATCTCAAGTATTACCAAAAAAACTCTAGTAATCAACCAAGTGTGGCATTAGCATTAGAATAGTTGTGTAGTTCAATGGAACTGAACAGAGTCCAGAAATAGAACACATATGTCTGGTTAATTGATTCTTTTGACCAAGGGGCCTAGGTAATATGATGGGGGAAAGACCCCTTTCACAAATGGTCCCGAAGCAAACAGAAGCCTCAGTCCTTACCTCACATCATTCACAAAACTACTTCTAAATGGATCACAGACCTAAATATATTTGTTAATACTGGAAATCTTCAGAAAAGAAACATAACTGATAAATTTTACGACTTTGTTGTAGGCAAAGATTTCTTAAGTGAAATAAAAAGCATGAACCATAAGGGCAAAAAAAAAAAAAGATTTGCATTTTGGACTCCAATCAAAAATGAAAACTTTCTGCTCTTTGGAATATACCATTAAGAAATAAAAATGAAAACCACAGGCTAGGAGAAAATATAGTACATATATATGTATAAATATATATGAGACTCACATTTTTATTCACTGTATATAATGGACTTTACCAACTCAATAACAACCCAATCAAGAAGTAGGCAACATTTAAACTGACACTTCATAAAAGAAAATATATGGATGGTCATAAGCACACAAAGAGATGCCAAGTGTCACTAGCCATCAGCAAAAGCAAATAGAAACCACAATGATGTATTACTACATGCCCATTGGAACAGCCAAAATTTAAAAGGCTCATAATGCTGTCGACAAAGATGGAGAGCAACTGGAACTCTCATGCGTTGTTTTGGTTGGCGTAAAACTGTACAACAAGCTTGGAAAACCACTTGACATTTTCTGATAAAGTTAAACACACATTGGTTATGTGACCCAGTGATTTCATACCTAGGTATGGACCCGAGAGAAATGAAAACATACGTCTACAAAAAGACTTGCATCCAGATGTCCGTTGAAACTTACTCATGATAGCCAAAACTCAAAAAAAAATGTCTAAAGTCATTGCCAGATAAATGGTAAACAAACTGTACAAATTATGTACTACATAATGCAGTGCTACCCAGGAGAAAATTAAAAGGAAAGAGTACAACGTACTCAACGACATGAATGGGTCTCAGAAATGTTATGCCAAGTAAATGAAGTCAGACTCCAGAGCATAGATCGCAAGATTCCATAGATACAAAATTATAGAATAAGCAAAAAGAATCTGTAGTGATAGCACACAGATCAGTGATTATCCGGACTAGGCATGAAAAAGGGTATGAGGGAACTTTCTGGAATGATGGAAATGTTCTATATCTCATTGGGATTGTGCTGACATATTAAAACCTCCAAAACTGTACATGTACAGTGAAGGTGTTTTATTATGCTATATATAATTTATACTTTAGTAAGTCGATTTTAAGAAACAAAAATGATATTTTATTTTTAGACTTTTACCCTGCCCCCAAATGTAAGAATTTCCCAGAGTTGATGAGGACATGAATAAAGGAAACTTTTATACCCAGCTAGACATAAGAATGAATGGAAGAAACCCTTCCAGAGGGTAATGCTGTAGTTTTGAGCCAAAGCCTTAATGATGTGTACTATACTGTTCTCTTCCCATTCTTTTCTAGACTTGATGGTAAAGAAACTGAATGTACAAAGGTTTAGCCATAAGGCTGATCACCTAGTATTGTTTGTCACAGTGAATATTGAAAACAAACTATCCAACAACGGGATGAAGGTTAAGTAAATTATATTCGTATGATAAAGAGCCATTCAGCCACTTAAAAAAAATGGGAAATTTTATTTCAATATCGAAATACATTCATGGGATCTCATAAATTAAAAATTCTTATATAACTGCATCATACGATCTTACTCTTGTGCCAATGCTCACAATAAAGGGGTAGAAAATATAATAATATAATAAGTTGCCATCCATAGTTTTACCTGGATGATGAGATTGTGATGCTCTTTTTTTCTTCTCCCTTTTTAGTTAATCAGCATTTTCTCATTCATTTCAAATAGACATGCAATGTTTCTGTAACGAGAAAGATACGAGTTTATGATGCTAATGTATTTGCTGGTTTCTTAATAAGTAAAATAAAGAGAAGCATGAGGGGGCCAGGGGCTACGCAGAACAGTACTGAGGTAAGCACTGTTGAGGTGACAGCAGCCACACTTTGGGGGTCTGTACCTGTGGATAGAAGCCAAATCCAAGTGGGACACCATTCCTGGGTTCCCCCCCCCAGACTCCCCACATCGCCATCAGACCTCTCCTCCTTCAGGTCCTCCTGATATGAATAATTTAATATTCATATATTGGTAATATTGGCAATAATTTCCAATTCCTTCAACCAGTGGACTCTTCTTAATAAATCCATTTTGAAAGAAAGCCGCCTTAGGGAGAGCCCCCACATCAGTGATGACAGTATAGTAAATTTGGGCTGAAATGACTTCATGTCGATGTTATCGTCTTCCACAATGTTTCAGCTCCGTGAAGAGGAGAGCTGTCGACCGAAAAACATAAGAGCCCAATGACCTCACGTGGTGGGAGGGTACCCAGTAGATCTCAGCAGCTGGTGGATAATATGGCTTTATAAAGTCAGCATAATAGAACACCCTTAGTTGGAATGCCTTGAGACCTTTCAGATGTCTCCTGGCCAAACACATAATAAGCATCCTTGGAGGAACTCAAGCACCAGAACAGAATTGCTGTGTAAATAAAGCATGACAGCTCTGTGAAGCCTTACCAGGGAAGATTCAAAGAATTGAGCTAATTAGCTTGGTAAGAAGAAAGTTGAAGAGAAATTTAGTAACTATCTGCAGGAATCTGAAAGGTTATTGTACTAGACTGTACCCATCAGTTCTCAGTATCCACGCAGAGCAAAACTTTTGATGCAGCAAGAAGGCTCTGAGTAAGACATGCTTAAGGACTTCCCGAGCCCACATTGCAGTAGGTTACCAGGGGATGAAATACGCCTTCCTGGAAACCTTTCAGAATAGGATAGACAAGCCACTGTTTGCTTACCTGGGTCTAGTCCTGGATCAAAGAATTAAACAAATGCCCCTGTGTGTCCTTCCAGCACGAGGGATTTGAAGTTTTATTTTTAACAAGCAAGGCTGTGTATCGGAAATAAGAAACTCATTGAAATGGCCACAAAGTGCTTAGTGTCGATTTTCCTAAATACCTGTATTATGTGTAAGAATGAGATGAATTAAATTTAGAGCTCTATACATTGCAAAGGCTGTGCATTTTGAAGACCTAAAAAAAATGCAGCCAAACCAAACACTTCTTGATGCAAAGAAATTTAAAACTAACACAGACACTTTACATGCTGGCAAAATTTCAAAGCCTGCCATCATCGGCACCAACCGCACAAATATCTACTTTCGTCAACTGTCAAGCAATAAATCAGGCGAGTTTATGTGTCCTTCAGTAGAAACACCAAACACCGCCTTCTCCAGTTCTGGCCACGAACAACCAGAAAGCTAAGGAAATTCGTTTATTTCCCAAACTATTTGAAAATGTCGTGCTTTTTTTGCAACTGTTGCAAGACCTAAGGTGCAACTTAGTCCCAGTAGTCAAAACATTCAAGGACACAACCAAGGAATGAGGTATTAACCATACCCTGGTGGAATTCCTCTTGGAAGCAGGCTAGTAGTGCGTTCAATTAAAACAACTGCAGTTTATTTAAGACTCAGCCCGTGAAAATATTCCCCAAAGCTTCAGCTATGAATAGTTTTCTTGTGCAGCTCTCCAAACCTTAGCCTCGGGGCCCAAGCATTCTGCATAAAGCACCAGAGCTTGGATGTGAGACTCAAGGGTCTGGAGGGTTTTTGTTTTTTGCTTTTTTGTTTTTGTTTTTTTCTTCTCCTGCAAAGCCATTAGGAAAGCAAGTGCTAGCAAACTTTTGTGCCCCAGTCAAATTCCAGGGTCCCAGAGCAGTAATTAACCATTAGCATTGGCACCAAAATAAAGCGCCAACATCTTTTGGCGAAGAAGCAAACACAAAATGGGAGGCATTTAGCATTCATTAATGAGCAATTATTAATTAATCAACTCTGAAATAAATAGCCATCTTCAGGTTTGCCAGGGACTGTTTCCTTACAAATGATTCCCTCATTACCAGTCCCAACCGACTTAGGAGCTGTATTACGGCATCAGTGTTATTAATGCCCCATTGTGAAGGCTATTGTAACAATAAAATGGCATACAGCTGTTAAAAGAATTTTTCTTACGTATTCATAACGTGTTTATGATAGATTTTAATACTCTCTGTGTCTCAGGCGGCAGCACTTAACATATAGAATTTGCAAAACGATGAGCCGATAATGAATCCATCACTCTTACCTGTTCCCGTAATAAAGACTTAACATCTTCCTGCATTTAGCAAAGACGTTTGCACATCTCAGCCATTGCAGCAAAATCTTATTTTAGGCAAACTTATTAATTATTATCTGTAAAACGGCTCACGAAGCTTAGTCCTACGCTTCTGCGTGATGTATAGATCTCTTTGTAAAGGAAATAGAACAAACCCTTTCTGTTCTTCCCGGTTTGGGTCTGCGGGAAAGGTGAGCCGCGAGCAGCCTCAGCTGTAGCGGTGCCTGTTAATTAAGGACGAGATTGGGCAGACTCTCTAAATATTTTTGTTTTAGTGGCGAAAAGAAACTACTCTAGGAAACCCGTGTTTGGTTACCAGAAAATCAGAACAGGGATGGCAATTACTAGATCGGTTGCATATTTATTTGTAAAATCAACATGCAAAAGTCTAAATATACAGAAAAGATAAATTTAAAGGGACAGTGCTTATACAGAAAAAGAACTCGGCCAGAAATCCTTAAAATAACAAACTCCCCCTGGTGCTGTCAAGTGTGTATTTAACTATTGATATGCAGTTAACTTGGCCGAAATGTGCTTCTTATGGAAGAAAGTGACAGAGGGGATCCCGCCTGGAAGAGAGGGCAGCCGGCTTTGTCATCTAAAGAGCCCTCAGTTCCAATCCCAGTTCTGTGAGTTTGGGGAATTCATAATACTGTGAACCCCACTCCTCATCTCTTAAATGGGTTCATAGACTACCTTGGCACGGCTATCCTGACGATTAAATGATATAAAGCATATAGAATGCAAAGTTGATGGAAAGTGGGCACCTGGTATTCCCAGTGTACCTGGCAATAGACCCCAGGGCCTCACCCTGTGGGGAAACTGAGAAGGAAACGTCTCCTGAAGCCTCCGTGGAGCAACTCCAGTTCCCTGAGACCATCCACGCCAAGTGTCTCCAAATCCCTCTTTTTCTCACAGAAGCTTCCATGGGACACTACTGGGTGCTGACTTGGTTGTCTTTATCTTGTGGGTGAAAAGGAGGAAAGACGGAAGGAAAGACTTCTCTTCAAAGGAGGAATGATGGTTATTGTTTAAGGAGAGCAGGATGGGATGAGTCTAGGAGAAACATGCCACCACTGTGGAAATGAAGAGAATATTTGTAAACAGACATCCAAGCGTGAGAAGGAGATTTTCATGTTCCTTAAGCAAAACAAGAGAACGTTCCCCTGGGATCTTCTCAGCAAAGGGATGGATGGGAGCCTGGTAAGGATGCGACAGGAACCAAGGATACAGACGCGGCTTCTCGCCGTACCCGACAAATCTACAGCTCACTTGAATGTTCCCTCTGGTTACACAGATTCTTGCCAGCGTCCCCTAAATGCTGTTCTTCCCTCCCTTCCCCCACCCCCAGCCCCAGGCCATGGCTTTCTCTGCTTTCTTCCCTCCCAGTTCCAATGCCTCCTTTTCTTGGCTTCTTCTCCTTCACTTCCAGGCACCCTTGAATATCTTACGTCTGCAGATCTCTTCCCCACCCCTTGTTTTCCCTCTTTCTCTCTCCTCGTAGACCTCTGTCCCATATTGCTTTTGTCCTTCCTCAGCACAGATCTTGAAAGGACAGTCTCTCTAACCCCCTATCCCCTTTCAGTCTGGGTCCCTAAGACATTCTGTTGGCACTGCTGGAATAGAGACAGTTTTGCAGAAGAATTTAGAAGAATGATAGAACCAGATGTTTTCCTTTGTCTTATGACAAAAATTATCATCATTATTACATAATTATTACTCTTTTAATCTTGGCTATTAGGGAGCTTTGAACAAATTTATCGCTCAAATGCAAAAGCAAGTGATAGTAGCTACTCTTTGTTGGTTGTCTGTCTAGCATCCATTTTTGCTCCTAAGAGAATCCCAAATTTCTTGAGGTGTTCTTCAGAGGAAGGTGACCCCTTGCACAGCTGTGTTCTTCACAGGAAGGTGACCAGAGACTCTCTCACCTCCCACCTGCCACATAGCCCTTCTACTCTATCTGTTTCTGTTAGTGACCCTAATCAATTCAGGTGAATAGCCCACCTAAGTAGATCCAATCAGACTAAGGGGGAGAAATGGTTCCATGATTGGTGATGAGCTCTCACTGTCCCTCTTACTTGACACAAGAGCATGCCATCCCAGCCAGCTTGCAACCACAACAAGACCCAGCCATAGGACAAAACTCCTACATGGAGAATGAGAATATGGAGACCAGAACCTAGTTCTTCAGGGCATTGTCGATCCCTTGCCTCATCAGTCTGGGAGCTTGTGCTCCCTCCCACCATTCTTCTTGTTTGATGAGTTAATCAAGCCCTCCTAGAGCAGGGATGGACACGCTTTTCCAGTAAAGGGACAGATAGCAAATATTGTAGGTTTCCAGGCCACGTAACCTCAGTCCAGCTCTGCCATCATAGTGGGAGAGCAGCAATTGACAATATGTAAAAGAATAGGCATGTCTGCCTTCCAAGAAAACTTCATTTACAAAATCAGATGCTGGGCTGGATTCGAAAGTTTTGTTGCTTTCAGTCATCCTGGTATCAAGTTCAAGTATTTTGAATACGAATCACATTGCTTTTTGTTTTGTTTTGTTTTGTTGTTTTACTTTCAGATATTGGAAGGTATTTAGAATTATTTTCCTAAAATATGAAAGGTGCAGATTCTTTAAGAACACAGCTAAATTGATACCTTACATTATTTTTTCTTCCTTCCGAGTATGTGTATGTTCCCGCTCTTTCCCATGAATATTTGTACATACTCAAGAATCTTTGACCTTCAGATACTCTTTTAACTTCTCACTTGTTTAGGTACTGTCATAGTTTCCTCCAACTTTGTAAAAACACGTTGCCACCTAATGACTTCCAGTTCAGCCCCAAACTTTCCCTTGAGCTCCAGATTTGTGTATCCAAAAGTACAGTTAACATTTCTGTTCAGCAGGTGCCAAAAGCATCCCAAAATGAACTTAATGAATGGCCCTGCCAACCATCCAATCATTCTGGTCAAAACTAGGAATTTTCAGTGATACCATCCTTTTCGTCAGCTCCCTACCCCTCTAATTCATAAACATGTCCTCTTGATTTTTACTACAAATTACTTCTGTTTCCTCCACTCCAACTCTGGTCCCACCAATTTTCTCTCACCTTTTTAACTTGGGTCCCGCCCAGCCTTTCTCAAGAGCAGCAAGAACAGTCTTTTCAAAATATAAATCTGATCATGAAATTTCCTTCCTTAAAAACTGTGTTAGCTTTATTGCTCTAACAATAAAGACAAAAGTCCTTACCATGACCTCAATGCCAGCCCGGCCTTGTCCTGCTGGTCTCCCAGCCTGCTGCCCACCCTGACTCCTGGTATTTCTGCCTCTTGGCTCCTATCGGTCCTTGCATGTCCCCTGCTCCCCCATCACAACTGTGATTGCCTCACAGTTAGATCCTCACAGAGTATAGGTAGGCATTTTGTAAAAAAGGACGACATTGGTAACTCCTCTGCCTTCAACTCCACAGAGCATGTACTGTGAATAGTAGTAGTGAGTAGGAATAGTAATTCTAATAAAGGTAATAGTTGAGTATTTATTCCATGCCAAGCACTGTGCTGAGTCCATGGGCTAATCTAGCCCTCATGACAACACTACCATGTTAAAATTACTGTCACCGTTTCACAGATAAAGTAACTGAAGCTAACATTTTCTCAAGGTTCCACAACTGGCAAGTGTCCGAAACATGATATGAACCCCTTCAATCCGAAAGCAGTGTGTACGCTCTTGGTCGCCCACATTGTATGGTCTTCCAAGCTTCATCATACGCATCTTGGGGGAAATAGAAAAGTAAAGCAAAACCCAGGGGGATGGGCCAGAGAAAGACAGGCTTTCTGTAAAGAGAGATCTCAGAGGAGGACCACCCTAGGCTGTGTGATTTCCTAGTTCTGGGGAAAGGCAGACATCTCCTGGGTTAAGGTATCTATCGCTAAGGTAGTCTGACAAAAACTGCAGACACCTCGTTTTTCTCTTGCTGCTTTCAAAATTGAGAAACTGGGACACCAAGGAAGTCCCCTTCTTGCCTCCAACCCAATACCGCAAAGGAATCCTCTGTAGCGATGATGTGCTCTACAGCCAGGATGTTCTTGCACCTATTCAGAGCAACATTCACTCTTTAGTATAATATAGTGATTGTGCTTTTATCCGAGCACTGTGGGAGCTAGGTGATTGTGATCCTGGACTCGTCCTTCACCTGGTGAAGTGAAAGGCACCTTTTCCCTTATCTGGACCGTCACTGACCCAACCCTTTGCCCTAATCTCCCTTCACCTGCTAGTCCACCCAAGGGAAGAACCCATAGGATTTATCACTGAGAGGATGGATGAGGAAGAGCCAGTGACCTCTTCTTGTCAAAAGGGTGCTTGAAATCATCAGGCAGGAGGGTCAGCGCGTGTGTGAGAGACAGCAGTAATTCTTTGAAGAAAGGAGGTGAAATGATTAAATAGACAGGTCAAGGGATAAAATGGAGTAAGTAGATGAGTGGAGATTTGTGGGTCAAACACCAAGCCAATGTTTCCACTTTCCCACCACTGCTGTCAGGAAGCAATTGCCTCTTTGTTCATTTAAATGACAGGCTTTTAAGGGGCGGACATCCGCCATTAATTTCAAACAAAAGCCTCTCTGGTTCGTCCCTGGTGGATCAAACAGCCTCCATGAAATGGCAATAAATTGAACTGGTTTCCCTTGGAGTAGAGGATTGTCTCTCCCTGCGCTCTGGAGGGGAAAAAAAAAGTTAGGAGAAAAAGAGGCTGATGAATCGCACTTCTGTGGTCTTCAAAAAAGTTTAATAAGGAATGATGTGGAATCTTAAATATTATTTTCAGTTCCTTATTTTTATTTTTCCTTCTGATTCCATCCGAATGCCCAGCTGCTGCCCCCCTTCACACACACACACACACACACACACACACACACACACACACACACACAATCTCTTTTCAATCCTTATCACAGCTCCATTTATGCTGGGGGACCCAGTCAATATCCCTTTCTAGATTGTCTAGGTTCCCAAGGGGTCCATTTCTAGGTTCATTCTCTCTCCTTCGAAGCCATAATCTAACTATTTCCAGGGGTCCCCAGGGAGACAAATGGAGGCCAATTCATATCTTGTGTCTAGGAGTCCCTTTCTTCTGGCAGATGTTATCTGGCTCTAGACTTTATCTCTTCCTTTAAGGAAGAGGTCTGGGATTATGAACCTGAATGGGGACTCACCTAAACCAGGGGGTCTCAGCTGGGTTTTGTGCCAACAGCAGAGGTGAACCTGGACCTTGTCCAAGTAGGTCAAGAAAGGAAGATGTCACATCTCCCAAGCACTGGGCGAGTCCTTCAATACCAGGCACCACCCAGAGCAAACCAGTAACCAGTAGCAAAGGGAGTCCCAATCTTATGAAGGGAATGGCTCCTAGAAGTGGTTCTGAAATCCTCTAATGGTCTAAAAGAACAACACTTTTTTTTTTTTCCAGTTACAGCTGATCTGATTAGGCAAACCTAGGAAGTTAACATTCGAGGACAAGATGCTCACACCTGTAGTCTTTGGAAAATCTAACAAATGACAGTGTGGAGCTCTTAAATATTTATATGAGAAGGTGAGAACCTGCCAGTTTCCTCAGCTAGAGGCAGCATAGTTTATGCCAAAGATGAATCATCCTGTAGTGTTCTTTCTCAGAGAGATGATACGACGAGTCATAAATCAGTACACTGAAAGTGATCCAGACACTTTTATCTGTTTATAATCTTTTTTTTTCCCTGCAGTTGTTGCAAAATCATTTTCATTTTATATGCTAGAAGTTCTACTTGGTTCAACACAGCTGTGTCTCCCCTTTAGCCTCTCATGCTTTCTTAAGTAAAAAAAAAAAAAAAAAAAAAGAAAGAAAGAAAAATTAGTCTTCTCAGACCAATACCATTGGGAAAAAAAAATGAAGATATTAGTACTGTATATTAAAGACCAATATAGCACAATGGCTAACAACCTAGGCTCAGTTGTCGAACTCAGCTACATTTTAGGTCCCATTCCGTCATTTACTAACTGTCTCGGTAGAGAAATTACACTCCAATCTTCAATCCCTCCCACCCTGTAAAGTGGGGATAATAGAAAGGAATACATGGAGGTAGTCTTTTTTTAAAGTTGGCTAGTATTATGATTACATCAAGAAACCCACCCATTTATAAAGCCAGCTCCCCAGATTCAATGCCCTTGGAAACAATGTTTGTGTCAAACGAGAAGACAAATACCAAGCTGTTTTTGGCTTAAACTAAGCAGAGCAAAAACAAAACTAAACTGAATTCATCCTGCTTTGGAGTTATTTAAGTTCTGAAGATGTGGAAAGAGAGAGAAAAAGCTTCTATGCAGCAAGGAACATCAACAAAATGAAAAGGCAACCTACTGAATTGGAGAAAGCATTTGAAAATCCTATGTTAACAGAGAAAATATATGAAAAACTCCTACGACTCAGTAGCAGAAACAAAATCTGATTAAAAAATGGGCAGAGTGGAATTGACATTCTTCCAAAGAAGGCTTGCAGATGGCCAGAAGACACATGGGAAGATGCCCAACGTCACTGATCTTCAGGGAAACGCAGACCAAATCCCAACCACATATCACTTCCCACCTGGGAAGGGAAAAGACAAGAACTAAGAACTGCTAGTAAGGATGTGGAGTAAAGGGAACCTTGTGCACTTTTGGTGGGAGTGTAAGTTGGAGAAACCACGGTGGAAAAGAGTATGGAGGGTCCTCAAAAAATTAAAAATAGAATTGCTGTATGATCCAGGAATTCCACTTGTATCCACTTGTATGTATCCAAAAACAAAAGACAAAAAAAAACTTGAACAGATATATGCACTCCTCTGTTTGCTGCAGCATTATCTATAATCACCAAGATATGGAAGCAGCCCCAGTGCCCACTGATGAGTAAATGGATAAAGAGATGTATATGTGTATCTATACACACACACACACACACACACACATATTTATATATACACACACACATAGACACATATATATGTATATCTATGCACACACACACTGGAATATTACTCAGCTATAAAAAAGAATGAAATGTTGCCATTTGCAACAACCAGATGGACCTTGAAGGAATTATGCAGGTGCAATAAGCTCCCAGAGAAAGACAAATATTGTATAATCTCACTTGTATGTAGAATCTGGAAAGCATAAAAATACAACCACCCAATCCAGCTCATAGATACAGAGAACAGATTGGTGGTTGGGGAAGGGGACTGGATGAAGGGGGTCAAAAGGTAGAGACTTGCAGTTATAAAAAAAAATAAGCCATGGGGATGTATTGTATAGCATGGTGACTATAGTTAACAATATTGTGTACTGCATATTTGAAAGTTGTTAAGAAAGCAAATCTTAAAAGTTCTCATCACAAGAAAGAGATCTTTTTGTAACAGATGAATATTAATTCAGACTTATTGTGATGATCATTTTGCAATAGATACAAATATCGAATGATTATGTCATACACCTAAAATTAATACATCATATATCCATTATACCTCAGCAAAAAGCAGTGGGGGGGGGGGCAGTGAAAGATGGAGGGGAAGTGACTTTGCTTTGAAGGATTTGCTTACTTTACTTAACTCAAGTGAGAGTCAGCAGCAGAGTAAATTTCTAGGCATGGGTAGATCAGGTTTTTTTCCAATCTTGGCACTGCTGATATTGGGGGCCAAATAATTCTTTGTTGTGGCTGCTCTCCATGCATTATGGAGTGTGTTGTAGCATCCAGATACTCGTAGCACACGTCTCTCCTGAAAAACTCAGACAACCGAAAATGTCTCCAAATGGATCTTGCCAATATCCCTGGAGACAAAATCACCCCCTGTAGAAACTGATCCAGCAGGCAATAGCACTGGCCTTGTGCAAGGCCTTGACTGCAGGTGAGGAGGACATAATCGGGACTCCAAGGAGTTTGTAAGGCCCATGTGAGTTGAGGGGTGGTACACTCAGGAGCGAAAGGCCACCCTGCACTGGCTAAATGAGAAAAGAAGAGTGCATACATTCATCAGCTGCAGACATCAGAGCGGACACCAACAGATTACCCCAAATGGGACTTGGCTAGCTCAGAAGGCAAAGCCCAATATGCACTCAAAGACCATGCTAGGTCAAGGCTCTCTTCCCTCCACCAGTTTCTCTCAAGGCCCACCTACTGTCTTAGGGCCAACCAAAGTGAGGGATAATACGAAATGACCTAGAAAATATTCCTAAACAACTAAATTCAACAACCTGAAGACGTTGTTGAAATCACAGAATCACACCAAGTGAAAGAAAGGAACATCTCCTAAGTGCAGCTTCCCAGAATAAAGAACCTGTATTTTCTCGGTACATATGAGGGCTGTGGTTTTTGTAACCCTGTTCCATTTCTAGCAGCTTTATCTGCCAGATTCCTGGAGCCATCTTGCAAGGCCGCCATCTTGAGAATGGGGGCCACGGCACCCAACTGTCCACCCAAGATGGAAAAAACAAGTTCAGAAGTCTGAGTCAGAGTCTGTGACTGGACTTGCACTCCCCTTACTAGATCTGAGAAACTCAGCAGGATCACTTAACTTGTCTCACCTTCCACTTCCCTACCTGTGAAATGGGCCTGGTAATCTTTGTCCTCCTTCCACGAGAGTCATTTGAGAGGATCCCATGAGAGCAAACAACACAAAAGTGCTTTTTAAACCATGCAGGATTATAAACATTAGCATCATTATTACGGTGTCTGGCATATTCTGGATTCTAAATAAATATTCAGCAGTAAATACAGTTATTCAGGCTTTCAAGTCTGTGGGTTATCACAGAGCATAGTTTCTCCTCTAAATAAAATGTAGATAGATTTAAGAGAAGGGAGAAGACACTGTTACCACATTTTAATATCTGAAGCCTTATTTACAATAATAAAGCTTTATATATTAGAGATGGAAAGACCCGTGAGATGAGTTCATCATTTTCAAGGTCAAGACACAATGGCTCAGTGACGTTTGAAGGTCAGCACTGTGCACAAGGTTTCCTGGTCCAGTGACCTGTCAACCATACCACAAGGTCATTTTTTAAATGCTCTACCATGGGTAAAACATAACAACAGCTAACCATTTACATTTGGTCTTTATATTACATTCCAAAATGCATTTTCATGTATTATTTCATTTGCTCCTTAACAATATGAAGGAGAGATGTCATGACCCACACTTGGTCACCAGCAAGGAAATCAAGTTTGATTATAAAGATAATGTGTTCACAAAATGACAAACCATGTTTTGAGGGTCTTTTCCCAGTGCTCATAGTACACACAAAAGATCTGCAATTTCTGCTGGGAGAGCAGAAGGAAATAGTCGCCTCATAGCACGCACTAATGGCCAGACATCAAAATGAGACCATTAAGCAAGATTTCTGGGTCAGAAAAAAAAAATGAGACTTTCTTGGTTTCTAAAGGAAGAAATCTGAAGATAAGCAAAGCCACAAGTGAGTGCTGACTTCAGTGAGAAGCACTGATGTTTTATCATTTCGTTTAAAGAATAAACATGGCTTGGATCACCAACAAACCACTCTAGCCATGTGATTAGATTTGGTATTCATTGTCCCTTGGAGTGAAATGTTACTAAATAGACTGTGCTCTGTGATTTCACCCTAATTTAACTGGAAGGACTATTTAAAGGTAAATGTCTTTCGTAGTGGGACATGATGTCCACGGCACAAAACAGGAGGTTCCTGGCAAATTGAAGGTCATGGGAAGAGCTCAGTGAAAGGCAGAGTTCAGTGGGGACCCAGTGCTAGATTCTACTTCCTCTCCTTGGTACTTCTGGGGGATATTGAAAAGGAATGCTTCAGTGCCTTTCAATACCTTTTGAGCTGGAGTCATTTGTGTCCATTCAATGAGTATTTATTGAGCATCTATTTTGTTTTATGAAATGATTGAAAAATAATTAGGCTTATGGTCCAGTAGGGGGTGGGGGAAGCTACGAGTAAATAAGTAAAAACAAAACAAAATTATTTCAGAAAGTAAAAACTAAAGGAACTAAATAAGATAATTTGCTCAATGACAGTAGGTAGTCGGGAAGGGTTTCTCTGTGGAATGATAATGGAACTGAGGCCTGGACAACAAGAGGCCAGCCATGGGAAGAGATGGGACCAGAGTGTTCTCAGTCCAGGGAACAGAAGGTCCAAGACCCCAGGGCAGGAGATCGGAGCCTGTCTGAAGAATATCAGGAGGCAGCTATGACTGGAGTGTGCTGAGGAGGCAGCAAGGGGTCCAAAGTGAATTTGGAAAGAAGGGCAAGCCCAGCATCATATAGTGATATGGTCAGGACACAGGTTTTATCTTAAATACGATGGGAAATGAAACAGGGTAGGAAGGTCTAACGCTGGTGGCTGTGTCGAGTTGGGTTAGAAACCCAAGCTGAGTGACCCCCTAGGCTGCGCCAGCATGCATTCACGTGGGAGAGGAGCGGGGTTGGTATGAAGACGTTGGTCCAGAGTTTATGGAGCAAGGCCTGTATTGGGGATTTATTTTTTAAAATGAGGGGAAGGCAAGACTGAAAGATGGCACATAAAATTTTGGCTTAAACGGCTGACACAATGGTGGTGCTGGGTTGAGAGAAGGAAGGCTGGACTGGGGACAGAGAGAGGGTAGAGGGACAGAACCAAGAGCCCTGCTGTGCACATGCTGGATGGAAGTCAGGCAATTAGCTAGAGAGTAGACGGCTGAACATACAAATATGGAGCACTGAGGTGAGTTTAGGGTCAGAAATTGAGCCCAAGAGTCAACATTGGGAAGCATTTCCAGCCAAGAGGCTGGATGATCACACCAGGCATTGAGGGTATAGGTAGAGAAAAGATGGCGGAATCAGAGCCCGGCTGCTTTCCAGCATCTGTGTCTGTGACGTGAGGAAGACCCAGCGAAGAGAACAGAGAAGATAGTTAATATGGCAGAGGAAAACCAGCTGATGACTCGGTGTCCTATGAGGAAGGAGCCACTGTATCGTGCGGTTCTGAAATTTTGAACATATTTGGATTTGTCAACATGAAGGACATTGCAAAATATTGCTTTTACGTAAAATGTGTGGTACCCCAAACGAGCTGTTGACTATGTTCCATGAATGTTGCTAAGTGAATTGACACACAGAAGGATGGATGGATGGATGGATGGATGGGTGAATCCAAGCAAGGCACAGGTTCTGAAACTAACTCTTAGTTCTGCCGGTGACTCATGCTTGGGTTTGGTTTCACTGAAGATGGGAGCTCCTTGTTGGTGAAGGTTCTCTGCTATAGCATATTAGTCTGGTTCCTCCAGGGAAACAGAAGAGATAGGGATAGAGGTTTATGGTAGGGAATGGGCTCCCATAATTATGGAATCTGGCAAGACTCAAGATCTGTAGGGTGAGTCCACAAGCCGGAGACTCAGGAGAGCTAATAGTACGAGTCAGAGTTCCAATCCCAGCAGATTCAAGACCCAGCAGAGCCAATGTTTCCGTTTGAATTTGAAAGCAGAAAAAAGCCGATATCACAGTTAGAAAGCAATTAGGCAGGAAAGAGACTCTTTTACTTGGGTTAGGATCAGCCTTTTTGTCCAGTTCAGGCCTTCGCCTGATTGAGCGAGGCTCACCCATATTATTACTCACTGTGCAGACTCAAATGTTAATCTCTTCCACAAACACCCTCACGAAAACACCCAGAGTAATGTGACACCAAATACGTGAGCCATCCGTGACCCGGTCAACCTGACCCATAAAGTTAACTACCACATTTAGGCATGGATAACTCCCTGTCCGGGATTTTCACAGGATGAATTGTGGGTAAAGCGTCAACTGGATTGCTTGAGAAAGTCCCCTCCACTTAATGGAGTTCCTGACTCTAGGAGGGCTAAGGTAACACGTGAAACAACGTATTTTTAAAAACTCACTGAAAAATAGTAAGTTTTCTGTTGCAACAGCTTAAATATGAATACAGCACAGACAGAGGCTGGTTGACAAGCCCAGGGCAGTGGCCGAGTGTTCTCTTGGTAAAGTCAGAGTTGTCATGGCCCAAGGATTCTAACCGATGGGTGAGACTGTTCTCTTTTTTTCTGTTTTGTCTTTTTCCTTTCTCGGGCTTGGGTCTGCTGAAGTGGATTACTTTGTTTTGCTGAAAGTAACGGGGGCTCTAAGCATTCTAAACAAGGGGGCCAGGAAAAGCAAGGACAAGGGTCGGAAAGGGCTGTCTTGCAGGCAGAGACGATGTCTGTTACTGCTCTGGCTTCGGCCCTTGACTTGAAGGGCTTATCTCTCCCGCCTCTCGATTTCCTCCTCTGTTCCTCTCCGGGTTTTCTGAGGCATCACACAGGCGCAGAAGCACACGGACACCTATAGGTGGCAGCAACCTTCTGAGACAACAGAGGATCTAAGGCGGATTTCTCCCTCCCTCCTACAGGTTCTTAGCAGCCCCGGACTGGCGTGGATCCTGGGGTGGGTGCCTGTTCCTCTGGAAAGCAAGTGAGTGGCGTTGTCCACGCATGTGTCAAAATATTTGTCATTCTAAATGAAACTAATGTTCAGGGTGGAGGGAAGGACAGGAGCCACTCTCATCCTTTATAACTTCTGGTTCACAGATATTAAGAGCAAGTTGTAGCCCTCGCCTGTGAGGTCAAGCTCCCGCCGTTTTCCAGAAGCTGAAAGCACCAGAACAAAATAAGGCGGTCCACCAGGGCCCCTCATCGGTGAAGGCAGGTGTCCCAGCAGCTGTATCTTCCCGACATCAGAAGGAAAGATCACTGATACCCAGGAAATGGAACAGTGAGTCCATTTGCCCCAATACAGATGGCTTTGCCTGATGGAAATGTGTCACAGAGGGCGTTACACGTGAACGTTCAGTGACATCACACCAAAAGAAGGCCCTTCACAAGAAAAACAGCTGATACCAATGCTCTCGAGCTTCCCTTTCCACATTCAAAGCTGCAGACTCTGGAGAGCCCTGAGGGGCGGCAGGAGTGGACAGAACGTGGAGGAAAACTGGGTCCACCCTGTGGGGACACGCGCAACCGTCCCAGAGATTTGTTCGAGCTGATGAGCGAGCCAGAAAATCAGAGCGAATGGGTTTCCCTGCAAGCCAGCTTCCGTGGTGTCTCGGGGGAAGGACCCGCAGCCCGCCCTCACCCTGCAACCCTCATGGGTCTTGGGCAGGGATTCTCAGACCTGAGGCTCTGCTCCGTGACCCAGAAACTAGCTCAGGCTGACACGCACTGTCCTCTGAGCTATTTGGTAGGTATTTCTCCTCAGTGGTTTAGATTTATTTTTGAACAGGTAGTTCACACCCACAGTTTAAAAAATTTAAAAATGTATCAAAAGGAACAGAGCATAGCGACTCCTTCAAATGCCTGCTACCTGTCTACAGGTTACCACGGTCATGAATTTTTGATGAATTTTTGATTCTTCCAAAGGAGGAATGCCTAAAAACACATGCATACAAAGAAAGGGATGCATGCACATAAAGGATATAATAATATACCCTTATTTTCTCCCTCTTTGACACCCAGAGGGAAACCCTATAGCTTGGAGATCTTCCCCCGTCGATATCTAGAAGGTTCCCTTATTCTGGTTTCCAGCAGCAGAAAGCCTCTGATTCACGTACATCAAAGTACACCCCATGTTTTATTAACCACTTTGCTGTTATTAGATGTTGTGTTTATTGCCAATCTTCTGTGATTACAGACAGAGCTGTAGGTAAAAGTCTTGTGATACGTCCTTTTAGCATCTGCTGGGACATCTGAAGGATAAAGGGGAGGGTAAGTGCCAGGTCTAAGAGCCGATGCCTTCTTCCACATCCTCAGTCTATGCTGATGTTTGCATCCTCTCAGACTTCTTATTTTAAACATACCAACCCCCAAGGCGATGCATTTGGAGATGAGACCTTTGGAAGGTGGTCAGGTCAGGAGGGCAGAGCCCCCATGTATGGACCAGTGCCTGTAGGAGACCTAGAGAGCTCACATGTCCCTTCCTCGTGCACAGTAAGAAAATGGCCCTCTGTGAATCAGAAGGTGAGTTCTTGCCAGACACAGAGTATGTGGGCGTCTTGGTCTTGAACTTCTAGCCTCCAGACCCTGAGAAATAAATTCCTGTTGACAAGCCATCTAGTCCGTGGTATTCTATTACAGCAACTCGAATGGACGAAGACAGTCCTTTATTCATGTTGCAAGGTTTTCTTCATTGTATCTTGCCCATTTAGGGTTAAAGTAATTCCTATTTTATCCTCGGGTTGCTATTGTACAAGGGGTCTTTGCTTTCATTATATCTGCTCACTAGCCATTGTTATTAACATAGATGAAAGCCATTGATTTCTAGATAATGATTTTGTACTTTATTTTAGTAAGTATCTTCTAATTTTTATAAAATTGATTAATTGTTTCACTCTTGTTTGCCAAATAATTCAGTTTTATTGTCTTCTGCATATAATGATGGTTTTACATCATCTTCTCCATTTTTATTTTTTTTTAAAGATTTTATTTATTTATTTGACAGAGATCACAAGTAGGCAGAGAGGCAGGCAGAAAGGGAGGGGGAAGCAGGCCCCCTGCTGAGCAGAGAGCCCGATGCGGGGCTCCATCCCAGGACCCTGAGATCATGACCTGAGCCGAAGGCAGAGGCTTAACCCACTGAGCCACCCAAGTGACCCCATCTTTTCCATTTTTAAATCTAATTTTTTTGGTCAAATTTCTTATTTAATTCTACAGTGAAATGTTAAATAACAATATTAGTGGGCTTCCTTAATTTGATTTGGGTATTTAGTGAAAATGCTTCTAACACTGGCTTTTGAACTGAGACACACACATTTCGCATGTTAAAGTAGTGTCCCTGCATTCCAACTTTATTATTTTCATCAAGAATGGTTATTAAATTTTTTAAATGCCTTTTGTGAAACTAGGTAGATAATCACATGAATTTTTGATTAACATGATAAATTATGTCAGATTTACTACTACTGAATCACCACTGGATTTCTAGCCAACTGTGATTATAATTCTTTAAATGTGTTGCTGAATTCCATTTGTTGATATTTTATTTATGGTTTTGGAATTACTATTCATCAATAAGGTTTGTAAATGTTCTTTTTAATTTCATCATGGTTTGGTATTAATATTATATTTGTTTTAAAAAATAACTGGGGGAGTTTTTTAATAGTCTGGAAGCATTTCTATAACCTTGAAATTGCCTTCTCTTTAATTTTGGTAGAATTTCCCTGTGAAGGTGTCTGGCTTTTTGTTGTCTCTGATTATTCCATGGAAATAGGCCATTTTAAATTTTTTCTCAATTTTATCTGGTGTCAGCTTTGACAGGTTATCTTTTCCTGGAAAATTACCCATTTCCTTGAAGTATTCAAGTAATTTCCAGAGTTGAGACAAGTGGTCTCATATTATTATTCTATTTTTTTCTGTTCCTTTGTTCCCTCTTTTCTTATTTTTTACATTGAATTTTTGCCCTTTATAAAGCCAAGGGTAGTTTTTCCTTGGAGTTTGACCCAGCAGTTTATTAGTTTTTCTTAAAAAAAGTTGTTTTTGAATTTACTTATTACTGCCACCGTTTTTCTGCTTCTAACTCATTAAATTCTTTATAAGTCTTTAATACGCTTCGTCTTTACTAAAGCTTAGAGTTTAGGACCTTTTCTACCTTTTAGAGGAAGATATAAAGTGATTGTCTTCCATTATTATTGACATGGTTTTTAATGTTATGGAGATTTTATCGCGTGCGTTAGCTACACTCCATATGTTGTCCTATGTGGTGTTTTGTTACAGTTCTATCTCAGACCAGTGCTATCCGACAGAACTTTCTGTATCTGCACTGCCCACTACAAGAAATGCTAGCCCGCTGCAGCTGTCAAGCTCTTAAGATGTGACTATGAGAGAGAAACTCAGCTTTTAATCTGATTTAATAGGTAGCAGCCACACATGGCTAATGTCCACCATATTAGGGCCTATCTAGACATTTTATACTTTTCATTTGTATCTCCCTTTTATCCAGAAATTATTGAGGAGATGGGATTTTAAAAAAAATTCTCAGGTTTAAAGACCTTTTAGTTGTCCAGTTTTATTAACTATTAGTCTTACTGCACTGTGATCAGAAAATGTTGCTCATACTCTTGGTAGTTTAGGGGATTTAGTTAGGATTTCTTTGTTACCCAGTGGCTAGTCTATTTTCATGAGAGGGGCCAGAACCACTTTAAACAAGAATTCATTCTCTGTGTTCAGGATGGAAGGTTAGATATGTATCAGTTAATCAGATCATGTTAAAGCTCCCATATACATCATTTTGTTTACACTCATCTGCCTTGAATGAAAGAGGCTGATTAAGATTTCTTACTACTAGTCTGCTTCTTTTTTACTTTTCTTTTTATCTATTTAATTAATGTAGCTGCTATTATTTATTTATTCTTTTAAACATATTATTTATTTATTTGAGAGAGAGAGAGAGAGCTAGATAGAGCACAAGAGGGAGAAGCACACTCCCTGCAGAGGGGAAGCCTGATGGGGGTTTGATCCTGAGACTCTGGGATCATGACCTGAGTCAAAGGCAGACGCTTAATCGACTGAGCCATCCAGGCGCCCCAAGATAATATGTTTTCACTGGGATTTTACAAGTTAGCATTTTAAGGTGTCTTTCTTTGTCTTCTTCTGGCCTGAATCCCACCTCATCAGCTATGAAGACTTGTGATCCTGCCTCCTGTTCATTTACATGTAACTAGTCTATCTCTACCCCAGCCTTTTTTTTTCCCTGTTGAAGATGGGTTGACTCTCTCTCTCCATACTTTCATGCTCATGCTTTCTGCAGGACTATTCTTAGGAATGCCAGTTTAGTCTAGCATAGAGCTGAACTGCTTTTATGATCCAACCTAAAATCTTTTGTATTAATAAACAAGTTGAACTCTTTTTATTTATTAATATGATATCTGCATTTGGCTTCAGCTCCACCTACCACTTTACGTCTTTGAGTTCACAGAGGTGTTCTACTGCGTGGTCTGTTTACCTCACTGGGTGAGTAGCACGTCCATCAGGAACAGAAATTTAATCGTTGTTGCTTCAATGTTTGGTTTCCTTTGTAACTGCAATGTTGTATCTTACCCGGAGAACTCTGTGTAGTCCTTGAACACTATGCCCTCTCCACTCTTCATGACCCAATTGTAGTTAATAATATCACCCTTCTCAGAGCTGAACCATGAGCTATTACATATGCTACTGCTTCAATTTCAAGCGGTCTTCTGGTTGGCAGGGGGGACAGATGAGGCAGTCTTCTCCCACGCTCTCCCTCTACCTCTCCCGTTTTGGTCAGTCACAGCACGTGGACCTGGTCTGGGCACAGAGCAGTTACATTCATCCTGTCCCACTGACCCACCATGCTCGTCGCATCTCAACAGTTAGATGGATTCACACATCGCTGTGAGAAATTTCGCTGCAATTTCTCAGCTAAATAAAGTTCATGCTAAGGTACCTCAGTTTAGCATGTTCAAAACTGATGTTCTATATTCCTTACAGGAGAAAAAGAGCTTGGTTCCCAATTTATTTCCATACATGTCTCCAGAGTGTGGCCCCATGGTCTTACAACCCCTGAAGTCCCACTATTTCTTCCCCCTTTTTAATAACCATATTTTGCCTCACCACCCAGAGTTTTCTTTTTAAAAAATTATTTCTACAGTTCAATAATTGCACTAGATTATATTTTTATGCTGTTTTTAGTCTATATTTTCTAGCTTACAGTCTGCCCACTCGGTATGCATATCTATACCTTTATTTTACTTAAATTATATCTTTGCATTTTTGCTCTTCAGTTCCTCCTTGTTAGCTCCGCTCTACTCATTGTTTGTATCTGTCATCTCTCTAATGCTTTAAAAATACTTGTTACTGGGCGCCTGGGTGGCTCAGTGGGTTAAGCCTCTGCCTTCGGCTCAGGTCATGATCTCAGGGTCCTGGGATCGAGACGCTCATCGGCTGTCTGCCCAGCAGGGAGCCTGCTTCCCCCCTCTCTCTCTGCCTGCCTCTCTGCCTACTTGTGATCTCTGTCTGTCAAATAAATAAATAAAATCTTTAAAAAAAAACTTGTTACTATTTTATTTTATTCAATTTTCTCATTTCTTTTTTAAATTTTTTTAAAAGATTTTATTTATGTATTTGAGAGAGAGAGAGAGAATGAGAGAGAGAGAGCATGAAAAAGGAGGACGGTCAGAGGGAGCAGCAGACTCCCTGTTGAGTAGGAAGCCTGATGCGGGACTTGATCCCAGAACTCTGGGATCATGATCTGAGCTGAAGGCAGTTGCTTAACCAACTGAGCCACCCAGGGGCCTCAATTTTTCTCATTTCTTTAGGAGTTTCTTTAGGTTCCTCAGGACTTTATCTGTCTTCTCTCTTGTGATCTTCAGAGTTCCTTTCCATTTCTAGAATGCTTTTGTGTTTCCCTTCTATTTCTTTTCTGAGTTCTGCCCTTGTTTTATAACCTAGAGTTGTTTCCCTGTATTCCCTCCCAAGTTCTTAAGTTTCTACTTTGTGTTCTTCTTTCTTAGAAGCAATTGCCTCATTAAGCTCTTCAAAATCATGGTACAATGATTGGTCATGAATTATCTTTGCTCAGTGACAACCATTTTTATGACGAACATTCTCCATCAGTTAGAAAGCTTTGAAGATCGTTTCCACACTTTTATTCACAATACTTTTTTATTACTGATCATTGAAAAGTTGACTTTTTGGAACCCAGCTGCCCCCAGAATATTCCTAGAAGTGAAAATGGAACAGGATCATTTTCCAGGCTTTACGACAGAGGGCTTGCTGCTTCTTTGCCACAAAAACTGACTACTCTCTGTGAATACTGTTTTTCAACTTGAGTTTATATTTCCATTTCTCCTCTGCACATCTGAACCAGACTGAACCCACCATACTTTCTGCTACCAGCTGTCCTCATCCTGGTATGAAATAAATGCTACTGCTTCTACTTCCTGGTCTGTGAGTTTCAAGTGGTCTTTCTAGTACAAAGAAGAGATACAGTTCTTGCACTATCTGACTCTCAGTGATAGTATTTTGGGTGACTCTTTTTTAAAAATTTGCTTCTTATGGTTCCACTCTCTACTCACCAAACTTCTCTCTTTCATTTTCTTCCATCTGCTTCTGCCTAATCTTAGGCTTTTGGAAGTCCTATAGGTGTTTTGACACCTAAAGATTAGCTGACTTCTAAATTCCATGGACAATTGAAGTTGTAGGATTTTTAAAATTCTCCTAGTTGTTTTCGTTTGCTTTTCCAGGAGAAGATGAGAAAAACACAGATCTATGGTCACGTTCATAAGAAAACCTCTTCTGAGTTTTACATGGAGTCTCTGATTCCATTGTCTTCTCTTCTTCAGTCACCCATTATTTTTACTCCTCCGTACACAACTTTTTCGCCACCATTTGACTATCATGGAGAAGCTCTTCTACCTTGCTGGCATGGATATGCCTGTGTACCTCGTCCCTCCAAAAACCATGTGTCTCACTGTCACTTTTCTACATTAATTTATTTTCCAACTTGAAAATTTTTCCCCATTCCCTTCCTTAGTTTATCTACACATTTAGAAATATGTAATATATTGAATGTACATTAACTAAATTATTATCATTTCTATTGTCTGCAATCACGACCTGATACGGACATCAGTTCACGGCTTACATCCAACACATAGTCTTGAAACAGTGCTAAGTGCACAAGTGTAAGCCCCTTGATTTCAAGGAAGTTTATGATCTGTTGAAACCACCTGCTTCCTTCTGTCATCAATGAATTAAATTCAAATAATGAAATGAAAAATAATAATAGGCAGCCAGGAAGGCTGGTTAAACATGATGCACCAGCCAGTAGCTATTTTTATCAAAAGAGCCAAGAAGACAGCAAGCCCCTTCAGCTCATTTCCTGTGTGTACTCACGTGTGTTGTCTGTCCTGACTCCCTGCCACCCCCTCTTCTGTAGAAGGAGGGGGTTGGTGTTTTGCAATTCCAATGCTTAGGCAGCTAGCACAAACTTGGGGCTTACCAACCAGCACAGCAGAGAAGCTCCACCTCCATCTTCTACCCACAGGCCAGCTGCCTTCCCCGGCTCCTGTCTCCATTAGCTCGCCCCTCCTCCCACACCTACTTGGGTAGATCACATCTTCACGCCTGCAATTAATGCTGCATTAAGACCACCTGTCTGTTTCCTGTGTGACTTCACTCCAGGCCCTATGGTCTGGATTTTGTGTGAGTCCACACACTGCAGCTACCCTAAACCCACTCTCCTATGAAGCCCCAAGTCCCAGAATAGGAGTCCAGGTAAGCACTCGGCTCTCACACGTTTTCCTGCTTACGCCAGTTCTGAGTCTGCAAATCTACATGCACATTCATTCTCAGTGTCTTAGTATCTCACAAGTGGTGCCAATGGTATTTCCAAGGATGCCAATTTTGTTTTTCTTCTGATTTGAACTCATTCTTACTCAAGGAATGCTTTTGAGACAAATCGATTTTTCTTCTTGAGTCTCATGTTTTATGTTTAATCTATAGACTGGCACTTCAAACAGCTTCTAGAAAAGCCTCTGTCTCAGCCTCTCTCTCTCTCTCTCTCTCTCTCTCACACACACACACACACACACACACACATAATGTACACACCTCCCAGGAAACGGAAACTCGCCTCCATTCAGGATGCTGAAACAAAGCTCTGAGATTTAAATAGTTTCTGCTACTCAGATTTTCTACACCAGGAAATGAGTACGGTATCTATGCCACCCACATTTTTTTTTTTTCAAAAACAGATTGGAACAAGTGAACTCAATCCTCCTTGAATACAATTCTTGGAAGTTAGAAATCTCAATCATGGCTGTTCCCCCGTGAAAGGTTTTGTGGTGGTAGGTAAGTAGTTTATCTCCGTGGCAACCAGAGGAGCTGGGTTTGTTTTTCCTGATTTTTTTTTCTTTTTTTTTATATACCTTTTGTATATACCTCACGTATAAAAGAATCAAAATTAAAGGGAAGCATCTTGACACCCCACAACCAGTCACTTACTGTATTAGTATTAGAACAGGGGCTCCCCTATTTGGGGGGGGTTGGTTGGCTTTTACAGTGTGGTCCATCAGAGCTTTAAGAGGGTGCTGACTTTGTTTCAAACTCAGCTTCTCACTGGTTAGTCATTAACCAGTGCAGAACACTCACAACACATTCATTTCTGAACTCTCCTGTATTTGAGTTTCCTCACAAGTGAAAATTTAAGACAATGCTACCTCAGGAAAAGCCAAGAGGATACATCACACAAGGTGGGAGAAATTGCCTCCTGGTGCGGAACATGTAGGAAGCACTCCAGATACTAGTATCTTTTCCTGTTGTTGTTGTTGTTTTTTTCCTCAGTAGAGTTTCTGACTGTAGCTGGTAGTTGCTGTTCTTACCTGTTGGTTCCCAAAGAGGAGGTCGTGCCCCATTCTCTTGGTGAGGGCTCTGTGGCATTGTTGGTGGCAGAGCCCTATAATAGAGTCAGAGATGGGCTCCCAGAGACATACCATGTCTCTGGGATATGAAATACCATGTTCTCTCAGAGAAGCAACTGCTGCTGTGTGCTGCTCTCACAAAAGAGAAATGCATTCTCTCACCACGTGGTTCCCAGCATAATGAAGAAAACCTGGAGAATAATTGGGGTGGTTACTGTGTCTCACTTAATATGTGTGGGAAAACTGTGTGGAACAGACAATCTTGAAAGAGGAGTCTCTACTTCTGTGTCTGGGGCGGGTCTTGAGCCTAGCCAGCCAAACATGGAGAGTCAAAGAGTTGGAGTGAAGGTCACTCAAAGCTACAGGTGGACCCAGAATTCCAGGCAAAACACCAAATGAGTTGAAAACTGAACTCTATGTTTGAGGATCCACCTCTTTCTCTCTGCCCAATCAACGCAGCAGTCCTCATCAGAACGTCAACAATCGGAAGAGAACCACCTAATGAGAACCACATAAATATTAGTGGCTCAGTTTTAGGGTATTACTGGGTTCATCTATTTCTTCTTCAAATGCTTCTTGTATTCTCTTTAAAATGGGAGCACTTTCGTGGCTTTATTTAGTTATAAAACTAATCAATACTCATGGCAAAACAAATATTCATTGCAAAAAAGCAACCAGATGTAACAAAAAAATAGGGGGAAAAAGGATGGAG
Organism: Lontra canadensis; assembly: GCF_010015895.1. Lineage (NCBI taxonomy): Eukaryota > Metazoa > Chordata > Mammalia > Carnivora > Mustelidae > Lontra > Lontra canadensis. The sequence goes on along the minus strand of NW_022631070.1, from coordinate 4,776,848 downwards.
GGAGTGTGGAGGGAGAGAGGAAAGAAAGAAGAATAGAGGAAGAGGAAAGAACCGGGAAGGAAAAGGAAAACAGAAATACTTACTGGTAATCTTGTAACCTAAGTTAAGATTATTGGGTGGCTTCTGAGTACAGAGCACATTAACTTTATATTCTCCACATAAACTGGCACATTTACTCAGCAATTATTTATTGAACCCCTGCCATATACCGGGTCCTTTTCCTGCAGCTCCCACCAAGGGCCACTCATCTACTAGTGTGACTGACAAACCCCCAAATGCAATATGCATGAGAAGTTCTCTGCAAGAGAGTAGCTGAGATGATGAGAGACAGCACTAACCAGGATAGACCTTTACCTCAGCCTTGACAGGAGAGGGCTGGGGGGATTCCCAGAGAAGAGAGCTTCTGTCTGAGTTCTGAAAGGCCAAGATGAGTTAGTGAGGTATGTGAGAGAAAGGGAAGGGGGGTGTACAGGAGAGCATTGAGGAACAAGGTCAAGAAGAGTGCTCCCATCAAGAAGCACAGTTCCCTTCACAGAACGGCCTTTCAGTAGGGCTCTTATTTAGGGTAAAGGGGCGAATTGTTAATAGAAGTGAGGCTAAATAGAAGTACAGGAATAAGATCATAAAGGAATTTGTCATCCCAGAAGTTATGTTTTTTTTTCCTCATCAAGTAGATGACACATCATGTACCAGAATTAGAAGGTTCTAGAATGTTTAGTGCTCGCTACAGCAGCACATATACTAGCTTATTCTAGGATGTTTAAAGTTTAGATTGCTTTTGAGTTATCAACCCCATTCTCTATAGACATGCAAGGCATATATGCATATGTGAGTCTAAATCTTTTCTCACTGTCACTGTAGTGGGTGAAAGTTTCCAGTAAGTTCCAACTCTTTTACTTGAGTCACTGTTGCACAGACCCATCCATTAATATTCTCATGAAAATACTACCAATGTGGTAGAACAGAATCTACTGTATTGAAAAGAGATAGTAGAGTATCGTGGCTAGTGACTGGATTCTGGTGCCAGATGGCCCACCTTCAAACCCGCTAGGCCGGGTGACCCTGAGGAGATGACGTAGCCTCTTCATGTGTCAGTCTTGCCAACTGTAAAACAGAGGGCAGAGCTGTCCTTCCCCGTGGGTCCTCACCAAATGGTGGCTGGACACACAGGCCTTCACGAGCGAACATGTGCATGAGGGGTCATCACAGATCAGTAGTGTAATCTTCAGAACCCCTTCTGGGTAGTGATTTGGGGAAACATTGACTGCTATCTCAGAGAAACACCAAAGCTTTATCTGTAGATGCTTCTAGTTGTCGGAGCTCCTAATCAACACCAAGAGTTTGGGATTTCCAGTTCCTTCCATGATGTAATTCCACACGTCCTGCTCTCATCCCAGAGGATGATTATAAGGGAACACAAATGGGACCTCCACACCATACCCTTCAAACCATACGCTGCCCTCTGGGACTAGACTCTGGTTGAACCTAGCACCATTGCCTTGAATGACAGACGTGGACCCTGAAGTCTCATTTCAATCAGATCCTTCCCTCTTCCCAGGAAGCTTCTCGCTTCCTGTGGTAGGTTCTCCCCAGGCTTTCCTCCCGGCACAGAGAGGCAGGCAGTAAACGAGGAAAAATGTGTGAAATATTTCACATGATAACCAATGTGTTGGGGAAACTGAGGTCAGGAGAGCTCTGACTGGTAAAGTGACACATAGACAAAGAATGGAAGGAACGGGAAGAAGGAACCCATGGAAATACCTAACTCGAAGAATGATGCAGACTGTAAAGCATCACATAGTGAATGATAATCATGTAGTTATGTGCCCTGAGAGGAACATGACTAACTCCGAAAGCTCACTAAAGTAGCATCCACATGAAGGCTTTGGGTCAGGGTTCCTTTCACTCTTGGGGCCTGTTCAGTTTTGTCTGTGGCAGGTTGGACCATGCTCGGTCTTATTGTGACAAGGATGATGAGGATGGTGATGATGTAGAAGGTGGTTCAAGCTTTGAGCCAGGGTGCTCATGCCCTGGAAGGGTGCCTGGGCGCCCCAAGCAATGCCAGGCTTCATAGATCCCAGGCAGGACCAGGACGGCTGGTCCCAAGTTGTGCCAGGACCACCCTTGCCACTCTGCCTCCTCTCTCAGAAGACCAAAAAGGGGTTAATTCCACTTCCTCCCCCTTTAAGTTTCTATCCTGCAGACTGTTGAGGGAGGCTCTAGAGGAGGTGACAGGCTTCAGCCTGTAGGAATCATGCCTTGCTGCACGTTAGGACGTCCTGGGAGCCTCTACAAACTTCAGTGCCTGGTTGGTCCCCACACTAATTAAGGCAGAACCCCTGAGGGCTGAGACCCAGATAGCTGTATTTTTAAGTCTCTTCAGGAGAATCGAGAGCCAAGCCACAGCTGTGTGCCAGAGCCAATGCCCACCGGCTCCCAAGAGTATATAACGCGGATCTCTTTCTGTGACCATGGAAGGACTATAACTAGCGTTTGTCCCCAGATCGTGGCACCGAGCTCCAAAACACTTGGAATTTTTTGAGTAGTAGTAGTATCTCATGACTCATCACAAGCCCCTTGACAACATACCTGAGTTTGTACCAATGAGATGACCCATGATGAGTCCTTTAATCACTTCAAGGAAAAGTCTGACCACACTGGAAAGACCAGACATGTCAACAGAGGGTTGGAACTTTCAGCAATCCTCTGACCTCTGGAGGAAGAGAGGGACTGGAGACTGAGTTCGTCACGTGGCCAGTGGTTTAATCAGTCATGCCTATATAACGAATCTCCATATAAAAGTCTGGACCCTGAGGCTCATGAGAGCTTCCTGGCTGGGGACCATTTCACAGAGAGGTGGCCCCTTTACAGGAAAAAAGGCTCCCACCCTTGAGACCATATGAGACCTTGCCCTATGTACCTGGTCATTCGACTACTCATATATATCCTTTATAATAAAACGGTAATCATTTCCTCAGTGGTCTCCTGAATTCAGTGTGCTGTTCTGACAAATTACTGAACCTGGGGCGACTGTGGGAAGCCCCACATTTGTAGTCAGCTAAGCAGAAGGGCAGGTGGCTGGCGGATACCCGAATTTGTTGGCTGGTGTCTGAAGTCGGGACAGCCTTGTGAAGGGGTTTGCCCTTAACCTGCGGGGTCTGTGCTAACTCTGGTTCATTAGTGTCAGAATTGAATGCAATCTTAGGAGTCCAGAACAGGTGTCGGAACGTACCTCCCAACCTGATCTTCAGTGATTCCATGTTGGCAGCTGGAAGTCAGCTATGGAGAGAATATTTAGAGCATGGAAACTGCAAATCAGGGTTATCCTCCCTCTGCCTGTGAGAACTGGTTGTTAAGCCTTCCCAGCATTCCACTGCTCCGGGATCCGTAGCCTCCATCATTAGGTGCTTCTTATGAAATGCTGGAAAGGGCTTAAGAGCACACGGACTTAACTACCGGGATTTCCCAGTTCACAAGGACCCATGTGAGGCCAAGCCTATCTTCTATGAGTGAGGGGCAACCCTTCCTTTCTCCATCCCCCGTACACTCGCGACTCCATGTGAGTGGTGTCTAACCTGCTTATTACGCTGACCTTCAGCCGCTGGGCAAACTTCTACTAAAGAGGACAAGCCTGTCTTGCAATAAATTGGGGAGAAGCTGTAACCACTCCTTGGTGCTCACTCCCCCTGTGTCTCCCTTTTTCCTCTTGAATCGTTTAATTTATTGTAGATCTTTAGAAGTGGATGGGTCCTGTTCACATCTTAGCTTCGGCTTGACTCAGATCTCCTTCTGGGAACTCAGAGAGGTGTTCTCTCCCTTCAGACTTCAGGAAATTTGCTCAAATGGTATGTGTTTTCTGAGATAATTAACCCACCAGTGCCATTCCCACCTAGAATTCTCCCTTTCCCCTCTGCCCACTCCTCTTCACATTTTGTTCTCATTTGCTTCGTATTTCTTCCTTATTGACCCATAATTCATGTAAGAGCATGAACACACATGTATTGTCCGGGAAACCACTGCTTGGGAAATCTCTGACCCTTTTCATATCCAGATTTTCACTGTTCATCTAAAACAGAGGTTCTGTTGTTCTCTCACCATTAGAATGTAGGATTTAGTCGCATTCTTAAGGGAGGTTGAAATTTTTGCCATATATTGCAGGAATTGACCCACCTAAAACAATGAATCACATGAGACTTAAATAGGAATATTGAAGGTAGGGAACAAGATACACGAGCTAGAAGACTTGAGGGTTAGAAATTTGGCTCAAGGTGAAGTGTGACTTCATAAAGGGATGGCCCTCTCTCTCGCGCGCGCACACACACACACACACACACCACCTCTTTTTGAAACTACTCATGGTGAGGCTAAAACAAACCTGCTACATAATTCTTCCAGTTTAAGTCTTAAAAATTTACTCAATATTCATTTTGGTCCCAGAGTCTTTATCTTCTCTCTCTGTGGTATATTGGGAGATCACATGAGGGTTAGTCTCACCACTATTGAATGCAGCTTTCTGTGGTGACAGAATAACATCCTGTGCTGTCTAATACAGCAATCCCTGGCACATATGGGAAATAATATGACCAGTGCAACTGTATTTTAATTTTACTTATTTAATTTATATAGACATATTGTAGCTAATGGCTACCATATTGGGCAGCTCAGACGTAGAGACACATTCACAAACAGGGATCGGGGGACAACGTGCGTAAGGCATGCCATTTCAGCTTGCCAGGGCTATCATAACAAAATGCCACAAACTGGATGGCTTAAACAATAGCAACTTATGTTCTCACAGTTTGGATGTCTAGAAGTTGGAGATTAAGGTGTTGTCAGGTTGGGTTCCTTCCAAGGGTCACGCTGGCAGGGTCTGTTTCAAGCGTCTCTTTGGCTTGTAGATGGCCGACTTCTCCTTGTGTCTTCACCCTGCCTTCCCTTTGTTCATGTCTGACAGGTCCAGAGGAATCATCTTACAAGGACACCAATCATGAAATAAGCTGGACAGAGAAAGACAAACACTGGATGGCAACGCCCATATGAGGAATCTTTTTTAAAAATTAAATAAATAAATAAGTCAAACTCATAGAAACAAAGAATAGCAAAGTGGCTGCTGGGGGGCTGGAAGTTGGGGAAAGGGGGAGGTGTTGGTAAAATGTATAAACTGTCAGTTATAAAGTCAGTAAAAGTCTGAGGACCTAATGTATAACCTGGTGGTTATAGCCGATGCACTGTATCATATCACTGAAATGTGCCAAGAGCAGAACGTGAATGTTCCCACACACACACACACACACACACACACACATACACACATATACACACAAGTACGTATGTGAGGTAATGTCCGTGTTAATGAACTCGACGGTGAGGATCCTTCCATAAAGTACCCTTATGTCAAATCATCATATTGTATGCTTTATTTTTTTTTAAGATTTTAGTTATTTATGTGACAGAGAGAGATCACAGGTAGGCATAGAGGCAGGCAGAGAGAGAGGGGGAAGCAGGTTCCCCGCTGAGCAGAGAGCCTGATGTGGGGCTTGATCCCATGACCCTGAGATCATGACCTGAGCCAAAGGCAGAGGCTTAACCCACTGAGTCACCCAGGCACCCCTATATGCTTTAAATATATTATAATTTTATCAATTACATCTCAACAGAGCTAACAGATGGAAAGACCTGTCGAGAGAGGTCCCCTTCACACAGATTACCAAGCGTTTGCCGAGTCTCTGTCACCCTACCACCTTGTATTTCCTCTTTCAAGTACTTTTTCTCAGAGCATCCTTTCCCTTTCTCATATTTTTATCAGCCGGGGGGTGGGGGGGGGGGATGACACATTTATAGCTAAGAGCTAGGTCTGCGTGATCCTCATGGGACAATGCGGGCGTCAGACCACCGTATTTCACTCATCTTCCTGAATGGTGGGACTCAGACTCAACTTTTAAAGTTCATTTGTGCTTTAAAGCCTACTGAGCTTGATTCTTAGGTTTCCCCTGCTCTGTTAAGTTTCCATCAGGCATGCTGAAATTGCTTCATAGAAAGACTAAAATTAAATTAATTAGATGGGAGAGGACCTATCATGTAATTGTATGATATTGACTCTAGAATCAGGCATACACCCACTCTGTCACTTCCCTGCAAATTATGAAACCCTTTGTATCTGATACTTTATCTACAAAAGGGATAAGAAAAGAGGCTTGGCTTGCATCAGCTGAGATGAGGCACGTAAATGGCTTAGCACAGTACGGGGCACATAGAAGACAATTTTCGTGTTCGCTACAATGGGTATTCATCTTAGAAATCTTAATGCCAAACACATGGGGGGAGGAAGGGAGCATAACAGAGTCCGACCCCTTCAGAGAATCAAAAAGAGATCATCTGCAAGGTCTTTTCTAATTGTCAAGACCTATAATGCATGTTGTTGTTGTCATTGTTGTTTTTTAAAAAAAGGATGGAATCACTTCATCATTGTCTGGATTTTGACAGAATAACAGCATTGAAAAACATGGCCTATTTGAAGAATCGGAATTCCCGAAGCACTTTTAATTTCCAAGTACATGTGCTTTCAAGGGGAACTCTCAAAGCACCTGCCGTATTAGGTATTTCTCTTTCAAGACAGTGGCATGGTTTCTCTCAGGCATATCCTTTTGCATCATGCATCACCAAGATGACTTTTTTCCTAATCCCAACATGTGTTCTTACATCGTGTTTAATTTAGGGAGATTATAACCCATGATCGGCCTTGGTTCCCACCTGGATTCCTCATCATCCACACTCTCGTATGAAGCTTTTGATGATTTTGTACTTTAGGTTTTAGCAAGTATTTCTGATTATCATTTGTGGCCCGCAAAAGCCAAGGATCACCCACTTTTCATAATCTTTCTCCCTTCATAAACTGTCCCTAATGTCCCATGAAATTACTTTTTCAATTTCTGCTTCCCTGATAGACATAAGATCTAGGAAGGCCAGTTCTGAGTGTGTATCACTTACCACTGTACCTCAGCTCACACAATGCCTAGTTCAGAGCAGGAACTTGCTAATTATTTGTTAAATTGTTTTGAGCTGTTTTGTTTTCTTTCCCCTACTTGGTTGAGTAGAAGGAGTGCTATAAGACGTGGGATTAAGAACTAACAAAAAAAGACTCTGAGCTGTCCAGCCCTACCGCCTCTGCAGTATTTTGCATCCTGACAGACATTACTTGTAAACACGGCTGATTTTGTTCACACCCCCCAGGGACTATAGGGAACTCATTAAGCATCCTCAAAGAAAGCAGCTGGTGTCTTAGCTTCTAGGCTGAGAGGGAAGGAATTCCTAGTTCAAGAAACTAAGAAGTAGGATGATTGTCTTCCTCACGAGACTCCGCCTTTGGTCACCTCTTCGGGGTCCCAGCTACCTACGGAAGAACAGAGAAGAGAAAAGAAAGAAGCAAAGAGTCAAGCAGGACTGCAAGCCTTTTACCCACTTAAAAAAATGGAATAAAATCCTGTAGGGAAAGAAAGAGAAACCTTCTTCTGCACAAAGTTCTGCCTTTTCCTCTAACCTATAGATAAAGTAGCAGATGGATGAGTGCAACCTTTACCTCTGAGAAGCTATTCATTGCTTGGATTGCCGCCCGCGTGGGAGGAAAACCTTGTGGGGGAGAGAGAGCCAGAAGCAGTGTCCTGTCGCAGATGGGGCTCATTTCTCCCCATCTCTGCCTCCCTACAGCCAGAAAACTGCCCTAACCCTAACCCTAACTTCAGGGGCCATATTTCATTTTATTATTTAGATGAAGAGAATGCTTGGCTTTCCCCTAAAGGGAAAGTCACAGAGACCTATTATTTTAATACTTCTTAATGTTCTGGGACTTGCAGGTTTCAGAAGAATCTGACGGCAAGAACTTTCAGAACTCTACTGGGGTCATCAATTCTATTTGAAGGAATAACTGTGAGTGGACAGATTGAGACAGGCAAAACTACCAGAAAGATAAACTCTTTTCAAAAGGATGAATTAATCTCCCACTCCCAGTATCTATCCAGAGAAGGACCCTGAAGTGGGAACATCAAATGAAGGCATCAGAATCCTCATGTGCCAGAGGAAGATGAGATGTGGGAGCTGGGAGATTCATCGGTTGCACATTGAGAAATTCAAACATGGTGTCCTCTTCCTGATTTCACGTGGAAGTGTTGGGGAACTTGGGTTTGCCCAGCGCCAGCAGCTCTAGAGACAGGGTCATATGGGGAAGTAATTTCCATCATTTCTCTGTTGTCTGTCTTTTAAGTAGACACAACTGGGACTCCTGGGTGGCTCAGTGAGTTAAGCCTCGGCCTTCAGCTCAGGTCATGATTCTAGGATCCTGGGATCGAGCTCCACATCGGGCTCTCTGCTCAGCGGGGAGCCTGCTTCCCCCTCTCTCTGCCTGCCTCTCTGCCTGCTTGTGATCTCTGTCTGTCAAATAAATGAGATCTTTAAAAAAATAAAGATAAATAAATAAAGATAAATAAATAAATAAATAAATAAACAAACACAACAATATCATTTTTAACTCCAAAAACCCAGTTCCTCCTAAAGTTTAAGAAAATGTAACATCCCCTCTGTTCACTACAGAGATTTGCAACAGTATGAAACCAGATTCCCCGGAAAATAGAGTTTTTACCTTATGAATAGCAATTCATACCTCAACGAGTGGCATTTCTCTTTCTTTAAGATTTAGATAAAAGCGAGGATGACTGAAGCTTCGGTAGCATTACGTAGTGGTGAGAGTGCTCAGAAATGAGCCCCCAGGTGTGGATATCCTAGACCAAGCTTGCCCACCATACTTTAGCAGTCTTGGAAAAGTAACCTCAACTCCCACGCCACTTGCCCACAAGCCTCGTCTCCTTCATTGTGAAGCAAAGACATTGAGGTGGGAGTTTCAGACTGCTCCGTAAAGACTGGCAAATCTCTCCCCATATTTGAATAAAGGAAAAGAAAGAGTCAAGGAGCCCTTCTTCTGCATGTAATATGACCTGGCATTTTCGTGTCAATCTGTATTTGAGCACAGGATGTCTCCATTTTTACAAGTTTGAAAACCACTGAGTCAGCTGGTCTCTAATTCAGTATCCTCCAGTTCTCTAACTCTGAGAATAAAGAAATGGCATCATGCAAGAGAGGCACTTTATCAGAAACAAGACATTCATGTGTGAACTCTGTTTCTTCACTTTCTAGTTGTGTAACTTCTTGGCATGAAATGGATGATATTGTTAAGTAAGGACAATTGCGGAAGGACGGGTCAACCAAACAAACGGTTGGAGGACCATCCTAACTTTACAGATCCATGATTCTGGGGTTCTTGGTTCTTTTTAGAATGATCAAGATGTCCAGCCCCTAGTCATCTTTAGGCCATCATGCAAATAAGAGGCTTGCTGTCAGCCACAGAGCTGTGCCCAGAGACCAGACAGACAAATACACCTGTGGCACTATTGTATGGGATCTGAAAAGAACATTTAAATGCTCTTTTCTGCTCAAAAAATAAAGAATGGAATTACTCTGTGATCCAGAAGTTCCCCTTTTGTATGTGCATCCAAACTAACGGGAAGCAGGGTATAGATGTACCCATGTCCATAGCGGCATCATTTGCAAAAACCTAAAGATGGAAATAGCCCAAGGATCCCCAGATAGATGAATGGATTAAAAATCTTGTATATACAGACATTGGGCTATGACTCGGCCTTAAAAAAGGAAGAAAACTCTGACACAGGCACAATGTGGATGAACCTTGAGGACATTATGTTAACTAAAATAAGCCAGTCACGAAAATTCGATGACTATATGATTCCAGTGCTATGAGGTCCCTAGAAGAATCAGGTTCAGAGACAGAAAGAATGGTAGTTTCCCGGGGCTGGGCAGGGGGAAAGAGGAGTTATTATTTAACAGGTAACGAGGTTCATGTTTGACAAGATGAGGCGTGTTCTGTCTATGGTTAGTGGCAATGATAGCAAAGAGTATGAATGTGTCTCATGTCCCCCAACTGTTGGCTTACACGTGATTAAGATGGTATATTTTATGTTACGTGTGTTCTACCATGACTGTTAACAATACTTTTTCCAGTTGTTCCCATTTATAAAGTGCCTCACCTCCTCTCGTCTCAGGAGCATCATCAAGCATGGTTGGTCACGTGCCAACGCTCCTCAGCAATGTGGACTACAAGCTCTTGTTCCCTTGAGGAAATCTACCCAGAATGAGGTCACCAGACCAGTTATATCGGCTGTGATAGTCAGCGTGGGATACTATAACAAAATAATACAGACTGGCTGGTTTAAATCACAGGAATGTCTCTTCTCATAGCTCTGAAGCCTGGGAAGTCCAAGATCAAGATGGCGGAAGATTCACATCCTTGGTGACAAGTCTGTTCCTGGCTTGCCAAGAGGAACCTCCTCCCCGTGTCTTCATAGGGTAGAGAGTAGTCCCAGTCTCGCTTCCTTTTCTTCTAAGAACACTAATCCTGTCATGAGGACCCCACCCTCATGACTTTGTCTGAACCTAATTGGCTCCCAAAGGTCCCACCTCCACGACCATCACCTTGGGGGTTAGGGTTTCAACATGTGACTCTGGTGGTGGGTGAGGGTGAACACAAGCATTCTGTTCATAACATTGGCCAAATTTGCAATTTAGGTTATAGAGGAAGTGATATTCGATAGAGCTTGCAAAGAAAATTTGCCAGAGAACTCCAATGTCTGAAGTCGTTTGCCCTACACGTGCAAAGTAAACCACCATAGTCATGGGAAACACATTAAGTTAGTAAACATGATGAATGATGTCAACAACAATTGATCTGGATTATTAAAAGAAATGACTCAACTAACCACTGGTTTTTGTCCAAAATTCTCTAACAAATCTTTACTTCTTCGCTTTAAATTTCAAGCCCTAAGAAACTGGAAATACCCTGGGATGGGGACAGGGAGGTCTCTAAATGATAATTAGTCATTGACATTTCTTTGTGTTCAGATCCCTTCTCCTCCCTTCTATTGTTAGGCTTTGATAGGGAATGAGCAGAAGGAAGCAGAGAGGAGAACATTCATGCCTGAGAGGCCCAGAGGCAGGGACCCATCCTGTGGGCAGCAAGGGACCCCGCTCAGATAAAAATGTCTGAGACACCACAAACTAGTGTCTGATTTCACACATTAAACCAGGATTGGCTCAGGCATAAATTCATTTTAGATCTCCCTTCCAACAATAAGATGATCTCAGAATCAATACAGTTGAAATTTATTTCACTAAGCATTGGAGAAGTTCTTTAATTCTTGAAGCTCCAAATGAATCCCTAAGAGTAAGTGAGACGTATCCAGAATTTTAACTCATTTTCCATGACATTAAACTACCTTCTGTGCCCTTATCATACCCTCGGTGTCCTTTATACACATGTATGTACACACACACACATAAACACAGAGCTAATTTTGTTGTCAGAACATTTGCTTGCTGAGTTCCCTGTATTTTCCTGATATCATATGGTGCTATGTGGGAACATAATAAAATAAAGATTAAGTGGAAACCATAACACTTGAAGGGTGAACGTGTTTGGCAGATCTTACATCAAAAGCGTGACCTGTGCCTGGTGAGAGCTTGACCTGCAGAAAAAGACCAAATAACCCTTTTATCCAAGAACCCAGCATCTGGAAGTCGAGGCACCATCAGAAAGCCAAGTTTTAGTAGGGTCACATTATCTGCAATAAAACTTTTAAATTGCATGTGGCTATTTCTATAGTCCCCCGCTTGGCATCAGCACTTGCCTTTTATGGAGATTCTCTGCAGATGTTAGACTAGAGAAAAAACAATAAGCATCCCGTATCACATCTCAGTACTGGACACAGTTCTGATGAGGCCCAGGCTTTGGGACTGAGCCGCCGTGTTGTTTTGATTGCTTATGGGAGCACTGCACAAATATAATTTCAACTATTAGAAGAAGACAGCCTACAAAATTGTGCGAACCAACAGGTGCCGGAGGAAAAGCTGGAGGCCCTAAGGAGGCGCTTGGCCACTCGCTCTGGAGCAAGAAGGGACACGATTCATGCACTTTGCATTTCTCTTCAGACCCAAATCAGTCAGAGCCTTCGAGCCAGATTATCTCAGCGTGCTACCACGAATGGTTTTCATCTAAAGTTATTGACGATCTTGCTTTTAGCCAAGAAAAAAAAAAGATGAAATGGAGAAAATTTGTGTGCAGGGCCAAGATGTAGACTGGGTGGGAATATAAGAAGCAGTTTAAAGGAAAAACCAGTAATCGGAATGTATCTGGCAACACTTCATTTGCCATCTCGGGAAACAAAGCGTCACACATAATGGAATTTTCCAGGTAAGAGAAGCTCACCCATGTAACACACAAACTTTTAAAAAACAAACCGTACTTGACAGAAGGGTAAGCATAAACACAATATCTACTTTTCTCTTTGCCCACAAAAATTAAAGCATCCTGAAAACCTATAAGGTTTTCTTAATTGTATACGTATATATATTACGCAGCGTAGCGTGACCATTGATTCAAATACTGCTTTGCATTCCCCATCATATGTGTCTTCATTAAACAGGATGGTCTATTCGTCTGTGAGTAGGAGAGCTAGTTCGCTAAGCATTTATTGAGTGACAGTCGATGGCTCTGCGTGTACAATTTTGGTGGAAGAGGGGTTGTGCTGTACTATCTAGAAATATCTTTGTGCCATTACGTGTGTCTCTGAGACCATGGACATTTTTTCTCTGCCTGGAATCAGGCTAGAAGCAGAGAAGGCTCCAACGTTTGCTCTGAACAGCCGGGACGGGGAGATGAGAGGTCTGCCTCTCCTAAACTTGGGCTAGGAGGCCAAATTTCTGGGACAGGCCTGGCGTGGTTTGAGGAACCTTGGCCAGAATACCACAACCTGGAGTCCAGTGAGATTGTACCAGGAATCGTCGGGATCGGCCGTTATGAATTACTTTGGGTGTAGGAGGGTGCTTCCAATGACAGCGAAAACAAGCAAAATTATTTCTTTAAATCCTCACCCTCGGCTTCAACCACTTTTCTCTGTCATCCCCGAGGCCCTGAAACTGAAGAAAGCAATGTTTCCACTTCCCCTTCCCACCCACCTCCCATCTCCTCTCACCCCGAAAGAGCCTTGGCTCTGCTCACCATCCCCAGGCAAACCTAAGTTAGCAGGAGGCACCTCCTCTGTCTGCCAGAAGCCAAAATCCTGTACCCACACCAGGACCAGGTGCCTGCACTCTCCAACCTGGCCTCCAGGGGGCCCTAAGATGAGCCTTCAAGGTCCCACTCCGTAAGTAAGTCTAGAGTCTAGAAGGTAAGGCGCCCTCTTGCCTCCTCAGTACATGCAAGTTCTTCTCCCCAGGACTCAGGTTGACCAGGAGAACAGCTGCCTACAGATTATTTCCAAGTAAAGACCTCCTTCTTATATCCACAGCTGTATACATGCTTTGTCCCAATGCTCTGCCCAATGCCCTTCCCTCCCTCTCAGCGTCAACTCTCTCTGCCCATGTCTGGAACCAAGTCAGGTCTTGCCTCACTACTCCTCCCGGACTTCTCCAGAATGGGCCACGGTGTCTCAGGCCTGAGCTCCAAATGGTGGCATGCGTGGTTCTGAGAATGTGCCCCTCACTGGGATGGAGTTCTTTCTGACGTCTTCATACCCTGTCACGTCCACCCCGCACCTCCTGGCAGGAGGACCCCCTGGCGAACACACTGGGCTTCCCTCCTGACTCCCCGAGTCAGGGACAGGAGAGGCCATTCGTGTTATGCTGCTTTTCCATGGCTTTTCTCTATAGCCAACCTGCCTGGTGCCATGTTAGTCATGGGTCCCAGCACAGCAGGGGGCTCGTTCCCATTGCTGGGTCGTCCCAAGACCTTTGAGCTCTTTGTGTCATGTCACAGCTTTCATCAGTCTCCCCCAAAATCAACATTACTAGAGAGTTTTATTTTTTTCTCTTTTATTTATATTGACTGAAATCTGGAGAATCTCCTGGGGCTTGCTAGGTGCTTCACTGAAAAGAAATCATAGGCAATTTGTTACCTTTTTTGATGTCCATTAAAAAAAAGTGTTTGTTTTGGAACATTAAGGGCTATATTCTGTTCAATGACCACGAGGCCAGGCCAGCTCCTATAGAAGACGAGAAGAAATGAAAGGCACAGACATGGGTGGGTGAGGGCGGTGGGAGGAGAGTAAACACGGGTTGCTGTTGTCACCACTAAAATATAGATGGTTTCTTGACACTGAATATCATAAAAATATAAAGTTCATATTTTGGAACCCATCCTGCAAGAAAGGTTTCTGTTAAAGTATTTAGGAATGTGATAAATTAATGATCAAAATTAATATTATAAATCCCATCCTGGTGAAGGCGGACTGATGAAAATAGAGGCAAAGGTAGGAGGGATAAAAGAGAAGCCATGATAAGAAGGAAAGAGAGTAAGGAAATAAAACAGCAAATGAAAAGAGGAGAGAAAGACGTTTAAGCTAATAACAAAGGAATAGGGATTTTTAAGCAGAAGGCACTGTGCCTGGAGAGCTGAGATGTCACGAGAAAACTCATGGGAGGCTTACGGAAGTAGAACGGAGAGTAACCCGGGCGTTGAATCAGTCAGGACAAGACAATAGCCAGGATCTGCTTATTTCAAAAGCAGAAGCAATCCTAAAGGATCTGCTGTCCGGTCGCAGTAAGCTAATCCCCAAGGAGAAAGAGCATGTCCAGTGTCCATGCAGAAAACCCAACACGACTGGGTCTATCGATACTGGCATGGACGAGACTCCATGTCATCTCTTTCTGGAAGCATCTCCCCTCACGGCAGTTAAGATGCTACTCCATACCCAACACAGACTCAAAGAGGAGCCTGCAGCGCAAACGCTGACGTGGTCTCTTCCCCAGCAAATGTGCAGGTGACTTGACGTCAGCGGGGGTGAGCAGGTGTGTGCCATTAACAATCACTTCTTAAAAATCCGAGAACTTCTATTTCTGCTGTTTAATTCTTTTTTTGTCAAAATCTTTATATGACATAGCCAAGGGGGCCTATAAGGTTTCTAATAAAATGAAATCCCTTGCTGTATCCTATTTTCTGTCCTAGTTTCTGTTTGCCAGAAGCTAACCCTTGTGGTCTCTTAGCAATTCATCTCGTATTTCGCTACTTCTGCATGCTAATGTATTTAAGATTTAGATGTTGGCTTTCTATTCTGGATACTAAGACCCTGTCCACCTAAGCACCACGCCCTGTCTACCAAGTGTGAGTGCACACACACACACACAGAGGCACACACACACTCCACTATCATTATTCTCCCATAGAGAGACATCATGGTTCGGGGGCAGATAAATAAGTATGATGAATGTGTAAGTATTATTCAGAGTTGACCACTTAGGCCATTATGAAGGCAAACTATTCCTTCAAAAACCCTTTAGCTTTGCTCAAGTTAATAAGTATCTCAGGGTTTCAACGTACTTGGCCTCTTGTGTAATTCTCATTAATTCATTTGCAAAACTCTATACACTCAAAGTGGAAATCCGAGCTCTCCGAGAGCCTGTATGTGGGAGATAATTATTCAAGGCCTTGAATTGCTATAAAGTTGTGTTTTGTTTGTTTTATCTTTTTTACTTTTACACTTGATAGATATTTTACTTTCACACTTGGAAAATATGTCATTTTCTCTCAGAATATTTTTAATTTTCTTTTAAAGGTTTTATTTGTTTATTTGAGAGGGTGGGGTGAGAGAGAGCACAAGTCCGGGGAGGGGCGGTGAGAGAGGGAGAAGCAGGCTCCCCACTGAGCAGGGAGCCCGACGCGGGACTTGATTCAGGACCCGGGGAACATGACCTGAGCCAAAGGCACGACACCCGACTGAGGCACCCAGTCACCCCTTCCCTCAGAGTGTTGAAGGCTTTTCTGAATCGTTGCCCTCAAATTCATTTTGTTGCCCAGGTGTTTCTTTATGACCTCCCTCCCTGACCTGGAGATGCAGGTCATCGTCTTAGCAGCCCCTTCCCAGATGGGAACACTCACATCTTCCAGTTCTGAAGTTTATCTCTTAAAAGGTCTTCCACCCTCTGTTCTATTTCTGCAAGGATTACATACAGGATTTTACCTGCCAGACTCATCCCTTAATTTTCTCACCTTGTTTCCATATTTTCTATTTCCACCCCTTCTCCTCTGGACCCTAGACACTTCCTCAACGTTATTTTTCAAGCACGTTGTTTAAATTTTATTTCTGCTTTCTTATTTCTAATTTGCAACATCTGTTTTTGCTGTCTGAATGTTCCACTGGCCTATCTCTGTCTTCTCCAAGCGCTTTTCTTGGTGTCTTCTGTGTTCAGTATTTTCATGAAATGCTGATTCACGGGTGCCCATTCATACTTAAGAGTGTGACACCAAAATGTTCATTAGGAAGCCATGAACGTAGGTGTGCCTGTCGATGGACAGATGTCATTGTGGGTAATTTCGGTGGATCCCCATGGAGAGACTGCCATCTATCAGTTACTTCTTTTAGACTGAATTTTCCAGATGGAGTCTGCCAATCTCTTGTCTAGTGGGGAGGAGGATATAACTCTGATAAAATTCTGGACAAGGAGTGGGAACGAATGCTCAGAGAGAGTGGGTTCAACCCTCAGTGTTTAGACTTTCACTGAACCCTCCTGTCTTCAGTGCAGTGTCTGGTGTCCTCAAGACCAAAGTCATTTTGGGCCACCCTTACCCTTAGTGGGTTGCTAATGTCAGCACGGTGGAAGGGCAGTCACTCAACCTGTCATGCAGGGCAGAGGGCCTGAAGTATCTAACTTCTTTTTTTTTTTTTTAAAGCAAATTCCTAAGTTTTTTTTTTTTTAAGATTTTATTTATTTATTTGAAAGTGATCTGAAGTAAGCAGAGAGGCAGGCAGAGACAGAGGGGGAAGCAGGCTCCCCGCTGAGCAGAGAGCCCAATGCAGGGCTCGATCCCAGGACTCTGGGATCATGACCTGTGCCGAAGGCAGAAGCTTAACCCACTGAGCCACCCAGGGTGCCCCTGAAGTGTCTAACTTCTCATTCAGAATTCCACTTAATCCTTCTGTCCTATGCCTCACCGACTTCAGATGCCTCCAGATTCTGAGTTTTTGTGTGATTCCAGGACGTGAATAAGCTTGTTTAGAACCTCTCCCAGCTGCCTGCTTGATTTTAAGCTTTTATTTTTCATTTTGCTAAGACAGGTACTTTTCCTCAACTGCTTTCCGAAATTTTGTTGCTGTCTTCTTCTGTCCTGATTCATGCATTCGTGTGTGTGTGTGTGTGTGTGTGTGTGTGTGTGTGTGACATGACAGCATCACAGTAAAGTATCGGGAGGTTGGGAGGGAGCAGATGAAGTTGTGTGTTTCCGCTGCCGTGTCAACCAGAAGTTGTGTGTTTTATAAGCTTTTTCCCAAATACTTGCTCTGGTTATATCAAAGGATTTTGATCTGCCCTAAACTCTGGCTTATTACACACACCCACACACACGAGGCCACAAAACATTGGCCTACATGATAGCCTTCAATCTCTTTTTGATGTTGAAGCTACTGTTCAAATAAAACCTGATCTGAAAAATTCCATACATCAAGCCCTCTGACTGAAGGACTCTGAGCCAGGACCCCTGCAGTAGATCTGCTTGTGTCAGTGGTTCTGTCTGGGAGGAAGCGAGGTCATGGACGAAAAGTTGGCTCCATCCCCATCGTGTTTTCTGGATGACATGGTGAGAGAAAATACTAACCCTCATGCTTGTTCCACAGTTTTAGTTTAAAGAGATAGATCTTATGGAGAATACAAATTCTGCATTAACTTAGGAGGTAAAAAAGCTTCAAAGCGCCTTGTTTATATGGGACATCTTTGCACAGTGTCCTCACACCTCTGTGGTATGTTCCCACGGGTGTCTGAGTCCTGGGATAATCTGGAGTACACATCTGAGAAACGTCACTCCAGGGGAACAATGCAGTGAAAAACTGGCAGTTTCACGTAGGAGATGTAAGTAGAAAATCTTCTAGAGAAAAAAATATCAACTTTCTCCCTTCTTCCTTTCCTCCTTCCCTTCCCCCCTATTGCCTTTTTTTTTCTTTCTCAAATAATTACTGAGTCACTATTCAAGGCCACAGAAAATGTAAAGGAGAGAGCTATCTATAAGACTTAGATGAAGCTTATAACCCATTCGTGTCTCTTTCTCCGTCTTAAAACTATAGGTTTAGACACGCAATCTCTAGGGGAGATTCCAGGTTACAAATTAGTGACGCTAATGGCTCAGCTCTCCTTGTGCATTTGTAACATAATCTGTGAAGTAGATTACACAAAGAACTTCAAACTGTCGAAACAAGTGGTCTGAAGACAAAGACCATCAGAAGCAGCTCCCATAAAAGCCATCATGGAGCCATCATGGCTCCGGAATCCGGGCAGGCTTCCCAGAGGAGGTGAACCATGTGTCGGATCAGGCATGGGGGTAAATGACAACACCGAGGAAGATGGCGCACCATCCACAAAGGCCTGGTGATGGAAGCAAGTACAGAACTCCGAGCGAAACCTAGTAGAGGAGAGCTGATACATCGTATGGAACGAGGAGGTGACAGCCACCAAGGAAACAGGGACCACAATCTTACCATCACGAGGAACTGGATTCTGCCACAATCATCCATGCTGGGTGGAAGACTCTAGCTTCCAGTTGAGAGCTCCTAGGGGCCACCACCCTGATTTCAGCCTTGTGAGATTGGCATCAGAGAACCCAGGTGAGTGGTGTGGGACCCGTGGCTGGAGACCGGAGAGCTAGCACACTGTGCTGCTGTGAGCCTCTATGTTTGTGATAATGTAGCATATAGTATAGAAAACTGATACGGGACACCCTCGTGGCTCCATCAGTTAAGCGTCTGACTTCTGCTCAGGTCATGAGCCCAGGGTCCTAGGATCAAGTCCCATGTCCCTTCTCCTCCTGTCTCTCCCCCAACTCGTTCTCTCAATCTCTCACTCAGTGTCTCTCTCAAATAAATAAAAAAGAAAGAAAACAAATACCTCCCATAAGGTTTCCTAATTTGAAACATTTAGACCCTTGAAACCAAGAGCTGAATCTGTCTAGATCGTGGGGAGACTACAGGAAACCAACAGGCCTGCCCAGCCTAGATCGTGGTGACATTTTCATGGTGGTGTTTGTTCACTCATGCCTCCATTTACTCGTTCAACAAATACATTTTGGGAGCCTGCCACGTGCCAGGCCCATGCTCTGCTCTGGACCTACAAAGGCGGGCATCCTAACATCGTACCCATATCATCCTGTCTTACCAGGCAGCCCAGCTGATGTATCAAAGAAGGCCATTACATTTATGCCAGTCCATTGGAGAAGTAAATTCTTCTATTTCCTATCATTCTAATAAAACCCCAGTACTGCAAAGCTAGAAGCAGCCCCACTGAACTTGTAAAGAGTCACACATACCATAATTTCAATTAAATATGTTTCTTATGTGGAGAAGGGCACACATTTTCAGAATTATAAGTTCCCCCAAACGTATCTTGGCTTTGGTGACATTCTGCTCAAGGTGCCTGTTTTATGCTTCTCCTCTCCCCATCTAGGAGAAGCCCAAGTGGCCCACAGTGCTTTCTGTCTAATTTAAAACCATCCACCTATGAAGTACGTAGTTCACACAACTTCATTACTAACCAGTGGAAATTTCTGGACTGAGCTCATATCTCCATTGTTTAAAGGAGCTTTGGGGAAGAGTGGTTTTATAGCAACAGTCCTTAAAGTGACTCATCCTCCAAGCTCTGGTTCTATTAAATTCCACCACGAAGTTCAACATTTATCTTGTCTTGCTGACACCCATCTCAGATGTGATCAGCTTTTCGGTCAAAACTCTGTGTTTCCAAACGACGCTGCAAACGGCCTGGGATCTGAGATTCCACACACTTTCTCCCCGCTCTGCACCTCATTCTCCTAAAACAAGTGGCCTCAGCCAGAATTCGGCTGGCAGATCGGAGGGGTGATTCATGAAATAGAATGGGATTCAACTCGGCTTTTCCACCAGCCACACTGAGCCAAAAAGGAACCAAAATGTGTTTGTTTCCACAAAACAAGCAGCTTTCACGAAGTGACACGTCGGGGAGCGGCCATGAGGAGGAAGGCAGTCTGATACTTTCTCTGAGGCATGGCCTGCTCACCCAATAGATATCTGTTTTCTGGGCTGGATCTGGGCACTGCGCAAGAGGAAGAAAGTTCCTCATGGAGGCCGGGAACCTCTGACAGAGTCTTCAGTTGCTCACATACAAGAGCTGAGGAGTCAGTCAGGGGCCTTTGGAGACTCCTCGGAGACAACTCTGTGAGGAATCTGGTCTCCCATCACAGAATTGGTCTTTAGGAAAGGAGCACCCAGTCCTGCCCGTGGTTTGGATAGAAGTGCCTCAGAGACCGTGATTTCTTTACACAGAACCCTGAGAAAGGACAGAATTGCACGGGCCTGTCCTCATCACGCACTCCCCACTGCCAGAGGGCAGTGGGCCCCCCTGGAAACGGGGGTGCCAGCCTGCCCTGAGGGACAGCAGCCACCTAAGCTAACTCCGCAGCCTAGACCAGGCCCTCATTACACTCACAGATGGATCATGCCTTCCACAGCAATGTCTGTCCTTAATCGCTGTGGATAGTAACTGGTCCTTTCCCATGATGCCTCTCAAGAAAAAAACTTCTCCTTCAGGCTTTCCCTTTTGCAGATTAAGGAGTCCCTGCAGGGTGAATCCCTCCCATTCGTATAGCTTCTCCTCCCTCTCTAGACCACAGGCTGGTCTTAGTCATTGCTATAACCCTCCATCCAGTCCACAGGGCTCTATCTGTGTCTGGCACACAGTAGTCACTCAATAAATGCTTGTTGGATTGAATATTTTCAATTTTCTGATTATTGTTCGGTTTTTTGTTTCATTTTTCCTGGTCTCAGTGGTCATTTTTTCTTGTTGCATCATCCGAGTTAAATGCCAATACAGCTGTGACGGTGGTTCAGGTATTGAAACGCTCTCCAGTCTCCACCGTGCACTCTTCCCAGACATTCTGGTCACCCTGGCTTTGCACCCATGACTCTCTGGACCTTCCAAAACTTTCCATAACTCAGCAACTAACGCTGCAGCACGGAACTTCCAGGACCCTGCCATCGGCGTACCCCCAGCGCACCGCACTGAACAAGGTTTACAGTGGTAAACACGTGCCTGGGTCCAATGATATGAAAATCATTACATGATCAAGAATCACTCTCCAAGAGAGGTAAATTTAAATAATAAGCCACTGGTGTCAACAGAAGCTCCTACCTTTCATTCATCACATTGGAACTTGATGTGGCCAAAGGTGGTCCTTCAGGACCAATGCTTAGAACATCAGGGCCCGTGAAGACCAAGAAGCCACAACTGGGGCAACATGGGGACGGGGCTTTAATGCCGAGACAGTCTTTCCTATGAGGAGCAGCTGGAGAACATCGTCAAACTTATAAAACCCCCGTCCAGTGCTGCCTTGATAGAAATAAAATTTTACCACCTCCTTGAAACTTTGAGAACATACCCACTTGTTGAATAATTCACGAAGTTTTGGGGGGTTTTTTTGTTTTGTTTTTTTAGCTCTGAGTGTCTTTATTATTATGTTTTGTTTTATTTGTATTTTTAATTTATGTTGTGGGAGAGCAGGAAGGGCACAAGCCAAAGGGCGGGAGCTGAGCAAACAAACACGTTCCTGACAATCGCCTCCTTGTTTTTCCTCTCCGTGAAAGCACATAGAAAAACAAGTGCTTTGCACATTATAGGCACCTAGAGAGATGTTTATTTTGCAGTTGGCAAAGGAAATTTTCTGAATTATTGCTTAAGAGATGGATTTCTAGCAATAACCCTAACCATGGCCTCAGAACTAGAGGTGTGAAGCAAGTGTTTTTTGACAAGGCAGTGGTGGGGAAATGGGCCTATTTTCCATTACCTGACTTAGAAAATCCAAATAAAGGACAAGAAACAACAAAAAGGCACGTTCCCATTTCAGTGCATGTGTCGATCTTTTAATACTGCGTGGTAATCCAATTTATGTAATACAACTAATTTAACTAATCTTTAATTGATGAACATTTGGGTTATTTTCAATATCTTTGTCTTACAGTCAATGGGTTGCAATGGAGCGTTTTGCCTATGCAGTTGCATAGGCTGTTTATTGATGAGTCAAAAGTTATGTGCCTGTTTTTAATGAAAAACACAAGTTGTAGAAAACTAACTGTACCATAAGTCCATTTGTGTTTTATCTGCAAATATATGTATATATTTATCTACGTGTATGTGTAAAAGAGTACTACTTTCTGGAGGGTCACACAGGACATTGTTAATGGAATGGAAAGGAAGGAAGCGGAAGTGTTTTCCCTTTTACACTTGTTGGACATTTTTATCATGAATTGATTACTTTTACAATAGTTGTTAATGAAATGATGCCCAAGTCACACCAAGACGAAAGCCCCAAATCAGTTGCATTTTGGACCAAGAAGCATTTTTGGTATGTTATTAGTGTGCTTCAAAAGAAACTGTATTTCATAGGGGAAAAATCCAGAAATTAAGAAAAAAATAAATCAGGATTACCATGAATCAGGACTTAAATCTGCACATATAGATCTCTTTCTTCCAGCTCAGTTTGAAAAGTTCAGGTTTGCAGTAAAGTAAAGCCCCGAGACGAAGCGTCCAGGCATCGTCCGTCAGATCTGACCCTTCGCAGGTCTGGAAATGTCAAATACGCTCCCGCGTCTGTCTTGTCCTCACCTCCTCCACAGGGAAGATGAGAAAGTGAGTACAGCACTTGTCCCCTCATTAAGTAATTGTGAGGGTTAAAGACATAATATGCGTAGCACTTAGCGCAGGGCCTGAGGGACGTGCTCAATTAATGTTAATTATGTTTATATTACTATCAGCATTTTATTTAAAAAGCAGCAAATCCAAAACAACAACAACATATAGCCTCGTGTTGATCACAACCCAGGTAAGCGCCATAGACAAATAAAATGCCTCCGTGGGAGAAAAGAACAAGTATTAATAGTTGTACAAACATCCGGGTTCCCTGAGATGACATCGCCCATCAAGCCAGTGCACTTTGTTCTCGCTCAGGCTTAGTTATCACAACAAAATACCGGAGCAGACCAACGCCAGGGGGTCAAGGAGCTGCATTCCTGTGCTATGCGCCAAAGTCTCGCAAATAAGGCACCGCTGATTTGCATTCAAGGAGATACCTGGTTAACGTTTTGGCTCTTCCAAAGAAAACATGAGAATCTGCCCTACGTGGGAGGACTCTGTGGGCTCCCCCCACCTTCCTTCACTGCTTCTGCCTCGTGTTTGGTCCGCCGTGATGCCGGCTGTATGGACTCCCCTGGGTTCATTCAGTACTGCGCAGGGTCCCGGGGGCCCCCCAGCTCCCACGGAACTGGACTTGGCACACGGGCCCTTCCCGGCTGCCTCGCACCCCCATCTCCATCAGTTGCCTGGAGTCCCCACTTGGTGGCTGTTTTGCTTTTGCTTCAGCTACCCTGTCCTGTTTGGGTATCCCCTTCTCAGGAAAGGGATCTTGGACTCCTTTGGGGTTGAGATCTTGAACCCAAAATATCAAAAGCGTACAGCCAAAAAAAAAAAAAAAAAGGAGAGAGAGGGAGAGAGAGAGAGGGAGAGAGAAAAGCGTTCTTGGTGCCGAATGCACAACACAGAGGAATATCAGATGAAAAAGCAAAGATGCCCCCCCCCCCAGAATTAGCCATTGTTAACATCTGGTGTCCCCCCTTCAGCTGACTTCACGAATATTTACTGAGCACTTGCTGTAAAACACTGCTCCCTTGGGACACGTACTGAATATGTGTGTTGGGGATAGGGGAGACAGATGATAAAGGAGAAAGCAAATACATAAAGGAAACAATTCTTCGTGGCAGGAGGTGGTGTGGAAGGCCTCCCAGAGGAGGTGTGACCTCAGTTAGCCTGAGGGTGGGGGGCTTGGCCAGTGAGGAACTCAGGGGGATCGCTCCCGGGGAGGGAAGAGCTGGTGTAGAAGCCAGAAGTGGGAAAAGTCTGTGGTGTTTGAGTGTCAGAAAAGCCAGGGGGTGGCTTGGAGCCGTGGGACCGAGGACAGTTTATAGGACTAATGAGATGGAGAGGGAGGCAACGCCCAGAACGTTTGCAGTTGGGAGGCCGTCAAATAACGTGGGCCAATTCCAGGAGGTACCGAAAACTGCTAGAGGAAGGAGCATGGATAGATTTCCATTTTTAAGAGGCTACACTGGCTGCTTCTGCCCAGAATGGACTCTGGAAAGACAAAAGTGTCACGAGAAGCCCACGGAAGAAATTGCCCTGGTCCGGGCAGAAAAGGATGGCGTCCCTAGAGACGGGCATGCCGGTCCCCCGCTGGAGACTCTGCTGCTGGGGATCAGACCGCAAGTGAGTCGCTTGTGGCGGCACACAGTTAAAAGGCATCGTTGGAACTGCATACTGGAGAACTTTTCAATATTCACAGTGAGCGATTCTTGGGGGATAATGTAATAACCTGGTTTAAAGCATTTACCTTGTCTTGGCTGCAAACGTGTGCAATCACTTTCATAACCAAGGACTTGCTTTCTGCAGCCCCAGGGCGCACATCTGTCACCACGTAACAAGGCTCAGGTTAACACACAACGTCCCCAAGGATGGGTCCCCCGGCAGAAGCGATTCCGGGGCTGGCCCCCTGAGCAGATCTGGAAGAGAGGACCCCGCCGCCTCCTACTCCAGCCAGGTGAGGTTGGCGCATGTCTTCGTCACTTCCCTGGCACAAGGAACACCTGTCCCGCCCTACCAGGGCAACCATGCCCTCCCTCCCTCTCCCTGCTTGCCTCCTACCCAGCTCTGCTGGAGACGTCGCCCAGCGCGCTCCTGCAGCGGCTGGCTCAGACCCTCCGCCCGCTGAAATTCCTGGGCTCTGGAGGGCGCCGGCGAGCCCGCCAGGTTCAGGCTCAGGAGGAGCGCCCCCCACATCATCGGAAGATGGACGGAGTCACCACGGGTAGACTTTGGCATTACCCCCCATGCCCACCCCGTACATACAAATCGTATGCAGTCCGAGCTCGCGGTACCTTTTCTTTCGAAAATGCCAATTGGAAAATGCCAAGTGCGGTGGAACCGAGATACTAGAGAATGGTCTTATATTAACACAAATTTCCTGTTTTCTCACACACGATTTCATCTGTAAAACCACGCGCGTAGGCAGCCGAGCCAAGCAGCAGGGCTGGGGTGGGCGCTGGGGAGTCCACCAAACACACGGACCTCCAAGGACAGCCAAGGGCACCAGGGCAGCCTCGGCCTGCCCCAGGGAGACGGAGCTACACCCCCTCCACCGGCAAGCTTCGGGGCTCTTCCAGGGCAAGGACCGCATTTATTATAGTATTTCTGTGTTTCTTACCTCTGTCCCCTGTGCAGCCCTCCTGCCTCTTGTTTGAGTTTCCGTCGGAGTCGGCGGCGCGCCCCTGATGCACTGCTCCGGTGTTGGCCTCAGCCTGTTCCTTCGCGGAGCCCTGTGGGCCTGGCACTGTGCAGCCCCGCGATTTCGAGGAGGGCGCACGCGGGACCCCTACGGAAGAAATGGCGAGTATTCCCCGCACGGAACTTCGTCCGACCCACATGAAATGACACTACGCGCTCGTTTGGCCGCTTGCTGTTGGCAGATGCAGGACATGCCAACCCCAAAATAGGGCGCCTGGGTATATGGAGTGTTTTAGGTTGAAGGAGTTTGAGAAAACAGCAGAAGCAGGAGGGGGCTATGACTTTTCCCCTTCTTCTCCTCTGAAAGGGTCCGAAGACCCTCATGTGAGGGTCTGGTGGCCTTTCCCTTCAAGACACAGGGGTGCTGGAATAGGAAGGAAGACCTTGCTGTGTTTCCCTTCTTTGCTAGGCGCACTGCGCTCTTGGTCCTGGTGTATCCTGTCATTCCGCTCCTGTCCACTCTGCCTGAAAAAACACTCCGAGTCAACGGTTCCCGTGGGGTCTTCATTTCCTTAGGAGGGCTCCCTGTCGTGTAAACGTGTATATTAAATACACGTGTGTGCTTTGCTTCCGTTCAGCTATCTTTGTCAGTTCAATGATCAGACATGGCCAGGGACCCTAAGAGGGTCAGGAGAAGCTTTTGTTTTCACCCTTGATGCTGTCTTCACTTAACAAAGGGTGTGGACATCATTCTGTAGCTACATCGAGCTTGGAACTCACATTTATGTATTTTGTGGATCTACACATAAGTATCATCTGTAAGACTGTATCCATGTGCTGTGACCAACATTTAGGGGTGTTTGCTTTTTGTTGTTGAGGGGAACTTGCCTCACTTGGGTCAGTCCAGGTGTAAGAGAAATCCCTACAGGAGGAATCTCTCCAAGGAATTTATATCCATGAACAATCACCATCCATATACCACAGTCTCTATTCCACTGACATTGGAGATTAAGTTTTTTAAAGTTCATGAATCATACAAATCAAAATGTATATACATTCTGAATAAACAATGGGCTTTAGTCAATAATGACTTATGACCATTGGTTCAGTCGTTGTAACAAATGCACTACACTGTTGTACTATGTTAATAATAAAGGAACCTAGAAATAGGATATATGAGAACCATCCTCTCAATTTTTCTATAAAACTGTCAGAAAATTGTAAAGTCTATTTAAAAATACTCCTAGATATTATCTTGTGTTTTTGTATATCTTTACTAGTGAAGCTGGACCTATTTTCACAGATATATAAATCATTTGTCTTTTAATTTCTTTTCAGTTCTTTTTCACATCCCATGTCTAGCTATCAATGAAACGATCTTTTTCTCCAAAATTTCTGAGTTTCTAAATAGTTTGGGGTATTTGATTTTTCACTGTCTGTGAAATTTGGTCAAATCTGTCCAGTTTTGAAGGCTTTGGGATTTTATAGCTTTTTTAGAAAAGACCTACTCAACCCACCATTGCATTTAGAAGAATATTTATTCACAATTAACCTAAAATATTTTTTTATCAATTAATTGATGAACTAATTATATTACTCTACTTGGACTCCTACAGCAACATACAAGAAACAAGAGTTTCTTCCTCTTCTTATAAGGACACTAATCCCATCAAATCAGGGCTTCTTCCTGTGACATCATTTAATCTTGATTGCCACTCTGAAAAAGCCATAGCTCCACATACAGTCACGTAAGGGTAAGGACGCCAACATATGAATTGGGGATGGCAAGATGGGGGCACACAGCTCAGCTCCTAAGTACCAATTAACAGATTTATGGATAAAGGATTAAATATTTTACACCATGCTCGCTGATAGAGAGGACATGGTCTCTGATACCTGACAGTTTCTAATCTAATTTCTAATCTAGTCTAATGGATATGGAATGCCATTTTCAAGGGCCGGAAATCTGCAGATTTGAGAGCTTCCCCTGAGGAAAGAGAACGTTGTGTGACGTCTACACAGCAAAGATTCTGCTGTACCTCCCAGGACGCAGGGCGGTGACTTGAAGTTGAATGTCAGTGCAGTCTTCAGTCTCTAATCAAAGGAGACTCATGAGGTGGATATGAAGGTGAGCTTGTAAAATATGGCAGTGAAGGGGGAGAAAGACAGTGAAGATTCTAGAAAATATTGGTGTGCCAACAGGAAACGGATGTTAGGGATCTAAGACTTGCCAGAAGGGACATACCCCCCGCCCCCGGGAACAGAAGGATCAACTTCATTTATATTGTACATACTTTCTCCCTGAAATACTCAAAACATTTTTAAAATATTTGATACCCTCTCATAATCACACTGATGTAGAAAAGAAATACCTATCTTTGGGCTTTAAAAAAAAAATTCCAGTGGTGATAGACACATACAGGGATTCACTATCATTCATTCATTTAATAAGTATTATGCTGAATACCTCATTTGCATAAAAGAGCATCAAATCCGTGAGAAAGTAACAACTAGCAGACAGAGAACCCACCTGGAAAAAATTAGGTCTTTGAGCTGGAAGGCAATGGAACTCGTCAGCTTGGAGAAAGAGTCACACTCCGCTGTGGCAGCCATGGACAACAGTGGCCACCGGGGTCCCCAGAAGGATCCGCAGGATCCTTCCCACAGTGCACCCGGAAGAACCACCATCCCCAGTGCCGGGTTGGTGCACCCACGGACCTCTGTCCCTCACTCTGGTTTGTGTTTCTTCTTCTAATTCTTCCACTGACCACAAGCAGCCTGAAAGCTCATGTCATCCCACTGTTGGTTTGTTGGGTTGTCTTTGAGCCTTCTTTTTTATTATCAGTGTTGTAAGAATAACGTCCGTAGCTGTGCACCTGCAACATCGTTGTTATGGCTCCAAAACAAGGAATTTTCCAAGCTTCAGAAACTCTGGGTCTATAGGATGCAGATCTTAGGCCTTGTCAACCTCCGTGACTGTTATTAGATAGATAGATGATAGACAGATATAGATAGATCGATAATAGATAGACGATAAATGATAGATAGGTAGATAGACAGAGATATACAGACATACATCCTATCAGCTTTGCTGCTCTGGGGACCCCAGACTAATACAGTGGATATCCAGAAATGGGCTTTAAGAAAACGCACCGAACAGACAACCCACATTAGCAGGTATGGACTATGCATGCCTAGTTCTCCTTGTTGAGGCTGGAGAGACTGAAGTAAAAACAAGCACTCGTCACACTGTGATTACAGGAAACGGTGAGTGTGACGAGAGATCTCCAGCGGCGCTGACGGCTACAGCACCTGAGTAACGTCCGAGTGGACAACCGCCATGAACTTGACTTCATGCAACACTGCCTGTTTATACCCGGAGTATCGGTCATGATTCAGAATAGAGACACTGCTCTTAGCCTTGACCAAGGTAAGGATTCCTCAGCGCAGGTGGAAGGCAGGAGGCTGGGGGCCCGGGGAATAGTGTTTCCCAGAGAACCCTCCAACAGCAACACCTTCTCTGTTCTGATGGGCGTCTGCGGAGAGTGACTCTGGAAAGCGTTCTACTTGAGGGCTCCCTTTGGTGCAGGAGGCTACACTTGGTAATGATGATGATTATCCTTGTCATTATGATCAAGCCATTCATTTTATCATGATTATTTCATTTTCCCCATCCAGAATTATGCTGCGCCTCTTGTAAGAACTTACTTCCAATAATTATCTTAATAGCTGTGTGAGGTTGTTAGTACTGTTTCCATTTTGTAAGTGAGGAGTTTGAGGTTCTGGGCGGATCCGGGAATTCCCAGGAGGTGACAGAGTCAGTGGGAGTCAGAGTCTGCTTGACAAATGGGTCTCTTCCCCTTTGCCACCAGAATGTTCTAGCTTCATGCTCATTCCAAGGTGGGTGTAGAAGACTGAGGGCCATAAGTCTGTAGCAGAGATGGACAAACTTTATCTGGAAACGGCGAGAGTAAATATTTTAGACTTGATGGGCTGGTCTGTGTGAAGCTGTTTAACTCCTGATTGTAGCATGAAAGCAGCCTGAGATGGTACAGAAACCAATGAGCATGGCTCTGTTCCAATAAAGCTTTATTGGTAAAAACAGATGGAGGGCAGATTTGACCTTGGGCGGTGGTTAGTCCATCCCCATCTGCAGGAACAACAGATGGGAGAAATGGTTGCAAGTTGGAAGAATGTAGCAGTAACAATTTAAGACCCCATCTTTACCCTCAAAATCTTTAAAATACAGCAAGGAATATCAGGTAAGTCTAGAAAAAAGGGAAAAACAAACGCCCAGGGATTCAGAGAGAGAAAACTTAGAAAAATGTAAAATGAGTGTAATGCAAATTATAAATTTCTAGGAGCAAAACTAGCCGGGCACAATTAAATGAACCAAGTGTCTCAGGCAAAGTAGGTGCAGGGCTGAGTTTGAGGCAAAGTAGGGGTGAAGAGGAAGAGAAAAGGACAGACATCCCAGGACTTAGATTTCTGAAATTTGCATGACTGAAGACTCCAGCACAGGACCACAAAAGGACAGGTAAATAAGCAAAGGCATTTGTGGGCTTAAAAAAAAAAAAAAAAAGAAAAGGAAAAAACCCACCGTAAGTAAAATTTCATACTCCCCCTCCAAGAGAGTGTCTATTAAAATAAATGTCATCTGTCCAGATTCACAAACGGGTAAGTCTGAATTATTGATCACCCTGTGAAAGTCTCCGTTTAGAATGTTCCCCGGGTTAATGCAATAATCCAGCCCATTTCCCCAGCCTGTCCCTGCTCTTCCGTCTCAGCTGCAGGGTCTGTCGGCTTGAAAATGTAAACCAGGACACGGTTTTACCCGGAGCCTCCCTCTCTCTCAACATAACCCCGGGCTCTCCCGCATCCTCATAAGCCACGGCCTGAATGCCTCAGGAACCTGCTGGCAAAAAGGAGAACAAGCTCAGTGCCATTTTCCTGCAAAGTCACGTTCAAGTGGAAATTGGACGCCGTTGCCTGATGGGGCCTTCCTTCTCTGCGCGAAGCACTGGACTTAGCAGGCGCCAAACCCCCGGCTCCGCGCAGGGCCAACACTTTGGTGCTGGAAACGACAAATCCCTGTGGTGAGAATACTGGGAATTGGGGTCCGGAAAGGTGTGCAGAACTATAGGGGTGTCAGATGGTCCCCATCCCCAGCTCAAAGACCACCAGGTTGGGAGAACCCGACCAATACCTTGTTGAAGAGGGCCAAGCAGGTGACCAAAGTTGCTGCCCAGGAAAGAGCACCCTCTTCCCCAAAGAAAATAGGATGGGTTGAGCCGTCAAGTCCATGAGGCAGAAATGGTCCATCACCCCAGGTTTACTGTTCTCTTCTCATGTTCAGACCCCCTCTGCGCTCCCTGACCTTGGCCCTGAGCTTTAGCTGAAGCTCACCTCGAAGTAGCCACTTGCTCTTAAATCACATTGACTTTCTTGGGCAAACTTTACCTTCGAATCTTAACGTCCTTCCCTCTAAAGCCGTGTATCTGATGGTACCAAAGCCGAGTTTCCCGATCGTTGTCCCAGCAC
Organism: Lontra canadensis; assembly: GCF_010015895.1. Taxonomy (NCBI): domain Eukaryota; kingdom Metazoa; phylum Chordata; class Mammalia; order Carnivora; family Mustelidae; genus Lontra; species Lontra canadensis. The sequence continues at coordinate 4,745,915 of NW_022631070.1, read as the reverse complement.
TGGAGTCACCATTTCTGTCTGTCTTGGAGACACAACGATGGCTGTCACTTCATTCAGACCCCGTCGCTGTGACACCGAATGGGTCCTGCCTGTCCCAGCAGCCGCAGGCTGGGAGAGGTTTCCGAGCCTCTGAAGCACGCCCCACTGAGCTGTGGTGTGCTTGAGTAAGACACACACCAGACAGAACGTCAAAGAAGGTCACTATCGCATTCGTGTGCCTGGGTTGCATACTGAAAAGGTAATATTTAGGGTATACTGGTTTACATAGAGTGTTTATATGAAGTCTACTGATTTCCTTTAACTTTTTTTTTTTTTTGATTTTTAAAAAGATTTTATTCATTTGTTCATCAGAAAGAGAGAGCACGAGCAGGGGGAGAGGGAGAAGCAGGCTCCCCGCTGAGCAGGGAGACTGATGCAGGACTTGATCTCAGGACCCTGGGATCATGACCTGAGCTGAAGACAGACGCTTAACCAGCTAAGCCACCCAGGCACCCCTCCCTTTAACTTTTTAAATGTGGCTCCTAGAAAACTCAAAATTACATTTGTGACTCATATTCTATTTCTTTGGGGACTACTGACCTGGCGTTCCAGAGTTCGTAAGCAGGTGGCAAGGAGAAGTAAGCTCTGATGTATGGAATCATGGCAAAACTCCACACATATGTTCTGAGGGAGACATGAATTCACAGAAGGCAAGGAAATCTCACAGGTTGTTGTAAAAATTGCCTTCCTTTCGGTCCTTGGTAAAAATGGAATTATTTTTTAAGTTCGCTGTTTAACATGTGCTATCTCTGATTTATGAAGTGGCTTTGTCGCTCCTGTCTCGAAAGGAGGCCCTTGTTATGAGAGTCAGGCCCCCTCGAGGTTGGGGAAGCCTCACAGAAGGGTCTTGGAGGGGGGGCTTTCTCCCTGAACTCACAGCTCCTCAACAGTGCCCGGCCCTGAGGACTTCTGAACAAATACTCATTACGTGTTCAATGTTAAATGTTTAGTGAATTGAAGTTTTTTTTTTTTAAAGATTTATTTATGTATTTGACAGACAGAGATCACAAGTAGGCAGAGAGGCAGACAGAGAGAGCGGGGGGAAGCAGGCTCCCCACTGAGCAGAGAGCCGGATATGGGGCTCAATCCCAGGACTCTGGGATCATGACCTGAGCCGGAGGCAGAGGCTTTCACCCACTGAGCCACCCAGGCGCCCCTAGTGAATTGAAGTTTGCTGTGTTGGGTGCCCACTGATAACTTTGGTCATAGCTTTGAAACCAGATCGTAAGCATCATTTTTCCTCACTTGAGAATACCCCAAATAAAATGTTATCCTAGATGAACTTTAAAAAAAGTCAAGTGTTTTTTAGGACAGTGATTCTTACAGTGGGATAGGAATGAGATGGGACTTTTCCAAACAAGACGGGCTGCCCTAGGGATCTCTGTTCCTTGTCATTGATGGGATTGTTTTATGGCCTTAGGTATGACGAGTTGAACCAAAGACTAAGAATCCGTATCTGAGTGCAAGTCACTAAGTCACTACGAAGTCACTACGAAGTCACAAAGCACTACTCCGTTTGTCTGAGGTCGTCTTCGGTCCATTCTCAGGCTGGACCAGCCTCATGGGCATACAGCCTGTGACTTCATGTGGGGGCCACGGGGCAGGGATCGGCTGTCCCTGTCTCAGCATTCTTACGAACGTCTTTGAATTGGTGTTTCGTAACTGAGGTCTGATGGGACAAGGGAGCAGGTGCGCGAGCAGAAAACTGTCACTCCGCAGGCACGTCTGCCGTTCGGTCACCCCGACATGCAGCGTCTGGGGTGCTCCCTGAGCACAGAATTCCAGCTCACCGTGATCTGTGGAGTCCAGGGAGACTCACAGTGAATGCCAGGCCAGTGCATTCCATCCGCGATGCAGTAAGCAGCCCCAACAGTCTATCCTTTCCATGTGGAAAAGAACTTGGCTTCTGATGCAAGAAGGAAAGCAATGGCCCTCAGAGACTTGGGAGCACCCGCGGACTCCTACAGAATCCTACCGTATCCTTCCCTTAACGTTAGTTCCCTGGATGGGCAACCACGCGCACCAGCAGGGATGCCGAGGACGGAGGCACGGATAGGATCCCGGGGCTCCCTTTCCTTTCATGCTCTCTCCCCATCCTAGGCTCAAGGTGGGTAGTGTTGCTGGACGTGTACACATCGAGAAGCCAAGTAAAAGTAGTTGAGTTGGCGGCGGTGGGGTGGGGGGTTGTGGTGGTGTTGCTGAACGCCTCCCAGGAACACATCAGCAGCTTTAACAGCAAGGAATTCCCATTGCCAGTGGGGCTCGGGGGCAGGCTTACTCAGAGGGCATGAGGACCCGCTGCGGGACTGGGGCTTTGGTTGGGTGACTTGGGGGAGGATCTAAGGAAGCGGAGATGTGTTCTAGATTGGATGTTGTCACAAAACGGGGGCAATTGAGTGAGTGGGTGTCTTAAGAAATCTTATTTATCGGAGCGGCAGGGTCGAGTGAGCCTATAGCTAAAATAGCTGCAGACCTAGTGTCCCTCATTCAGCTAAAGGGGGCTGTGGTGGGTGTATTGTGAGCTGCGCGGTGACCTGGTTGGAGGAGACATTCTGCGAGATTATGTCCAACAGGAGAACACACGGCTTGAGTGTAAGTGTCCGATCTTTCGGCAAGATCACTGAGACTGAGCTGTGAACGCCAAATCCGGGTCCCAGACGTCCAAGACTGCTTCTCCCCGCATGAAACACGAACTGTGTAATCTTACCGATTCTGCATGGGAATTACGTGTAACGATATTTGCTTTTAAAACCGGCACGCACAAGATAAAGCTGAACACTGTAACTCACGCTAACAATTTAAATGTTTAATTTTTCTTTACTTAGATCAACATTAAACAACAAATAATAATAATTTTAAAAAATCAAGAGAAGTTGAGAGAGACCGTGGAGGAAAAGAAACAGCTTTACATTTTCGTGGCTTTAATGACGCTTTTTTCTGCTTCTTGAACAAGGGGCTCTGCATTTTCGTTTTGCACTGGGTACCACGCATCACGTAGCTGGTGCCGCACCCAGTTCTTTATTCCTTTAACCCTTGACAGTGCCCTAAGGAGAAAGTCTTAAACCTCCAGGTTTTCTTTTGTCCTTTAGAGATCACCAGCCACAACATGTCCCCCAGGTCAGCGAATGTCACAGGAGTTCAAATCCCTTCATGTTCCTTTGTAGGGAACACTTTGGTGGGTGGGGAACAGCCCGCTGGCCTCCTACCCTCTCTCCGGGTCCTAGTCCCTGAGCCCTTCTTTTTATGGGGTGCAAACAGAAGCAGGAAGGTATGGAAGGGGGTCCCCCCACCCAGGGTACCCCATCTGTGGGTATGATTCCACTGCAGAGAGCTTGCCCTGCCATTACCATGCCTTTCTGTTGAGAGATTGCCTTTTCTGTTTCCCAGGCCGATATCCAAGTTGCTACTCCCTCTTCTGATCAATATCTTATTTATAAACAATTTTTCACTGCTTATCTCCTGGCTCCCTATGAAACCTCTAGTCCCAACCTCTGATGATATTGATCTTTGATACAGATTTAGAGTGAATCCATTTCTTAGAAAGGCCTTCCTTTATCCCTTACACAAAATACAGCTTGGCAAAATAATTTAGAGACAGATATTTGAACAGAGATTTAAAGTGACTTCATGCCACACCAGATGAGACCGAACAGATAAGGTGCACTAGAAAATTCAGAGCTTTGGACGCACCCTCCCTTTCTTTTTCTTAACAAGAACACCTGCCACTCTTACAGTGTGGTATTTGGAGGTATTTGGAAGGCTCTGCTCCGTGCACAAAGGGAAGACTGAATAAGGCCAATGTTGGGGTTCTGTATCTGCAAGGAGTTCTGACGTGTCATTCCAGGTCAGTGTAATTAGCACGTGAGACCTCAGGCACTGACCACAGAATCAGCAGTCACCATCTCCGCATCTAGACAATGAGTGTCATGAGGGCATTGGCTCTGAGGGACGATCATAGCGTCCAGCACAGAGTGGGGTTCAGGGTCCCTGCTCAGTTATCCTCACTCACTTGGGCCCTGTACGGGGTTGGGGTTTCCGTGATGATATATTTCAAAATCAACAAGGCCAAGCTTTCTCTGAAATTTCCTTGGGGGCCCAGCCTTTCTTTTTTATACCAATCTTTAATTATGAAAGTATGTGTCTCCCAGAGAAACAAACAGGTGTAATGAAATTGCTCATCTCCCACTGCCCCAATCCCTCTTTGGCACGTATTCTTTGAAACTTTTCAATCTGGGAGCACACATGCACACACACACACACATGCACTCATGAGAGCAAATACACGCGCCCACAAACAACATCGTTTTTAGTCAAGTGTGTACATTTTCTTGTTTCTTTAGTTGTGGTAGAGATGGTTCCTTGGAAACCATATATTTTTTCCAGGCCTTGATGTCATACGTGAGGACTCAGATGCCCGAGAAGGTCCAGTTACTTACTGGGGGAAACACGCTACTCAGTTTTGACAGTATTTTCCATTGTGAATCTTTACAAACGGGTTTCCTGCGACAGCACCAGCCCCTCCCTAGGGTGGCCTAGCAGAGGACTGATAGCCTGTGGTTTCATCAGATCTCCCATACCAGTTGATTACAAGACACACAATCATTTTATGCAGTACTAAGAAGAAAAATAACACACACACAGAAATTGCTAAAATTTCTTCCCACTCAGGAAATGATTTGTATTACATCATAACTCTGTCACCGATGGACAGCCATTCCAGGACGCTGTCATCTAGGTATTAGAAGCATCAATAATGAGCTTTTTAAAAAACAAAACCTAAAAGTTCTCGCACTGTTGTCTGGGATTAGTTTTCAGACTCCCTTGCCCAGCTGGGGAGACAGGCAGTCCTGCGTCCTGTCTCGGGGAGGAGCCCCGCGCCCCCGGCACACAGATGTCCTCCTGGAGATCCCAGAAAGTCCCTGGGTGGGGCTTGGCAGGCACGTGAGGAATCACAGCCGTTCCTTTCATGACCAATAATTGTGTTCCTGATCCCAAATTTGTGCCTCCTTCTGTCTTCCTTTGTACTTGCAAACGTCTCCTTCGAATGCCAAATCGCCGTGCAATCCTTCTCAGAGACATTTCAAGAGCCCATGAAACCACTGAACACATATGGTGGCAGCGACTCACGGGACACGGTTAAAGGCCGAGACGAGAGAGGAGGTGTGAACACGCTGGTGTGAGCAACAGCAGTGGTGGCTTCCCCGGGACAGCTGCCGGGTCCCACCAGGACAGCACCCACCGCGCTCATCGGAAGACGCAGCCGGCTTCCTGCTACGATAGAAGCGGGGCGGGAGGAGGAGAGAGGGATCCACACCCTAGAAATTACAAAGCACGAAATACCTCCAGTCTGCGTCAGGGTTTCTCCTGGGAAAGCCTGCTGTTCTAGCTCCTTAAGCTGGGATCTGACGTTCCCCTTCAGACTAGAAAAGGGCCTAAAACACCTCCGGAAGAAGAGGTAGTCAAGGCAGGTTTCGGAAAGATGTCTGTCAGTCAGTATCAGCAGCTCTCAACCCTGGCTGCTCATTAGACTCCACTGAGGAATTTCAAAAGAACACAAACCAGCAGGAAAAAAAAAAAAGAGAAAAAAAAAAGCTAACCCCAAATGCATTCGATGGGAATGTCTAGCGGTGGGGCCAAGGCAGCAGACGATTTCGGAAAGCTCTCTAGGAAGTGCCAGTGTGCAGGCAGGGAAGGAAACCCCCGAGGAGAACATAAGAACATAAGCTATCTCTTGGATTTCCAGAAAGTGCATCCTACGCTCTAAAAAGAGCATGTGTCTTCCTCGGAAAGGTGTGGATGCGGCCGCAGACGGGTCTACGGTTTATTTCCTGCGGACGTCCCTGGTGTGGGCCCCTCTCCCCCTTTCCTTTCTTGCTTCCTTCTCTTCTCTTTTCTGTCCCTCTCTCTAATGCCAGGCTGGCAATCTTGCCGCACGGATCTATTTTAGGACAGCTACACACTGAGCTTTTAAACCTTTCAAACTGTGTTAAACCATGAACGCCCCATCATGCATAGAAAATAGACTTTCGAGGATTCTCGGAACGCAGATCCCCGCTGCAGGTGCTTGGACATCCTCCCTGCCCCTCCCTCCGTCTGGCGAGTCAGTTCCATTCTGCGTCCCTCCGCTGCTTGGAGATGTCTCCCCGGCCCGCCTAGCTCTGACGGGGAGGGACAGGAGCAGCAGCCCCGAGATTCTGCGGGATTCCAGAGGCTCAGCCCAACTGCTTGTTAGCTGCAGACGACACTCGGCAGATCCAAAGGAGGGGACCCGGGCACAGCGCCAGGGACCACAGCTCGAGAAACACTTATCACAGCCCTTGTCTGGCACTTCCTGGACTGTGTTCCCTCTCATGGTGCCAGGATTGTCCTTTGTCTACCAAGGACTTGGAGTCTTCCATCGTAAAAGGAGAGATCTTTTTCTTAAAAAGGAGATCTTTTTATAAAGATCCCCCAGCCTCCTTATCCCCACCCTTTCGCAACTACCCTTTTGTTTTTGGTTTTTTGGTTCGTTGGTTGGTTTTCTAAGCTTACAGACCCTGCATGATTACGGAAGAGAAAGCAACCTGACTGGGAGGGGTTTCAGCTGGAGAGGGAGAGCGAGAACGTCATACCTAGAAACTGGGGGAGTTGTTTCAAATGCATTCTCCAAGCACCGTCCATGTATTCTCAAGGAAAACAGACGATACTGTGCTTGTTTTTTAAACTTCTCTGGAGCTTTTTACAGAGGGGACATCATGGGCATCTGCATATTATATTCAGATTTTGACAGTATAATTTAGATAATGATCTGTTTAAGAGAAGTAGAGAATCACACCACTTGAAGTGATCCATTTCTGCTGTCTTCATGAGTTCTCTGACGGCCAGTGAGTTTTCTCTTCCCTTAATGGACTTAGGACACATTTCTCTTTGTCTAACTTTCCTTTCACAAGACGAAAAAAGTAGACATTGCCGTACCTATCAGAGACAGAAAAAAGAGAAATCTATTACCTGAAATCCCTTCTCCCTTCGCTTCTTCACACTTGGATGGCTTTTCTTAACAACCATGGCTCTCAGTAGAGACTACAGCTCATCCGAGTGAAACAGAGACATAGTTTATAAGGAATTCTCGACAATCTATGCGATTATGCATAACGTTCTTCAAGTTACAGGAGTTGCGGCAGAGCATTTGTGGCTACCCCATACAGTACAATACATATTACGATATGAGGTGGAGCCCAGTGCTAAAACCTCATTAGGCCTCCGCTTCTCTGTTTATGAAAGGAGATCTTCACAGCATCTACCTCGTAGGGTTTTGTGGGGATTAAAATGAATATCGAGGAGGAGGCTGATTGCTGGGTGTTTAGTGAAGCAGACGATAACATGTAGTTAGACACCATCATCACTACTTTTGTTCTCTCAACGTGCTATGGGTAAGAACTAAGTGCCGATATTTCCCCAAACCTACAGTTTACCTTCTCAAATTGTGTCTGGGGTCCTAAACGGAGAGACAGAATTCACAGAGCACAGGGAACCTGACTTGGAACCTGGACCTATTCCTGATATCGGGGAGAAAAATTCCTGTCCCCTCAAGGTCCTTCTGGCTGGACCCAGGATCAAATTGACACGAGCCAGATTCACAGGAGAAAATCCAATTTAACAGTGTACCTACCGGGGGGGGGGGGGCCACACAGACATGGAAATTTCACAGTCAGGGAAAATGAGGCAAGTAAGTCATCCTGAACTAAGGAGAAGGGGTGGGGTTCTGGGACTTCAAAGGGAAAGAATGCAATTCGCGGGAAAATGAAAAAAGAGAAAGCATTTGGTAAACACGTGTTTGCGGGGCCACTCCGGAACCACGGCAAAGAGAGGACTTGGATGGAACTGGCTTTCCCAGGCTCCTCCCCGTCCGCCACACTCACCTCCTTTCGGACGCGATCCGAGGCCATAGCCCTCTTCCTGGAGCAGGTCCTCCATCTAAAAATGTTTTAGGCAGTTGTGGGAGAAGTAAGGAGTTTTTCCTGAATCTGCTGGGGCTGGATGGCTTTTACCTCAAAATAATCTTTATCCCAAGCAGCCCATCTTGGGGCGATCCGCCCTGGGCCCTACACTGTCTACGGGCGGATTTGAGGCTGTCATCGGACCCAGAGGCTTCTGAGGCTCCCTTTCTGCGAGTTCACTGGCATCCTCCTCCACATCTTAATCCCCAGAACTCCCTAACAGCAATGCACTATACACCCACAGAGCTTTTCATGGTTTTCAAGCACGCCACCTTTCTAACATCCCAACGATACATCCGTGTCGACCAAGAAAGAATTCACGGAGACTTTAAGCCAACAGGCATTTACCTTGGCAATGAGCTTTGAGCTTCTGGAGACACAGACTTGGGTAGAAACCCGACCTGCGTCCAAAGGAGGACAAGGGGGGAGGGGCAGGGTTACGCGGGCGAAAAGCTACGAATGTAGGTCTCGCTCAGGTCCTCTGTGCCAAACGGGGACTGCAGCTGAGCTGACAGGGCTTGGGTGGGACAACACACAAATGGGGGATTGAAACTACTCAAGTCTCAGGGGCTCCTTTCCAGGGAAGGAGGCTGCCCACCCAGGTGTCAGGCTGAGGACGGAGTAAAGTCCAGGCTGCGGGCTTGCCACTGGCTGGGGGGGTTTTCAAAAGTTCATGGTTTGTTCGATGAGGATGTGCATAAACTCCTCCCCCGCTTATGGCCTCCTGACCTTATTTGGGGGGGCGGGGCGGGGAGACGCTCTTAGCTGGGCTTGCCTGGTGCATCGTGAAATCTCCTTTCACAGCAGCGGTAGCACTGTTAGAGAAGCACGAGCCCCGGGACGTGGGTGAGCTGACGCTGCCCCTCGGTGACTGAGAACTTGAGCGACGGGACTAACTGTGTCCCACATGCCAACCGTATCCCCCATAACAAGGTCAAAACGGCCTTATTAATATCACGGAGGCAGGCACACAGCTAAGAATCCCCAGATTATTTTTTTATCTTGAAGTTACTGAGTGTTGCTATGGGGCCACAGCCCCCTTGCAGTATCCCTTTGTTGCCTGGCTCCGCCAAAAAAATAAAACGCACGCGTATTCCAACGCTCGCCTTGGGCCTTTGGCCTCGACCCTTTCCCGCTTGTCACCTGCAGATTTTCACCTGCTGGGGACTATCGACATAGACCTGCTTTGGTGCTTCCCGTCTCCTTTACCCACTTGACGTTTCTCGAAGCGGACGATGAGCGGGGGGTAACAGAAGGCTAGAAAGCAAGTGTGGAGTGAATGGATTAGGGAGCGGAGTCAACGAATCCACTCAGAGGAGACACTGCCTCATAAGGAAGAGCTTATATCCGATGGCAAGCCAAGTCCGCGTTCTCCTGGACAGTTAACAGCGTGACAAGCTTCAGGAGGCACATCCTTTCTCTTGGGGAGATGCTGGTGGTTTCCAGCGGCCTCATGAGTCCCTGGAAGGATGACATCTGTGTTCCTATTTAAAACTCAAGGGTATAGCACCTTTTTCTATCTGAGCTGTTAGCTTTTAAAAATACTTAAAAACCAATCAGCAACTAGATTGCATCTGGAGAGCTATTTCAATTATAGAATGGAGGCAGTTCCTCAGCAACCAAAAGCACTTAAGAGCAGCAAAAATTAATGTGCATTTTAATGCTGATTTTCAGAGTATAATACACTTTGTAATTCATTTAAATGTATTCTGTGTGTTCTAACCTAGCTTCAGGCACAGCGGCAGTCCTTGAGACATCGTAAAACTACGTTTTAAAAGTTCTTTTTTTTAATAGAAAAGTATTTAAAAATCTCAGAAAGATAAACCGAGTGAAAACATAATTGGTCAGAATCTGAATACAGATGGGTTCTCCTCCTTGAATAACGCCACTTAGAAGCACTCCCGTCGAATGATACGCAGCCCTTAAAGAGACAACCTGCAGTTCGGGTCATATCAAATAAAAAAATAAATAAAACCCCTCATCTAATTGCCTTTTCTCTTCCCCGCAGGATTTCGGACACAGTCTTTAGACTTTCTCTCTAGAAGCCACACTATTCCTCGGAAGCTACTGAGCCGGCAGATAAATCCAGTAGAATTAATGTCTCCACGGATGGCGTGTTTTAAAACTGAGTTAATCAAACCTAAACGTTTTGCCCCAGAGCAATGGTAAACAGTACATATGTCGGCAGCCCAAAGGAAGGAAAGTCAGCAAAGCAAACAGCTGTTTTTTGCTCTGTGGTTTCTGCTCTCCGCCAGCCCCACGGGGAAATGGATGTGTGAGGGGAAGATGGGAGCCACCGGCAGGGTGGGCGTAGGGGGCGTAGGGGTGGCGGGGGCAGAGCTGCGGGGGAGTGATGTGCCAGCTTGGGTCCCCACTCTGCAGTCTTCAAGGAGAAATTAGGGGAAGGATCAACGGCAAGCAGAGGACATTAGTGGCAGAAGAGCCATGCGCCTCCCCATCCTTCCCTCCTTTCACCCTTTCACACAGCCGGTGGGCTCCCTCGCATCTCCGGAGGAGACACCTGCAGACTCGGAAAGAGCCGCCCCCAGCCCCTGGAAGCGGTATTCCTTGGCTTTGTCCCGCAGCCCTCACAAGACAGAAAGAACGCATCCCCGGGATAATTTCCTACTTTGCGGAGTCCCGGATTCCATATTCTTTGTGTTTCCTTTGCTGGAGCGGCATTATTATCAGGGAAGAGCGAGGAGGGAGGAGCGTCTCTGCCTTTCGCAGAGGCTTAGCTTGGGTGCAACGGACCTTGCACCCAACCCAGACAAAGCTCCTTCCCCAGCCCAGCCAGTGCACTGCCCTTGTCGGCGCTGGTGTTCTGGGTCCCTGGGCAGAGAAGACCAGAAAACCATCCGGCAAGCACCTAGCGAGCACTCACCATGAGTGCATACTGAGGGTGGTAGGGAAGGGATGACGAGGTGAGCCACAACTCACTTTGTTCATCAAAGAGAACAAAGTCCCATGGGTTGGAAAGATCTGGGGACTCCTCACCCAAAAATCAACACTCCCTCCAGCTTCAGAGGAGCGGTTACAGAGTTTAGTTGACTCCAAAGTCTCACTTTGCACCATAGTTTGGAAAATGGGATGAACATCCCACTGGGTTCGCCCGGCCTGTGATCCTGAGAGGGAGGAAACCAACAGCGGGCCTCCCAGGCTGATCCGGGAGAAGGTTTTCTGAGCTCTGGGTTCCCTTTAGTTACCTCTGCAGTCACCAAAGCCTCTACAGCTTGCACGCAGAGCCCTTCCAATGCCAGAGCCCTCAGCCCGGTTTCCAAAGGGCCCCCTGTCCCCAGGCAAGCCTCCTAAGAAAGTCCTGACACCACCACGGCGAGACCTCCGTTTGCAGGCTCTCTCCAAGGAAACCATGGGGTCTGCTTCGGAGCCGCGCACAGGGGCGGCTCCCACTGCAAGCCCCACTGCTATTCCCGACGGGGCTGGGGACAGAGAGAGCTATTTATAAGCATTCTGGTGGCAATTTCCACAACGAGGAGGTGAGGCTGGTGTCTGATGTATGCCTTTCCAGCCAGCTGTCCCTTGTCATTTTACACATGCCGGCGTGACATTTCCCTCCAGCCAATTTAATCCTGAAAAGTTTAGTTTCTTTCACACGTGAATGAAAAGTAAGTCTTTGATTTGAATCTTCCCTCGCCTCTCCTAAAACTGTAATTTCACGGGTTCCACCTAATTTGTACACGCAGATCTCACTCAGCGGCCAGGAGAGCATGTTAACTTGTACGGCTCACTACGCGGAGCTTCTTTCTGGGGGGCGTTGGGGAGAAAGTCATTAAGAATTTGAGGAATCACTGGAATTGGAGTATTTTTTTTTTAAATAACTGTTCCTTTTCCACATATTTCTGAAAGCTAAAAATACGGCACACGCATGTACTTGCAGCTAGTTGAAAGCTAAGCAGATTGAGACGTAGACAAGGGGAGGATAACGTCCAATGACCTAAATGTCTCAAGTTGGGGTGGGGGTATGCCAAGTACCCAACAATGGGAAACAGAGAGTTGCCCGGAAATGAAAACCTGAATCACGGAACGGATGGACCCACGTGTGGACGAGGGCAAGACACAATCTGGACGCTCCAGAAACTTCCACTGTTGTAAATCATAACAAATCTCTGAGACTCTCCAGAGAGGCACAATGAGTCCCAGCCTCCCCCCTCCCACCCCCACCCCCTGCTCGTGGGTCCATTCCCGTGTGACTCTGCCTGCGTTCCCATTCACACTGCCCTCTTGGTGGCCCTGGCAGGGGGTGACTTTGAGGACGTGAAATCACATATCATGGAATGGATGAAGAGATAAATATGAAAGATACTGTAACTGTGAAATTCTTTGAGTTCTTTGAAATAAACCCGCCACCCACGCAACAGAAGTAATATTTTAATTTCAGACCCGAAGGTGGGAGAGACGAGGGGCCAGTGTTAAGGAAAATGTGTCCCAGAATAGAACGCACTTCCCACGTCTCTGCCTTTTAAGTGTGTTCATCCAGTCCTCATTCAATAAATAGGCAAATGGATTAATGCGCGAGCCTTGAGCAAGGGGATAAAAATAGTATTTTGAACTTTTCGGAGAATGGAAGAATTTAAATAGGATGCAACAGTAGCCAAGATGGCAGGGACAAAATTTCTTGATTCAAGTGCTACGAGGTCCCAGATGGTTCTCACGTTTTCTTTGTACTCTCAGTTACTGAGATGGGAGTAAGGGGCCGGTTAAGACAACAGCCACCACAAGACGTGAACCGTCCGAAAGATTCACAAAAACCCTCCGCGGCACCTCCAAAAACACTGTAAAATCCACTTTTTATAAAATTACAAAATATTGCGAGGACACAGAAAAGCAGAGAGAATAAATCTGTTAAATGGAACATTTCAGCAAAGCATCAAGCTCCAGCTTTAACTCTTCCTTCCGAGAAATAACCACATTCATGAAATTGATGTTAATCATTTCTAGGAATTTTTTTAAAACATTGAACTTACTGGCTGGTGTATGTATCCATAAATTATGCAGTGTTCTGCATCTTTCTTAGTTTTTAAATAAATACTACTATGTACTTTACCTATCTTCCCCTAACTTGCTTTTCATTCTTGTGTTTGGGGGATTTGTCCTGGGTTGATTTATGCCACTCAAGCTAATTTATTTTAACTGATGCAGAATATTTATTACACTTTATGAATATGCCATGATTTACATCTCCATTTTCCTGGTGCTGTGTATTTCAGTCACTTTTCATGTATTTATTTATTCTCATGTTCCCAGACAAGGCTTCCCTGAACATTTCTGTTCCTGTTTCCTTGAGCTTTCAAGCAAGAGTAACCCCAGCGCAGTGGTTCTCAATCGTCCCCACACAGTTGAGAACCTTAAGAAAAATATTGCCTCCCCCCCGGCCCCACATCCGAGATTCTGATTTAATTAGTTTAAGGTATTTCTGTATTTTAGTGATAGAAAAGAAAGAAAATAAAGTTATAGATTAGAAAATACTGGGTAGTGATGCAAAATATAAGGGAAATGAAACAGGGTAATCCTCTAGAGTCTGGATCCAGAAGAGTGTCCCATGGATGTGACGCTGAAGTCGAGACAAGGGGCCAGGGAGTCACTGTGTAAGGACCAAAGAGAAGGAGCATGCGCTAGGGGAGCGGATGGACGGCCGGAGTTGGGATGTCTGACACCTGCTCCTAACACCTGTGGGGCTAAGGCAGGAGCACCCCTGCAGGTGTGCATACAAATATTCAAGCCATCAATCAAGCAAACTTGGAAAGAGTTTATGTTCTATATTTCTACTTTAACAACTATACCATCACGGTGACAAAATTAAAAACTAAGAGTAAAGTTACGGTCTCGAGCTGAATAAAGCCATTAAATACCAATGGCAACTGAATTTAATAATTATTCTTAACACACGTGTGGATGTGCTGCAGAGGCACCGGCAACACTCGGAACTGTATTAAAATAGAGACATATATAATTTATGAACGGTTTTCCATTCATTCCATCAAACTTGTCGGGTTGGCTTTATTTCAATGAACTCATTTATGAATTGTTAAAATCAATATTTACAGAATTTGTTTTACTGACAGCAACGATCTCAAGGATGAAAAATAAAACATCTTCTTACTTGAGATGTGTACAACTGAAACACACTTTCTTTAAAAAACATAGAGTAAAATGTAAAAAATGTTACAAATTCACATTGGCTTTATATATTTTCCAAAGGGTGATTTTCCTTCTAAAGTACATGTTATGAGTAATCAGTATCAAAATATTCATTCAAAAAAGTAAAAGAGGGGTGCCTGGGTGGCTCAGTGGGTTAAGTCGCTGCCTTCGGCTCAGGTCATGATCTCAGGGTCCTGGGATCGAGTCCCGCATCAGGCTCTCTGCTCAGCGAAGAGCCTGCTTCCCTCTCTCTCTGCCTACTTGTGAATTCTCTCTCTGTGTGTCACATAAATAAATAAAATCTTTAAAAAAAATAAAAGATATGTGCTCAGAATTATGTTACAATGAAGTTTTGAAATTTCAACTTTAGGAAATTTAAATGAATCTTAGTAAACATTTTTACACAAATGAAACTACTGGCAGTTCAAGACTTGGACCTACAGCTAGTTTGTAAGATAGGATTTTGTATCCCCTTACGTGTGAAGTCTAAACCCCGTTGCTTTTAAATGTGTGGTTTATTCAGGTATGCTAAGCCCATCAGATCAGGAGATAATGGCCATTGAGAGATGACTCGTCAGATCCCCAGATCCCAGTATAAGGGGTACCCCATGCCACACGGGGCCACGTGGGGAAACACGAGGTCAGTCAGGATCCTGAGGGAGGAGGGGAAAAATGTGAGCAACAGCCTTTATTTTGGTTTCCATGAGGCAGGGCAAGTTTTACCAGAGCAAATATGATTTAACAACAACAAAAAGCCAAATGAAATAAAAAAATTAAAAGCTCAACTTGTTTATTTAGAACTCGAATAAAATAAATAATGCTGCTCTGAGACACAATTATATAATTAAGTGGGGAAAAAAAAATCTGTCCCAACATCAAAACCTCTTCAGGTGGTGGGCTTCTAAGAGCATCTACAGACAACAGTGTCTAAAACAAGAACAAGCATTTCCAAATGTGAGTCGGACCAGAAGCACTTTGCCCAGAATGCTGACAACAAGGCTGAGCACTTGTCAGCCAAGTTGCTAGAAAATAGATTATTTATGTTGTTTCCTCTTATAACTGATGAGAACACAGGTAACATCTCCCAGTTAATGGTATTTCTTCACGTTTTCAGGGAGTCTGCTTCTCCCTTGCCTGATGCTCCCCCTGCTTGTGTGCTCTCTCTCGCACTGACAAATAAGTAAATAAAATCTTAAAAAAAAAAACAAAACAAAACTTTCGGACATAGTCTATCATGCCTATGAGAGCTACACGTATCAGGACAGGACATGATTTAGTGTGTTGAGCTAAGTTTTGAAAATATTAATGTGCACTCGTCCAAATGAGTAAGCCCGACTACAGACAGGTCTTTTGGGATGGTCACAGTACTTCAATCCAAGATGGTAACAGTTTGCAAGGGCCCAGCATTTAGACTTCTGTTAACTCATTCACCAGGGAGAAGTAAAACTGCTCAAATGTAACAATGTAACGCTGTCTGCCCCCCTGGCCCAAAGCGTGGACACTTTATGGCGGCTCAACTACGCATGGCAGAGCCCCAGAATGGGGATCTCAGAGGAACTGGTTTTTGTCCTGGGGACAAAGAGATTTTTATTAATTTGGGGGAAAAACAGACATGCTAATGCAGTCCAAAGGAAAACATCACTGCATTTCACCAGCAAGGGACCAAGACGGATGTAACCTTTCAGCTGACACTGACCCATCCCCGAAACTTTGGACTCTACGAAGTTGTTCATGTGTAACTTTGTAAGGAGTGACAGATCTCAGTGTCCTTCCCTGAAATCCATCTACTGCAATGAAAGCGAAACATTTCCAACAGTACAGATTTGAAGAATTGAATGAGAAAGAAATCCTCGAGTTTTAAGTCTATGAGATGACTGTGGGAACCAGGGGTGCTCTGGTTCACAACTCATCGTTTGGATAAAAGCTACGAATGGACACTGTGGCAAACACATTACAATGGAAGCAAACACAATGGTGTGAGAAGAACAGAATGTCCCAAACAGGGGCGCCTGGGTGGCTCAGCAGATTAAGTGTCTGCCTTCTGCTCAGGTCAAGATCCCAGGGTCCTGAGACGGGACTCCCTGCTCAGTGGGGAGTCTGCCTCTCCCTCTGCCCGTAACCCCCTCTTGCTCTCCCTCTTTCTCTCAAGTAAATAAATAAAACTTAAAAAAAAAAAAAAAAGGTCACAACGTTTATCAGTATCCCCCTTAAAAAAAAAAAAAAAAAAAAAAAAAATTCACAGTGCATGAATCTATCCACATTTAGAACCCCTGCATTTGTGAACAGCTGTTTTTCACTATGAAACTGAATAAACTCAGGCACCACCTGTAAAAGGGCTTTAGGTTGAGCACAGCACGCAAGATTTGACGTTGTCATCTCTGCACCAAAAAAACCCAACAAAACCTGTTCTACCCCAAAGCATAATGATTTACTAAATAAAAACATGGGATAAAATATGAATTTTAAAGTGTAATGAATGACTTACTAAATTTTTCAATTTCGTTTTGAGAATGTAATCTCTGCTCTCACACCTGTTTCTACTTTGACCTTACAACAACCCATCTGGGGAAAGAAAGACCAACCATTTCTGGGAGTTGATTTCTCTTATACTCACTCCGTCTCCCTGGTTTATTCCTCCTTTCCAGGCCCTGCGGACACCTACGTCTGAGATATCAGCACCAGCCCGTGAGTCTCTCATGGACAGATGCTCTCGTGGCGTGACGCATGCAGCTTGTCCCATTTATCCGTCTACGACTCATCGATGACTGAACAAATGCATCTTGCTGCGCCTTCCATCGACATGGCAAGGCAGCTGGCTCGCGCTGTAGTTACAAAAGCAGTTAAGACCGTTCCTGCAAGGCTCTGGTTGGACACAGAGGAAGTCTTCGCTAAATGTTTGAATTGCCTCAGTGGGCTGCCCGAGTCCCACCATGGAAACCAAGTCCCGAGTTACATGATCTCTGGCCCCCCAAGACGTTAGTTGCAATGTAGAAGGCAACATAACAGCTTATAAAATCCATCCCCAAGAGAAAAATTAGTCCCGTCTGCAGGGTTTGATTTGTGAAAGCATCTGGCACAATGGGAAGCATCAAGTTGTGCGTGCAGGGTGACTAAAATTTAAGCCCCTGAAGCTAATTAGTAAATTAGCACAGAGGCTCATTCACCTGAGCCCCCTTGCAAGGCCTTTCCTGTTTTGCTGCAAAAAGTGAGGTTCTCCTAGGAGACGCAATGGAAACATACGTCTGAACAAGCACGGCTCTGTCTCCACAGACTGTGAATTTATTTCTTTGTTATCACATTTGAAATCCAAAGGATTGTGCTTCTCGTCCTGGGGCATTTAGGTCCGCACAGTTAATGCGGGATATGGAGGTACATCCCCCCCGCCCCCCGCATAAACTTTTCCTTAGGTTAATTGTCTCATAAGACACAGCTGGGCTGATATCACAGGACCTGGAACCGAGGCTCCTTGCCGAGTTAGGGCACCGGGCTAGATTTAAAGGCACAGGAGAGAATTAGAGATGGCCTCCAGGGTTTTGAGGTTGAAATAGCAGATATAGAAAATAAATGTAAAACACTCTCACAGCCCCATTTTAAGAAATATTCAATTTCTTATCTTTAATTAGCACAGAAGTAGATTCTTTCTTCCATAACTTTTTAGTTATTTGATAAAATTGTCTTTCTTCCACTATGTTAATCGATGTACCCCGGATGAATTCTAATAGAATTCAATGCTATTTTAATAGCATTTGATTGAGTGCCCATCCCATGCAAGGTCCTGTAGGCAGGCCGCTCAAGAGGCAAGAGAGCACCTCAAAAGGTTTTCCATCAAAGGCAGAATGAAGAATGAAAATAGAATTTATTGAGGAGGAAAGATGAGCTACAAAATACAGGCAATTCGATCAGCGCGTTCAAAGGAACAAAAGAATGAAACATCATGGTGGGCAAAAAGGAAACTCAAATTGTTTGGGGCCTGGGAGAGCAGGGAAAGGGGAGACTCGGGAGCTGGGACTTCACCCAGTGGGACTGGAGTCCAGTCGCCTTGCAAGGGAGGGCTTTGAATTTTTTTTTTAAGTTATTTTTGGTTTAAGTTACTTTGGTGATTTGGGTTCATTAGGTGTGGAAAGGGGGTCCCTAAATCTTTATTTTTTTGAAATCCTTTCCATGTTTCCGTTCAAGATGGCGGGTTGAGCTCCAAACTTTGCCTTTCTTCTCTTCTTCCCCAAGCCCTGTTGAAATTACAGCAAAAAAAGACCAAGACGGATTACCCATAACAGCGAAGAAAATAGAAAAATTGCAAAGGGGCTGGAGCAGGTAATCCAGAGCTTGAAGTTAGAGACAGAATGGAAGCATAATGGACGCTAAACCCAGTGGGGGGAGCTGCGGCCCTCCATCGCAGGAGAAGGCTGTTAAAAAAGCCACAATTTCTGGCAGAGTCCCAGAGAGGCTTCAAAATAGGTGTAAGCAGGAGTGGGTCATGTAAAATGTCACAAAAAAATAAGATGATGAGGAGAGTGTCTAGGGAACCCAGCAGCCTGCACATCCAACTCGAGAAGAGTAACTGGGAGGCTGTTTTTACAATGTGTAACAGATGCATTTTGAAAAAAAAGTATTTGAGAAATCCAAGAGATGTGACTTCTAGCCTGATTTACTCCTCCCCCAACTGGGAGAGTAAAACCCGCAGAAAAGAAGCCCTCCCTAAAATTCCCCTGGGAGCTGGGAAGAAAGGCAAAGATTGAAGCTCAACTGCCATCTCTGAAAAGAAACCTGGAAAGAATTTCAGAAAATAAAGATTTGGGGGCCCCATTTCCACACCTAAGGCTAGGGGCATCCCCCCATCTCTCTACTGGCACCTGACCCAGACCTCACCGAGGACGGAAGGAAATGAGAGCGCTGTAGTATATGCCACAGGGTACTAATAACGCGTGGTTTTCATGGTTGTTTCTATTAATGTAACAGGCTGCCAGGAGATCCTCAAGGTCGAGCCCCCAAAGTACCCCTCCAGGTCTGAGGGTTCCCTTTTTAGACAGAGGCACCGGGACCTGAAATTTCTCTTTGAATTACATCTCTCGGGAAAGGAGGCATTCTCTGATAGAGCGGCAAAGAAGGACCAAGAGTGATTTTCTTTTCTTTTCTTTTTAATTTTTATTTATTCATTTGAGAGAGTGAGAGAGAGAGAGAGCGCGCGCAAGCAGGGGGAGCAGCAGACAGAGGCAGAGGGCGAAGCAGACTCTCCACAGAGCAGGGAGCCCCATGCAGGGCTCCATCCCAGGACCCTGGCATCATGACCAGAGCCTCAAGCAGTCGCTTAACTGACTGAGCGACGCAGGCACCCTGATTTTCTTTTATTATTCTTGTTTTTTCACTGGAGAAGGGAAACAGCCAGCATCTGTCGGCTGGGCTTGGTGCGACAAGAATCCCACACTAGATCTTGCTCCAAAGGACAAGGGTGGCCAGGAGTCCACAGTTCAATGTCCTCAGAGAATCTAATCCCTGGTGGGAAATTCAGCAGCAAGGAAACCCACCCCAAGGGCAAGTTTTGGAAACGGGCGTGAAACAGCCTCACATTTCCAAGGCCACAGGCTGTTTTCAGAGCTCCCACCAAACGGACAGAGATTCACCAACCCCGACAAGAGGACTGTAGGGACAGACAAGGACCAGGCAGAAGCCCGGCCGTCTAAACTGTGCGAAGACACACGCAAGATGCAGAATGGTTCAGGGACAGAGCCGCACATCTACACACACAAGGCAACTCGCTGTTTCCTTCGGCATCACGACCCCGGTCCCCCCCAGACTCCACTGGATTTCAGGTTCCAGTCTGGAAAACCTGAGCCTGCTTTGAACAGAGTAAGTTTAAACAATCTCACTGAACCCACGGCTTGAAGGTCCTCTGGGATTTCAGGTGAGCGAGCTGAAGGAAAGAAAGAACTCTTATTCCCTAGTACTGAGAAACGAAGTCGCTTTTTGAGGGAAGGGGTCTCTATTATTTTTCACGTTAAAAAAAAATTTAATGTAGTGGCGTGCAATGTTCTTTGCTCTGCAGAGAAGTTGTGTGGCTGATTTTCAGGGAACAGCTCCCTGGGACTTTCGGTTCTTTCTTCCCACCCAGCCAGCCTTTGGCCAAGCTACGAGGGTGTTCAAACACTGGGCGGGGATGAGGCAAACCTGTGGAGAAGGGCCTGGGGGAGAGCTGAATAGTCCCTCTGCATGCGTCTCTAGTGAGTTTAATTCTGGTAGGTTCTGACCTCTTCTCCAGCTTTTTGAACAGAAACATCTCCTGCTCACAAACTTGGCTTTGTTTATCAATGAATGAGCCACTTTGCAGCCTACAGTCCACATAGGGAGCTGCCTGGAGCCCGGGACAGCCGGGGAGAGCACATTTGCACAACCTCCCCTCCCACCCCGTCCTCCACAATGGGGCCAATGAAAACACCTCTTACCTTCCCAGCTCCCATCTTGGGCCGTCCAGTAAAAACAATTGGTTGTTTGAAAGACTCCTCTTCTCCATTTTGATCTGTAAGGACATCCGGCCTGCTTCCCTTTTTTTTTTTTTTTTTTTTTTTTTTTTGTTTCCCCATTTAAATACCCATTTTCTCTCTCTGGCCTGACTCCCCCGTGGCCTTGCAACAATTCTACCTGAATACGTCCTTCGCTTTGGAACCCGCCAGGCACACAGATGTTAGCTCTAATGTCTGTTCACAGAAGTCGGCTCTACAATTTAAAACACAATAGAATCTCTCTGCGGGGTGAGATCACAGGTATCAAGTAGCCCTTTTAGGAACATGGGAGAAATAATGGAATCTTCACTTCCTTTCTGAGGTGGCTACAATTGTAGTTACAGGAATGGGGTTTCTCAATGCGTTCTTAATTTGAACGGGCTGTTTATGTCCTGTTTCCAGGAGGCACACCTAGGTATGAAGTCCGCTAACCTCAGCAGAGCTGGGCTCAATGAGTTCCTTTCTTGGCCCTAAATGTGTTTCCTGCGACTACCTCTCCGTCTGCTTACAGCAACAGTGTGAGCAGTAAGAACTCATGTTGGCGTGAAATAAAGTGGACCCTAGCTATCTCCATGACCTCAAGCAGAGACTGGTGACTCGGTTCTAGAGCTAGATGGGCACCTTCTGGAAGCGTGGGTAGGGGCCTCTCCGGAAGGAGTGCCCACACACACCTGCAGGATGCCAGGGCGATAGCAGATCTGTACCTACGTGTTTGTCCTGCCAGATGCTCCAGGCTCGGGGCCCACATCTGTGAGGCCACAAGCTTCTGGGTAATTTCAGAAGGTTGTGTGCAATTGGCTGCCAACATTGCCCCTTCTCAGCTGTTCACCTGTTGAGAGCTCCAATGGGAGGAAATGGCACAAGAGGTATCCCTTCACCTGCTCAAAGACATTTCCATCAGAAATCACTCTTCCTAATAGGAGAAGGAGGTCGTAAAGCCAACTCAATAAAACAGGCATGCTGAACAATATCAAACCAGATAGGAAGAAAAGCCAGAAACCAGGGGTTGCCTGGTAGTCTAGAAGCTGGAAGACCATATCAATGAAGACACTGATGTCAAAATGTGGGAGTATATAAGAAGCCAGCAGATACAAAAGTAAAGGGATGGTTTAAAAATTACCTGCATGTCCTTTGACACTCTTCCCACTGGAGGGGAAGTGTAATTTCCTTCTTCGTGAATACGGATCAGCCTCAGTGACTTGCTCGTGATGAAGAAAATGCACAGAAGTGATCATTCCGTGACTTCCGTGGCTGGGTTTCTGCTGTCTCTCTTGGGACACGTATCCTGGGAGCCCTGGGCCACCATATGAGAAATCAGAGACCACATGGATGTAGCTATAGCTGGGGGACCCTCAGTTTCTAGAGTCTTCCCAGCCCAGGTGCCAGGCACCAGAACAAGACTTCTTTAGATGAGTCCTGCCACGGCTTCAAAAGGCTGAAACCTAAAGTTGAACATACTATCCCCCAGCCCAGCCCCGCCCAGGAGATAGTTTCCTTAGAAACATATTTTTTGTTGTTTCAAGCCACTGAGCATTGCCGTGGGAAGTCCACCGTCCCTGTACTAGACCTCCAGGGAGTGCGATTAAATCAGCAAAGGTGCAGGAAAATGTTGGGAGGACAAATCCTGATTCAAGATGATTTGGTTTTTTGTAGAGGTTCTGACATACTTTCACAGCTGACAGCAAGACTGTGAAAAAAGTCATGACATTGCTTGCCCCTCTTTTTATTTTCTCAGTAATTTAAATATTACTAGAACTTCAGAGAGTAACGTATAAAATGACCAGTGCTCCCAGCACCTGGAACTGAGAGATCATGTTTCTTGCCCTTTTCCTGAATTTTGGCTGCCCTACTTTTATTCCCTTCCGGGTTGACCTCTTGACTCTCGGTTTTCTCCCTAGACTGTAGGGTTCCCAAACGCTGCATCGCATTCATCTGGACCCAGATTATGCACCAGGATGAGGACATGGGAACTTTGTTTCAAGGGCTGACCTGACAGATGTGCCTAGATGCTCCCAGCTTGGACTGGCCTCTCTACCCCAACCCTGGACCGTCTCTGATGCCCTCACTGGGCCCCAGCTTCTCAAACTCTACCCTGCATCAGAACCACCTGGAAATTCTGCTTGAAAACAGTCCTGGGACCCAGTCCCCAAAACATAGAGTCTATGGTTGTGTGAGGCGGAGCCCAAGAAGTTACATTCTAGCAAGCTCCCAGGTGCTGCTGAAGCTATTCCAAACCTTGTTACTTTTTTCCCAGCCCAGGCTTCTCACCTGATCCTGAATTGTCCAAGACCCAGAAGTCATTCTTCTTGGAAAATTCAGCTGGATCTACGTATCCAACAATCTGCTGCAAGTTAGCTCCAATCGTGCTGAGGCTCTTGGAACACCAGCAATGGCATCTTCCATAGGAAGCCTCCCGCTGGCCTTGAGGGACTCTATTCTCAGTACTGTGCGTACTTGCGGGCTCCCTGTGCCCACCCAAACCTGACCATTCACCATCCACGCGTTCATCAAGTCATTGAGGCAAGAAAGGATATCGTGTACTCTTTCCTGCCTCTACGACTTGACTCACACACTCCCTTTCTGGCCATCTCTGCCAAAGAAACCGGATATGACCAATTTCCCAAGGAGCAGCATGAATGTCACATGCTCTTCCTAATCCACGACATCCCAATGACCATCCCCGCCGCCCCCCTCTGGAATCATGGCTCCTTTTTTGTAGGTCTCCAAAATCATCTACACAGTTGGTCATTCATTTTGGTTATAGGAAGACACTACCTCCATGTTTCACACATTTCTGAAAACACATTTGAAAGCAAAATTAGAAGGGAATGGAGTTCTCCAAAAGCTAAATAATAGCAACATTTCTTAATGACACCTTGCACCACTTAGATACATCCCATCATCTGTGTTTTTCCAGAATTTTGTCTTTTTTTTTTCTCTTACTTCCCCAACACTATAGACCAAGTTGACATCATTAAGTATCTATTTGTGTCTTAAGATTAGCCACTTCGGGGGGCACCTGGGTGGCTCAGTGGGTTAAAGCCTCTGCCTTCAGCTCAGGTCATGATCCCAGGGTCCTGGGGTCAAGCCCCACATCGGGCTCTCTGCTCAGCAGGGAGCCTGCTTCCTCCTCTCTCTCTCTGCCTGCCTCTCTGCCTACTTGTGATCTCTATCAAATAAATAAATAAAATTAAAAAGAAGAAGATTAGCCACTTCGGGCACACTTCGGGATTTGTAACCTTGACTCAGTCGAGGAGATGAGAGCAAACATTCTTTTCTTGTTTCCAGAAGTTAGCACTGCCAGTTTTTGGTCTTTCATGCATTTTTATAAAATCGTTTTTCGAAGCCTTGTAAAATCTCTTAAATGGGTACACAAAATGGCAGTAAGTACTGGCAAATTTCAGGAGGCTACTAAAATCACAGTTTTGGTTCACAATAGGAGGAGGAGGTCAATGTATGCTGTAGGGAGTAAGAGTCATACAGAAGTTAAATATGGAGTAGTGGCCTGTCCTCCCCCAGGACTATTCTAGGGAAGCGGAAGCAGAACCAATGGGAAACAGACCGACTAAAGTCACTCTTGATTATCAGCAAACCATGTGGCAGTGGAAGTGGCTGCTCAGACTCCCTTCCAGGAGAGACTCCCTGCGGCATGTGGTCAGGGAGGGCCCCAGCACCCGCTCCTTCAGGGTTAGCCTCCCCTGCACTGAGTGCCTCAGCCTGAGGGCACCCCCTTCTGGGGACACCTGCATCTGATGACTGAGTGGGTACACCAGGGAGAATGGACTTTCCATTCCTGCCCCACTCTACTTCCTCTGTCCCTTCCTCCTCTCCCATCTCCCCCTGGCAAGTGCTGACCCTAACAAGCATTTTGCACCCCAAACTCGGTCTTAGCATCAACCCCTGGGGGAAAAAAATCAGTAATTTCAACAGTCCCTAGCATTGCAATAAAAGCAGTTGGAATTTGCTCCGCATTCACCAACTCCAGCTGGAGATGGTGGGGTGGGAAGAGGGGCTCTGATTCTCAGGTTCCCTTTCTCTCTACAACAATGGTTCTCAACCCTTTTGTGTGCTCAGTGCCCTTCTGAATCCAGTCTTTCTGGCAGCTCGCTTGAAGAGCTTAAATGGTATCCGTGGTCCGCACGGCAGTATTCTCCGAGTAAAACTGCCTGTTGCTCTAAATGCTCTCTAATGGTGGCTTCACGGGTCATTTGACAATGATCCACAGTAAGAAATACATTTTACATCATGTCCCAGTAGACTCATAGGTTTACAGGTGTGTGCACGATGGAAACAAAAGTCTTATGTAAGAGTTCCATAAAAGCACTCTGATACTTTCTGTTTGCTTTTATTAATGCTGGTCGTGATCCACTAAACTGATTCCATAACTTGCCAGGGTCGTGTTTTGTGCACTGAAAACCCCCTCTGTTTCCTACTTACAAGGCAAAACTTGTTGCGTATTATGGAAACACACGATGGGTACTCTACCCAGTGTCTGTCAAAGTTTTCAACCACAACTTAGAGTCAAGAACACAGGAGCCTCTGTGCACAAAGCTTCATGAAACCGTAGCTCCTTTCCATATGGAATATACTCTGATATCTGCTATTTTAGTTTATTTCATTTTTTGAGTAGTTAGAATGCAACCAACTGATGTCACAATCCCCACGTTGAAAAATACCATTCTAACGGGAACAGAAGGATTCGAGGCTCCCCCTGAGAGGCAGGCTGGTAACTGCAGGTCCTCTCTGTCCTAATGAAAGCTTCTTCCATTGATCACTCTGTGGCATCCTGACCTTGGAGGGCAAACTGGGGCGATAGGAAAAGGATAAGAGCACCCAGCCCGTGAGCACGGATGTGACAAACAGCAGCGCAGACACACGTGCACACATGGAGCCGGGCGTCCGCCCCCCGGCTGAGCGTGTGCTGTAGATGTGGTCACCTCAAGATGTGATCGCTTGATCTGACTTCTGCTATCTGTCCCTCCTGCAGACCCCATACCCGCCCACACATGACAGGGTTTACACAAGGCATCAGGTCTGCGTTGCTCTTAAAAGTGCATTTACATTTGTGAGTAACTTCACCTGCCAATCTTGCTCCAGGGCAGGAAGACCCCAGCCTTTTTATAAATACTGATCCCTACACTCCTGACGTAGACCAGATCTGTCTTCCCCAATGGTCTCAAAAGCAAAATATTCTGGGATACTTGGGTGGCCCAGCTGGTTAAGCAACAGGGTCTTGATTTCAGCTCAGGTCCTGATTTTAGGGCTGTGGGATCAAGCCCCTCATCGGGCTACACACTCAGCAAGGGAGTCTGCTTGAGATTCCCTTTCTCCCCGCCCCTCCCCCCACTTGCCGTCTAAATAAATAAATAAATAAATAAAATCTTCTTAAAAAGGTAAAATATTTTGGCTTTCTTTCTGATCCAGTGCCAGAATCCACTGATCTACTATTTTTCTTTATGACTGCTTTTCTCAAAAACGTATGATTTTTCACTTGGACACACCAGCCATATTCCTCTATGTGCCCTATTGTTCCCTGAGCTCTAATAGTGAGTAAAATTCCGATATAAGTTCAACAACAAAGACTAGTCACCAGAGTTTGGATTTCCTATTTTTTTTAAAAAGAGTTATTTATTTTTATTTTGAGAGAGAGAGAGAGAGAGAGCGCACATCTGTGAGCAGAGGAGGAGCGGAGGAAGAGGGAGAGAGAATTCCAAGCAGATTTGTGCTGAGCACAGAGCCTGATGAGGGGCTCAATCTCAAGATCCTGAGATCATGACCTGAGCTGAAATCAAGAGTCCGATTGGACTCAATCAGCCAACCGAGCCACCCAAGCACCCAATTTTTAAAAACGATTTATTTACTTTTATTTTGAGTGAAAGAGAGAGAGAACAGGGAAGGGGAAGAGGAAGGAGTTTGAACTTTCAAAGGTTCATGAGAGTCAGTGTCCCATAGCTGGGATGAAAGTTGGTATTTACAATACCCTCTGCTTTCTAGAGGGGATGCAGCACAAGGAACACACTGTTGACTAAGCGAGGTGGTAAGTATGAGGCTGCGAGTAGGAGAAGCAGAAGCAGCTAAATTATTCTACTAAGAAAAGGAATAAGGGAACGTGTGATCCAAGAGGGAGTTAGAGCTATAACAGCTCCTAAAAAAGGTTGCTCGAGAGAGGACTTGTGGAAGAAAAGATTCTAAGCCAAGAAAAGGCAAAGAAGTTCTTTAGGTAATTTTAGGAAGCTTCTTGTGTGATGTATTCTTGGGTTCCAATTTCTTGAAAGCATTAGTAAAGTCAGCACTGCTTGTCCATGCTCACAGGACCCGATTTGGGGGTTGGCTGGGATGCGGAGAAACCTTGAGTTTCATCTCAGCGCGGGCACCGAGGGCAGGGTTGGGTTCCACAGAAGATGGGATCGTAAATGGCCAATGAAAATCTGAAGAATGAAATACGACAGAATTCCGGTCCATCAGGAGCATGGAAAGGAGAAACTGGAGCAGGACATGGATGCAGATATGTTTTTTTCTCTTTTTTTCCCCTGGGATCATGGGTGAACTGGTTTTGAACAAATGTTCAGCTGTCACAGCCCCACTGTGGGAGCGGCATTCGAAGCCCGTTGTTCCCGGCTCCAACATGCAAATGACTTTAGATGGCTTGCTAGAGAGAGGAAGGGAAGGGGGGCAGAGAATGTCAATGAAATTTATTCTCTTAGCTTGCATTTTGGTGAGACTATGTACATTCATGCCACATCTGCTGAGAAAAATCCACCAGAGATTTTCAGTGATTCAAAGTGATGATAGGACTCATGTTTTCATTTCCTCCCAGCTGCAGGGAAGGGGCCCTGCCACTAGGAGAAAAATCAGTGACCTCCCTTGGCTGCCTGGTGACCTAGCTCTAGTTTACTAAGAGCTCAGGATAAAAACCACACCTCCAGGCACCATGCCTTGGAGCAACGCCTGTGTGCTAGCAGCCTCCTAAGTGAAGTTAGAGAGGTCAGCTCAGGTCCCTCTGCTACCACCGACTGACTCTACGTCCCCCAAGAAATCACTTCCTCTCCTGCTGGCGCCAGTCTCCGACCTTAACACCAAGACAATAATCTCTCGCCCTCCCTTCTTCCTTGGAGGAAAAACCATCAGCCTCTTTTCCAGGTTAGTTCTTCCACAGTGTCCCTGGACACCTTCGTCAAACTCTTGGCCCTGGAGTTTCTCAGGTGCCGTCCTCTAGAACTCTGGCACCATGTGATGCTCCAACACATGGTCCGCGTGATCTCCAGCCACCCAGCCTCCCGTTTCTCCACCGGCTCCGCTGCCTGGCGGAGGGGCTGTTTTCTTTGCTGGCTCCTCTTCCTCAGCCTGACCACAGACTTTGGAAGTCCTAAATACTCTGTGCTGGATGTCTCTTTTCCTTTTCCTGGGTTCTGACCTTTCCTCCTGCTATGGCTCTATCTCCTCAAACCGGAAAGCCCTCAAGTTCTCCAGGCCGGAGCGAAGACGGCATCGTCATCAGCTGTGAAGGTTAGTTCTGTCGTTCTGTGGTCCCCGTGAACTTGGTATGCCTCCTGCATGACCATGAGTACCCCGGACTGCAAACAGATCACTTCTCCCCTCTCCATCCCCACCAAGGACATCTTCCCGTTCGAGTCACAGGTGGCCAGAAGTCACCAAATCCATCACATTCTTCATTTAACTTACACCCCCGCCCCAACCCCAGGCATGCCTGCTTTCTCTTTTGATTGCTACCTGGGCCCTCTGCTTCACCTGTTAGGTCATTCATCCCAAAACTCTCTTGCTTTAAACATCATGGTGTAAGGACCCCTGGATGAAGCAGGTGTGCTCATAACAGTAATACTCAGTGTACAGTACCCTGAAAGGAGAGAAGGAAGCGGGCTAAGCCCCTCTGGCTTGGGACAAAAAAGATAAAGATACAAAGATAATCACCCAGACCCAGAGTTTTCCATCACTAACGCACCCCATGCCTTTTCTGGAAAGTACTCTGAGTCTATGACGGTTGTGTCCGTGCTTGAGAACACAAGTCAGCTCTCATCTCCCTTCCCGGGTTCTTCCCCTGTTACTTCACACCCCATCTGAACTCCAGCACTTTCTTGACATGATCAAATACGGCCTGACATTAACGCTGGATTATTTCAGCGTGGCGTGTCTCTGATCACTGCAGGCGGAGAGGAAAGCTTTCCTCCCCTGTGTTCCAGGAAAGTATAAGGTGGCACAACCAAATTTTAAATGATTGGGAGCAGGACTCATATCTTATAATGCTCTCATAGTTCCGCAGTCCTAGTAAAGAGCCACGCAAACAATAGGTAAGTAAAGGTATTTATTCGATATTTCTTAAGCAGCTTTGTCCTGGATACCGTTCTAGGAAATGGGATATAACTGAGCAAAATAGACCAAACCCCTGTCTTCATGGGGTTAGTGTTTCAGTGGGGGCTGGGGCAGGGAACAAAAGGGGAGCCGCAGAAATAGATCAGAATATACTGTAAAATGCTACATTATTATCATCCATATTTAAGTGTATATTTATTTTTATTATAACAGTAAAGACAAACAGAATACACACAGAATTAATTACGTGGTATGCGAGAGGTCGATCAATGTTGCAGAGAAAGGGAAAGCCTGGAAGGGAGAAAGAAAATACTAGCTGCAGGGCAGAGAATGACTTTAAATCAGGCTGGCAGAGAGGGCCTCCCTGAAGAAGTAACCTCTGGGCAATCTCCAGAAAGAGACAAGGGAACAAGGCTATGGCTCGTTGGAGGAGGCCATGGGAAGAGCAAGTGCAAAAGTGCAAGGACGTGTCTAGAATATTCTAGAAAGTGCAAAGAAGTCACTTAGACTGGGGTGAAATGTATGTACGTGTGCAGGGGGGTAACGGGAGACAGGGTCAGAGAGGGAAGCAGGTCCGGAGGGCGTGGGACCTCACTGGCCAGGACACACGCTGTTACTCCCGAGTGAGATGAGAAATTACTGGGGGGGTTTTCACGGGAGCGGAAACCGCGCCTGCTCACTCTGGCCACTGTCCCATCAGAACCTGTGGCTGTGAGGGGTCAAGCATGGAGACTAGTCATGAAACACAGTGGTCCGAGGGGAGGGGGAAAGTGGCTTCCCCCAAGTTGGTTGTAGAGATGAAGAGATCGGGTTAGATTCTGGGCACATTTTGAAAGGTGAGGCCAGTGTACCTTGTTTATGGCCTGACTGTGGACTGGGAGAAAAGCAGATCCAAGGCTGTCTCCAGGGAGTTTGACCCGGACTAATGGAGGAACAGGATTGCTCTTAACTGGGTCAGTGAAGACTACCGGTATCTCAGGGGAAAGACTGTGTATTAATCAGCATTCTCTGGAGAAACAGAGCCCAAAAAAATGCACATGCACACACGCACACACACGAAGAGTTATCTTAAGGAATTGGCTCGCAGGATTACGGAGATGGAGAAGTCCAGAATCTGCAGAGAGGGTCAGCAGGCTGGAGACCCAGGTCACTAGGCTGGACACCCAGTGTGAAGGCTGTTTGGTGCGGATTCCCTCCCGCTAGAGGATGGTCATTCTTCTACTCTTTTCAGGCCTTCCACTGACTGAGCCCCACCCACGCTACGGAGAGCTACCTGCTTTACTCAAAGTCCACTGAGCTAAAGGTCAGTCTCACCCAAAGACACCGCCCAGAAGCACCCAGAATGTTTAACCACACATCTTGGCACCAAGGCCCAGCCAAGTTGATATTTAAAATTAACCATCACATTTGCACCTCCGGCTTTGGAAATGTTACGTCTGAGATGTGTTGAATGTAATAAAGTGGAGATGGTGGGTGGTGAGTTGGGTCATCGAGTGTTGAGGGCCAGAGAGGCTCAGGCTGGAGGTACAGGCGGGTGAGTCATCAGTAAAGGGACTTTCAAGCCAACCCGGAGGAGACCACCGGAAGAAGCCCAGCCGTGAGCTTGGGGTGTTTCAATGTGAAGAGTTTGGAAAGATGAGTAGCAGCCAGCAGAGGAGATTAAAAGACGCACCCAAGGAGCTCCAAGGAATAAATACAGAGGAGAACACCCACATTACGTCCTGAGTCCCGTGCAAGTGTCAGATACATTGACTGCCTCAGTAAGGGGATGGCGGCAAGGTAGAATTCAATTCTGTGTTTAATAGATAGCGTCCCATTTAATCATGACATCACGAAAGGGGAAAATCCATTTTAAAAAGAACGGTCATGGTATTATGCGGAAGGCAGGGATCCAAGGGCAGCGGTACCCGTTTCACAACTTGTGGAGAGAATTATCACTTGCCCTTTAGAAAATAAAACCATAAAAGGTTCAGGTCCCTAACCTGGAAAAGCAAGTAGAATTAACTCATTTCAATGAGCTTTATTTCCCTAGCACAATCAACTCACTTCCTAAAGAACCTCTAAATGTCATTTTTCTCCCCAGACAAATGTGTCTTTAGATCCCCATTTCCGCTTGCTGCCTGAGCCCTTTCTGAGATCAAGCATCCGCAGTGAGATGCTGCGTTCCAAATCTAGCACCTCCTGCGCTAAGCTTCCCTCCTTTCTTTGGCACCCATAAAGGGTAATAAAGCTCTGGGAATAGGCTCTCTAAAGCAACCTGCCGCGTTGCTCCCTCCTCTGTGGGCGATGAGGAAATACCTTCTCCTGTCCATAATTCTGAGAGCACAGACCTGATCTCAGCAAACATTTTCTGCAGAAGGTCAGATTGTAAATACCCGGGCCTCGAGGGCCGGCCGGCCTCGCTGCAGCCAGAACGACTCAGCTCTGGTGTTCAAGGTGACATCAGCTACGCACAAGGGGCAAGCGGCCGGGTGTGGCCGAGGTCCCACAGACCCTTCCTTCCAAATGCAGGCTGCGGATCCGATTTGGCTCCGGCCCACAGTTGGCTCACCTGCTTTCAGACGACAGACCCCTCTCATCCGAGAGGCGCACTTCCAATCCCATAAAAACCCATGGGCAGGGGCACCTGGGTGGCTCAGTGGGTTAGGCCTCTGTCTTTGGCTCCGGTCATGATCTCAGGGTCCTGGGATCGAGGCCCGCATCGGTTTCTCTGCTCAGTAGGGGGTCTGCTTCTCCCCCCACCCTCCCCCGCCTGCCTCTCAGCCTACTTGTGATCTCTAACAAATAAATAAATAAATAAAATCTTTAAAAAGAAAAGAAAAAAAAAAAAA